>NC_056680.1:24647500-25342500 GCF_018350215.1 Panthera leo
TAAGAAAGACCCTGTTTAACACACACACACACACACACACACACACACAACACAAAACAAACAACAACAAAACAAGGGAGGCTCCCGCGGCGGGGGGGGGGGGGAAGGGGGGGGGAGCTCAACTGGTTAAGCATCTGACTCCTGATTGTGGCTCAGGTCACCATCTAACGGTTGTGAGATGGAGCCCCACATCCGGCTCTGTACTGGGCGTGGAGGCTGCTTAAGATTTTCTCTCTCCCTCTGCTCCCCCGCCCCCGTATCTCTCCCAAGGGAAAAAAAAAAAAAAGACCCTGTAGTTTGACGACAAATTTGTTTGAAATTCATTCATGGTTGATGTCTGGAAGGAAAAAACATCCATGCAATGAAGAGAAGTCTCAGTTGAAGATAAGAATATAATTAGGGATGAGCAAGTATGCAAGTATCTCTTGAACTACACAGCTGACTCTGGTAACCACAAGTATCGACTAAACCCAGGAATCAAGAGCTGTTACTAAGTTTACTAAGTTACTGTTAAGTTTTTGTTTCATTTGAGTCGAACCCTTCTAAGGCTTCTGTTAAATTTAATACTATGGATGAATTTCACAGGCACAATGTTAAATGAAATAAGTCAGATACAAAAAGAGTGTGTATAGTATGATTCCACTTATATGAAGTTCAAGAACAGGCAAGAATAATCTATGATGATAAAAGAATAGTGGTTTCCTTGTGTGTGGTGGGGAGAGGGTGTTGATTCAAAGGAGACATGAGGAACTTTCTGGAATGATGGAGATGTTCTGTATCTTGATTTGGGTGATTGTTACACAGGGTATACGTATATAAATATTTATTGGACTGTACACTTTACAGTTGTGCCTTTTACCCTATGATGTTATTCTTCAAACAAAAAAACAAAAATGAGGGTTCTCGTTATTCAAGGGATAAAGAATTCTTCACGTGGCCCATATTGCCTTGCTGATTCTTCTTCTTCTTTTTAAATGTTTTGCTTATTTTTGAGAGAGAGAGAGCATGAGCATGGAAGGGGCAGAGAGTGGGGGGGGATAGAGGATCTGAACCGGGCTCTGCGTTTACAGTAGTGAGCCTGATGTGGGGCTCGAACTCACAAACCATGAAATCGTGACCTTAGCCGAAGTCTGACGTTCAACCTACTGAGCCACCCAGGCACCCCGAACCTTGCTGATTCTAACCCTTATCTACCATTCCATCTGCACTCCTCTTCCCTAAGCAGTCTGGCACACTTGCCAAGCTTTCCTTGCCACATGATCAACCTTAATGTGCTATTTCCTCAGTGTGGTGTGCTCTTCTTTCTCGTGCCTCCCTCTTCCCAATTAGCTTCTGCACTTTCTTTGGCTCAAGCTTCACTTCCTCGTGTAAGCTTCCTCGATCGTCTAGATTGGGTTCCCTGTTTGGTGCTCTCATAGAATCTTGTTTCTTGCACTCAGACTATTACCACTTCCCTCAATCTGCAATTACTCCTTCATTTGTGGGATAATTTAATTCAATCTGTCTCTCCCATTAGACCCTATGGTCTGCTCCATGGGCTGAGGGCAATATCTGGGTTTGCTTACCATGGTATTCCCAGGGCCCGGCACAGTGCTTGGTACAGAGTAGGTGTTTACGAAGTATGTTTTGATTGCTGAGGACAAAGAGTTGCATCTGGTATTTTCTTGCTAGAAAATTGCTAATATCTCACACAACCTGATTTGGGTTTACCCCATTAAGTGTTTACTGATATATCTGGCTTTATGCAAACTGGATCCATTACATAAGAATCTAAATTTACCCAAAATAGGGGCACCTGGGTGGCTCAGTTGGTTAAGCATCCAGCTTTGGCTCAAGTCACGATCTCACGGTTTGTGAGTTTGAGCCCTGCAACAGGCTCTGTGCTGACAGCACTGAGCCTGCTTTGAATTCTGTCTCCCTTTCTCTGCTTCTTCCTGCTGTGTCTCTCAAAAATAAATAAGTAAACATAAACAAAATAAATTTACCCAAAGTATAAATTGAGGTGTGTCTAGTCAATGCCCTTTGAACATTGTATACAAATTCAAAGTGCCTTGTAGTGCATTTGAGAAGACAGGTGAACTTCACCTGCCAAATCCAAGATTTGTTTAAATCCAAAGGATTTGACAGTTGGAAGTGATGGTCATGTCCTATCTGCTGGCTGACCAGTACAGACCTAGTCATGAGATCATTTATACCACTGCAATTTCCACCTGAAGAAAGACTCAGATTTATACTAAATTTACATTGTAGAGTCTCTAAGATGGAGGATGGTACCAAGGAAACAAGTCACACAAAGAGGAAAGAAACG
Organism: Panthera leo; assembly: GCF_018350215.1. Taxonomy (NCBI): domain Eukaryota; kingdom Metazoa; phylum Chordata; class Mammalia; order Carnivora; family Felidae; genus Panthera; species Panthera leo. The sequence continues at coordinate 24,649,809 of NC_056680.1, forward strand.
TTCCAGAGGAAGTGGTACACTGCAAGAGTGCAAGCAGTGGTGAAATGTGTGAAAAAAAAATTTAAGTTAAAAAGTGTCTTTGCTTTTATGTTTCTTATAACACAGGAGGGCAAAAGAACGTCGTGTAGTAATTGATGTTTTCAGAATAAAATGCATCTCACCGCTTAGTTTGGAAGAGTGAATAAATTAGAAGAAAAGGAGTAGTAAGACAGAAAGAACATTTGAATAACTCCTTACGGTTTGCCACAGGCTTCATTCTCTCAACAAATACTTCTTGGAATCCTCACTGCTACCAGGCCCCAGGCTGGGCTCCTGGGCGGACAGCTGAAAACATCCATCCTTAACCATAGGCTCACAATCTGGGGCTTCCCCTTGCCATATTGAATTTTCACAGAAGTTGACAGAGAAACATTTCCACTTTGGGCAGAGGGGGAAACGATGGCTTAGTTGTCTTGCTGAAAGAAACACCACTGAGAAGAGATAGAGCAGCAGTCAAATTTGCGTCTCCTAACTCAGATTTCAGGCTTTTGGAACCTCACGAAAAATTCCACTTGCTTTATGCCTCTAGTTTGCTGATCAAGGCTCTCAAGAGATAAGAAACAGGATGAAGTACAGCCCCATTTTACTTCGGTCACTCTCCAATGTGTCAGTTCTCTCCCCTTTTTTGTCTATTCTTCCAATAGGAAACGTTCCACCAAATCCCTTACAAACACAAGCTTCTTTCATTTTTACTTGTTTCTAATGGCACTTACGGATTTGTAGATGGTTTTTAGACAGACGGAAGCAAATTACTCATCCAGTTTCCTCAACTGACCAAAAACTGAACCAAGAATTTTCCCTTTTACATCACATGATTCAGATTATTCCTTTATTATTTGGAACTTCACAGTACCAGCAGGGGATTCAGACTGACTTTAACTTTGGACGCTTTCTCCCAATTCATAAAAGCCTAGTAACAAAAGATGCTTTTGACATGACCTTTTGCTACACAGTAAATACTGATTTTAAAAGAACATTAGCAAATGCCTATCAACTGATAAACAGGTGAACAAAATGTTGTATACTCCATGCAATGGAATGAATACTAAAGGATGAAGAATTGGTATGTGCAACATAGATGAACCTTAAAACCTATGCTAAGTGAAAGAAGCCGGTCACAAAAGGCCATGTATGGAATGATTCCATTTACACGAAATGGCTGGAATATAGGGAAGCCTATAGAGACAGAGGTACATTTGTGGTTGCCTAGAGCTGGAGGAATGGGTGAATTTAGGGGTGAAAGCTAAAGGGTATGGTTTCTTTTTAGGATGATGAAAATGTTCTTAAATTAAATGTGGTGATTATGCTAAAGACCACTAATTGCATGCTTTAATAATTTGTTGGTATGTGAATTATATCAATAAAGCTTTTTTGAAAAGGGAATTGACAAAGTGGTCCAGTAATAACTTGGGGGAAACACTTTTTCAGGCACATGATGTAGGAAGTTATTGTGACCTCCAAGCAGTGCTTACTGGTTGACTTACTTGCTTACTGGTTACTTACTTCTGTGTTGACTATGTAGAGATAGCTGAGTAAGCAATTTTCTATGTTTTCTCTTCAAAGAAAAAGGAAAAACACCAGATTCTACCCATACAGCAGTGGCATAATGCAAATATTACCTCTGAAACATAGTCTGGGTCAATTAAGGCAGCAACAATTGACATCTATACATGTCTATATCCACCAATTATAATATGTGCATATATAAGTAGAAAAGTGCTAGCTGTGTCTTTTTTGATTTTTATATTTTAAATTTTCATTAAAGTTAATTAATATTAACTCCTATAAAAATAACATTGAACAGAAGTCCTCATGAATTATCAACATAAAATATTCCAGATTATTTTCCCAAAAAATCCATTTCAGCTATTTAAAATAAAAGTTAGATTACTGTTTGGCTTTAAATATTTTATTTCAAATGTCCTTTCTCATTATATTCCCAAACATGCAAAAAAGCCATGTTTTTCCCAATTATTTTTCCATTTAATGTAAAAAAAAAAAAAATCCTGACTAGTTAGAAGAGATTTGTAAGAATAAAGCTTTACAAAAAATATGTCCTAGAGTTTTGGTACCCCCCGGTGGCTCTATATAGATAGGCAACTAGTTATTATAAGTTTTCTTCTAAGAAGTCTTTGGGGAACCAGCCAAGTTTAAATAGGATAATTGGTAGGTCTATAGTTGCAATTTACATAAATTATAGAAACATAACACCAGACGTTTATCTAATTGAAGAAAATGTGGTGTTTAGTTACTTGTCTAGAGGAATCTTGCTTGTGGTTTGTGCCATTTGGTGATCAGTCCATTCTCTTGAGAATCTAAATGTGTTTCTCTGGGGACAGCATATGGTAATAATGTTTCAAATTCATTTTGCTTTACTTTGCAAAGGCTCAAAATGTATATTAAATATAAAATACTATTTATATACATTTCTTTAATAAAAATTGCATTAAAACAATATAACCCTATAAGTCCTTTCAAGATGTTTATCCACATTCCTACTAGAGATGTTAGTTACACTCACCATTATGTGTTGCTTTTTCTTTAAATGCTAACGAATTCATCACTCTCCTAATCAATTTGCTATCATAGGTCGTATGTCCTTTAGTTGAATTTCTGTTTCCTATTAATATAATAAGGCGTGTAAGACATTTAATACTGTCAAATTTTTCCAAGTATTTCTTGTGCTCTGTAAAGAGCATTTCTACAAAAAGCATATTCGACAGATCTTACATTTTTGCAGAATTGCACACAAGACAATGTATCCCAGATATTTAAGCTTCATAAATTATGCAAGCAAAGTCCTAAGTCCCTATTTCCTACCTAAGATGTCTGAAGTGGAGTCAAATTGCAAGTTTTTTGTTTGTTTTTAAATTTTTTTTTTAAAGTTTATTTATTCTCAGAGAGAGCATGTGTGGAGGAGGGGCAGAGAGAGAATCCCAAGCAGACCCTGTGCTATCAGAGCAGATTCCTGATGTGGGCTCCATCTCACAAACTGTGAGATCATGACCTGAGATGAAATCAAGAGTTGGATGCTTAACCCACCAAGTCACCCAGGCATACCATACTGCAAGTTTTAACATACAAGCATATCTCAATGTCTCAAGCAACCTTCAATCACAACCTGTGTACAATAACCCAGGAAATTTGTAAGGTAGGACAATGCCTCATACCCTCACACTGGGACACTGATAATTTGGAGCTTACCACTCTCATGTCACTGGTGCTTATTTGCTAAACCCATTTAATTATTTAGCGATTCTTTATTGAACAGTTTGTGTTTGCCAGGAACTGTATCTGATGCAGAAGATTAAACATAAGATGTAGTTCCTGCTCGTAAAGACAATAAAGCAATCAAGCAAAGGAGACAATCTAGTCGAGACTCACTCTAGCAAAGGCCAGAGAGGAAGAGGAAGTGAAGTGGCAGGGAATTCAGGGAATCCAGGTAGAGAGGACAGTGAGAAAAAGGGACAAAGATACTAATGTGAGAAGCAAAAATGTTTATGCAGCAGGGAAGCACAGGCGGCTCTTGTTTTGGAATACAGGGTGAGGCGGGAATGCAAGAGGCAGGCTGAGCTGAATCACAGAAAAAGCTCATGTGCTATGTTAAGGAACTTGGACCTAATCCTGACGGCAAGAGATAAAAACCTAGTGACTTTAGGTAGAGGCTGACCCAATCAGATGTGTATTTGAGGCAGATCATTCTGGTTCTTGTTATAGAAGGTGGATTTTAGGGATATAACATAAAGGCAGAAGACCAGTTAGGACACTTTGCTAAAATCTAGGTAAGAGATGGCTTAGGACCTCCCAGCCTTGGTAGTTGTCGGCCTAGATACAAACCAAGGCTTGTGTTACAGCGTGAGAGAATTTCAGAGGGAAGAAGTAAAGAGATGGAAGAAATCAATAATAGTTATTAAGGAAGCTGTTGCTGTTCTCCCTGCCACCATATTCCTTTTTTAAAAATACGGAATCTAGAATTCCCTGAAAGGACCAAGTAGTAAACCACGAAGTGATATTGCCAGGTGTTTTTAAGTAAGCTGTATAAAGGATGAGAACACTTCCAATTCATTATTCAGATGCAGAAGACCCTACAATGCTTCACAAATTTCAAGCAAAAAACATCCCCTATGAAATAGTATAAGGTATTTTCCCTATTGGAATTGCATAGCAGAGGACCATAGGGTTTGAAATGGAGTGATAGAGCACAAAAGTTTAAGAAGAGCAGATAGTAAGAAGACTGAATGGGTTAAGATTTTCTCGTTTCATTCTAAGGCTAGATTCAGGTGGTGTCTGGTGTGTCAAAATTAGATTATGTAACATTTAAAGACACCCTATTGTTTTTATTTATTTATTTATTTTTGAGAGAGAATCAGAACGCAAGCAGGGGAGGGACAGAGAGAGAGAGGAAGACACAGAATCAGAAGCTGGCTCCAGGCTCCAAGCTGTCAGCACAGAGCCCAATGCGGGACTTGAACTCACCAGCTGTGACATCATGACCTGAGCCAAAGTCAAATGCTCAACTGACTGAGCCACCCAAGCGCCCCTAAATACACCGTATTGTTTTTATTGTAAAAATAATTTCAGTGTTTAGAAAATAAAATTTGAAGCAGACACTTGCAGAATGTCTAAGGCTCTTTTTTTTTTTTAAGACACTTTTGTTTTTGTTTTTGTTTTTTGTTTTTTTTTTTTTTTGAGTCTGGAGCTCGCTTCGGATTCTGTTGCGTCTCCTGCTTTCTGAGAGAGAGCGTGAGCAGGGGAGGGTCACAGACAGCTGGAGACACAACAGAATCCATAGCCAGCTCCAGGTTCCTCGGAGCTGTCAGCACAGAGCCCAGCTCCAGCCACGGTGCTCGAACTCACCAAACGTGAGATGATGACCCCAGCGGAAGTCAGACGCTTAACCGTGGGAGCCACCCAGGTGCCCCAAGACACTTTCTTGAAGATCCAGGCTCTGAGAACAGAATCTATCATTGGGCTAGTAAATAAAACACTTGATGCTTTTTAACCAATCCTTTTGTTGCCCCAAACCAGACCTTTGGGAGCATATACATAAACCTTCCAGCAGAGGGCAGCAAAAGTTCACTAAGCTGTTTTTAAAAACCTTAGCCACTTTTTTATGTTGCTTAACAATATTTTTTAAATATTCAGCAGAAGAGTATGTGAATATATATATGTTTATATATGTTCATATATATGTTAGTTTGTCTTATATCTAAACTTATATCTTACCTGATATACAATATATATATTAGTTTCTCTCATAGTAATCATGGAATTACAGTTAGGCAGAATGGAATTCTTTCCAGAGTTCTGAGACTGCTGAAGGCTCTTGGATGGATAGGACCTAAGACAATAGAAGGAGGGAACCAATATGAGCCACAATATCTTGATGGGATCATTTGCTGGTGGTTTGCCAACTCTTTTACGAAGGTCATGGTTTAAGGTACAGTGGAATTCTTATGTAGGTATGTATGTATATGAATATAAGTATTCATTTCCCCCCTCCTTGCCTCAATGGAATTCTTTTAAAAAATATATTCTAACTATGTGTCTGAATTTCCTTATTGTTAAAAGGTAGATAATAATAGTAGCCGTACTTCAAGGGGCTCAAGATTAAATGTTAGTGACAGGAACAGTGTTCATTGTTTTTTCAAAAGTTTTTTAATTTATTTAATTATTAATATTATTGCTAAATTATTACTTAACAATATTATTTATTCATGTATTTGCTTTTATATTGCATATAATTACACATTAAAATATATTAATAACATAACAATAGTATAATATAATATATAAAGATCATAAATACTTAATACTTTAATATAACATTGTAAATATATAAATATATTACAATATTTGTTACCATATGTAATAATTAATTTTTTTCTTTAAATGATTAAGCCTAGCAAAAAATTTACCATCTTAACTATTTTTAAGAATATAGATCAGTAAATCCACATTATGTGCAACTACTCTTCAGAACTATATTATTTTGCAAAACTGAAACTCTGTACCCATTAAAGAACAATTTCCCTTTCTCCCTCTCCTAGCTGATAGGAACCACCATTCTACTTTTTGTCGCTATGATTTCAACTATTTTGGTTACCTCGTATAAGTGAAATCATACAGTATTTGTTTTCTCATGATTGGTTTGCTCACTTAGTATAATGTCCTCAAGGTTCATCCATGGTGCTGCATGTGTGAGAATTTCCTTCCTTTTCAAGGCTGAATAATATTCCATTGTATATGTACCTGGTATATTTTAAAACAAAAATGTTTTAAATGATTTTAGGACTCCTGATTCCAGTCATACTGGAACAACTAAGATCAGACTTGTCCTCCTTGTATAAACAACTAGGAAATTGGACAAAATATGTAAAACAATGGTTTTAAGACATTACACAATAGGTAGTATGGATTGTGATCTCTGAAAGAAGGGAAACAGAAAGTTAAGCCCTACAGCCACCTCAGACTTTTGTCTAGAGGCAATTCCCCAGCATGTATGTGGGGAGGGAAATGCAATCAGAGCCCAGCAGTCTTCTCTGAGTTGAAAATTTGAGAAGGCCAAGCTGACTGAAATTTGCAAGTCAGAATTCTAGAGAATAGGGAGCTGTGCAGAAAGAGACCCAGAATTCTTACTCAGATGTCCCCTGACCATGCACGTGTAGGTGAAACATCATAAGGCTGAGTGAGTTGTAGTTGTAAATTGAGTAATACCCAGAGCTGAGTGGAGAGATGTGGGAAAGTCAATTAACCCAAATCCTCAAGTCAGTAGTAAGACTGAACAATTCCCAGAGTAAAAGCCAATTTACACCTCCTGTAGCAAAAATTAAAATAAGCCTTAAAAGGATCAGATTGTTCTATAATTAACTTACTTGCCAGCCGGAACAGAGCCTAACATTCTATAAAGGAAAACAATAAAATTCAGACACTCGTAATGTTCACTATTTGATAAAATATTACTAGACATGCCAAGAATTAGGAAAATGTTGATTCATAACTGAGAAAAAAAAAGCAATAAAAACAGACATAGAAATTATACAGTTGGTGGGACTAACAGATAAGAATATTAAGGTATCTATTATAACAATGTAAGCATATGTAAATAAAAATATGAACACAATGAGGAAAGAAATGGAAGATACATAAAAGGACCAAATGGAACATCCTGAGATGAAAAATATAGTATCAGAAATTAAAATTTCTCTAAATGGCACTAATAAGATTAGACATTGCTAAACCCCAAAATAAACTAGTGAACTTGATTACCTAGCAATAGAATCTACATGAAAGAAAGCCCAAATTTTTAAAAGACAAAAAATAAAATGAATAGAGCCTCAGTAACCTGTGGGAATACATGGAGTGATCTAATATGTGTGTAATTGGGGGAATCCCTAAAGGAAGGGAGTACAAAAAACTTTTTGAAGAAATAGTGGACTATAGTTTTCCAAATTTTGTGAAAATTATAAACTCAGAAATTCAAGAAACTTAGTGAACCCCAAGAAAGTTAAACACATTCACAGATACAAACCATAACAAGTCATGTCATAATCAAATTGTCAAACACCAATAATTAAGAAACAATCCTAAACGCAACAACAACAACAACAACAAAACAAAGAAACACCCCTGACCCTCACCACCACATTCTACATAAAAGAATAAGATAAGAATTACCACAGGCTTCTTGTCAGAAACTATGCAAACCAGAAAATAATGCAACTTCATCTTTAAAGTGCTGAAAGAAAAAAAATATATCAGACTAGAATTCTATGTCCAATGAAAATATCCTTTAAAAACTAAGGCAAAATTAGGGGCCCCTGGGTGGCTCAGTCGGTTGAGCGTCTGACTTTGGCTCAGGTCATGATCTTGTGGTTTGTGAGTGCGATCCCCACATCGGGCTCTGTGCTGACAGCTTGGAGTCTGGAGCCTGCTTCGGATTCTGTGTCTCCCTCTCTCTCTGCCCCTCCCCAACTTGAGCTCTGCCTCTCTGTTTCTCAAAATAAATAAAGATTAAGAAAAAAAAAAACTAAAGCAAAATTAAAGACATTTTCCAACAAAAACTGAAAGAATTTGTTACTAGTAGACTGCCAATAAAAGAAGTTCTTCAGATTGAAATAAGATGATAACAAAGGAAATCTTGATATACACAAAGGAAGTAAAAGTACTACAAATAGTAAGTAAGTGCATAAATGTAACATGATTTTATGTAATTTATTTCTTTAGAAGATAAATACCTTTATTAAGAAAAAATGACAACACATTGTAGGGTTGTAACATAAGGAAACAAATGTATAACAACAGTAGCACAGAGAATGGAGAAGGGGAAACGGAAGTGTACTGGTAATAGTTTCCTAAATTATAAATGAAACAGTATAATATTATTTCATGGTAGACTATGATAAAACTTAGGATAAGGTTGTGATAATAATCACTACCAAAAGAGAGAGCGAGAGAGAGAGAGAGACAGAAAGAGAGGGAATAATTAATAAGCTAATAAGGGAGATAAAATGAAATATTAAAAAGTACCAAAATAAAGGTAGAAAAAAGGAAAGAACAAATGCTATGTAAACAAAAAAAGTAACAAGATGGTAGACCTATAATGAAGTATATTGATAATTACATTAAGTATACAGGGTATAAAACCTCCAATTAAAAGACAGAGATTGTCAGGCTAGGTTAAAAAAAAAAAAAGTGAGACCCATAATGCCTTTTGCAAGAAACCTATCTAAATAAAAAGACATATGGATTAAAAGATGTGATGACAAAAGGTATATATGCACTAAGAAGAAAGCTAGAGTCGTTATATTAATATTAAAAAGAGACTTTAGAATGAGGAACATTACCAGAGAGAATGAGGACATTTCATGATAAAAGGGTTAATTCATCCAGCAGATACAATAATCCTAAATGTGTTTGCACCCAATAACAAAGCTTCAAAATACATACACAAAAACTTACAGAACTAAAAGGAAAAACAGATAAATCCAAAATTGTACTTAGAAATTTGAATGCTTTTTGTGAAAGTTTATTTGTTCATTTATTTATTTATTTAAAGTGCAAGTCAGGGAAGGGTTGGGGGGGGGGGGGTGGTGCGGAGAATTCCAAGCAAGCTCCACACTATCAGTGCAGAGTCCAATGTGGGGCTTGAACTCATGAAGTGAGAGGTCATGACCTGAGCCAAAGTTAGATGCTTAACCAACCAAGCACCCCAGGAGCCCCTGAATACTTTTTTAAAAAAATTAATTGATATAAAAGTTGGACAGGAAACCAACATTGATATAGAATACTTAAACAGCACTCTAAACCAACTTCAACTGATTGACATCCTACCCAATGCTATCCAAGTTCACATTCACTTCAAACACACATGAAACATTCACCAAGATAGACCATATGTTGGGATATAAAACAATTCTCAATAGATTTATAAGGATTAAAAATGATACTCTAAGGGGTGCCTGCCTGGCTCAGTTGGTACAACATGTGACTCTTGATCTTGGGGTTGAAGGTCAAGCCTCATGTTGGATGTGGAGATTACTTAAAAATAAAATCTTTAGTATATGTGCTGCTGAAGTGAGCACAAAAATAAAATCTTAAAAACAAAGAAACAAACAAACAAAACACATGGATTCCCAGGAGAATTCTACCATATATTTAAAGAAGAGTTAATACCTATTCTTTTGAAGCTGTTCCAAAAAATAGGAATGGAAGGAAAACTTCCAAACTCCTTTTATGAGGCCAGCATTACCTCGATTCTAAAACTAGACAAAGACGCTATTAAAAAGGAGAATTACAGGCCAATATCCCTGATGAACATGGATGCAAAAGTTCTCAACAAGATACTAGCTAACTGAATCCAATAGTATATTAAAAGAATTATTCACCAAAATCAAGCAGGATTTTTTCCTGGGCTGCAGGTTTGGTTCAATATTCACAAATCAATCAATGTGATACACCACATTAATAAAAGAAAGGATAAGAACCATATGATCCTCTCAATAGATGCAGAAAAAGCCTTTGACCAAATACAGCATCCATTGATAAAAAGCCTCAACAAAGTAAGGATAGATGGAACATACCTCAACATCATAAAGTCCATATGCAAAAGACCCACAGCTAATAGCATCCTCAATGAGGAAAAACTGAGAGCTTTTCCTCTATGGTCAGGAATAAAACAGGCATGTCCACCTTCACCACTACTATTTAACATAGTATGGGAAGTCTTAGCCTCAGCAATCAGACAACAAAAAGAAATAAATGGCATCCAAATCAGCAAGGAAGAAGTCAAATTTTCACTATTTGCAGATGACATGATACTCTATGTAGAAAATCTGAAAGACTCCACCAAAAAAATTGCTGGAACTAATACATGAATTCAGCAAAGTTACAGGATATAAAATCAACACACAGAAATCAGTTGCATTTCGGTACACTAATAATGAAGCAACAGAAAAAGAAATCAAGGAATCAATCCCATTTACAATTGCACCAAAAACCATAAGAAACCTAGGAATAAACGTAACCAAAGAGGTAAAAGACATGTACTCTGAAAACTGTAAAACACTTAAGAAGGAAATTGAAGAGTACACAAAGAAATGGAAAAGCATTCTATGTTCATGGATTAGAAGAACAAACATTGTTAAAATGTCATTACTACCCAAAGCAATCTATATATTTAGTGCAATCCCTATCAAAATACCACCAGCATTTTTCACAGAGCTAAAACAAACAATCCTTAAATTTGTATGAAACCCAGGGGCGCCTGGGTGGCTCAGTCAGTTGGGTGTCCGACTTCGGCTCAGGTCATGATCTCGTGGTCCATGGGTTCGAGCCCCAAGTCGGGCTCTGTGCTGACAGCTCGGAGCCTGGAGCCTGCTTCCGATTCTGTGTCTCCCTCTCTCTGGCCCTCCCCCGCTCACACTCTATCTCACTCTCTCTCTCAAAAATAAATAAACATTAAAAAAATTTTTAAAAAAATTGTATGGAACCAAAAAAGATCCCAAATAGCCAAAGCAACCCTGAAAAAGCAAAGCACAGCTGAAGGCATCATGATTCTGGACTTCAAGCTATATTACAAAGCTGTAGTCATCAAGACAGTATCGTTCTGGCACAAAACAGACACACAGATCAATGAAACAGAAGAGAAAACCCAGAAATGGACCCACAGCTATATGGTCAATGAATCTTCGACAAAGCAGGAAAGAATATCCAATGGAAAAAAGACAGTCTCTTCAACAAATGGTGCTGGAAAAATTGGACAGCAACATGCAGAAGAGTGAAACTGAACCACTTTCTTATACCATACACAAATAAATTAAAAATGGATGAAAGACCTGAATGTGAGACAGGAAACCAGCAAAATCCTAGAGGAGAACACAGGCAACTGCCTCTTTGACCTTGGCCATCACAACTTCTTACAAGACACGTTGCTAGAGGCAAGAAAACAAAAGCAAACATGAACTATTGGGACTTCATCAAGATAAAAAGCTTCTGGATCACAAAGGAAATAACAAAATCAAAAGGAAGCCTATGGGATGGGAGAAGATATTTGCAAATGACATTTCTGATAAAGAGTTAGTATCCAAAATACATAAAGAACTTAGCAAACTCAACACCCCAAAAAACAAATAATCCAGTTAAGGAATGGGCAGAACACATGAATAGACATTTTCAAAAGAAGACATCCAGATGGCTAACAGACACATGAAAAGATACTCAACAACACTCATCATCAGGGATATACAAATCAAAACTACAATGAGGGGTGCCTGGGTGGCTCAGTCAGTTGAGTGTCCAACTCGATTTCGGCTCAGGTCATGATCCCAGGATTGAGCCCTGTGTTGGGCTCCCTGATAAGCAATCTCTCTGCTTGAGACCTCTGCCCCTGTCCCCCTCGTGCTCTCTCTAAAATAAAATTAAAACCCCACAATGAGATATCACCTCACACCTGTCAGAATGGCTAAAATTAACAACACAAGAAACAACAGGTATTGACGAGGATGTGGACAGAGGGGAACCTTCCTGCACTGTTGGTGGGAATGCAAACTGGTACAGCCACTCTAAAAAAACAGTGTGGATGTTCCTCAAAAAGTTAGAAATAGAACTACCCTGTGATTCAGCAATTGCACTACTAGGTATTTACCCAAAGGATACAAAAATACAGATTCAAAGTGGTACATGCACCCCGATGTTTATAGCACATTATCAACAATAGCCAAACTACAGAAAGAGCCCAAATGTCCATTGACTCATGAATGGATAAAGAAGATGTGGTTATTGGATAAAAGAAGATGTGGTGTGTGTGTGTGTGTGTGTGTGTGTATACACATATATATGTATATTTCATCATATTCCATATAACCATTCCATATAATGGAATATTACTCAGCCATCAAAAGAATGAAATCTTGCAACGATGTGGATGGAGCTACAGTGTACAGTATTTTGCTAAGCAAAATAAGTCAGGCAGAGAAACACAAAGACCATATGATTTCATTCATATGTGGAATGTAAGAAACAAAACATGAACATATGGGAGGGAAAGAAAGAGAGAGGGAAACAAACCATAAGAGACTCTAAAGATAGAGAACAAACTGAGGGTTGATGGAGGGAGGTGGGTGGGGAAGGGGCTAGATGGGTGATGTGTATTAAGGAGGGCACTAGTTATGATGAACACTGGATGTTGTAAGTGATGAATCACTTAATTCTACTCCTGAAACCAATGTTGCAATATATTAACTAACCAATATGTTAACTAACTGTAATTGTAAATAAAAAATTGAAAAAATAAAATAAAATAGAAAAAAAAAGGATACTCTAAGACCAAGTAGTGTAGATCCTAGGAATGTGAAGCTGGTTTAATTTAATGTTAGAAAATTAATATAATTCATCACATTAAAATAAAAAGGGGGAACCATATGATCACCTCAATAAATTAAATAACTTTTGATAAAATTCAACATGATTCAAGATATAGAAACAAGCAAAATAATTTCTTAGCAAATTAGGAGAGAGAAAACTTAATCTGATATATTCAAAGGACCTATTCAAAGACAAAAATATATATAGACAAAAAACATGTCCATTGATTGAAAGACACAATATTATTGGGGCACCTGGATGGCTCAGTCGGTTAAGCACCTGACTCTTGACTTCGGCTCGGGTCATGATCTCACGGTTCGTGAGTCTGAGCCCTGCATCAGGCCCTGTGCTGACAGGTCAGAGCCTGGAGCCTGCTTTAGATTCTGTGTCTCCCTTTCTCTCTGCTCCTCCCCCACTCATGCTCTTTCTCTCTCTCAAAAATAAATAAACATTAAAAATTAAAAAAAAGAAAAACACAATATTACTAAAATGTAATTCTCCTTGAATTGATCTTAATTAATACAATACCAGTCAAAATCTCAGCACGTTTTTTGTAAAAATTGATAAACTTACTCTAAAATTTATTTGGAAAAAAACAGAGGATTTAAAATAGCCAAAGTAATCATGAAAAAACAAGAAAAAAATGTTTAGACTATCCAATTTTAAGAAGTGCCATAAAGCTACAAGAATCAAGGCTATGTAATATCAATGGAAGGATAGTCATTTGCAAAGCAAAAACTCGATAAAGGACTTGCTTCTATAATATATAAAGAGCTCTCAGAACTCAATATTGAGAACACAAATAACCCTATGAAAATGGGCAAAATATTTGAACAAACACTTCACAAAAGTAGATATGAGGATGGCCGATAAAGAACATGAAAAGAATCTCAACATTATTAGTAATTAGGGAAATACAGTGAAAATCGCTATCAGATATGGTGACAAGCCTACCAGTATCATGAGAGAGGGAGAAACAGCTAAACAATACCATGTGTTTTTGAGGACATAGAGTAACTGAGATTTACTCCTGGGAATATAAAATGATACAATCATATGGAAAATAATTGAGAAGTTTTATTTTTTTTATTTTTTTTAACGTTTATTTATTTTTGAGACAGAGAGAGACAGAGCATGAACAGGGGAGGGTCAGAGAGAGGGAGACACAGAATCCGAAACAGGCTCCAGGCTCTGAGCTGTCAGCACAGAGCCCGACGCGGGGCTCGAACTCACAGACCGCGAGATCATGACCTGAGCCTAAGTCGGCCGCTCAACCGACCTGAGCCACCCAGGCGCCCCGAGAAGTTTTTTGTAAAGCTAAATGTACCCCATCAATTGTACTAATTTACCCAAAAGAAATGAAAATACAGATCTATACTAAGACTTGCATGTGAATGTTTACAGCAACTTCGGTTATTAGCCCATCAACATGTGAATGCATAAACAAATTTTGGTATATTCATATCATAGAATACTATTCATCAACAAAATAATGATGGATATATACATTCATACATGTATCTACATCCATATACTCCAATAAGAATGTACAATTGGTATATATGACAACCTGAATATTAAAAATGTTGTGATGAGGGAAAGCAGCCAAACACAAAAGAATACATATTACTTTGTTCCAGCTATATGAAACTCTAGAAAAGTACAACCTAAGCTATAGCAACAGAAAAAAGAATAAACTGGAGCCAATGGCAGGATGGGGAGTAGGTGAAGGTATTGACTGGGAAGGAGCACAAGGGAATCTTTTGGAATAATGGAAAAGTTTTACATCTTTACTGTGGTTGTGGTTACATGAGTGTAAATGTTTTTCCAAAGTCAGTGAGCAGTACACTTAAGATGGGTTCTTTTGCATGTATGTAAATTATACCTCATTAATATGATTCAAAGCGAAAAATAAATCTTTGCCTAGTCCGGTAGATGGCAAACCAAATGCTGACAGACTAGACATCCCTGACTCAGTCACTTGTACTGCCACTTGATATCTCATAGGAGACTCCAGTTTAACACGTGCAAACTGGAACTCCTGGTGTTCTCTCTCAGTCATGCTTCTCCTTCCGCACAGGCTATTCAAGCTCCACATTGCAGCTAGGCCATCTTGTAACTAAAGTTTTTACTGACATAATTGTGAATTTACCTGCAGTTGTAACAAATAATACAAAGAGTTGGCCATTCACCTAGTTTACCCCAATGGTAACATTTTGTAAAACTATAGAATAGTAGATAACCAGGATATTCACATTGATATCATATGCCAATCTTACTCAGATTTTCCCAGTTTAACTTACACTTAATTGGATGTGTGTGATGCCAATGTTTTTTTGTTTTTGTTTTTGTTTTTGTTTTTAAGTCTTACAGGTTCCTGGGGCTCTGTTAACTTCTTTCTATTTTCGCTCTATGGTTCGGGTAAATTCTTTTGATCTTCCGTAGAGTTTCTGATCCTATTGTCTACCATCTCCACTTTACTATCAAGCCAAAAGCATTTTTTTTTTTTTGTTTAACTTCTTTGTATTTTCGCGTTCTATAATTTCTACTTGATAACTTTTCGTGTTAAGTTCTATTTCTTTGCTGAGATTTTTCTGTTTTTAAAATTTGTTTCAAGAGAATTTGCAATAGATTTTTGAAGCATTTTTATGATGGCTGATTTAAAATCCTGGTCAGATGTTGCCAGTATTTGACATATTGATTGATGTTGGCATCAACTGATTGCTTTTCTTAAGTTGTAATTTTCCTGGCTTTTGGTATGATAGGTGATTGTTTTATTGCATCCTAAGCATTCTTTTTTTAAAATTATGTTGGGAGGATAGGTGCTATTTCAATATTTTATTTTAGCAGGCAGTGACTCTAGGTTTAGCATGCAGGTCTTCACCCAATTTGGGGGGCTGTGGTTCCAAAGGCAGGTTAATTTTCTGAGTGATAAAATTTCTGGAGCTGATGGGGCTCCCACTGGTTCTTGCTGGTGCTGAAGAGGCGGAGGGTGTTTCCCAGGCTGGACCACCAGGTGTCTCTGAGTGGAGGAGGTGAGTCTAAGGCCCATGGGAACAAAGACGCTTCCTGGGCTGGCCACCTGTTGCAGCAGAGTCCCTCTTGCTGGTGCTACCTGGTTACTCTAGTATCTCTTGGTGGGGGAGGGTTGCCTCAGACCTGGTGGGAAAGGAATGCCTTCCTGGCACTTACTGTTAGGGCTCCTGATTGGTCCCTATTGCAGGCAGTGCTGAGTTCACCCGGTGTTGACAGAGGGACATCAACACCCTCTGTTTGATCTGGAGGTGGACTGAACCTACCTGGGCTGCTTTCCATTCCTGGGTCAGGAAATGCTGGCGTGGGTCACCTTCGGTTGAGTGGAAGACACCCTGCCACTGTGTTATCCCTCCAGTTCTGAGGTCCAAAACCAGTTCACCTTTCTATTACTACCCTTCAGAGTTCTCCTGTGGTTGCCTCTTGTGTTATTTTCAGGGTTTATTGTTGTACTTAGTAGGGAATAACAGGGAGGAATGATTCTATATCATCTTATCTCACCAGAAATCTGGTTAATCTTTTATTTTGTTACTTTTAAAATGTTTATTAATTTATTTATTTTGGAGGGGGCAGAGAGAGGGAGAAAGAGAACCCCAATTAGGCTCAGCGCTGTCAGCACAGAGCCCAATGCGGTGCTCGATCTCACAAATCATGAGATCATGACCTGAGCTGAAATCAAGAGTCAGACACTTAACGTACTGAACCACCCAGGTGCCTCTTATTATTTTTAGTTGTGGTAAAAAACAGAACATAAGCTTTACTGTCTTAACCATTTTCAAGTGTGCAGGTCATAGTGTTAAGTATATTTATGTCATTGTACAACAGAGCTCTAAAACTTTTTCATTTTGCAAAACTAAAACTCTATGCCCATTAAACAACAACTTCCATTTCCCTCTCCCCCTAGCTCCTGGGTACCAACATTCTACTTTCTGTTTCTATGAATTTGTATGAATTTCTCAATACCTCGTATAAGTGGAATCATGCAGTATCTGTCTTTTTGTGGCTGGCATAGCTCATTTAGTGTAATGTCCTCAAGTTTATCTATGTTGTAGCATGTGACAGGATTTCTTTCCTTTGTAAGGCTGAATAATATTCCATTGTGTATATATACCACATTTTGTTTACCCACTCGTCTATAGACTTGGGTTCCTTCCACTTCTTGGCTATTGTTAATAATGCTACAGTGAACGTGGTTGTGGTATCACTACCTCTTCTAGACTCTGCTTTCAATTCTTTTGTATATGTACCCAAAGTGTGGGATTGCTGGAACATATGGAAATTCTATTTTAATTTTTTTGAGGAACCACCCTACTGTTTTCCATAGCAGCTGCACCATTTTACATCCCCACCAACAGTGCAGAAGTGTTTCAATTTCTCCACATCCTTACTAATATTTTTTTGTTTTTTTTAAAATAATAGACATCCTAATGTTATCATTGAGGTTTTGAACTGCATTTCTCTACTAATTAGAGATATTGAGCATGTTTTTATATGCTGTTGGTTATAGTCTTTTTAATTCCAGATTTATAATAGGTGAATAGTGGCATCTCATTGTGGTACTAACTTTCATTCACCTCATGACTAGTGATGGTGAGCATTTTTAATGTGCTTATTTGCCATGTATATATCTCTTTTTTTGTCAAGCGTCTGTGAAAATCTTTGGTCCATTTTTATTTATTGTTTTTTAGTCCATTTAAAAATTTTAATTCCAGTACAGCATTCAATGTTTCAGGTATAGAATACAGTGATTCAACAATTCTATATATTACTCGTGCTCATTGATAAGTATACTCTTAGTCTCCTTCATTTATTTCACCCATCCCCTGCCAACCTCCTCTTTGGTAGTCATTTGTGTGTTCTCTATAGTTAAGAATCTATTTTTTGATTTGTCTCCTTTTTTCCACTTTGTTTGGCTTGTTTCTTAAATTCTACATATGAGTGAAATCATATGGTTTCTCTGATTGACTTATTTCAGTTAACATTATACTCTCTAGCTCTATCCATGTTTTTGAGACAGAGAGACAGACAAGGTAGAGAGAGAGGGAGACACAGAATCTGAAGCAGGCTCCAGGCTCTGAGCTGTCAGCACAGAGCCTGATGTGGGGCTTGAACCCATGAACTGTGAGATCGCGACCTGAGCCAGAGTCACATGCTTAACTGACCGAGCTACCCAGGCACCCCCCAAATACTTCTTTTAATATTGGGATGATCATGTGTTCCCCACCTTTTTTCTTTTTTTAAGGTGATGAATTATATTGACTAATTTTGGATGTGAAATTAACCATTAGTATCATTTTCCTTCTGCCTCAAGGACTTCTTTTAACATTTCTTGTAGTTTTGGTCTCCTGGTAAGGTACTCTTACAGTTTTTTTTATGTTAGAAAATAATTTTGATTTTAAAAGATATATTCACTGGGTATGGAATTCCAGGTTCAGTTATATTTCTTTCAGTAATTTAAAGATATCACTCAGTGTGTTCTTGCTTGCCTTGTTTCCAATAAGAAATCTTTTGTCATCCTTAGCTTTGTTCCTTTGTATGTACCATGTCTTTCCACTGGCTACTTTTTAACATTTTCTCTTTATCACTGTTTTTTTTTTTTTAAAGGTTTTATTTTTACACCCAATGTGGGACTCGAACTTAAAACTCTGAGATCAAGAGTCACATGCTCTACCAACTGAGCCAGCCAGGCACCCTTTATCACTGGTTTTGAACAAGTTGATTATGTTATGCCTTGGGGTAGTTCTATTGTTTCTTATGTATGGGGTTTTGAGCTTCTTGGATCTGTAGGGTAATAGTTTTCATCAAGTTTAGAAAAGTGTTTACAATTATTTCTTCAAATATTTCTTCTGTCTCCTGTCTCCATTCCTATAGGGACTCCAATTACATGCACATTAGGGTACTTAAAGTTGTCTTGTGACATACGGGTAGTATTTTTATTTAAAAAATTATCTTTTTTTTTTCCCCTGTGAGGCATAATCTGCTATTATTCCCATCCAGTGTATCTTTCATCTCATACATGGTAGTTTGCATCTCTAGAAGTTAGATTTGGGTCTTTCTTCATATTTTTCATTTCTCCACTTAACATTAAAAATATGAAACACAGCTACAACTTGTGATGCACCTACATCTATGTTGGTTCTGGGTTGGTTTTAATTTTTTTTTCCTCCCTCTTCACTATGGGTTGTCCTTTCCTGAAGGGCTTGTAGCCCTCGATTAGATGTCAGACACTGTGAATTTTACCCTGTTAGATGCTGGATAATTTTGTATTCGTATAAACAATTGAGTTTTGTTCTGGTATGCAGTTAAGTTACTTGGAAATGGTTTGATCCTTTTTAGCCTTTCTTTTAAGACTTGTTAGGTGCAAACCAGGCTAGTGTTTAGTGTAGAGGTAATTATTCCCCACTACTGAAAGTAGGCCCTTCTGAGTACTTTACCCAATTATGATATTCTTCTGGTGTGGTTTGTGGGAATAGGCACTATTCCCAGCACTGTGTGAGTTCCCTCTAATCCTTTTGGATAGTTTCCCCCACCCTTGGGTAGTTTCTTCACGTGTGTGCACTCATCAGTACTCAGCTGAGCACCTGAGTGTGTCCCTCTATAGACCACCACGGTTCTCTCTCCAGGCATTGCTCTCTTCTCTGTAGCGTAGCTGCTTTGGTCTCCCAGAATTCTTAGCTATATCTCTTCCACTCAGTGAGTTCACTGGACTCAGTCTGGGTTTCCACTCTCTGCACTGCTGCCTGAAAACCTTCTCAAGGCCATAGCTGGAGCAATCACAGGGCTCAGTCATTTGCTCTCCCTCTCTCAGGGCCATTGTTCTTCAATATCTGATGTTCAGCGTCTTTAAAGCCACAGTTTCATATACGCTGCCTTTTTCTTGCTGTTTCAGGTGAAAAGGTAAAACTATCCTTATTAGTCTAGAATGGCTAGAACTCAATCCTTTAAGGAGATTTATACAATAAGAAGAGTATTTCCTATTTTCCCCACATAGTTGCTTTTTCAGTGCTTTTCTTTCTGTTGCATGGATCCATACTTCCATCCAGTATCATTTTTCTCTCTTGAAAGAAGGTTCTTTAACATTTCTTGTAGTATAGGTCTGTTGGTTATGAAATCTTTTGGCTTTGGGATGTGGCATGCCTGAAAAAGTCCTTGTTTATTTTGTCTTTGTTTTTGAAAGATATTTTCCTGTTTCTTCTCATAAAACAATCCACTGCAATAATAAGAAACAGAAACACAAAATCCAACTTTGATGAGTCCACAAGATCTTTGTATCCTTGAACCACAACATATGAAAATACAATGCAGATGTGGAATAACAGTGACAAGAGTGACGATAGCACATGTAGTATAATGTTTATTATGTCAGCCACCAGTATCTGTCAGGGGCTTAGGAGGCTCAGCAGCAGATTCAAATTAGGTTAATTCAAGGAGGACTTCATAAAGGGACTTTATGCAATTGTGAGCAGGGTACAAGAATAATGCAGTCTCCTAGGGCTAGTGACAGTTAGGGTTGTTACCATCCTAGGCTGGCAGGCTTATGGGAACTCAGAGAGGACTCCTTGAGAGGAGCTGTGACTTCCTGTCAAGAGATGCAGTCAGGCCAAGTCAATTCTTTGAGAGACCTGAGGGCATAAATACTCCAACTTCACTTGCTTCCCTCCCTGATATCATGTGAGAACTCCCCTTTGGCCAGAAGCTACAAGGAAGAGAGCCCATTGATGAAGTACACATAGATTTCACAGGCACAGAAGGATCAGGACAGAGAGTGGCTTTGGAGAGGTAAATGAAGATATCTGGCATTACCTTCTTGGACATTTAAGCTCCTTTACTCCTCCCTCAAATCCCATATATTACTATTATTATTGCCAGATTAACAAACAATGCAAGAAGAAAAACTCAACAAAACTATGATGTCCTGAGTTTACAGTAGTTATTGCCTTCACTAAACAAGAACAAGATGGTCTAAGAATAGGAATGATGATGGAAAAAGGGGGGGAAATTAGCAATAAAAACTGTGATTGGAGCACCTGGCTGGCTCAGTCAGTAAAGCATGTGAATTTGATCTTGGGGTTGTGAATTCAAGCCCTACACTGGGTGTAGAGATTACTTAAAAATAAAATCTTTTTTTTTTTTTTTTTTTTTTTTTTTTTTTTTTTTTCAACGTTTTTTTATTTATTTTTGGGACAGAGAGAGACAGAGCATGAACGGGGGAGGGGCAGAGAGAGAGGGAGACACAGAATCGGAAACAGGCTCCAGGCTCCGAGCCATCAGCCCAGAGCCTGACGCGGGGCTCGAACTCACGGACCGCGAGATCGTGACCTGGCTGAAGTCGGACGCTTAACCGACTGCGCCACCCAGGCGCCCCTAAAATCTTAAAAAAAAACAAAGCCTGTGATAGCTAACCATTTCCCCAAATTAATAGAAGGGTTAGAAGATAACAGTAAGTAAGTTTCCCTGAGACAGAACAAAATATAAGGAAATAAAAAGTAGGAATAAAGAGATAAGAACATTGAAAAACAATCAGGAGTAGAGACCAAATCCACAAGGTTCAACATCTCTCTTTCTGGAGTTTCTGAAAGAAAAAACAGATAATTGTGGGAAGGAAAATGCCAAAGAAAAAAAATCTAAAAAAATACTCCTGATTTGCTGGATTAAGAAGACCACTCACCCCCCCCCCCCTTTGAAGTGTGCAGTACAGTGAAAAAGGCCAACATCATACTTTTGAGAAATTTCATAACACCAGGTGTAAATTTAAAAGTGAGTATTGCCATTTGCAACTATGTGGATGGAACTGGAGGGTATTATGCTAAGTGAAATTAGTCAGAGAAAGACAAAAATCATATGACTTCACTCATATGAGGACTTTAAGAGACAAAACAGATGAACATAAGGAAGGGAAACAAAAATAATATAAAAACAGGGAGGGGGACAAAACAGAAGAGACTCATAAATATGGAGAACAAACTGAGGGTTACTGAAGGGGTTGTGGGGGGGGATGGGCTAAATGGGTAAGGAGCATGAAGGAATCTACTC
This sequence comes from Panthera leo, assembly GCF_018350215.1. NCBI lineage: Eukaryota > Metazoa > Chordata > Mammalia > Carnivora > Felidae > Panthera > Panthera leo. The sequence continues at coordinate 24,671,778 of NC_056680.1, forward strand.
CTGAAATCATTGTTTCACTATATGCTAACTAATTTGGATGTAAATTTTAAAAAATAAAAAATAAAATTAAAAAAAGTGAGTATTAAATAACAATAATGAAAACTATTAGCTCTTACTAATTTCCAAAGTGATTTCACATTCACAGTCTCACTTTTTAAAGTGTTCACAGATATGAAAATAGATACACTGAATACAATACCTTCAGGGTGATATTCTTCAAACCATTCACAGATGAGTAGCACAGGTCATTAATATTTAGGTGTGTTTGTGTGTGAATACATATGTATAAATGGACAAGTTATTTAGAATGCATGTGCAGTTTCCTGAACTAGATGATCAGTTCTCAGATACAGAGCACGGTTTCTAATTCCTTGCTATGCCGACCAGGTCAGTTGAAGAAGTGCTTAGTCTGGGGCACCTGGGTGGCTCAGTCAGTTGTGTCCAACTTCAGCTCAGGTCATGATCTCGCGGTTTGTGTGTGGGTTTGAGCCCCACATTGGGCTCTGTGCTCACAGCTCGGAGCCTGGAGCCTGCTTCAGATTCTGTGTTTCCCTCTCTCTCTGCTCCTGCCTCACTCACCCTCTGTCTCTGAAAAATAAATGCACATTTAAAAAAAAAGAAAGAAGTGCTTATCTGGGTGGATCTACATAGCTGACTGATGTGCCAACCAAGCCTGGAGGAAGGAGCTGGGATACAAGGAACAGTGATTGTTTTGCAGCTTGTTTGTATAAAGACCCTGTAGGTGCCGTGAATATAGTCACCTTTTCTCATTATGTGTTCCTATGGGCAAGGTTTTAAATCTTCATGATCTTCACATTTCTTCCGGTGGGTTTGGGCTTGATTCACCTTCTTCAAATTCCCTTCTGATACCATAATTCTAGCATTCTGTCAACAAACAGAATAGTATGAGTTAAATGAATCAACTACATCAGTGAGAAGTTGGAGGGGGGGGTTCAGTGGAGGGTTTTCCACAAGGCCAAGGGGAGCCGGGTAGGGGAAATGGCCCAAGTAGAATTGTGTAACCAAATCTCCTCAAAAGTCCTCAGGCTTTTGAAGAATTAGTAAAAGGTGGACATAGAATGTAAATGGAAAGTCGAACAGCTCGTCCACCAAGACAGTGGGTTGCAGTTTCCTGTACCCACTGAGACTTTGTGAAAACAACAGTGTTGTAATGACGAGTTTTGCATTCCCAGCTGCTAGAGACGGTGCCAGGAATGGAAATGAAAGCAGCCAGTGGTGGTGACCACAACCCAGAAGCTGAAACCACACTCTAATTTTGCACAAAATTGCCAGTTCTGACTCTTCTTTGCTTATGACTTTTCATTTCAACTGCAAGGATTACATTTAGTTATGTGTAAAATAACATCTTGAGAATAGACCGAAGAAAACCATTTAGCTCCCAGTCATTTGTACTAACCCACAGCATGTCAGTACATTTTCTAATACACTGCTAGGGACACACCCTCCAATATCAAAGTCAGTACAATCATGGGAATGAGAAGTGGAGGGAATACCCAAAGAGGCATAGAAGAAGGACAAGGAGGATGAAAAGGAAGGAGAAAGATGAAGAGAATGAGGAGGAATGAGTTTTTATTTGGGCAAAAAAATTGGACTTACATTCATGTGAATATCTTGACTAATCTTGGAATTAACAATATGTCAAAGAAAATGGTGGGAGCTTGTTATAAAGGTGAGACTAAGCACCAGCTCTGTTGGGCCACCTTACTACTGAGAGTGGATGACCCATAGCTTCAAACTGTTTAGCCCTTTCATCTAAAGACTACTTTTTGTAGGAATAATCATTTTAATTAAAGAAAAAGTGGCTTGAATTTCCAGTAAGAATTTCAAAGTGGAATTTGCCTTCTACTATTTGGCCTCAAGTTTCTCAACGGTCACCTATCCTAGTAATGAGTTTCAACACTTTAAAAAAAATTTTTTTTTAATCTTCATTTATTTTTGAGACAGAGAGAGACAGAGCATGAACGGGGCAGGGGGGGTCAGAGAGAGGGAGACACAGAATCTGAAGCAGGCTCCAGGCTCTGAGCTGTCAGCACACAGCCCGACGCGGGGCTCGAACTCACGGACCGCGAGATCATGACCTGAGCTGAAGTCAGACGCTTAACCGACTGAGCCACCCAGGCGTCCCAACACTTTTTTTTAAGTTTATTTATTTATTTTGGAGGTAGGGAGGGGCAGAGAGAGAAGGAGGGAGAGAATCCCAAGCAGGCTCTGAATGGTCAGTGCAGAGCCCAACGTGGGGCTCCATCCCATGAACCATGAAATCATGACCTGAGCTGAAATAAAGAGCTGATGCTTAACTGACTGAGCCACCCAGGCGCCCCTCAACACTTTTTTTCCTGTAACAGTTATGACTTATCCCTTGACTTTACATGCAGTACAGATTGAAGACACAGTTGTTAAACATGAATAAATGAATTAAGCGAATGAGTAGGGAATGCTTGAAAAAAACAGATCTTAGAAATAGGACTTCTACAAAAGTTTTGATAGATCAAATCAGAGCATTTATTTTATCCTGCACCCTATTTTAAAGTTAGTATTTGGGCAGAACAAGCAAACATTTCAGAAAGAACCTCCCAGGAAGATAGCTGAAATTTGACATTTGTAGGACACAGACTATACACAGAGAGAATGACATTTTAATGTAATTTATTTGAAATGCTTCCAGAAAAGTTTAAGGCCTTTATACAAAAACATTCATTTCATCAAAACATTCACTTTCTTCCCATAGGCCAGCACTTAACAGACCTCTTGCCTCAACCCACTGGCCAAAGTGGCCGAGGGCTCCTGCAGAGAACGATTCACTCTTTCTCCCATCATCAAGCAACAGGTTCTCAGCTTCTGTCTCCTTCTATCTGCAGCAGTTCATTCACTTGCTAAATCAATAACAATTTGAGAACAAAAGTAATTTTAAATAAACTTGTAATAGAAAAAAAATTCACCATGTTTAAAATCTATAAATACAGAAATCTGTTTTACAGGGTATAATTGACCACAATATTTTTTTTCATTTTTGAAAAATAAGTAATATTACCTTGTTTTTATAATGATACATCTTGTCACACAGCTTCTTTGAATGCACATATTAGATGTACATCATAAAATGACAACACAGCGTTTACTGCTTTCTGTAAACTCGAAAGACACAGAAGATTAAAAAAAACTTTTTGGCAATAATTTAGAATCATTACTACTAGTGCTGGTGTGGGAATAATTTTGCACAGGTCATCCTTAATATTTACACTCACAGGGAGCTTTTCTGTGTATTCAGTTAGCTTTTTTTAAGATCTGCAATCTACCCTGCACTGTAAGCCAAAGCTGGACAAAGAGGTTACTAATTTCGCTAATTGATTCTAATTAATCAGAGTTAATTAAAATTGGCCTTTGGAGAATGTAATTATGGCTCTGATCACAGCACAGGGCCAAGGTGGCAAAGTGATGACCCAAAAGCAGAACAGGAAAACCCAAGGCTCTGGCCTTTCTCAGAAGGGCACTAGACCTGGCTTTTCTCTTAATGTTTCCTGTAAGAGGTCATGATGAAGCACTTCTTCCAAATTCTTCTTCTCATATGTTTCTGTGAACAGAGGCATGGACTCTCCTGCAGTCTCTTGCTCAATGCTCCAAAATATGAGTAGGGCTTGGCAGATGAAACAAAACGAAGATGGGCCTTCTCATTATTCTGTCAGATATTCCCAAACCTTTCGAGTTCTATTCTGGTGTTTTAGGCTAGAAATGGCTCTCTACGGCAAGCCAACAACTTTGACAGAGACACACTCCCTCCTCCCGGTGTAACTGCATTTCAGTTCAAGATTCAGAGCTGACGGCTGCTTTTGTGCTGGTCCTTTTAAGGTCAGACACTATTCCACGTCCTAATAGATTATTGCATCAAATATGCACTGGATGACATCGCAAGGTCCACACAGTGCTTCTTGCTTTGCAAAATTAAGGATCCAGAATCCCCAGGGATGTTTTCATGCTTTCTGGTTGGATAACATTGAACCAAGTTCACTGCAAGGATTGATCTTTTCCCATTTTCCTTCGAATACCATCATGATACACAAGTGACTTCCTCATGCCCTTTTTGCAAGGCCCTGTATACTCCATGCCTTCAGCTACCATGTCAAAGAGCTAGAAAAGCACTATAGAAACATGGAAAGACTCTTTTAAGCAATCTACATGGAACAGTAGTTTAGAGATTCTTTTCTAGTTTTAAAATCCAGCAGGACAATTGAAAGTAACTTGTTCAAGTACCCCTCCATCTATCCAGACACTTGTGGAATACAACACAGGGTAACGGTTGCCACAGATCCCAGCTTACACAGACAGATTGGCAGTTACAGTACTAAGGACAAAGGTACAGATACGAGAAACTGGGTCAACACGGTCACAAAAATATTAAAAAGTGCTTCTCCAAACCGTTCCATGTGTGGAATGCAAATACTGTACAGGTAAGACAAAGGGCTACTTCCAGGAAGTACACACGCTTCTGTCAGACGTTGCTTTCAATGTGCCTGCTGTTCCCACAGGAGGAGTCTGTCTGTTCCATGCGCTCACAGTCTAGGCTGACCTCACTCGTGTCCATACTACAGTCTGACTCACTGTCTGATTGGTCCATCTGCTCAAGTTTTGTTTCTCCCTGTGGCTCCCTGCTCCCGGTGGTGGGATTGAGGAACGGTCCCTCGGAGTCCAGCACCCCAGCCTGCCCGGCAGCACACAGCACTGTTTCTTTGGCTTGACGAATACAGTTGAGCCACTGCTGTTTGTTGAAGGTGTCGTTGGCTTGTAGCGAGTGGGTCTGACTTTGGGATCCGTTTTTGAAACTCACTCTGAAGAAGTTTTTAACTAGAAATGAAAAACATGCATAAGAAAGATCAATGGACAGGCAGCTCCCAGGGCAAAGATAACATATATGGTGACATTAACCCCCTGAACCAGAGCAGACATCATTAATTGATTACAAAATGTGTCCCACTGGTCCGCGACATGGCTCAGCAATACCCTGCAGCCACCATCAATCAACTGGAGTTGACCTGGAGTTGACACCAGTGTAGCTTTCAGTCGCCCTCGAGGCTAGCAAACGGACATCAGCTTAAACCTGGATGTGTGTTAAAATCCCCCGTGAGCTTATTAAAAACATATATGCCGAGACCCTCCCCTTACAGGTTTGGATTCAGTAGGTGTAAGATGAGCCTGGTAATCTGGAATTTCCACAACCACCCCAAGCTAGAGACTTTTCAAGTTGAAGAAGCTCTTTGCAATATCAAAACATGCCCCAAATCCCCCACATTATAGTACATGTACATGGAGTACCCAAATGATTGAGAAGATATGTAAAGACTTATAAATTTCATTTCATTTTAAAATAAAATTACAACTACCTCCATAGGAGCTACGTGCATTTGAAAAATGGTAGTGCGCAACACGGAAGACATTTTATTTAGCTTAACTGGCACATAACGGGCCCCGCATGCCATGTGCAATGCTTGGTTCACAGAAGCGTGTGTGTTCAGTCCCCTTGCACTATCCCTGGAGCCAACAGACTGGGAACCACCACTTTAGATACATTCAGGCTCCCCCTTTGCTCTTGGGCAAGTGCCTTAAGTCCTCTGTGTCTCAGTGTCCTTATTTGTAAAATGGGAGAAACAAAGAGAACCTACCTTATAAGGTTATCATGAGGCCTAAATGTGATAATACATGTAAGTGCTCATACAACGCCTGGCACATAGTCAGTATTCAAGAAATAGAAGCTACTACTACATCACCGCCATCACCACTACCACCAGGGTGGGTGGACTGATGAGTAGGTAAGAGGCAGTACAAATAATTATTTTGAAAATATGATGCCAATGTTAACCCAAAACACTCAAATGTCACTTTCTCAAGGAAGACTTCTCTGATCATTTCCTCTAAAGCAAACCGGCAACTGTTATCCCTATTTATCCCATGCTGGGGTTTAGTTCTCTGAACAGCACCTGAATATTTATGCATCATTTATCTTCCTCTCTTACAATGTAGGCTCCACAGGGGCAAGGAATTTGACTGTTTAGTTGACCAGTGTATACCAGTGCCTCGAACGACACATATAAGACACTCAGTAAACACTGCCATCTTAGCTTCTCTTGGTTAATTTCCTTGTTCATTAAGTCTCAAGTTAGAGAGGTCCGTTTGCATAATTACAGATGAATCCTCAACCAGGTGACCATTCTTAAGCCTCTTTAGGGATGAGTCTGCTGGCTCAACAAGAGCCAGCAGTAAGCAGCTGGTATCTACATAGGGGCTATCTGTTAGTAAGCATGCTTTTATCCAATGGAAGGAGACAGAGAAGGGGAATTTAAAGAGCCCCTGTTATGTGCAGACAGGTTCACTTGCAGTATCTTAATCCTTATAACAACCTGATAAAGTAGTTATGCATACATGCCCATTTTGCAGATGAGAAACTGAGGCTCACAGAGGTTGCACAAGGTTACACAGTCAGTGAGTGATGAGATAGCACTGGAATGTAGTTTGACTCCAAGGTGATGGCTCCTCTCTTTCCCCCAGCCATCCACTCCTTCTGAACCACCACAACCAAACCCATTCAACAGATCAAAACCGACTGCCATCCGTACTTCTCTCATTGTTGCTAAATGCGCCACGCAGGGAGCCACCCAGCCTCACTTCTCCATCCTGCAGGTCTTCCAGTAGGAGGTCCTTTACAGGGATCGGCTGCCGGTACAACTGGTAGCAGAGCCGCTCATTGTGGGTGACGGCTCTAGTGATCACAAGCACTTCTTGGAACAGGAAAACATGAAGTTTCTAGGAGAAAAGAATCCACAGGATTTCTCTAAGCAACGGTCTAGAAATATTAGTGGACTTCTGTGGAGAAGAGGTCCTCAGGTACCAGGTTCACATTGTATTATGAATTTCTAGGCTCAAATCTACCTCCAGAACAGAAGCTGGGCAACTTGGAGGTATTCCCAGATGCGCCTAGTGTCTTTCACGGGGGAGTGACTCCCTAGGGCCTACAGACATCTGCAACCAGGAATGCGTGCTTCAGGGACAACATTCACATTGCAGTTCACAACCTGTGCAGACACACACAGCCTCTGGCTTCCATAAGAAAAAAATAAGAAGGGGGAGTAGAATAAAGGGGCAATGAAAGAAAAAGAAGTTAGTACCCCCACCCCAGCTTTGGTTTGTAGCACCTAATATAATCCTAAGAGATCATATTGAACAATAGTCTATAAAGGATGTGCCTGGCATATCAAAGCCTAATATTAATCTTTGCTTCCCAAACCCATAAAAACACTTGTTTCTTAAACCACAGAGCTGAGTATCAGCTCCATCCAGGCACTCCAACTCAGAACAATGCCCATCCCTGAGGGAACCGGAGCATGCCACCGTAGCCACAGAGAAAGATAATCAAAGCATTGGTCCTTCTCGGTTATGTTAATCTCGGTTATGTTAACCTCAGTTCTCTGAAGAGGTTGTACTTTAAAGGCTGATGACTGATGTGTGTGTTGTGGGCACAAAGAAAATCTCAAAAATAAAGGCTTGTCTCCAACCACATCATGAAAGCCGTTTTGCTGGGTGGAGCTGGGGTACATCGGCTTTATTCCATTCCAAGTGCCAGGCTCATCTCACACTTTGGAAATGCTGATGAATTGAAGTGAAAAGATCTACAACTTTGGCAGCTGGGTTCTGGTTTTCCAGTGGAGATATTTGGGAGCGCGAACCCAGGTGGAAACTCACATTAGAATCTTGATTTGGGGCAGTGGAAGCACATTCAGCATTATCAGACAATTTTATATTTGGGAGAAAAGATGCATCCCCCCATGCCTATGCTCACACACACACACACACCTGCAGAAATTAAAGCTCAACCACATGTTGGCTGGTGGAAATACAAATGATAATTTTGTACTGGGTGGGAAGAGATTGAGGAGTGGGATTTTGTTTATCAAAAGGATCAAATGTTCATTTAAACAGAGTAAAACAAAAAATAACCAAGTTAAGGACTTATTTATTTATTTTTTTGAGGGGGGAATGTAGAAAGAATGTTGAGACTTTTCTTTTAGGGATGGGGGGAGAAGGGGTTGTCATTGTAAACATGATCAGAGATTTTTACAATGTTTCTACTTCAATCAATCCTTCAGCCAAGGTAGGCAATTTGAACGCAGATTATCTGGAAAATCTTTGAAAAACGTCCCTTATTTATGAGTGTTCACTGAGAATTCCCCTCCTTAGTCTCAGCTCCTTTTAGTTCTCAAACGATTGAGCTTTTCTCTTGATACAGGACTTAGTTCCTAATGACTTCCATAATTCTGTTGGGAAAAACAACTAAAACAAACCTCCCACCCCAACTACTATCTTTGTTTTAAAAAATCTATTGCTTGAAATATGAACTAGAGTTCATCTTTAATGCCCTAGGCACATCCAACCAGAGAGTCTCAGTCCTTGATTGATGGACAGAAAGAGAATACGCTCTCATCTCAGGAGTGATAAATCTTCCCAATTATTTCCCACAGGGCTTTTGACAAAGAATGTTCAAGAAGTTGGAGTATCAGACATTAGAAGTCCACTGGTGCTTTCTGAAAATCAGCAAGAAGCAGAATGTAGCTTTCTAGCAATCAGTAACTCTAGTCAAACAGAAACACTTCTTCAAGCAGTGGCCTGTGACCTGTCTTATTACCTCTGTTGCACCAGCAGTTGGATGGATCCCTAGTAGCTCTGATAATGGGTGCTTATGACATACACTCAGTGATTTCAAATAGCATTTCCAAGCCTGCTTACAAATGCTACTCCATACTCCAGGTCAAAGCTTTGAATCATCAAAGCTTTATTAAGAACTATTCAATCTAGTTTTGGCTTCCCTTCTAAGGGTTGACTAGATACTGAAGATGAAATACAAGTGGAGATTCTCTTTCTCAATGGCTTTCTCAAAATTGAATTTAAATATATATTATCTATAATAAAATCTACACATTATATATACATTTTAATGCATAATACATAAAAATTATATACATATTAGCATTAATTTCTATTGCTTATACATAAAAGTAGCCTGATGAGTTAAATGAATTTTGAACTCCCATAAAATTCAAATCTATTCTTTTTTATACATTCATTCATTCATTCACTCACTCATTCACCTAACATTACTGAGTGCTTAGTACGTGTCAGGTCCCCATAATTGGTGCTGGGGATTAACAAGACACAGTCTCCACCCTAAAAGATTATAGCATAATGGAAGATAGTGACAGACAGATGGATAATTACAACCCATGGCAGTTAAGTGCTCTAGGGAGATCTGTCCAAGTTGCTATGTAGGAGAGGAGGAACAAATTCAATATCTACTCAGGAATAAAAGTCAGGAAATTGGGCAGAGTTAGATATGCAGCCAATAGAGGGTAGGTTATTGTTTTAAAAAAACAAAAACTGGTCTTAAAATAGCAGTCTGTGGATGGGTACCAATCCATAAAAACGCAAAGAATTTCTCATAAAGCTAAGAGTTTTAATTTAAGAGCTGTTTTTCTGTTTCCTGCTTTTAACAACCTGTTCAAATCACCCTGGTTTCCTGATATCAAAGTGGGAGGAGATGTTAACTGTTCTGTATTTGTTGTTGAAGGTCATGATCAAACAAAATACATAGTTGGCAACCCTATGTTGGTTTCCAAAATTCTTCCTGAAAATGTACTGGTTGTGAAATTTTAAAATATGTATATTACTTTGTGTAATATATATAAATATAAGTTAGAAACAGACAACCCATATTATTTATAAATTATATGTGTAATATAGAAATACATATATACAAGGTATATAACTATATATATAACTATATATATAACTATATAACTATATATGACTATATATATACACATATATATATGTATATATATGTGTATATATATATATACATATATATATATATACACATATATATACATATATATATGGGATCCTGTGATATAAAAAACACTGGAAAGCAATTTTTGTCTGAAGATGCTTGATGGGGAAGGCACAGTAACAGGAGGCTTAGCATCAAATGGCTTAAGTGTTGGGGGAGGCCCAGGAGGAGACCACTGAAGAAGAGGAGCCACTCACCACGCCTCGGTTGTTCTTCAGTTCTCCATGACAACACAGCACTCTCGAGCTGTCGATTAGAGAGTCTTTCTGGCCTTCTTCCAAGTAAAGAAGCCGCTCTTTATAATAGCGGCACTCAGATTCCCCGGTCTTGGTGTTGATTTCTGCCACGATTCCCTGAATGATGTTTATCTGTGGAAACAAAGAAGACAGTAGGAGGAAAGTAAGCAAACCATCCACACCAAGAAGTACCAGGGGCTCAGCCTAGAAGGTCACCAAGATAGATTTGCATCTAATTCTGAGATTCTGTTATCTAACTTGCTGTTTTGGGAAACAGCAAAAATAAATAAATGCTTTTAATATATTGTGCTATCCATCTATACATGTACACACAGATACACATATTCACACATATATATTTATATACAGATACAGATATTTGTTTATAAAACTGATGTTGATGCATACTTCTATTTGAGAGGAAGAGATATACAGTTTTCAATGTGCAGGACTCATAACTACTGAGCTTTATGTTGCACATTTCCTAAAACATGCTTACAATGTTGAAAACACAGGCATATAAAAACTTCAGCCAAGGAGAAAAAACAAAGCAAATGTAGTAGACCAAGAAGGGAACATCTTTGGGGATTTGAACTCAGTTTCAAGGTCTCTCTACACGTACTCAATCTAACGTACAAACAGTATTTGCAAATTGGGTGTGAAGAAATGGTTTGGATATCTTTTTAGTGATAAACATAAATGATTTATAAAGGACAGAGAACTAGAAATAGAAAGAAAAGACACTAGGCATCACGATGGGAACCATTTGTCTATATACATACACTCATACCCATGCCCATAGCACATGTAAATAAATTAGGGGTAGAGATTTCAGAGCAATGGTGGATGTACCGTTGTTAATACAGAATGAAACAAAACAAAGCAACAAGAATACAGCACTCATACACAATCAGTGGGCATTTATTTTGATGTGTTGTTGTTCTATCACATGAATATGTCTAAAAGTTAGAAAATGCTAAAAACCAAAGGAACAAAAAATTAGTTGAGTAAAAACTCAATGACACCAATCAAAGGCAAAATGATGACTTCCTCAGCAGGGTCCTCTGTCCTCTAATAGTGAAAAGACCAACAGTCCCATATTTCTCATGGTAGTATTTTTTAAAAGTTTTTATTTAAATTCCAATGAGTTAAGATACAGTGTAATATTAGCTTCAAGTGTACAATGTAGTGTGATTCAACACTTGCATACCACACTTGGTGCTCATCCCAAGTGACCTCCTTAATCCCCATCACCTATTCAACCTATCCCCCACTCACCTCTCCTGTTTGTTCTCTATAGTTAAGAGTCTGTTTCTTCATTTGCACCTTTCTCTCTCTTTCCCCTTGCTGGTTTGTTTGGTTTCTTAGACTCTACATATGAGAAAATCACATGATATTTGTCTTTCTCAGACTTATTTCCCTTAGCATTATACCCTCTAGCTCCATCCAGGTCATTGCAAATGGCAAGATTTCATTCTTTTTTTGTGGCTGAGTAATAATCTAGTGTGTGTGTGTGTGTGTGTGTGTGTGTGCGCGTGTGTACATAAACACACACGCACGCACACACACCACATGTTCTTTATCCATTCATCAGTTGATGGATGCTTGCACTGTTTCCATATCTTATCTATTGTAGATAATGCTGCTGTAAACACTGGGGTATATGGGTTCCTTTGAATTTGCATTATTGCATTCTTTGGGTAAATACCTAGTAGTGCAATTGCTGGATTGTAGGGTAGTTCTGTTTTTAACTTTTTGAGGAGCTTCCACAACGTTTTCCACAGTGGCTGCGGGAATTTGCACTTCCACCAACAGCGCAAGAGGGTTCCTCTTTCTCCACATCCTCACCAACACCTGTTGTTTCTTGTGTTGTTGATTTTAGCCATTCTGACAGGTGTGAGGTGATATCTCATTGTGGTTTTGATTTGTATTTCTCTGATGATCAGTGATGTTGAGCATCTTTTCTTATGTCTGTTGGTCATATGGGAAAATATCTATTCATATCTTCTGCCCATTTTTAATTGGATTATTCATCTTTTGCGTGTTGAGTTTTATAAGTTCTTTACATATTTTGGATAGTAACCCTTTATCAGATATGTCATTTGTAAATATCTTCTCCCATTCTGTAGGTTGCCTTTTAGTTTTGTTGGTTATTTCCTTCGCTGTACAGAAGCTTTTTATTTTGATTAAGTCCCAATACTTATTTTTGCTTTAGTTTCCCTTGCCTCAGGAGACATATATAGAAAGAAGTTGCTACAGCCTATATATATCAAAGAGGTTACTGCCTGTGTTCTCCTCTAGGATTTTCATGATTTCAAGTCTCACATATAGGTTCTTAATCCATATTGAGTTTTTTTGTGTGTGTATGTGTCCAGTTTCATTCTTTTGCTGTCCAGTTTTCTGAATACCATGTGTTGAACAAACTGTCTCTTTCCCATTGGATATTCTTTCCTGTTTTGTCAAAGATTAGTTCACCATATAGTTGTGGGTTCATTTCTGGGTTTTCATTCTGTTCCATTGATCTATGGTGTCTACTTTTGTTCCAGTCGACACTGTTTTGATCACTATAGCTTTGTAATATAAACTTGAAGTCTGGAATTCTGATGCCTCCAGCTTTACTTTTCTTTTTCAAGGTTGCTTTGGCTATGTGGGGTCTTTTGTGGTTCCAAACAAATTTTAGGATTGTTTGTTCTAGCTCTATGAAAAATGCTGGTGGTATTTTGATGAGGATTGCGTTAAATGTACAGACTGTTTGGGGTAACATAGATATTTAAACAATATTTGTTCTTCCAATCCTTGAGCATGGAATGTCTTCCCATTTCTTGGTGTCATCTTTAATTTCTTTCATCAGTCAGTGTTTTACAGTTTTCAGAGAAGATGTCTTTCACCTCTTTAGTTAGGTTTATTCCAAGGTATCTTAATATTTTTGGTGCAATTATAAATGTGGCTGATTCCTTAATTTCTCTTTCTGCTGCTTCATTATTGGTGTATAGAAAATCAACCAACTTCTGTATGTTGATTTTGTATCCTGAGACTTTACTGAATTTGTTTATCAGTTCTGGCAGTGTTTTGGTGGAGTTTTTTGAATTTTCTATATAGAGTCTCATGTCATCTGTAAATAGTGAAAGTTTTTCTTCTTCCTTGCAGACTTGGATGTCTTTTCTTTAAGAAAATTTTTTTTAACATTTATTTATTTTTGAGAGACAGAGCACGAGGCGGGAGGGACAGAGAGGGAGACACAGAATTGGAAGCAGGCTCCAGGCTCTGAGCTGTCAGCACAGAGCCCAAAACAGGGCTTGAACTCACAAACTGCAAGATCATGACCTGAGCCGAAGTTGGAGGCTTAACCGACTGAGCCACCCAGGTGCCCAGATACCTTTTCTTTCTTTTTGTTGTCTGACTGCTGTGGCTAGGACTTCTAGGACTATATTAACTAACAATTGTGAAAGTGGACATTCCTGTCTTGATCCTGACCATTGAGGAAAAGCTCTCAGTTTTTCCTCATTGAGGATATTAGTTGCGGGTTTTTCATATATGGCCTTTATGATTTTAAGGTATGTTCCCTCTAAACCTACCTTGTTGAGGGTCTTTATCATGAATGGATGTTGTGCTTTGTCACATGCTTTTTCTGCATCTGTTGAAATGATCCTATGGTTCTTATCCTTTTCTTTATTAGTATGGTGTATCACGCTGATTGATTGTGAATATTTAGCCACCTTTGCAACCCAGGACTTGTGGTGGTATTAATAGAAAAGAGCTTAATAGATGAGAAATGTTAATAAGGACTCTCCTTGGTCACTTTTACTTAATGGAAAAACAAACCAATAGCTGAAAAGCAAGGTTTTAAAAGAGGCCTTTACTCCATGAGAACTTACCACATCTTATAATCTGTTAAATTGGCAGTAAAATCTAAGTGTTAAGTAATTATTTTTCACATGCTAATGAAATGATACCTTCTGCCCAAAGCCAATTGGATAGAAACTTCTACCCGGTTATAACTTTGGCACTTCCACGCAAGTCTGACATAAGATCTTACAGCTCTGCGCTGAAGTCTGGTGACTATCCTATGAACAGATGCATAATCTGTATACTTCTGTAGCTATTACAAGATTCAAAGCTCATTTATTCTTTCCTCTATTTCCCAAAGTTTGGTGGTAGCACTACTTTGACAATAAAAAAAATAACGTATCATTTAAAGAAAAAACCAGGGTTTTTGTATCATAAAACAATCCTTTTGGACTTTAATGTCAATCTGGCATTAAATATAAATCCTATGAAATTAATCCTAGTTTTATTAACATAAAACAATAAAAAGAACACTTTTGTCCATAAACTTTCTCTGTTTTTTTTTTTTTTTTCTCCCCTCTTGGTTTTGGTTTTCAAATATGACTGATTATTGTTACTTTCAAAAACAAACAAAAAAAGAAATTTCAGGGGTGCCTGGCTCAGTTGGTTAAGAGTTCAACTCTTGATATCAGCTCAGGTCATGATCTCATGGTTCGTGACTTTGAACCCTGCGTTGGGCTCTTTGCTGATGGCATAGAACCTGCTTGGGATTTTCTCTCTGGCCCTCCCCTGCTTTCTCTCTTCCTCTGCCTCTCTCTCAAAATAAATAAATAAACTTAAAAAATTAAAAAAAAAAAGAAATTTCACAACACATACTAAAGCAATGACTCATCCTTCAAATTAATTCAATTAATCCTTGTTGATCATGGGTTCAGTGTGGAACTAGATGGCAGCATTCAAAGAAGTGAGACAGGGTCCTTGCCCTCAAGAAGCTTAAAAATATATGGGAGGTATCTGACAAATCGTTTTATGCCTACCTTAATCTTTTTTTCTTCTTTCAGTAGGTTTCATGCCCAGCATGGAGCCCAATGTGGAGCCCAATGTGGGCCTGAACTCATGACCCTGAGATCAAGACCTGAGCTCAGACCGATGCTCAACCAACTGAGCCACCCAGGCACCCAGTCTACTTTGATCTTTTACCTTATTACATTTTTAATATGTAGTGGAATCTATACTTTTCCCTTATTTTTAAACCAGTAGCATTAATTGCTGTGGCTCTTCTTAGAGTTTACTATTACTAGGTATACCTGTAATTAACTGGGTCTTGAGTCAATTTTCTGAGTTTGGTATAGGTATCCAGGAAACCAGAAAGATGATGTACTAAATACATGTTCACTTCCTAATTTAGCTCAGAAACTGAACAGCTGGCACATCACATGAAGGTTAATAAGCTCAAACACTGCAGTGGTTCCTTGGGCAGCTATGACTACTGTCAAATGCTACGTCTTTCTTTGATGTTTGAAAAAATAGAGACAAAACAATAGAATATATCAGTGTAATTCCACATTCTTTGTGGACATTAAAATAGCACCTCCGGGTCTGCTTTCATTTATTAAAATATTGTCTTTTAGTTATATCCACCTGTACACCATAAGCATCTAATCTTTGCACTGGTTGTTGAGCGGAATTTATTTTGTAGAACTGCAGCAAGAAATACAGTTGAATATAGCAGACTGCATTGCAAATAGTCACAGTAGCTTTGCATTTAAGTTAAATTTATTGTTGCATCTCTGATCAGGGTTCAAACCAAAGGGAAATGACTGGTAAAGCAAGATGATGATAGATATCTGGTAACAGAACAAGGGTTAAACCCATACAGGCTGTAATCGTCATCCTCAAAGTGAAATCTGAAAACCCTGTCTAGTTCCTTGAGCGGTAATATCATCTATTCGTAGGCTTGTGACATGAACCAGGAATAGCAGCCAGCACTGCAGGAACAGCAGGACTGTTCTCCTTGCTTCCAGTGATTTTTTTTTTTTTTTTTTTTTTTTTTTTAGGAGCTAGGGAACAGGGGCGGGCAGAGGGAAAGGACGGTCTGCCAGATCAGGTTTGGGCTGAAACGTTCCTTAGAATTTAAAATGTTAAACAACCAGACCTCTGGAATTTCTGAATATCCTAAGTTCTATTTAAAAATGTTCTCTTTTGGGGAAAATGTCTATCAACCCTCCAAAACACTATAAAGAAATTCTAATAAAAACGTGGTAGTTTATGCACTGCAGTAAAAGCAAGGCCTTTTTTTAGACCTAATCAGAGGACTGGACAATTGGATGTAGGAGCAATTTATTAACAGTTCTCTGATCTTCCCCTTTTCAGAGGTGGAAAATTTATTCAGGGAATTTGTAATTCAAGCTACATTGGTACTATGGGTTTTATGTTTATCAAGCATTCACAATGTACCCAAGAGTACAGGGCTAAATATTTCTGCCCATCTGGGGTAATGCCCAGAGGAATTTGAAAAGACAAAAACATCATCAACAACAACAACAACGAAAACACCCCACAAAAAACATTGCTGTGCTTCCATGTATAAATGGGCATTAGGAAGACTTGCTTTACAGACATTTTGAAATACAGCTATTCCATGCTTCACACACAAATCTGCCTGAATAACTAGGTGCAGATTCAACTTGTAAAAATGACATCACATTTTTTGCACTAGGGAAACCGGTCCATCCTTTCATATTGCAAACAATTATATTCCTATCTGTTTTTAAACCCAAGCTTTAGCTCACTGGGGGATCTTGGAAACAGCATTATTCTTTCATGCTGCATATTAAAAAGAAGAAATCTTAACAGTAAACTCAGAGCAAACTCACGTGCTTCAAAAAAGTAATTATTTAGACTAGCTCGAGCTCCCTGTTGTTTTCATTCCTGCAGACCACACACTTGCTGGGATGAAATATGGAGAGGAGGCAATGCTACTGTACTCGTCCCAGTAATAAAAACAGATATGATGAAGTGAGATGGGCCTCATACCCAGTGCCTGTGTCCCCCCATCTATGCAGGACTGGGGACCTGGTCTGTGTGTGTCTGCCATTAGTCAAGAGAGTCTACACTCTTCACTATCCCTACAAGGAGGCACCTGGCCCAGCTCGGCACCAGTGAGGCCCTCTCCACAAAGCCTGGTGGCCCCAGATAGCTTTCTGCAATTCTACAGGCAAGGGGGACTCAAAGAAGCATCTAGGCTTTCAGCTCCGTGGTGTAGGAGCATAAAGAAGTGGAAGAGGCACAGGATTTGCAGTCCACACCAGCAGAGTTCAGACACAAACCTCATCACTTGCTGGCTCTGGCTCTAGGCAAGTTATTTAAGCCCTCCAAGGCTTATCTGGAATATGGTCCTAATAGGGATAGCTATCTCATAGGTTATTATAAGGATTAAATGAGATACATAACCTACAAAGCAATTATATAAAGCTAATTTACTACGTATTCAAGATATGCCAGCAGGTATTGCTATAATTATTATTGTCGTGATTACTACTTATTATTATTATTGGAGAAAATAGGCAGTTTGTTCAGCAGGTTTCATGGACTTTGATTTTCAAGTCATCTATGCAAATCCTCTTTCTGTTCAATATTCAGTCAGGGAATGAGCCCTTTGAATTAGTCTCGAAGGCTCCATCCCTGTGGCTCCTGCCTGTGTGTGTTTCCATGACTGCATGCCTGGACCTCTGCAGCATCCTCTCAACTTGCTTCCTGCCCCTAGTCCCTTCCTTCTCTGTCCCCCATCCTGCAGACAAGGACAGTAATGTGTCCACGTTTCCACAGCTTGCCAGTGATAGAGCTGGGCTGTGAACCCTGAATCCCAGCTACTTAGAAAACAAAAGAGAGGCAACTGGATAGCTTAGTCGGTTAAATGTCCAACTTCAGCTCAGGTCATGATCTCACAGTTTGTGAGTTTAAGCCCCGCCTTGGGCTCTGTGCTGATGGCTCAGAGCCTGGAGCCTGCTTTGGATTTTCTGTGTCCCCCACTCTCTCTCTGTCCCTCCCCCACTCAAGCTCTGTCTCTCTCTCTCTCTCAGAAATGAACATTAAAACAAATTTAAAAAAAGGGAAAAAAGACAAACAAAACACAACAAAGGAAACATATCTCAAATTGGTATTTAAAATCCTCATAACCAGATCTGAACTCCCATCCTCAGCCTTCTCTCCTGCTGCTTCCTCAGAGTATCCTCTTCTCTGGGCAGACTGATCCAAAGTATTCCCCAGACATTACCTGTCCTGTCATTTCTCCATACCTTTTCTCAGGCCACTGGTTCCTCCTGGCCTGCCATTGCCTCCCTGTCCCGCAGAGCACCCCAATCAGACCCAAGCTCTCTGGACAGAACACTCACCGTTTACAATATTCTCATGATATGGACCCATTTTTCCTGGTCTTCTCTTGCTACTAAGAATCTATCTCTCCCCATATTTAATGAACATTTGCTGGTGAGCAGGACGTTTGATTAGGTCCCTCACTGCAATCAGAGGCCGAGGAGAGCTGGATCTGAAATAGGTGTCAACTTCACAAATAGGTTCAGGGGCTAAGGGAAGGGGCAACTCCCATTTGCTAACTACACAAAGACAATCAATTTAAAATCTCCAGAGATCTTAACCCTCACAACCATTGTAATAAACATTACAGTTTATTATTAATCGTAATTACAGATCAGAGAGGCACCTGTACAGAAGCAAGAACTTTTAGAAATCAAAGGGACCTTAGAGTGTATTTCATGTAAACACTGCATTTTATAGGTTAGGAGAGTGAGGCAGAGAGAGAAGAAGTGACTTGCAAAATAAAAACATGACTTGGCAGCTTCCAAGCTTAGAAGCCAAGACCCCTGGGTCCCATCCATGTCCCCAGAGACCCTTCACTCACCCAGTCTCCTAGACATTATGGGAGAAAACAACAAGGGAAAGAGAGGAAGAAACAGATGAACTTACAGCCTCTTCCAGGTGCTGCTGATCTGGATTATCATTTGGTGTGTGTCTCAAGATTTCTCGAAGAAGCAGAGGGTATTTCACTAGACGGCTTCTTGGAATATCAAGAAAATTCCAGAGATCCAGTTTGCGGCTAAAGGGGGATTCTAAACATCGTTGCAGGAAATCCTGGACTCGGTGATCTTGTTTTTTGTGGTCCAGCAGAGCCTTGGCGGCTACTTGATTGCTGCAGTAACTGTCGTAGGAGCTGAGACAAGGCAGCTAAGAAAAAAACATCAACGGAGGCTTGGAGTGTGGAACTAATTGTGCTCTGAAGCTATGAGCTAGTATCACATGTGGGGACTGAACAAAACTGGTCTCCAGGCCCGGCCAACATTCCCTTATCTGCATGGCTGGAGGAGACAGACTAGTGGAATTTTCAACCAAGACTTTTTTTTTTAAGTTTATTTATTTTGAGAGAGCGAGTACATGAGCTGGGGAGGGGCAGAGAGAGAGGGAGAGAAAGAATCCCAAGCAGGCTTCGTGCTGTCAGCACGGAGCTGACTTGGGGCTCAAACTCATGACTCATGAGATCATGACCTGAGCCAAAATCAAGAGTTACACCCTTAACCAACTGAGCCACCAGGCACCCTTAATAGAACTTTTTAAATAGCAGGGAATGAACAGTTTTAGGCTTTAGCTTGCTTGAGGGACAGTTATTTTCTTAGTTGTGTATTTACTTTCTTGATTGTTAAGACCCCATCATAATTTGTTCGCGTTTCTGCCAATCTAAGCTAGGAGCAAAAGAACCAGAATAACTGTATACGCATGCAACTCAAAATTTTCCTGAATTTCCAAAAGTATCTGGTGAGGGGAAAGCCTCCTATCTTTAAAAAACAAAACAGGATTTCTTTTAAAATTATTCATAAGAAACTCATCTAGAAGACCTAGTGGCATAAAAAGAAAGCAAAGTGTCAGACTCTAGAGCTCTTTGCATGGCTCCATGCAAGCATCTCTATATTAGTTTAAGGTTACCTGATTCCAAGGTGGACTAATTATGAAGAACTCCAGGAACTTAAAGCAAAAGTACAATTAGTAAAAGATTAGATGCGGGAAGCATTTAGAAACATCTTTTAAATTAGATTCTTGGCTGTACCTAATGGTTAACATCAAAATACCATGCAAAGAACAATTTAAGCTTAAAGACTTCGGAACACTTCTACTCCTCTATCTTCCTTCCAGCAAAATACTAATTTCCCTGATATGTCCCATCAGTCACATTATGCAAACACAGAGTCAGAGACCCAGTGAAAGGGCTGTTCATCTCCCTTTTCCACACCTCCCTATTAGTGGCACCCAAGACTCACCATCTTAATGCATAGGCTGTCAGCTCCCAGAAAGGTAGCAGAAACAATAAAATGCAGCCAATGGCACCCCCTGTGTTTGCTTCTCTCCCTTGGATTAAGAAGTCACATTTACCAGGACACCTGCCCTATGGAGGGATTCAGTGCAAGAGGGGCTTTAATTTCTGCATCCTCAACACTTTGCATTGGACCTACCATTCAGCAGACATTCAAACTTTATATTCCAAATGAACAAATAAATGAATGCTTAATAGTTACCAGATTAGGTAATATTTGATGGTCTGGGAACATGGCTTAAAAATAAATTGTGGCAACATCTGAACAATGGGTCAAAGTATAAATATTGTGGTGTTTTTTTGGTACCTCTTATTGAAATTATTTTCTCAGCAACTGAAACCAAACAAAGGTACCAAGGAAGTAATGTTTAAGTCCACTGTTGAGTTTCACATTCTTTGGAAAGGTCTACCTTCCTTATGTGTCATAAACACAAAAAACAAAAAACAAAAAAACACAAACCTTTGTGTGAAAAAAAGAGCTGCAGAAATTCTTTCCTCAACCTTATATCTGAAAGTAAATGATAATTGCTACTTACACACACACATACACACACACCCCAGATGTGGTATTGTGGCTTGTAATTTAGATTTTCAGAGTTAATTAAAAAGAGCTTCAGGCCCTCTTAATTTCATTTCCACTTCCTCGCCTTTTGAAAAGACCTGGAAATGCCGAATGTTTTCATTACAGAGAAACAAATCAGCAGTAACTGTCGGATGTATACTAGTGAGGAACTCCAACCACACTGCTGCTCACCGTCCAGTGGGCCATTCCTCTCTGATCCTGCCATTCCTGCTGCCATGGCAACCCAATCCAGCTCTGGTCCTGTGTCCACACCTGACTGGGTGCTCATTTCCTGGGCAAGACCTGAAAGGCTATCTGGTTCAACCCACTGGCTAGAAAAGGCCACAAGTGATCTGTAACTTGTTAGAGAATGAAGAATGTTCACATCTTGGTTCCCAAATACATGCACATTCACTTATATAAAACATGAGAGGTGATAACACAGTGGTTAAGAGGGCAGACTCTGGAACCAGGTATAATTATGTTTCAAAGCCTAACTTGGACAGTATCAGGTGACTCTTCTGAGCCTCAGTTGCCCCACTTGCAAAAGGCATATACTATTTTTTAATGAGATAAGGCAGATAACAAGTATGTGAGCCTGGTTTCTGGTTAAGAATCAGTAAGTACTTGGGGCGCCTGGGTGGCTCAGTCGGTTAAGCATCCAACTTTGGCTCAGGTCATGATCTCGTGGTTCGTGTGTTTGAGCTCCGCCTTGGGCTCTGTGCTGACAGCTCAGAGCCTGGAGCCTGCTTCGGATTCTGTGTCTCCCTTTCTCTCTGCCCCTTCCCAGCTCAGACTCTGTCTCTCTCTCTCCCCCAAATGAGCCTGGAGACTGCTTCAGACTCTGTGTCTTCCTTCTTCTCTGCCCCTCCCCAGCTCACATTCTATCTCTCTCTCTCTCAAAAATAAATAAACATTAAAAAAAAAACAAAACAGAATCAGTAAGTACTAGCTATTGTTATTATTTGTCCCTGGGATATTTTTACTGCAGAAATTGTGGTTTAGAGAAACAAAACCACTTGCCCAGCTAGAGACAAAACCGGCCTGAAGCATGTTCTTCCCCCACCCTTCCCCCCAAAGCTCTGAACTACACAACATGTCTTTAAATAGACTATTGAGAACTTATAAGGGAAACTCTTTCACTTTTAGAAATTCTTTCTAACTCCCTAACATTGTGAAAAGCAATAGAACAAATCTGTTTTTTGCTTCTATGCACTCTGCCTCTCCCTATACAATTAAAATGGAATTAGAACCAAATTAACACAAGAACTTGCTGCTTGGAGAACTTATCAATTATTTTATTACTGAAAAAATGTTAGCATGAAGGTAAGTCACTTGGGAGGTTGTTTCTGTGCGATGGAGGGGTGAATGAAATCAGGCCTACCCGCCCAGGAGACAGATCCTCAGTGACCACAGTGGCTCCCTGAGAAAACCACCACTCTGTTTTAGGTCTTCAAAGTACAAGTAATTGATTCATCTAAGGTCAAAAGGACTGGTCAGGCATGTCCCACTTGGGAGGCTCATTTGTTTAAAAGGGTTTCTTTTTTCACCTTTTTTTCCTTGAGGGAGTTGGAAGCTGGGGGGGGGGGCGGCAAATAAATCAATTTTTCATGGGTCGAATGGGCTCTGACTTTTTCTCATTCAAAGTCCACTCAGATGTTTATTTTGTTCTGTTAAAAAGACCAGAACTCAAACAGATGTACCACTTGGTTTACAGTTCCCACTCGCATGCACACATCTGCAGTTTAAAGAGGGAAAACATTTAACAGCTCGTGGGGCCTGATCAATAAGGGCCATTCTCATGAGGCCTGGTCACAATGGGCTGGTTGTTTAATCTTGGGCTGCTCTTCAAGCTGCAAGTCCTCATGTGATGTCTGAAGGGTTCAGATAGCAATGGGGGTAGTCACATTTCCTCTGAGTGTGTACAGAAAAGGGCTGCAAAAGCTGCCCCCAGATCAAACCAATTTCCTAATAAAAGTGGCAGACATTTATTTCAGAAAAAGTTAATTATGAGGCAAACACCAACACTTTTGCTTCTGGCATGAACTGACAATTTGTACATGATGCCTAAGGAAACCATGTTGTCCTATGTTGCCTTCTCATCAAACACAGAGCAGGCATCCTGCTAATTCTGGTGTGCAGCCTCATTGTCCCCCACCCCCCCTCCCTGGCCATCAAAGCAGCCCACAGACTCAGGAAGTTTAAGAAATACTGAGGCAGAATCTCTCTTCTCATGACACCTTCTCTGTCTCCAGCTGGCTGGCTTTCTTTAGAGAAATTTCTTTGAAGGCTAAAGAAGTTAAAACATCTACCACAGCTTATAATAAAATGAAAGTCAAAAATATAAGATGAATGCCTCTCCTGAAATATTAAGGCACATTTTCTAAATTATTCATCTCAGAACATTGCTTGTCTTTCAGGTGTCCTTGGGATATTTTGGCCCCAGTGCTAAAATTGACTTGTGAACTAAAGCTATCTCAGTCATGAAACCCTCAAAATTTCTTGATCAAGGAAGTAATTGAGAAGCAGAAGTTAAGGGAACCTGGGTGGCTCAGTAGGTTTAGCATCTGACTCTTGATTTCAGCTCAGGTCATGATCTCACGGTTCGTGGATTCAAGCCCTGTGTCGGGCTCCTTGCGGACAGTGCAGAGCCTGCTTGGGATTCTCTCTCTCCCTCTCTGCCCCTCCCCTGACTCTCTCAAAATAAATAAAAAACTTAAAAAAAAAAAAGAAGCAGAAGTTAGGATAAGAGATCAACGTCAAAACGTAGGAACTCGAAGACACAGGAAGTTTAAAATATAAATACAAATGTAACTGGATAAAGGGAACTCACATGATAGTAGGATTTTTAACCTTCACAAAACATTCCCCAAACAGTGGAATGACTTAATGCTTGCTGCTGTGGCACTTCCTGCCTATTTTTCTGGAACAATGTGTGGATCAGAGGCATGAGAGATCTAATCCTGCCTGGAAGAAGTCATGGAAGTGATCTGCTTTTATTACCCACTTCATGACAACTGAAGACCACTTGCAGCTGGGGTGGTGCACACAAGACTCCAAGGAAACTGAAATGTAGTAACAGGGAATGGTGAGGACTGGGAAAATAGTGCATGCCTGGGCAAATGAACAACTGCATTACGCACCCAACAAAACACAGATTCCACCCAAGACCATAATCTATTGACCCATAAGCCCCTAATCTAAGGTCACAGTTGATTTCTTTGTTCAATTAGGAAAGAGAATGGGTTATTTGGGATGAAGGTCAGCATAATCCCAAGCCTTCCTATGAAGTTACTTATAATCAGATGTATGCTGAACATTAACAATGTTTAGTACTACTTGCTTATGAAATTACATTTTACCATGAGAGTTTTTGGGGGGTTTTTTTGTAGCCTAAATAAAGCACTTTTTTTTTTTTTTTTTGGTGGTGGTGGATAAGAATATGTCTCTGAATATTTACTGGAGTAGAAAGGGTAATAATTTTATTATTAGTAATTGGCCTAAATTGGATGTTAACTAGTTTTACTTTACTTGATATAAAACTAGTAACTGTTTCATATGTGCCTTTACTTACTGCCAAAGGCCAAGTTATCTTTCAATGCTATGAATTCATAATCAGGAAAAAATTGTTTCCATACTTTAAAGAGATAAAGCCTAAACAGAATGATAACTTTTGCTAGGAATTTGCCATTTAAATTTCTTCTGAAGTAAAACCAACATTTGCCAACAAAGAAAAGTCTAGCTAAGGTGCGCCTGGGTGGCTCAGTCGGTTAAGCGTCTAAACTGTTGATTTCAGCTAAGGTCATGATCTCACGGTTCCTGAGACTGAGCCCTGTGTTGGGCTCTGTGCTGACAGCTCAGAGTCTGGAGTCTGCTTGGGATCCTCTGTCTCTCTCTCTGTCCCTCTGCTCCTGCTCTGCTTGTTCTCTCTCTCTTTCAAAAATAAACTTAAAAACAAAAGAAGTCTAGTTAAATGAAACTCCCATCTACATTATTGAAATTTATTTTTAATCAAGACCAGAGAATTCTTCTTACCCAGCCCACGAGGATGGGACCAACATGTTCAGTGGAGCCATCAGGTTTCCGAGCGTCTCGAAGCTGACTAAGGAGCTCTGGTCAAGAAACAAAAAAACAAAAAAACAGCATGCTTATTTTGTTAGGCATTCAAATATGAACAGGACTGGAAGTAGATTCTGGGTTAATCAAGTTATTACATAATCATGACTTGTAAGATGACTCAATTAAAGCCACAAGTCATGACTCATTGTGTGAACAAAATTATACCTTCATGTAGAGGAATGAGAGAGTCCAGTGTTCCGAAAATTTGATTCAACTCTTGCTCTGTCATTATGGAGAGTTTCAGCATGGGGTCGTGATAGGCCTACATAAGAAAGGCAAGAGATGGAAGCAAACATTTAAAATCAGAGGAAGTGGGGCGCCTGTGGCTCAGTTGATTAAGCATCCAACTCTTGATTTTGGCTCAAGTCATGTTCTCACGATTTGTGGGTTTGAGACCCACCTCAGGCTCTGCGCTGATGGTGCAGAGCCTGCTTGGGAATCTCTCTCCCTCTCTCTCTCTCTCTCTGCCCCTGCCCCACTTGTGCGCACGTGTGTGTGTGTGTGTGTGTGTGTGTGTGTGCGCGCGCGCGCACACGCGCTCTCTCTCTCTCCCAAAAAAAAATAAACATTAAAAACATTTTTTTTTAATCAGAGGAAGCAAGTGGTTAATGTAAAATGGCGTCTGTGTCTGTGAGGCCCTACAAAATAACAAAATACCTGGCTCTCCCCAAACAACATCTCCCATAATGCTATGGAAGCGGCAGATGGGTGTAGCTAGAACAGATAAGAATCTAGTATTGCCTTGAGCCTTTTGCGGTTGTTGATAAACCAAAGCAGATTTTTAAAAAGCTTTTTTATTCTAATATAGCCTACATCTAGGCAAGGGCACAAATCCTAAGTATAGAGAAGACTTGATTCATATGATGTTTTAAAAATTTACTTTATTGAAGATCCTGCAGCTTAAAAATATCTGTTTATACAAAATTAGTTACTAGCAGGTTCTTTTTCAATTAGTCCATATCTAAACTAAGTAAAGGAAGAAAGAAAAAGTGGTGGCATCCTTTATGATTGCTTTGAAGCCAAGACAGCAAAATCTCTGTTAATCCTATCACCTCTTATTAATGATAATTAAACAAGAACACACAGTTATAGGCCACTGTAATAGAGCACAAAGACTCAGATGGCACCATCCCTGCCTCCAAGGATATTTATAAAGCTCATTGGGAGATAAGAAAAACACATGGATAATTAGATATATGTTTAAAAAATAGCTCAAGATTAAAAACAGAAGAGATATCACATAGTAGCAAAAATCAATCAAATCATAACTGCCTCGAGGGTGAGAGAATTAAAGCTGGAGTATTCAGAGCAGATTTAAGATGAGCTGTCTGAATGGAGAAGGAAGCAGTAAATACTGGTGAAGAATGAGCTGAGATTTGAGCTAGTTCCTGGAGGACGGCTGGATGCGGATGGTTGAAAGGAGAGGAAGGCTCTCCAGGAAGGTAGAACCGCCACAAGCAAAAGGAAGGCAGTGAAACACCCTTAAGGTGCTTAGCCTTGGTCTTGACACAGGAAGGGGGAGCAAGATGTCTCTCAGAGTTAAACACCTTCTCTGTCATCTCTGTCTTCCTCCTCCTCCAGCCCCGCCTAAAACTCAGTTTCTTGGCTGTGTCCAAGCAAAGCGTGGATGGCCATCTCCCAGGAATGCTACAGAGGACACTTTATATCAGCAGGAATCTGGACTAAGGACACGTAAGAGAAGGGAGGCATCTTTCCAACCCTTAATTCTTTAAAGAGGCTGGGAATATTAGATGAAGGAATCTGGATTTCAGCCTTCATGGGGGTCACTGAAATGGAAAGGTTTTGGGAAAGCTTTGTTGTCAAGACTATACAGGTTACAAGGCACAGGTTTCCTCTCCCCTCCAGCACACAATGTAATTAAAACACACGTTTCTATATAAAAGACCCTAGCTTATATGATAGCATGCAATTGTCTTACTTTACCACTTTCTCTACTTAAGAGATTCAAACGACCTTATTTCTAAGACACAGTTCCAGTTTCAGACGTCCACACCCTCTCTTCCATGGGTAAGGAGGCCCCACATGACAGACAATGAAATATATGTAGAGCCAGGCCTCTGTGAACACTTTCTGATTAAACTCAAGTATTACTTGAGGTGCCTTAGAGACATGCACAGGAGAACCCTGACAGACACCAGGTCCAGAGAACCTTCTTGTTTTGAGCCATTTCCCCCCTACTTGGTTGGTGCAGTTTCTTCTCAATTGTTGATGGCCTGTGTTAGTCATAAAAAAGAGTTCTCATACGGCACAATCTTAGAAATGTGAAATTAACTAGAAGAAGAAAAAAAAGGAGGTGGCCCAAATGACCACTGGATTCATATTTACCTTTTTTGCCAATTTCAAGTCCTCTATCAAGTCTTCTTCTCCTTGGGAAAGCTCAAAGATTGCCTATAAGCAAAGAAAAAACACATCCACTGAACATTCCACTTATGAGACCAAATTCAAACAGCACTGGTTCTGTTGCCCAAAGCCCCAAATCTACCAACTTCTTAAGTATTTTTAAAGGATTCTTTAAAAAGTTAAATTAACCTGTAGCAAATGCATCTAGTAGCTAAAACCTATAAAGGACAATTTTTGCAATACTTCTGCATAATGTGCTTACCTGTTTGTGGGAGAAAGAGGTTTCACATATGTTTCTAACCCAGGAAGTCATCTTTCATGTTACAGAACTTGGGTGCCGCAGAGCAAGAGGGAATTTTTTTAGGTAAAATAATGACAGTTGGGTTCTGCATCTCTCGTGTGCGCAGCAGCCATCATAAATGATTTTGGGGTCTGTTCTCAGTGATGGACATGGAAGTATTATGAACTGGGCCATCACAATTTGTCTTTGCTCTACTCAACAGAAGGTGAATCTCAGGAGAAAGCTTTATTCTTATCAGCCACTTGTCTTGAGGCTGGAATTGTAGGAAGAATCCAATATTTTATCACTCTAAATGTCTGGTGGAGTTAATTCATTCTAAATTACTTCTCAGCCCTACACAGTACAATAAATAAAATTCTAGGAGCCAGTTGTGTGTAAGAGTGTGTAAATGGACCGTTTCTAATTTGGCTCTGCTAAGCCATCATAATTTAAGAACTATAATGTGTAGAATACTCTTTCACTCATCTGGGAGTCTAAACTGTTGGCAAACATTAATTGTTGAAGGGTGATACGTTTAGTCCTTTAATAGGAGTGACGGTTTGGGGACTACTACATTTCTTTCAGACTAAAGGGAAGAAGTGAGCAGGCTTGGAGAGTGCCCTCCATCTCTGGGGCTGGTGGACTATAAGACAACGAGTTTGTTCTCAGGTAAAGCAGGTGGAGGCAGAATACTGTACTAGAGGCCAGTGCATGGTGGCCCCTCCTGAGGCCC
Source organism: Panthera leo (assembly GCF_018350215.1). Classification (NCBI taxonomy): domain Eukaryota; kingdom Metazoa; phylum Chordata; class Mammalia; order Carnivora; family Felidae; genus Panthera; species Panthera leo. The sequence continues at coordinate 24,700,144 of NC_056680.1, forward strand.
AGTAAAGCCTCCATGTCATGCCCTCCTGGCACTCTATCTTGTTAACCTTTTACTTTGAAATAATTATGGACTCACAGGAGAAATTGTAAAAATAGTGTAGAGAGGTCCTGTGCACTTATTACTCTGCTTCCCCCAATGGTGGCATCTTCCGTAATTACAGAGCATTACCAAGACCAGGAAATGGATTGGCACAATGCAGTTAACTAGACTTTATCTGGACCTTCCTCAGATTTCCTTATACATCTGTTTTACTAGAGCTCACTTCCACAGGCCTGACTGTCTGACTTCCAAATGTGGCCTCCAGGAGAGGAAAACCCCAGAACCCCATACTGAGAAACACCACATTCAGATGTTTGCTGTGGGGCAGCACACTGTCACCAGGAAGACCATGGGCTTTGGAGTAGGACAGGACCTGGGTTCAAATCACAGCTCTGTAACGCTGCAGATGGGTGAATTTATATTCACTGTGCCTTAATAATCTGATCTGCAGAATCAGTCCCTCCTTCCTTCCTTCCCTCTATCAGATTGTACAAATTACATATTTATACTATTGACACTTGGGAAAACACAAAAAAGTTATGCAACTTTTGTGTTACAAAACACAAAAGCAGAAAATTTTAATGTACCTGTAATACCATCTTTAACCATCATTAAGATTTTGCCATGTTTCTTCACAGGTTTTTTTCAGTGCATGTATTATTTTTAAATGCCTTTTTTTAAGTGTGCTTTCACCTAGCATCTCACTTTATTTATTTTAATGTCTATTTGTTTTTTGAGAGAGAGACCAAGCGTGAACAGGGGAAGGGCAGAGAGAGAGGGAGACACAGAATCCGAAGCAGGCTCCAGGCTCCGAGCTGTCAGCACAGAGCCTGATGTGGGCTCAAACCCAGAAACCACGAGATCATGACCTGAGCTGAAGTCGGATGCTTAACTGACTGAGCCACCCAGGCACCCCTTAAATGCTTTATTATTTCTTTTGACTAGATAATACATTAACATAATTCAAATTTGGGGCGCCTGGGTGGCTCAGTCGGTTAAGTGTCCAACTTCAGCTCAGGTCATGATCTCATGGTTGGTGAGTTCGAGCCCCGCGTTGGGCTCTGTGCTGACAGCTCGGAGCCTGGAACCTACTTCGGATTCTGTCTCCCTCTCTCTCTGCCCCTCCCCTGCTTGTACTCTGTCTCTCTCAAAAGTAAATAAACATTAAAAAAAACCACAACATAGTTCAAATTTTATAGTGTACATATGGGTAGGTGGTGAAAAACTTTCCTTCTAACCTCCTTCCAGCCACCCAGCTCCCTCCCAGGAAACAACAATGTTATTAGTTCCTTGTGTGTCCTTCCAGGAATATTTTATGATTCTACAAGCAAATATATGCACGTACACACATACATTTATTTTTCCTTTCTTTTACATAAATGGTAAAAGAACATAACACACCCTACTTTGTGCCTTGCCTTATCCACTTAGCCATCCGTACATGCGCATCAGCACTTCTTGTGTTTCTGCAGCTACGTAGTCTTCCATGTACAGAGACATATTATTTAGTTTGTCCCTGGCAATAGATGTTCAGGCTCCTTCTAGCACTATTATAAACATTACTGTGATGAATATGCTTACATCTATATCTTTTCATCTGTGTATGAGTGTGTCTGGCAGATAGATTCCTAGAAAAGAATGGCTGAGTCCAAAACCTAGAAAGTTTTCAAGTATTCCTTTTGTCAATGTCAGGTTTTCCACAGAAATAGATGTTCCAAGGGTTTCACTAGATGATGCACATTTAAAGTGTTTTGGCACAGCCTGGCACCTGACAAGCTTTCTATAAAGGGCAATATTACCACAGTCATTTAGGGCCATTGGTACCAAATATTCACATGTAATGAAATTAACTGCCTTCCATAGAAAAGTTTTCCACAAAACAGAATCAAAGTTTTATCAATCAAATATCTTAAAATATTCTAGAAGTTGCTATCAAAATATACCTAAAGTGATTAACTTTGTGAGCTCCAGGATCCTAAATAGACACTTCCTAATTCATTTTCTTTGTAAATTCAGGTTTTCACATCAGTTTCTTTTTAAAGCAGGAACCACCCACCCAGCTGGGTGCTGGTTTCTTAGTTCCTTACAAGGTTTGACACCCCCATTTGTCCTCCTACAAACGCAAGGAAGAATTGATTTGGAGCCTGTGGTGTAGATAGACCCAATTTGGCTCTCGCCTATAGTGCATTTTGTTCCAGACACAGGGCCAGCTCCTGGGTCCCAAGCCTACCTCCTGACGTTTGATTTCCTTGGACGGAAGCATCTGATTGACGCACACATCGAAGGTCTCACTCCACAGCTTGCTATCTCTCCGCTTTGTGCTTGAGGGGGCGGCATTTCTGGACCAGGGTCGGGGGGTGAGGATGTCAGGACGGCTCTCACTGCGGAAGCTAATGGAACGCTAAACAATGAGAAAAACAAACTGTCATGGGGGCAGTGGCAGGACTAGGGTGGATCGTTTGAGCAGCTTCCTGTCACTGACAGAACATAAATTAGATGTTTGCAAGAAAGAAAGGACAATGCCACAAGGCCTTTTGGGAAGTGGGGCATTTTCTTGAGCCTACGTGCTAAGGGAAATTGGGCAAAGGGGCTGCCTTCACACATGTGCTGGGAGTATCCGTTCTGTGAGACCTGGACACAGCAAAGAGACATGCATGGAGGCAGCTCTCAGGGGAGCCACGGGCTCCTCTTTTTTTCCAGGAGACAGCCCCCTCTTCAGAAGAACAAGGGTTAACAGTAGTGGATGTCCTTTACATCTGGCCATTATTCCTATTCTTCTCTTCCATCTAGGAACGGAAGCCTGCTATCCTTGGGTATTGGGTCTGGTGCACAGTTAGGGTGGGATCCCCCAGACCTGACCAGTCAGAGTACTCCTCCATCCTGGTTCAGGGAGCAGCACCTGATTCCCTGAAATCTGCTAAGTGGTACATGGGAGAAAGAGTGGAAAGGCCTTTATTCCTTTGGTATTGTGAACTTAAGAGATAACATAAGCAGGAATTTCTTGCCACAACTCTCTCTATTCACGTGGTTAAGTCTGTTTGCTGTTGTGGAGAATAAAGGGACACACAGAATGAAGGAAAGAGAGAGAGAGAGAGAGAGAGACAGACAGACTGATGGAGGGAGGGCACAAGCTTTACCCACACTGTTTAAACCTCTGGATCCCACTGTGCATGAAGCCATTAAGGGTCACTTTTTATTTATTTATTTTATTATTATTTTTTTTAAGGGTCACTTTTAGATTAAGGGGCTAATACATTCCCCCTTCTGTTTACATTAATCTCAGTTGGGATTCTGTCAACTTGAAAAGTACCAACAAATATACATACTAAATACTATCTTGGCAGCAAATGATGCCTGCCCTGACATACTTTATTTTCCAAAGAGGTTCTAGTAGACTTCAGGGTGTTCTAACTACCCAAAGTTCACCCTTGTGGCTGAAACATGCTGTCAGAGTGCCTTCTCATGACAAATACAAATGATTAAGAAGAAAGCTAAGTGCACCATCTTCAGCCTTCATCCTAGAAGATTTCAACACACTTAAACTTTGCCAAAGCAATGAGGTGTTTCTGCACTCAAAACCACGTCCTCAATTAGCAAGACAAGGCTGTGGCCACATGTCTATGGCCTTCAGTGAGAAGTTCCTCAGTTTGGCATAGAAAGCCTCTTGTAATCTAACCACATTCTATATATCTAGATTCACCTCCTGCCACTCACCCGTGAGTCCTCTATTCTCCAGCCCTACTGGGCAATCTGCCATTTCCTAAATGAATCATGTTTTGCCATCTCTCTGTGCATCCTTCAAACAGTCTTCTTTTCTGAGAATGTTTTTCTTCCATTTACTAGCTGGCTAACTCCTAAGTGTCCTCAGGATATAACTCAAACTCTTCCCTTAAGAAAGCCTTTACCAATGTTGTCCCACTCTTTCCCAGGGCAATCTGGGCATATCTCTGACACAGCAATGATCACATTTTGTTATACTTCCCGGTCACCTGCTCTGACCTAAAAACTTCCTGAGGGCAAGAACTGATTTTGATTGTGGCATATATGCTGTCATCACTAAGATATTCTAGCTTCCAAATATTTTGAGATTCAACAATAAACTTTAAGAAAGTAAATTTTATGAGAGCTATTCAACATAAGGGTATTGTTAAATAAGTTATAATTCATCTGCTTGACAGTATTTTATCTAGCCAATTAGACAGTTCTGAGATAATTTTAACAGCTAAAAATTCCTTCTATGTAAGTTAAAATCAGAACTAAAACCTGTACATGAATACTGTTTGTAATTATGAAAAAAAGCACAAGAGCTAAGATATAAAAGGAACACCACAAAATTCTTTTTTTTTTTTTTTGCCTGATGACATTATAGGTGATTTTTATTCTAGTTTATAATTTTTTTTTGTAATTCAAGAAAAAAATGAATAAATGAAAAATGTAAAAAGAAACTTCTAAGGGGCTTCAAGGTATTACCACAACCTTTAAGAAGCAGGAAGCTAGCTGTTTGCAAGTAGCAACATGAGTTCCTCAGGCTGGCACAGGCATCCATCAGCCCCTGGGCTCATTAGTGAGCTCGTGACCACTGGACCAGCCCTATGCTGGTCAAGAAAGGACTTGCACCAAATATGCAGTTCACTAAAGGCATCTTGCAAATCCTTGTGATCTCTTGAAAACAGGCCCTTATAAACAGTGACCAGACTAATGCTTGCAGATCCTCACTACTCAGAATCAATTAGCCACAGGCAGGGAAAGGTCAAAACAAGCAAAGTGAGTCATCAGGTTACTCACTGATCTCAGTTTTCACTTCTGATTATAGCTGGGGTAGGAATTAAAGAGCAGAAAGAGAGGAAAACACAAAAATAAGATTCAAAATGAAAGACATTTTCCACTTTCACTTGAATCAACCGCCCACCTTGTAACAGTTTCAACCCCTGACCCAACTTCAAATTCCCCCTCCCCACTGCCAGTTTGCAAGGAACTTACACTAACTTTAAATTTTCATACATTACAGAAGTATATAAATTAAGTACAAATCCCCTCATTTTCCCAAGTCTACTTTCCGGAAGTAACTGCTACTAAGTTTGTTCTAGATCTTTCCAAACCTCTTAAATGTATTTGCCAACAATCACAAAAAACCAGAATGTTTTCTCTTTTTACTCAACAATATGTCTCTCCATGTTAGTATATAAGACTCATTATTCTAAAAAAAAAATAATTTAGGGGGGTGAAAATCACAAAACACAAATTAGCCATTTTTGTGAACAATTCAGCGGTCTTTAGTACATTCACAATGCTGTACAAACACCACCTCCATGTAGTTCCAAAACATTTCCATCATTCCAAAATCACTCTTTTTAATGGGTGCAGAGTTAGTATCCCATGGTCCAGATGGACCACATGGATTTAATCAACTGCCAACTGATGGACATTAAAATCATTTCCAGTGTTACAAAAGCACTATTACAAAAAGTGCTTCAGTGAACATCAGTGCTGCTATTTTTGTAAAGCAAATTCCTGAAGTAGAATTCCTTGGTTTAAGAAATATCAACATTTTAACATTTGATATGCACTGTCAAATTGACCTCTAAACAGGCTGTTTCAATTTTATTGTCCCCAGAAAGGTATATGAATTACCTTTTTCCATACTCTTATCGACAGGATATTATTATCAATCTAATAGAGAAAACAACCACAGTTGATGCTTACACAACATGGGTTTGAACTTTGAGGGTACACTTACACGATTTGTTTTTGATAAATACAGTCCAGTACTGTAAATGTATTTTTTTCTCTCTTATTATTTTAATAACATTTTCTTTCCTAGCTTACTTTATTGTAATAATACAGTATAGAATACATATAACATACAAAATATGTGCTAATTGGCTTTTAGGTCATTGGTAAGGCTTCCAGTCAACAGCGGGCTATAAAGTAGTTAAGTTTTAGGGGATCAAAAGTTATATATGGATTTTCAACTCTCTGTGGAATGTGGGAGATATTGGTGTCCCTAACCCCTGCATTGTTCAAGGGTCAACTGTATACCTTAACTTCAGTTTCATGTTTTGAATGTAAGACTGAGCACATTTTCACGTATTTCTTGAAAAATTTCCCAGAGAGTTGGAGATTTTCTTCCTTTGCAGTCTGGGGGGAAAAGAGAGAGGTGAGCTGTATTACTTGAGCTCTATTGTTAAGAATTCTTTGTTTTGTGTTTCCTCAGTGATTGCTGGGCTTAGGAACAAAGTGGGAAGAGACTGGGCAAAATTCACATATATCACTCTTTCTGTGCCTGCCCATGTTTAACAATTCTGATGAATTATCTCCCATCCTCACAACCACCCACAAGGTGGAGGTTTATTCCCATTTTACTGATGAGGAAACTGAGGCTCAAAGGGGCTAAGGTACTTGTTCAGGCAGGATTCAAAACCAGATCTACCTCAGTCCACAACCTGAGCTCTTTCTACCTTGAGGGCTGTGTACCTGCTACTTACATGCAAATCATGCATTGTGGGGAGGTTTCAATGATATGGGCCCTGGCCTTCTAAGATTTTAAATCTAGTTAAGGAGAGGGAATGCATTTACTCACTTTTAGGAATAATTACTGAGTGACTCTTTGACCAATCAAACTTCAGATACACACCTTTAGTCAGGCTGGATTAAAAGAAACATTTTGATATTTTTAACTCCATTTAGGGGGAGGATGTTGAAAAGAAGAATCCGAAAGAAGCAATAAAGAGTGCTGGTCAGGTGTGTGGTCAGCAGCTGGCCAGCCCACAGCCAACTAGGCTGTGGTCAAGACCACGCACCATGACCTACACCTCTATGAGTCCTCAGTACAAGTGGGCACAATTAGAGGAGAGGATTGGAGCTGGGGTGGGGGGGACATGTGACTACACAGGAGAAAAGTCTCAAAGAAGAGGATGCCTCTTGAAAGAGGAAAACAGCCATATCCCTTCCAGTGCCTTTCCCCCTCCTCCTGCTTTACTTTTCTCTATTTTCACCATGTGCTGTTTCCTCCCATTTTAGGTAATCTCCTTGAAGGCAAGGATATCTATCTATTCTGTTCATTGATGGACTTTTCAGCAACTGGCACATACATGGTAGGATCTCAACAATTTTGCTTACTGAACAAATGGCATGTTTGTATGTGCTGGGCACAGTGAGGGCAACTTTAAGAGCCTTGTATAGCCAACAAGTAAGGATTGCTACTCCTGTTTTACAGATGAAGAAACCAGAGGCTCAGAGAGGGTAACACTTCTCTGAAGGTCATGCAGCTAATGAATGATGCTCTAGAATTTATACTCAGGTCAGTGGTGAACTCAGAATGACTATACAGGTCTGGTCTATTTGAGTCCCCTTGTCCCCGCCCATGCCCCTGCCACCAGTTTTAACCAATATCCTATCCTCTTCCCCTAAGGTAAGTTTCAGAGTGTGGTGGGGTGCATGTGCCCAAATAAATGATTTTCAGGCTACTGACAGGGATTGTAAACCTCACCACCAGTTAAATTTTGGACCAGAAAATTCTTTGTTGTGAGGGGTTGTCCTGTATCTTGCAGGATGTTTAGCAATATCCTATCTGTAACCCTTAGATGCCAGAAGTGCACTCATCCCAATTGTGACAATCAAAACACCTTCACTGCTGAATGTCCCTGGGAGTGAAAAACACCAGTCCATGGTGACTAGGAGAGACCCAGCATTGGGATGGATAGCATAAAAACAGAAACACATACATAGATCCCTCTGGGAGTGGGGAATGAAAAAAAATGTTCCAGGACAAGTAACAATTTCCACGAGGGAATCCAGCTTAGCAAACCAGTCAAAAACCTAAAGCTCATAATTACTGGCAGCTAAAATAACAATAGCTATTAGAAGCACAGATAATGCAGATTTAGGAAATGGGTGCTTATGTTTATGCCTGAGCTGGGTATGTGGAAAAGATGCTACGGGTGCAATGGGGACTGTCTGTCAGGTGGGAAAAGAGGGACCCTTTACATGTGTCAGAGGAAATGTAAACTCAGCAGGTGAGGCATGATGGAACAGATTTGATTTGTTACTGTCACCTGTTCAGCAGGGTGCTCCCTCGCCCTTTTCCAAAAACAGAAGGTCTCTATAGCTAAAGATAACATGCTCCAATAAAGAGAGTTCAAGCTAGGGAAATTCTCTGTACTTAGCATTGATATTTTATAGCAGATGGTTTTTATTACTAAACATTGGAGGTTAGGGTGGGACTGTCAGAGGATAACAGGTTTGTATGTTGCTACTACAATGTACAGTAGTTATGGATGGGATCTGAAAATGTTCTTGAAGAGCATCCTGGAGGAGTCTCTCATTTAAGGCTTTATTAGAACAATTAACTTAAATTGAGAAATAAAACTTCTGAGTTCTGGGGCTTCCATTACTTTTGAGCCTCACGCTAGTCTTGGGAGAGGCAACTGGACAGATTCTTGCATTTTTGCCCTTTTTAATAGATGAGAAACCTGAGTACCAGGGGATTTAGTGACTGGGCCCAAGGTAAGTGTTGGAATAGGAACAGAGTCTAGTCTTTTGACTATAAAACATGGCTTTATGTTAAGAACACAGGCTTTGGAGTAAAATAGACATGGCTTCAAGTCAACTTAAGAGCTGAGGGACCTTGAGAAAGTTAATCTCTCTGGATCACAGTTTCCTTATCTGTAAAAGGGCATAGTAATGAGTACCTCACAAAGTTGCAGTGAGGATTAGGTAAGATGAAATATGTCAAGGGCTTAGCCAAGCACCTGGTAGGTGGGCAGTAGGCAATGAATGTTATCTATCACTGTTATTATACCATTGGCTGCACTGCCACCATTAGTACTGGTTTTTGTGTTTTCACTCATTAGCAAACATCAGACACATCTTTGAATTACTTGGACCAAATGGCTCCTTGGGGGACCTCCATTAGGATGACTGATAGGAGGAGAAAAGCAGCACAGTGTTGCCTATAAAAGCAAAAGATATGGAATCAGCCTAAAGTGACCAATGGGGAATAATTAAATAAATTACAATGCAACCACAAAATGGAATATTACATATTTGTTAAAAACATTCTTTTAAGAAAAGCTTAGTGATAATGGGAAAGTCTCACTTGTAGAGTTAAGTAAGAAAAGGAAGATCTCTATTTAAAAAAACAACATGTTAATAGATGTTGCCCCTAAATGGTGGGCTATGGATCATTTCCATTTTCATCTCCATACTTCTCTACATTTATTTTTGAGGTTTTCAATAAGAGATATGAACTAAGAAAAAACAAAATCAGTAAACAAATGTGCAAGACCATGAACAGGGAGTTTGAAGTGGTGCTATAAACATAAAATCATATTTGGATTTGGTTCAGATTAATGCACGTTAAAAACATGATAAGAAGGCACCCAATCAACTCACAATAAAAAAAATATATTGAACCCCATAGACTCAGTGCAAGAAGTCACTATGTAGCTGAGAGAGATTCTAAGTAGAATTAATGAAAAGCTGGAGAAAATATTCGGTTCAGGTGTGGGGAAAATATTGTACAATTTTCTCAGTGCAAACTAAAAATTAGGAAGCCTTCCAGAGACTTGGGGCAGCAGCTCAACCTCTTCATTAGACACCATAAAACAGCTTTTGCACAATAATGTTAATGATACAATATTCCACAAGCTGAAATGGAAATGATGACTCTCCCTGCCACATAGACAAACAAACAGTAAGTAGCAACACTGAGGTGTGATGCTCCAGACCAAAACTCTGGCCATTATTTTTAGATCCTGGCAAACTACAGGCTTTATTATGACCAAGCTGACTTTTTGCCGAAGCTGACTACATGAGAGCCACAGGGAAAACCGTACAGGATCCCAGAGACAGCACTTACACGTGTTACTTAGAACACATTTCTCAACCTTCAGGTTCCTCCCCTATGAGTGGTGGTAAATCCCACCTTGCATCATTATGGAAAAGGTGAAATGAAGCCACGAATGTAAAGTACTTTGCACAGAACCTGTCTCATTGTAAATACTCAACTACTGGAAGTTGTTATTGCTAAATAAAAAATGACAAGCTTTAGATTACAATAGTCAACTAGGATAGTGGTCTAACTATCACTCCAGGAATAGTAAAGACCAACAGGAAGTAAGGAGCTCCTGTTGATGTGGAATACGGTTATTTCTTAGCATCCAGACTGCAAGGCAGTGTGATTTCTGGTTGCTTCCTCCAACACACACACACACACACACACACACACACACACACACCCCAAGCTTGTTTCCATATCTGCTAAATAACTTAGGACCAAAGACTTTTTGTCAATTAAAGAAAGTGTATGACCTCGGACCAAGAGACTAAGTTTGAGGTCTTTGGAGAGGAAAATCATGGTTTTGAATACATGGAATTAAGCACATGTATTGGGGTACTCTACTTCTTTCTCATAGCTAGATGGCACCACTCTTCTCCCACTCCTTCCTCAAACCTGAAATGCCCTCCTTCCTTTCTCCCTCTCAGCTCTGAGTCATTCCAGGCCCAACACAAATCCTTGCACCCTTTCCAGGCAGACTTCCTTTACCTGCCCCCCTCTCTTCCCAACCTGTCCATTACTAGTTCTCTCTCTAGCATATTTTATCACACAAGGTTTTAAAATCTTACCCATTTTTATCTGATTGCAAAGATAATATACAATTATTTAAAGAATTCATGCATGATAGAGATACATAACGTAACAAATAAAACTCAATAGACCCAGACTGCTTATTCATTCTCTACTGATTTCTAATTCTTATGTAATAGGAGAAAAAGGAGAACATAAGACAGAAGACAAAGGAAATGTCAACATCTCTTATACTTGCGTTCCTGAGAGATAACCACTATAAGAATTTGATGATGTTCCTAGCTTTTTTCTAACCATACATTATTGTGGGTGTGTATTATTAGTTGGGATACAATGGTTTGGAATTTCCTTTTTTATAACTTGCTGATATATCTTAGACAACTGTAACCAGTAGATTTTATCCTTCTCAAGAGCCCTGTCTCCTTTTGCATAATGATGACCTCCCCCAACAAGTCTAGAGCATAATAAACAACACAGTAGAGATAATGAATGATGGAGAACACTAATATATCCCATTTTCTGTTGCATCTGGGTGAAATAAAATACTTTTCAGATCTAAGGGCCGGGGAATGTGGTTACCAAAAACCCTTCCTAAGCCACAACAATCCTCCCTGAGGGGATAGAAGTGGGAGAGGGGCTGATATTCTATTGTGAAATAGCCCAGTTATTATATAACATTACTACATGAGCACCCACTGCCACCTCCTGGAGAGCCCCAAGGAAAAGCAATGGCCAACTATTCTAGTAATAAATGCAGTGATAATAGTAACGGCTAATTTCTGAGCACACCCTAAGTAACGTGTAGTGCTAGGCATACAAAGAAAAGTAAGAGACAAACTTGGTCTGCATGGAAAGCCATGGGACCCCTGGGAAGGGCCATCTTGTGAAGATGTCATAGAAAAATAGAAAAACTGACAAAAGAGAGGGACAAATGTGACTATGAGTCTAGAACCAGGATGCACAGAGGAGTAATTCCACCCAAGACAGGTATACATCAGGAAGAGAGGCCTGACTCCAGTGATATCAGATGCCCTGACTTCACATTTTTTTTAACCAGAATTCCACTTTAGGGAATATTATGTAAGGAAAGGAAGAAATAGAGACACATATAAGATTTGCGATCCGGATGTTTAAAGCAGTGTCATCTATGATGGTAGAAAAATGGAAACAACTTAAATGTTCAACAGAAGAGTGAATCAATACCTGGTATATCTTTTTGATGAAATACTGTATGAATTCATTAAGAATTGAGTCTGAAAAATATTTAATGACACGAAAATGTATTTTCATACTGTAAGGTTATTTTATACTGTTAAGACAAAAACATGTTAGAAAATAGTATATACAGTATGATTATTATTTTGTTTTTTTAAAAAAACACGTGCAGGTATATAGTAAAAGACTGTCTGAGTGTGTGCCAAAATGTTAATATAAGTTTTTTTTAGTGATGGGGAGATGGGATTATAAGTGAACTTTACTCCCTTTTCTGTGTTTCTCTGTATTTTTCAATTTAAAAAAGATGTTATATAATCAGAAAAGAAAGCACAATTAGAAGGTACTTTAAAAAAAATAGGACAAAAGCCCTCAAAAGACATTCAATACAGGTTATTTGATAATTTAAAAATATTCACATCCAAAATATCCATTAATAGGAGAATGGCTATGTAAAACAAGACACATCAAGACACTGGAATAATATATACTTGGCCCATTAAGATCACATTTTCCAAGCATAACTGTGATATATTACTTCCCTGAAGCCATAACAAAATTCTGATCCAGCTAAATGACAAAGAGGGGGATGCAAATAAAAGAGATGGAAGAAAGAGATTCTGCGGGCAAAATGCAAAAACAAAACAAAACAAAAAAAGAAAAAAAAAGACATAAGACCAGAAGTATTAGAAGAAATAAAGATAGTTATTGAACTTTAATGAAAGGTACAATTCCCCCAAGAGGCTGTAACAATGATGAAGAGGAAACCTTTCTACCCCTATCTGTATAGCTTGGAACTATGTTAGGCCAAGACCCATAGAAACCCTAGAGAAACTGACCATGCACAGTCCCCCACAGAAGAGTTCAATCCAAGAGTGAACAGATGACACAAAGATAATGCTGGGTACACTGTGACTAACACCAAATGAGGCTCAGGGTATGTAAGGTATGTGAATATACCTAGAATAACAGTGGAAGGAAATTATTAAAATATTAACAGGGGCTGTTTGGAGTGGAATCTTTTCTCTTTCCCCTTTTTTGTATTTTTCCACAATGAGCATATACTCTTATAATGGAAAAGAAATGAAGCTCATGTTCAGAGAGAACGTAGGTCTCAACCACAGCATTGTGAGCACAGCATTCCACAACACGCACTGGACCCAGCTCAAATGCGTCTAGCAGCTGTGTGGAGCCGGGGGCAGGCACGGCTCAGCCACCCGCCCCCGCCTGCCTGAGCAGCGCTCACTGTCCTCACTAAGCAGGAGGGGCGCACGCAGGCCCCTTTAGCGCTGGGCTGGCATGTTCTTCCCCAGCAGACCAGCAAGGAGATTTTTAGGCCAAGAGGGATGCAGACATCTGTGCTCTAGTCTATCAGCAGCAGTAACTTCCCAGTCAGACACAGACGGAAGGCCAGGCAGACGGCTGTCCCTCTTCAACCTCCACAAATGCTGTCTTTGTGCTGAGGCCCGAGCCCCCCGTCCATCTGGGGCACAGGGGAGGCAAGAGAGAACAAGTCCTGCAGTGTCTTGTCGAACTGTTGCTGCCAGAGCCACTCACATTTGTGGTCGGGGTTTTAACCTTTTTGGAAAAGGGTGCCAGCCCCGGGCTGTCCTGATATCCTTCTGGGCTAACCTGTGGTCTCCCGGGGAGCCAGAGGAAGGACTGCCAAGTGTTCCATTATTGATGAAAGGATTGTGTTTAGGTGTTCGGGCCTAAGTCATCTCTTCTCCTATAATAAAAGGAACCCAACCTCAGACATAACTGGACACTAAAAGAGATATATATGTCTCTATGAGGCCAGGTGCTATGGACAAGGGATACTGTGACAGAGAACCAAGCTGCTCTGTTACAGTCTCAAGTTGTTTCTGGAAGGAGAAGAGGAATACATAATACACGCCTATGAGTAAGGAATGAATGCTGAGAGGTTTGGGGCAGCCCCTATGCCACTCTCCTTGCTCTCTGTTCCTCCCCTTTTAGAATGTGCATCAAGACGCCTGCATACAAAATGGAAGAGGACGTGAAGTTGGCCTACTGAGTACTCCTTTGGGGCCTCCTCCCCCTGCCTCTTCCTCTTCCCTGCTCTTCAGGCCACATTAGCACCCTATCCCAGTTTAGCTGGAGAGGGAAGCAGTAAAGTCACGGAGCAATTACTGGGATGCAAGGACTGGAAATAATTCTGCAAAACATGTACTGTATGCACCAAGGTGACCAACAGGGAGATATGTGGGGGGCAAGACAGCATTCTCTATGCTTTGCAGATCGTCTTGTAAACATGGCTGTCTAACTCTGCTCACAGATTCAGGGGCATATTTCTATTCGCTGACCCCTCCCCGCTCCAAGGACACACTCACAACAGAAGGACAATGCTCAAGTTCTCTCTGTGTCCGTGTGCGTAATCACTGTGAATAACAGTTCTGCTTCTGCCAGGTTGTTTCTGTCCCATAAATGGAGCCTGGAGCTAGCTATTTATCATGATATTTGAAAAAAGTAAATTAAAAAATTATTTTGCCAAAAAAATTCTTTGAGGTTTTAGAAACCAATTTCCACATGTCAGATTCCTCCCTCAGGTCTGGCTTTCTCATCCTTGTTTGGCCTCAGTGTGTTGGATTTCAGACATGGCTTGATTTCTTTCTGTCCCAGTTCTCTAGGTCAACGCAAATTTTCAAGGTGATCAGATATTTCCTGAAGTGTTCCCTGTGTAGGATCCATGTAGGACAGAGGTGGGAGAAGAGGAATAAAGGTTGCCCGGGAAGCCAAAGGAAAGATTTTGAAGGTATGACAATAGAGGATCGTATAGCAACATGCAGTCAGGCCTGGGCTGTGGTGGGAGGCATAGACGAAACTATATTCTAGATAGGAGCACAAACATGGAGTCTATAGGCCAGGCAAAGTGATGCTAGTGAATCAAGGGGTTGATGTTGGAAGGATAATTGGGAGATGTGGGGACATCTGTAGGTGACAGTTGGCTAGCTACCCAGGTCTAGCTCATTACTGCCATGTGGCAACACAGGACCAGCACTGCCAAGCCTTTCAATTCTTTAAAAGAAGCCAGAACTCCAAATTCTTATATGGATTGTTTGGATTCTTATAAGTTAGCTGTAAACACTACACAGCCAAACAAAACACAACTTGAGGGACAAGTTGTCCCATAAATCTACTAGAAGGAACTCTGTCCAGGATGTAAGCAACATGAGGGCAGGATGTAGAGCTTTGTGCTTGATGAGGGCCCACTCAATGCTTACAGCATGAGTGAGGACCTTCCCAGGGAAGAGGTTTGACTGTCCAAGGGGGGCCAATGGGAAGAGATGGCTGGCAACATGGAGGTCTCGTAATCAAGGGAGGAAATAATTAGAGAGCGAACTTGAGCCCCAGCCACTTGGATGGAAAGGAAAGGGTGAAATGGCAGTAGACAGACTAAAGAATTTTCAAAAAGCAGAACTCAGCGAAAGACCAGATGTGCAGGACTAGGGCGGTGATGAATCTTCCAGGGGAAGCCTGTGATGAACTTGGCCAGAGGGCTCAGGGACTGGTCATGGGGGAGAGAAGGTAAACACATTTTTCTTCACTAGCTTCAAAGCCCTTCATCTGGCTCCCCTAGATGACCTTATTTTTTTTTCTTCTCTATTCTCCCACAAAGGGGATCAGGGGATAACCAAGGGCCCAGAGGCCCAAGCACCGAGAGAAACAGAGACAAACCTATAGTTAATTAGGTGATAATGCATTCATTCAGGAGAAACTGAGGAGAGCTAACAGGGGCATGGACAGGGCAGGAAATAAGCACTGAATAAGGACAGCATCCACAGGGAAATGGCAAGAACAGCTTGGGCTATGCAGAATCATGACATGTTGGCTGAACGGTGCAGAAGCAATGGCAGGAAGGGGTGAGGGAGACCTAAAACAGTTCTTGAATCATAGATTTTCATAACATAGGATATGCCTTGGGTTCTGGTCCACAATTTTCTTAATAACTTGGAAAGCCAAGATAAAAATACGGCTAAGCAAAAGTATTCAGGACAAGTAAGAAATGGCAGACTCAAGACTACTCAGCTAAGCAAGGTAAGCCTTTTCATGGCATGACTTTTGTTGGTTTCAGTCTGCAAAAGGATTTTTATGATTATCAGATTTGGTCCCAGGCCTTAGAAAATCTCAGTTTTCACCTTAAAAGATAAACTTTATTGGGAGTTTAGGAACAACTATAGCCACTTGTTTACCAAAGAATTATTATAGTAGCTAATGTCTACTACTTAGCCAAGTAATTAGTAAATTAGTGATTGCTACCAAAGGGCTTAGTATAGTTTTGTTAGCAAAATAGCCCTTTTAATGCACTGTCTTATAAATACTAGGGACTTTAATTTTTTTTAATGTTTATTTTTTATTTTACTTTTTGAGAGAGAGAGAGAGAGAGAGAGAGAGAGAGGGAGAGAGCGTGTGTGTGAGCAGGGGAGGGGCAGAGAGAGAGAGGGAAACACAGAATTGGAAGCAGGCTCCAGGCTGTGAGCTGTCAGCACAGAACCCGACGCGGAGCTTGAACTCACAAACCGTGAGACCATGACCTGAGCCAAAGTTGTATGCTTAACCAACTGAGCCACCTAGGTGTCCCTAAATACCAAGGACTTTAAGTGTACTATCTTATAAATATTTACAATGATTCTATTCTAAAGAAGCTGGTGGCATCATCTCCAATTTACCCATTAGGAATAAAAGCAAGATCTAGAGATGTTATGTCACCTGCCCAAGGTAACAAAGTCTCTGAGTGACAGAGCCACGGTCAGAACTGAGGTACTGTGCTAAGCCTCCAGGGCCTTTGTGCTAAGCATGGAATCAGCAAACATTTTCTGCACAGGGGCCAGATGGTAAATATTTTGGGCCTTGTGTGCAATATGGTCCCTGCCACAACTCCCCGACTGTGCCACTGCAATGCAAAAGCAACTATAGACAATACATAAATATTTAGGCATGTCTGTTTTCCAATAAATCTACTTACGGACACTGAATTTGAATTTCACATGATTTTCTAGTGTCATGTAATATTATTCCTCTTTTGACTTTCGCTCCAGTCATTTTAAAAGGAAAAACTATTCTTAGCTTGTGCACCATAAGAAAACAGGGAGTGGGCTGAATTTTTCTCCCCAAGCTATAGTCTAAGCACTAGGCTCTCCTACCCTCCAGCTCAGGTCTAGTTTTCTTAGAGATTTTAGGACAAAACCTGTGAGTGTGCATATGGATGGGGTACAGGACTTGGAGGAAAGACCTGACTCCTCAAGTCAGCCCTCAAAGGACTCCATCTGACCCCAGTTTACAATTTGAAAACAAATATTTCTTCCTTTTAAGTTCCCTTACTTGCTCCCTTCTGTTGAAATAAGCACTGATTCAGATCTAAGGGGAGGTTCTGGGTAGGACAGGAATGTCCCCTCCTGCACAAATGGTTTTCTGCTAACACAAGCCCACCGTGTCCTTCTTACCTGCAGGGTTTGGCTGAAGCGTTTTAACGGTGTGGACTTCACGGGTGGGATGAGGTTTGCTAGCGATGTGACTCTGGAAAGGGGTTTGACCCGTTTATTACTAGGCTCCTACAGGGTTAAAAAAAAAAAAAGAAAGGAAAATGTCAAGGTTAATTACAGACGACATAACTCCACCACACACTCCTGTCCCAATCCACACTGGCTGCACACAGTCTGTGGAATGTAAACAGTGTCCCATCTCTCTCCAGCTGTGTGGAGGTGACCTGGCTCAGGAGCCAGGAAAGGGGAAATGGCAGGGGGACATCAACAAAAGCGGCCTCTGAGCAGACAGCAAATGGACAGGGTCTGCCCCTTACTCCTCACACCCAATATCTGACAGCTTTTTAATTCAGAAGCTTCCACTCAGAATCATTTCCCCCAATGCTTCCTGTAGAGAAAAGCTGTCTCAAATTTCCCATCTAATGACCTTGTCAGGCAGTTGTGTTTTGATGCTTCTGGTTTCATCTTTTTAAAAACGTTTTTCCTACCTTGCCTGAAGCCGCTCTCCAAATTTCTTTTATGCAATGGCTTTTCTAAAGCACAAGGAATGTTTGATTTTTTAGTTCACTAAATTAAAAAAAAATTTTTTTAAGGAATTTCTTCTATTACTAGGCCTTTTAAAAAGCATCTTTGTACCTACAGTATATTTGAAATGCACATATGAATATTTATAAAAACAACCAGCAAAAGAAAATGTACAGAGAGAAAACTGCACCATGGGCATCGGTTTTTATAATTCATATAGTCACAAGTTTTGAAAATCACCTCCACATAAAACATGCAAAATAAAACTTGCAAATCTGCAAAGTTACCCCAAACCAAGCAGATGGGTGAGAGGGAGCCTACCCATTTCAGTGACTTTGCAGATGAGAATTACATAAAAACGACAAGCTGTGAGAAAGAAGGACATGACAGACAAAACATTTTACAAAGACAAAGAGACCAGTTACCCTTGCCTTCCTAAGCTCCATCTGACCTGCAGTAGATGCCGGACAGCACATGAAGACACCAAATTTTGATGGAAAAAGCCAAACTTGCCAATTGTTGTAGCGAACCTCAACCATTTCCAGAGGGAGCCTCAAGATGCTCATCTTTCTTTTTCAGCCATTGCTTTCAAAGTTTCGAGGGTTAAACCAGAACTTCAGATTCTCCAGGGCATCCCTGCAGGGTGTTTTGAACATAGGAGGTGCTTGGAAAAATCTTGCCTGAATTTGGAATTTTGCCGAGAAACTCTCATGTCATTTTGTGCCTTTGCTGATCTCAGGTATCAGAAGCCCCCTTGGAAATAGACCCAACCTTTTGGGCATTTCGGTAGAAAAGTAATTAAAAGACCAAAGAAAAAAAAAGTGCAAAATAATTCCACGATGCTGCCAGGATTCACTTCATGATTTCTCGAAGCAGTGAAATACTTTTCCAAGACAGAGAGTGAATCAGGGCTGCCGGGGACCTCTCCAGCTTTCTGGCATGCTAAGCTGAACAGACAGTAGGAAACTCTCTGAACACTGGGAAGGCTTAGTTCCAAAATGCAAAGGATGAATCTCTCAATATGAGGGACATCACGTTTACTATTGTTTAAGGGCTGAAGAAAAAGATCCAATAGCCCTTCTGCTTCCAGGTGACAGTGTCCTTCAGGATGCTTCCTGTCCAGGGCCTGGCTTCTGAGCATCTGTGCCCAGAGAAGGATTTTTAAAATATTTTTTACGTCACAGCTGCATCATCAGCAAACTAAATCCACACACACACACACACACACACACACACACACACACCCTCTTGAGCATCCCCTGAATTTCTCTATATAAAACTCTTGCTTCGGGCTGGAAATGCCAGAGTTGTGATATCACCACCTTTGGTGGCACAAACTGCATTGCAGCAAACGAGGAGGTGAGGGATTTCACAGGGCAGCAGGACTTGGTCTCAGATGATCCTGCAGGCACCTCTGAGCCTGGAGACTCATCGCCAGATTTTTAATGGCTAAAGGTGCTGGATCACAGATTCTGTATCAGAATGGGAAAGCTGAAGGGCAAACGCCAATTGGGTTCTCCCGCTTTAAAAAGGGGCAGGGAGCATTGCACGCTTGGCGGGATGGGGGAAGGTTCAGTTCTGTTCCCCTTGCTGTATCATCTTTTCTAAGGTTTTGCTGACTTTGCTGTCCATTTCATATGACCCAGTCGATGGGTGTTTCCTATGCAGTTAGGAGATACATGCACACTGCAAATGCCAGCCACTCTGCAGGCTGTATGCCGCGCTGCTACATGAGATTGTAATTAAAACTCCTTTCCTAAGACATTAGCCATTTGGAAGTAAATAGCAGGCTGCTCTCTGGCAATCTGACATTCCCGAGTAACGAACAATTGAACCAGAAACTGTTGCTGCCTGATTTAGGGCTGTGATGTAGCAAAGCAGGCAGGTACAATTTTAAAACCAGAACATTTGCAGGTTATTGGATCTATTGAGGAGGCTTTATGCCTGACCCACATGAGCAAAGTATGAATTATGGTTTCTCCTTGAGGGCTTCAGTGAGAATAGGAGATTAAAAAAATTCTTGGCCTAATTTGATTTTTCTTTTCCATTTACTCAGTATGTCTCCAGCTGCATTTTACTGCTATCTAAAAAGAGCCCTCAGGGAAAATGTTTCCAGATTCTAGGTAAATAGCTCTACTGAAAACCAGCAAATGCAATTCCAAGGATGCTTTCGGGCTTTACAAAGAGATGACAGAATACAACCTGCAGAGACAACTCAGCTGCCAGACCAAGCTGGGCAAGGTCAGTGCTAAGCCCAGAAACAAGATATCTGTTTCAAGTGTGGACACTAACCCCACCATGCAGTTTTAAGACAGAGAAGGAGGGCATCTCACTAAAAAGGTTAAAAAGAAAACAGAAAAAAGAAAAAGGCATTGAGTATTGTGTGTTGGCAGTATTTTCTGAATAAAAAAGTTTGCTTCATTTTTTCTAGGTCTTACAGGGTTTTTTTGTTTGTTTGTTTTTCTTGTCTTATTGCACCAGCTAGGACCACCTGTATATTATTGATTACAAGCTGAGACAGTGGGTACACTAGGGTAATTCTTGATTCTGATGTGGTTATTATGAAGATTTCATCATTATGAATTGTGTTTGCTGACAGTATGAGAGAGATACCCTTTATCAAGGAGAAAGAGTTCCATTCTATGCTAAGTTTGCTGTGAATTTTCATAATGAATGAATATTGACCTTTATCAAATGTTCTCTGTTTATCTTTCCAGAGGACAAGGAAAGGGAAAAAAAGAAGGGAGAGGTGGCGGGAAGGGAAGGAGACAATGAAGAAAGAAGCATGGAGGTCACATATTTTTGTAAATGAATTAGCACAGCAATTTAAAACATCTCTTGTGGAGTCAAAGCATCAGAGACTCTTAAAAACTGAGAACAAACTGAGGGTTGATGGGGGGTGGGAGGGAGGGGAGGGTGGGTGATGGGTATTGAGGAGGGCACCTTTTGGGATGAGCACTGGGTGTTGTATGAAAACCAATTTGACAATAAACTTCATATATTGAAAAAAAATAAAATAAAACATCTCTTGTGCTTGAAATACAAGCAAAGGGGAATAAAGCACTCAATGACATTTCATTTTTAATGTGAGATTTTATTAAATGATTTTCATATTCCTTCCCTAGGGGAGACAGGGAAGTCTCCTCATTCTTATCTCTTCCCTCTCCTCATTCTTATCTCCCAATAGGTAAAAACCAAAGCAGATTATATGCATGTAAGAAAGTGCCTATCATATCAATATGATCCAGCACAGCTTTTTATTCCTTCAAAAATTATTCCATTCTAATAGACGTGGCATATAGCAAACCATCACTCATTCTCCCTGTACTTCATTTTTGCAGCTAGGGTAGGGTTGGGGAGCAATAGAAGGGTCTTCCTTATCATGTTTGTAGCTGCCCTGAGACTACCTTCACTTAGCCACAAACTCAGCCCAAGAGGGTGAGAAAGGACTGACCACTCTACTGCAGGACAACACTGCTCTTGCTTGTTCCACACCTGATGAGAATCGACTGTGCTAGCAGATGCTTTCGCCCATAAGTTAATGGACTCAGAAAAGTCTTTCAAATGTTTGAAAATACCAGGGAAGCCTTAGGCAGGGCTCCATCTGTGTGACAGAAGGTGTGCTGGGAACTGCACACCCAAGGGTCATGTTTAATCCACTCAGTACCCCTCTAGGAGGCTTTCACCATCCTTACGTTAAACAGGAAGTTATAATTTCAGACTGATTGAGAAGTCCTAGCATTATGAAATAATAATAACAACAACAACAACAACAACAACAACAACAATAGTCTCATATTTATTGCAGGGACTCCCCTTAATGCTTTATAGATATCTACTAGTTTATTCCTCCTAATAGCCCTGAAAGGTAGCTACTATTATGAGGCAAAAGATGAGCAATGTGCTTAAAGTCACTGAAAAAAGGTGGCCAGGATTTAAACCTAGCAGGCTGGCTTCAGAGCCAATGCCTTACAGCTTGGTGTAAGGGGCCAGATGGTAAATATTTTAGGCTTTGTGGGCATCTAGCCTCTGTCATGATTACTCATCTCTGCCATCAGTCTTAAACAGTATGTAAATAAATGAATGTGACTATGTTCCTTTAAACCTTTATTTAGAGATTAAAATTTGAATTCCATATAGTTTTTACATGTCACAAAATATTATTCTTTTGCTTTTTTCAACCATTAAAAATAGAAGCCATTCTTTTCTAAGGAAGACCAGAGGAAGTAGGCTATATTTGGCTTGTGGGCCACAGTTTTCAGACCACTGCTCAACACAGCTGCTGGCTCCTGGGTCAGTGGTCCTTAGCCTCAGCTTTTCTACTGTAACATGCCCAAGGATTCCCAGGTACAGCACCCTCCCAAGGCACACTTAGATAATCATCAAGTTCTGGAGAGGGCACAGGCTTGATTTGCTTATTCTTTCTGGAGCTAGCTAAACAGGGTCCTCCCCTGGTAAGCAGGAGATATATCTGACTTATCTTTTATGTGAGTAAACCCTATCCTACTACATTTTATTGTCTTAACTTTCCAAATAAATCAGCCCAAACATGACACAAACTTTCCCTGACCATTGATGGTTACAAATAAGGGACAAATAAAATAATAGGATGCCTGGGATCTGTTTCACAGTAACACAGGGATAGAGAGGGGGGATGTGTAGGAAACAAAGCTGATCACAGGTTGGTAATTGTCAAAGCTGGGGGCTGCGCACGGGGGACGCAGTATGCAGTCCTGCCTGTGGTACGCAGTAAAAATGCTAGATGATACAAAGGCTTATTTTAATGGACAGAGAACCATTTTGCAAATGTATCAGTGAGCAGACAGATGCCATCAAAGATCTGTACTTCAGACGTTAGTGAGGGCCTAGTGACAAAGGATACTGAAAGAGTCAGATGCTAAGACATTATCTAAAATTGAACATAATTAGAAGAAACTTGGTAAAATGAAAAAAAAATCCCACTACTGAATTTCAGTAATTTTCAACTAACATAGGCCATAATAGGGAAGGGTCCATGTAGCTGGGAAATCAAAGGCTAAGAGAGCTACCTTGAAACATTCAAACTTAAAGATGAGCAAACTGATGGAGAGGCACCGACCCAGCCACCAGACTCCCTGAAGTCTGCTTTATGCTACTGACTGGTGTTTTATTTGCTCTCATTAAAAAAGCTATCAACAGGCTGCCAATCGCCAGACTCCATGACATAAAACATTCTGGTAGAGTTCAAATCAGATGTAGAAACATACAGAGAAAATAGGAGCCATTCAAGGTTGGACTGCCCAGGGAGGGGAGACCTCTGTTCTGTTGGATTTATTTTAATCTGTGAGTATACTTTCCGTTTCCCAATTCTGCCTCCCAATGTATATTTTTCTCTCCATTTCTACAACAACACCATCTTCTACTAAGAAGGCAAAGACCTCCCATCCTTGTTAGATCCTCCCTCCTACTCTGCCTCTCTCCAGCCAAATAAATGTAAACTCATGACTACCTGACTGCTTGACTTTACCACCCCCATCCTTAGGACCAAAGGCTGGCTCATGCTGTCTTATGGTTTATGCCCAAGATTCTCACCCTTCAAAACTTCTAAGCCACCACAAATATTATGGTGTTCTCACTTATTTTGACACCTCCTATTGCCAAGGCCTCCCCACCCTTTCAGGGTTTCTCACTGACTTGCTGGCCAATTCTTTTACTCTTGCCTGTGCCCCCTCCAAGTCCTAGCTTTCCTTCAGGTGGCTCCACTCCTCCCCTTTGGGGGACCAGACAGCCTGCGTTGTACCTTGTCCCTCAAAGACAAGATATTCCTGCAGGTTCTCCTTCTAGATAATGTTTTTCTAACTAAATGATTGAAAATGAATCACATTAAAAAAATCTATCTATCTATCTATCTATCTATCTATCTATCTATCTATCCATCTATCTATGTCTGGCTATCATACATTCTAGCTGCGTGACCTTGAGCAAGTTACCTACCCACAGTTTCTTCAACTGAAGAATAAGGAAAGAATTCTCTTACAATGCAGTAGTGAGAATTGTGGGTAAGAGCTATCATTTAATTCTGTAAGAGCTTATAATCTGTGTCAGGTTTACATGGATTTGCTCATGGCATCTTCAGAACATCCAGTGAGAGAACTAATACCATTATTTTCATTTTATAGATGAGTAAGCTGAGGTTCCATGAGCATAAGTACTTACACAGGTCACCTATCTCAGGTGGCAGAGGCAAGATGTGGATCCTATCTCAGACCACACACCTCAGCTACACTATTCCAAAAAGCTACAATATTCCAATAGCTACACTATTCCAAAAGACAATGATAATGAGCGCAAAGCACAGTGCCTTGTGAAAAGCAAGCTTTCCATGAACACAGCCTAAAATCGAACTCACAAATTGGTATGTTTTTACTAGATTATTTCTCCTCCCCTTCCCCCTTGCCACTAAGAACAGGTGAATTTATCTAATCACCCAGTGTATGCATTCTCTTTTTTAAAGAAACTGATCTTGAAGTAATTTTAGATTTATAGAAGAGTTGCAAGAATAGTGCAGAATGTTCCGTGTACTCTGTACCCCCCTTACCTGAAGTTAACATCTTACATAACCATGGCACATATATCAAATCTAAGATATTAACACTGTTACAATAATATTAACCAAACTATTAAAGGATTCACTAGAATTTCATCAGCCTTCCCACTAATGCCATTTTTCTGTTTCAGGATCCAATCCAGAATCTCACATTTATACTTCACTGTCATATATCTACAGTTTCCTCTAATCTGTGACAGTTCCTTGGTCTGTATTTCATGACACTGACACTTTTGAAGAGTACTGGTCGATTATTTTGCTAAATATCTCTCAGTTTAGATCTGTCTGATGTTTTCTCACGATTAAATTAAGATTATGCATTTTTGGCAAGAACACATCAGAAGTGATGTGTCCTTTTTGGTACATCATATCAGGGTAACATTATCTTATTGCTGGTGATGGTAACCTTGACCACTGGGCTAAGGTGGTGTCATGGCTTCAACTGTATACCCCTAAAAAGATATGTGGAGGTTGTACCCCCAAACCTGTGAAGGTGACCTTATTTGGAAATAGGAACTTTGCAGATATAATCAGTTAGGATGACTTCATACTAGATTAGAGTATGTCCTAAATCCAATCACTGGTGTCCTTCTAGAAGGGAAATTTAAAGACATAAAAGGAGAAGGCAATGTAACGATGGAGGCGGCAACTAGAGTGATGTACCTATAAGCCAAAGCACACCAAGGACTGACAGCAAATACCAGAAGCTAGGAAGAGGCAAGAAAGGATTCCCCTGCAGGTTTCAGAGGGAGCATGGCCCTGCCAATACCTTGATTTCAGGCTTCTGGTCTCCAGAACAGTGAGAAATAATTTTGTTGTTCTAAGCCACCCAGCTAGTGGCACTTTGTTGCAGATGCCCTGGGAAACTAATACAGGTGTTGTCTGCGGGATTTCTCCCAGTAAAGTTACTATTCCCTTTGTAATTAATACATACATTGGAAGAGATACATTGTGACTACACGCATCCTTTTAAATCTAACTTTGTGACTGTTTACCCAGCATTTGCAAAATTGGCCTCACTGAAGTGTACATGTGTCACCCTTGGTGGGGGTGGGGGGGAGATGTTTCCTCGCTCAACAGGGAGAACCAGAAGGCTGATCCAGGCAAAGTACCCAAGAGAGTCAATGTTGGCTGGGGCAGTCAAAGAGAGGGGCAGGTGATCAGCAGGCAGGGCACAGTGGACCACAGGGCCATTCAGGGCGCGGAGGCAGCAACGAGGAGGCCTTCAGAGAGCTGTTTGAGCAGGAGGACCAGGGCTATAGGAACATGAAAGGGAGCTTCTATGGAGTCTGCAACTGACTCTTCATCTTTGTTTTTTTGTTTTTTTGTTTTTTTTTTTTTTTGAAATAGAAAAAGACAATTATGAAATAATGGTTTCAACTCCAAAATTTCCATTAATTTTTTTTTCTCTGCTCTTTTCCCTGGCACAGAGCTAATTGACCTGGTGTCATCTGTTACCAGAAGTTGAAAGGCAAATAATGAGGCCCAAATTCCAACGGAAACCTGGCTTCATTGATTAGGCCAAATGCATTTCAAAATTATTGGTTTTCTAACCCACAAGGTGAGCAAAAGGTCTTCACACTCAGAACTACAATTTTCCTTTAGAGATTTTTATCAGTGGTTTCAACAAAAGGGCTACAGACTTTGTGGACTTTGACAAACCACCAGGAACAGCGCCCTGAAGGGGTCCTTGATACTTTGTCTCAGCTAATCTCAAAGATGGGGGCCACACCCTTGTGCTTATTCTCTCTTGCAGTCTTGTTGCCCTGCCCTGTGCATCCAAGGGAAATCTGATTTCCTCTTTGATGAAATGGCCCAACTTTCTCCATATCAGATGCTTTAAGAAAAACATCTCAATTTCTTTCAAAAAAAAAAAATGTTGTGTGGGTTTTGTTCACTTATTTTTATTTTTGTTTTTGTATTTTTGCTTGCTAAGGAAGAGTCAGGAAAGTCTGGATAAATAAACCAGACCACTCTGAGTTAGTTGGGTCTCATGGCCAAGCTGCAGACAGGGTATTGGATTTGCTATGTTGTGATTCCAACAATTTCTCCAGCCTCCTCTCATGGAAATGCTAACCAGCAGATGACAGAGATGTCACAAGATGGTCTATGCAAATCCACAAATTAAACCATCAGCTCTCGGGGCCATAAAACTGAACACACGAAGCTTGGAGAGATTCTATTTATTCTCTGAACATCAAGTCTTCTCTGCCCACGCCAGTTAGCACCTACAGCATCTGGCCAAAGTCTGCCTGTGAGGTGGTTGCTTTGGGGAAGCCTTGATGAAGGGGGAGGCATCAGGAGGCCATGTGACTAAGCTGAAACAATGCTGGCATGAGCCTCTGAAAGCCTGCTCCATCCCTGCCCCAAACACAGTCTCCCATAAAAAGCAAATAAAAAATGAGCATAGAAAGAAATCACACTTTATGATAACTTCTGTGGTCAGCCCGGCTTCGTTTCCTCCAGGCCTCCCTGCTTCCTTCAAGTCTACAACACATGCTGGCAAAATGCTGTAGTTCCCTAATGTGCGCATAAACTAAAATGACCAAGGGAAGGGGTGGTGTGGGGTGAGGGAGATGGATTTCAGCCAGGAGAAGCAATTAATTTTACTACAAACTCTGAGAGGGCTAATGTTCAGGGCAAACCATTTTGTTTCTGAGGGCAGACCTCAAGCAACTTATTATCTTTACTCTTCTGGTTACCATTGAATCTGTGCCCCGGCATTGGAGAATAACTGGCCCTGCTTGTCTGCCTCGGGGAAATTCATTTTTGCTGAATGACGGTGATGGGATGAAAAAAAGAAATGAACCTTGGGCAATAATTCAGTAAAATATGGGACTCTGAGAGCCGAAGCGGGCGGCAGCCTAGGTTACGAACGTAATCTCTTAGCAGTGCCAGTAAAATAAAACAGAACCACTGTTTCAGACACTGTATTTTTGGCAAACGTTTCACTCCTCAATTACTTTCAAAGATATTCGTTTCAGTCAACATTATAAGGGTAAGTCAACATTTGTCCTGGCAGCAAGCCCAAATTTGTTATTTTATTAGTCTGCTACTGGTTAAATTGGCCCAAGATTAAACACATCTAATAAATAGCCCTAAAATATTGGAGTTTAGTAGAAGACCACATTCAAATTCTCTTACACAGGATGTTACTATTAACCTTGGGCAGAGGAGAAATGCACACCCACACCCCAGTTAAGTTCCTTTTAGCAAACGCCAACCCATCGCCTGAAACTCATTTTGGTTATGCCCAGACATGGCACTATGGACCTTCAGAGAAAGAGGAAGCCAAATATTTAGCTCTCTCTGCGGTCCCTGATTCCACATCTGCCTTCCGAACATCAAGCAAAACTTTTACTTTCTTGAGGCAGACCAGGCCAGATGCTCAAGGCTGAAGCACTTCAAGAGTTTGGCCTCCTGAAAAAGGATAAGGGCTGCCAACAGAGTCACGCCTCTGTGGCCCTTAAGGGAAGGCCAGCTTTGGGCCCAGAAGGTATTTTCTCACGGTTAGATTCAGGTTATACATTTTTGGCAAGAATGCCACAGAAGTGATGTGCCCATCATGCCTGCCCATCCATAGGTCTAGAAAATGGGGTCAAAGCACACATCCCTGGTTGCAGAATGCCAACAAGGCACCTGGAAGTGGCAGTGTTGGCCTAATCACGGCCACAGGGCCCAGAGGAAGGCCTCTGTGATTCTGGGGTTTCACATTCAGTCATTTCCTACTGACTTCTTGGAAACCCTTGGGTGGGATACAAATTCTGCGTTTGTTGATCTCTATGAAAGGGATTCCCTGGCTTCCCCTTGGGCTGAGTTGGAGGGGAGGTGGAAAAGAATGCCACTGGGGATTTCAACCCTGCTTCAGGGTTTGGGAGCTGCTGTGTACAGGCTTCAAGAATACTTCAAGGATATTTGCAGAGGCTTCCCCAGAGTTTAGGAATAAGCTGCAGACTCTGCAGCAAGTCACAAAGTTCTTATCACTCTGGCCCAAAGAATGTGTTGATTCTTTGCAAAGGATCTAAGGATATAATATAAGCCAACCTTTCTGGCCAGATCACAATGTCCTATTACCTCAGGTCAACAATGTTACCTCCACGGGCTTAGTCTCCTCCTCTGTGTAGTTGGCGGGGGGGGGGGGGGGGGGGGGTGGGGGGGGGTGGGGTGGGTTGTGAGTCGGTGAGTCTCCTGCCCCCTCACAGGGTTTTTGGGAAGATGATATGAGATCATGTAGGTAATGTGCTTGGTACAAGCCTGCCACATAAGTTGCTCCCTGTAAATATCAGATTATTATTGCCCTTACTTCTGATGCCCAAGGGGAGGTGTGGTCCCTTCCCCAGCCTGCTCTCCTGCCTTCATCCATCCCTGCAGCACTAGATTTTACCCTGGGCCTCCCAAGGATGAAGCTGGAACTCCGTGTTACCTGCCACACCACAATCTCACTAATGACATGTTCCTGCCACTACACCTCAGGCTGCTATGAGACCACATATTTTGATTCCACATTCCTGACCTCCCTTTCTTCCTGCAGCTTTATCATCTGTTTAGTCAAGCTCTGGCTGGATAGAGCAAAACTGGGAGTGGTTTGGCAAGATCCAAGGCTATGTAGGATGAGAGGAAAATAGCCATGAAATCCCAAGATAAGAACCTGAGTGAGTTAGGGAAGGGAATCCAAGTGGGTCTTGAGGTCTACACCAAAACCCTCCTTCTTACCCAACATTGCTAAATTACGGGCTAGAAGAGCTGTGCTCCAATCTTGCCAGATCCCACTACTATGTGGGATTAGGCATTGATAGAAACTCTGAGCATTCAACCCATGTCAGGTGAGCAAGGTGGAATTTCTTCCCAAGATAACATGTTACGTTTGGCTTCCAGAAAGAACCATATAGACCCACTGGCATGTCCTCCCATCCACCTCTTTTCCTTTGAAGCTCAGAACTATCTTTACTTCCCAGAAATGGAAAAAGAAGTACAGAAATAAAAAAAAAAAAAAGGATGCTCAGATCTTAATCTTGATGTCCCAAAGGAAGGACAGATTGTTCCAGCCAAATCTGGGATGATCAAGTACGTCTCAGGCAAGCAAAGCTGACAACCAGGTCTGCCATCTGACTAAAGACTAGGCTGGGACCAGGGATATACCTGCTGGGTAAAACCTACAGGGACATCTGACCAAGGGCACGGGGTATGCAGGATGAGAACACGGGCCCCCTCTCTTGGGGCCCAGTCAGCTTCTGTTTTTGACAAGAACAATATCTGAGCAGACGAGACTTGCAGAAATGCGGCCTCCAGAGAGAAACATAGAATACATTTGCCACACTCCCTGGTAACCCCCAGCTGTCCCTCCTAGCACAATTTATCCCTTCAAATCACTGGGTTCACGTTCATCCTCAGCAGCACATGCCTCCTGTTAGAACCAGGGAAGGTTGCACTTGGGGGTTTTAGAACAGTCTACTCTCAACTGAGAACAGAATACACTGAAATCTGATTATTCAAAATGGAAAAAAACTACCAGTGGCACAGCCACAAGGGGCTGACTGAATTGGGAATAAAATTAAAAAAATTTAAGCTTTCCTGTTTTCAGCTTTCAGCGACATCTTACCACCCACTGAGCAATGGTATGTAGAAAAATGAGGTACAGAGCATGCTGTTCAGGAAGCTGTGAGGTAGGTGATCTAAAATGGATTCATATGGCCTTTCTGTTGCCCCCACACACCCCAACTGGGCAGATGAATAGCTTCAAAATGTTATCCCTTGGGAGATGTGTGTTTGTGTGTGTGTGTGGGTGTGTGTGTGTGCATGCACACATGCACACGCATGCATGCACATGCACATGTGCGCATACACACAGAACACAAAACTAACTTTATTTGAGACAGTCTTCATTCTGTTGCACATTTTTCTTTTTTTTTTCTTTTTTTTTTTAACATTTTATTTTTAAAAAAAAATTTTTTTTTTTTAACGTTTATTTTATTTTTGAGACAGAGAGAGACAGAACATGAACAGGGGAGGGCCGGAGAGAGAGGGAGACACAGAATCTGAAACAGGCTCCAGGCTCTGAGCTGTCAGCACAGAGCGCGACGCGGGGCTCGAACTCACGGATCGCGAGATCGTGACCTGAGCCGAAGTCGGACGCTTAACCGACTGAGCCACCCAGGCGCCCCAACATTTTATTTATTTTTGAGACAGGGAGAGACAGAGCATGAACGGGGGAGGGTCAGAGAGAGAGGGAGACACAGAATCTGAAGCAGGCTCCAGGCTCTGAGCCATCAGCACAGAGCCTGACGCGGGGCTCGAACTCACGGACTGTGAGATCATGACCTGAGCCGAAGTCGGACGCTTAACCGACTGAGCCACCCAGGCTCTCTGTTGCACATTTTTAATGACAGGAATTTAAAAATGCCCACAAACAATGGATTTTCCCCAAAGCTCATAACAAACACTGGCTCTCAGTGCTGTTCATTTGCAGCCTTGAAACATAGTGATTACGTGTTATTTCTAAGTCTGAGCAATTAATATGCTACCAGATGTATCATTATCTACAGCCTATTAAAATTCAGAAGCCTGCAAATTTGAAAAAGAGTGTGTCACACACAGGACAGAGGAGGCAGAGGCTCGGAGACCCGCTCAGCTCCCCACCTCACTTGAAGCTCATTTCAATCACAAAGTCGCAAGAGAGAAAATGAATAGACAATGGCAGTCGACTTAAAAGAGAAGAAGTAGGTACAAACCTGTGATCTGTTTGGTTTTGTAAAAAAATGCTGGAGATTCAGTGGTAAGGGATGCAAATGAAAGTTTCCAGAGAAGACAAAGGCAGTTTTGTGGTAAAAGAAAAATGTTATTTATTGTGGTAGAAAGGGGCGAAGTTCCCATGAGTCTTTCAGCTCAAGCCATCTAGAGATGGGAGGGCTCCTTTGGAAGGACCACATGGGGCCTAACCTGGCAAGAGTTCCCTGGAAAAGTTTCCCTAAGTACCCTCAGGGATCGAGGGAAAGTCTCCTTCACTGGCCAGGTGCTCCTGCTCCTCTTGCCCCACCATTTGGGGTCCGGCTCTGGGGTTGCTCCTGAATTTACAAAGCAGGGCTGCACAGAATGATGTCAGGGGCAGCAAAGCCTCCAGAATTGTTAGGAAATTGCATCCTGCGAGGTTCCCTACCTACACAGATGCTAGCAATTTTCTAGAAACAGAGAAGTCGTCCCATACCTGACCCAGGTATGACTCCTCTCTTCTGACTGTCAAATGGAGACAATGGGGAACCCCTAGGTGGGGAGGAGGAGACACCAAGAACCGTGGAGTCCCTCTGTTCCAGGTGCCGGTACACACACACTCATCTGTATGAGACAACAACTCCATCACCTCATTTTTTAGAAGAGGAAGCAGGTGTTCAGAGAACTAAAGTGACTTGCCCTAAGTCATGCTCGGTAACGAATTAATTGGCAGAGCTGAAATTCAAATTCAAATCTGACTTGAATGGCTTCCCTGCCACCCCCTACACTGGCTTCCCGGAAAACACAACTTCTTCTTATAACGTAACAGCAACAATACTGATGGTGGCTTCGTGCCAGGCTGTGACAAAGTGCTTTCTATGCATGGTTTCCTTGACTTCTCTTAAGTTAGGACTATTAGCAAACTCATTTTGCAAAGCAGGCAACTGAGGCTCAGAGGGGTTAAGAACCTTTCCTAAGGTCACACAGCCAGTGTACACAGTCAGTGGCAGAGCCTCAGTAAGATCTGCATTCTTTTTTTTTTTTTTTAATTTTTTTTTCAACGTTTTTTATTTATTTTTGGGACAGAGAGAGACAGAGCATGAACGGGGGAGGGGCAGAGAGAGAGGGAGACACAGAATCAGAAACAGGCTCCAGGCTCCGAGCCATCAGCCCAGAGCCTGACGCGGGGCTCGAACTCACAGACCGCGAGATCGTGACCTGGCTGAAGTCGGACGCTTAACCGACTGCGCCACCCAGGCACCCAGTAAGATCTGCATTCTTAACCCCAGCACTGCTCACTCCCTAAGCCCTGGGGGAACCCTGACCAAAATAAACATGGTAGAGGCAGGACAATGGAGACTGAAGCAGGAAATGGAAAACTTGAAGCTGTTCATTCAACATCCGAGCCCTGTCCCTCTGGAATCAGAAGCCCCTCTTGGCTTCCCCCCAGCATCTTAGAGGTCCAGCCAGGTACACAGGTGCCCTGCTCATGTGCCCCTAGTGGGCACTGCCCTCTGTGAAGACCCACCTGGGGAATGGTGTTGTGAGCATCCAGCATCAAAGGGCTCACTGGAGGACCACCTCCTAGTACTGCCCCCCTCCCAGTCTGTGAGATTGCCTGCTTCCCCATCCCTCTTTCTGCTGATTGACAGTCACTTGTCTGTATGTCAGGGTTCGGAATGACTCGGTCAAACTCAAGTACACATTCCTTGAGGACAGAAAGCATGCCTTTCTCTTTTAAACTCGGGAGAAATTATTGAGTAGAGTCTGGTCTCAATAAATATTTACTGACAATCCAAGAGCAATAGGGGTCATTTTTAGTTGTTCAGCTCTTCACCAAGTTGTATCCATCATGCTATGGAATTTCCCCACATTTATAACAAAGGATCTATTTATAATTAAAGTGCCCTGCTAATGAATAGGGCAGGAAGGACTCCCAAAGCAACCTAATCCTCCTCACCTGCCCCGGGTCTGTCTCTGCGGTTGGAGCTTGGTTAAGATTCCCAGATGATGCATGTCAGGTGGGAGCCAGCCTTTAGGAGGGATGACACATTCCTCATCTCCCATGACTGGGGCGCCTCTCTACCCTGAGCTCACACCCCACTCCCTGCTTGAAAGCCATTCTGGGAACATCAGTAAACCATACTAGATTTTTTTTTTTTTTTCATCCTGCCTGGCAGGAATGAACGTGAATCTTGCCAGTGTGCTTGGAACATCTTTTGTTTTTTAAAAAAATAATGGCCAGTGCCAACTCGAATCCCTGGGAACTTGGGTGGGTATTTCCTACAAAGGAAAGAGTGACCTTCCAGCAGACCCCTTGATAGGGATGACCAGCCACAGCTTCCACTCAACTGATGCACACTGAAAATAGATGCTGCTGTTGTGGACCATTTGCTCTGTGGAAGCCCTCTGTGTGTTCATTTAATCTTCACAGTCCCCTTGGAAATTCTCACTTACAGAGGAGGAAACTGAGGCTCAGAGGATGAGTCACTGTCCAAGATCTCCTGGCTCATAAGTGGCCAACTTGAGATTCAAGCTTGGCTCAGTCCACCCCTCAAATAGAAGTTCCTAACCACTAGACTCTATGACTGCCCCAACATAAAATACAATCTTGCTCAATCCTTCCCTGAGGGTGAGGGGGAAAAGGAAGAATATGGGTTAAATGATTTCAGCTGGAACTTTGGGACTTTGAAGCTTTGAAAAGGAAAAAAAAAAAGATCTGTGTTCTTAGGATAGAAATCCAATTTTTGTTTTTAATTTGCTAACATCTAGTCCAAGATAATTTTCTATGACACATTAAAGCCCATCTTTATCTGTTTAAAAATCTTAATATCTGAAATCTGGCTCCTATGCTCAAAGTCCAAATTTAAGATTTAGTCTATAAGCAGCTATACTCAAGCTCAGGAACCTATTGCTGCAGAAGGGGTCTCAGAACACACTGAATGCACTATTTCCAAACTCTTGGTACCACTGTGACGATTTTTTAGCCAATGTATATACCGCGTGAACTACTACATATGTAATGTTTCCTTAAATTACTTATTTTGTACTTAAGTAAACATATTATAAAAAATAAATGCTATCACTGAGCCTGCCATAAATAGAAACTAACTTTAAAAAATGAACCCAATTGTTAAATTCTTGTTAGATACTGTTGCCTGCCTAAAGCTTCTAAGACTGAGGCTTGAGCTTTGTTAAAAGGAGGAATTAACAAGTGATAGAAAGGTGTTAAAGACACACTAGCTCTAAACTAAGACTTTCTCTGCAGCATGATCAGAAGGATCAGAAGAATAAGAAGAGAACTGAAAAAGAGAAAATGAGTCAAAATTATTATTTTGTGTCTCATCTCTGTATCCCCTTGTTCCTGTATCATTTGGGCGACCACAAATGGTAGGAAACCCACCTTCTGGGAAAAAAATATCTAAGCCAGTCTTCTCATTCCAGAAACAAAGACTCTGAGGTCTTCTCTGAGCCTCTACTTGTGTCCTGTCTCCAGCTAGTAGGGAGGTTCTTGTAAGAACCAGCTTAGAAATAAATGCTGCGAAAGAAATTCAGATTTAAGCATTTAGGAGTCCTTCAAAGCAAGTCCCCATTCCTTGATGCTGAGCCAGAGCAAAGTTCACTCTCCTCAGTCCTTAGAGCCCGGGCACAAAGCATTCAGAAACTGACAAGAGAAAACAAGTCCTCTTTTCGGATGTGCTGTCTTTCAAAACCGTCCAATTTAAGCCACTATCAAACAGCTGGGGCGGAAGGAGATGGCTTTGCACCATGCGCCTGTGGCCAACACTTAAGTTACCATCAACTTTTTTGCCTTTTGTAAATAGTCTGTTTCCTTCTTCACCATGGTTTCAGACCCCTTCTGCAAGACCACACCCAGAAGCACCCAAGGCAACCACCAACCAGCAAGGGGGATGGTTGAAGGTGTGTGAGAACGAACAAGACCAAAAACCTAACAGGATACTAACGAGCCACCGGCACCCCTCCCCACCCGTGCGAAGTCAAACACAAGAACAGTCTTCACCAGTGACCTTTAATTATCTTCTCTGTATTTGCCTGGGGTCGTTCTTGACATGCCTGCGTCACTTAGGGATTATGAAATGTTAGCATTTCAATGTAAGATAACACACTTGAGAGGGACTCTAGCACTGACCTTGTGTTGGAGCCAGAAAGCACATAGAGAGAAGGCTTCTATCACTTGTCCCCCTTTGGGCCGTCAGGCCTGTAGATCTATCTCTTTCCACCCACTGGCTGCTTCCCTCTTCCCTTCTGTGGCTTCTTCCTCCAGGAAGACTCCAGACTTCCAAATCTGACAATGGTGGCACCTGCTAAACATTTTTTATATATTTTCCAAGGTCCTGACACAGGCTCTTAGTTTTATTTCATTCAGGTTGCCAACTTCTCTTGGTATCTACGGAAACCGTCCCCTCGGGGGAAGTGCTCTATTTCTCCTTACCATTTAATTAGCACCTCTGCTGCAAACATTAGATCTGCAGAGCTCAGGCAGACATCTTTTTAAGGGATGTCCTCTACACGTACAGAAGTTTCTGTTTAGCCATTTTTTGTGGGCTTCTTGTTTCACAGCAATCTCACATTAAATATAAAGTAAGCTTGGGGTGCCTGGGTGTCTCAGTAGGTTGAGTGTCTGACTTCGGCTCAGGTCACGATCTCACCGCTCGTGAGTTCAAGCCCTGCGTTGGGCTCTGTGCTGACAGCTCGGAACCTGGAGCCTGCTTCAGATTCTGTGTCTCCCTCTCTCTCTGCCCCTAACCCACTCGCATTCTGTCTCTGTCTCTCTCAAAAATAAATAAACATTTAAAAAATTTTTAAATATAAAGTAGGCTTTGCACTTGAACGTGGAGTGCAGGCCAAGGGATGGGTCCACCAACCCACTGGCTCCCAGGTGAGGTCACCGCATGCAGTGTTCTAAGTTTAATGGACTTCACTTTGAAAACCCCCCAAATAGTGCTGCTTACCACCAACCTCATTCAGGAACATGACTGGGTTAAGCCAACACTGCAGTGTGCCAACAGGTCAAGGCTGGACAAGGAGGCGACAATATTTTGGACCTGCCTCCTCATCTCTGAATCTCTTGTTTCTTCAGTTGACAAACAAAAAGCACAGTCCTTGCCTTGCTCAGCTCCCTCAGCCAGTGCAAGGTTCAAAGGAGACAGTGCAAGTGAAAACCCCTGACTGCTATCTGAACACAGGGCAGCACTGCTGTGAATTTAGTAAGTGCAATGAGAGAGGGAGAGGGTGTGCCGACTGAACCTCCCTTCCCCGACTTCTCTACATCTCATGCACATATGTACACATTTAAATTGGTTACATCATGTGTGTCATTATGCTCACGCTTTTTCCTTTTTATGTTTTACAAGAACATTAAGGTATTTCTGTTAGCTAGTGTGTAATGGCTCAAATGCCATCGATCCCTGTGCCAGAGGCCACGGTACATGGAGCCATTCTCTCATTATAGGTCGGTTCGTTGGCTTTTCTGTTAGAAACAAGTAGGGAAGGATGCTAAACTGAAGTCAGACAGCCAGCTTCAAGCTTCAGTTCTGCCATGCCCAGCTGTGTGATCTTAGGAAAATTATTGAATCTCTCCGATTCTTGGGATCCTCATCTTTAAAATGGGGATAATTATACTCCAGTGAGGAAAAGACTATAAAAATGCTTTGAAACCTATAAAATGCACAAGCATATAACATGACAATTATTGCAAATAATATCATTATGAACAGCTTTGAATAGTATTTTCCTCCCTAAGAGCTGGAATACTGGGTCCAGAGATTTAAACATTTTCTGTGTTTTATTTTATTTTATTTTATTTTATTTTATTTTATTTTATTTTATTTTGTTGTTTTTTAAAGTTTATTTATTTTGAGAGAGAGAGACAAAGAGAGCACGCATGCTGGGGAGGGACAGAGAGGGAGATTGAGAGACAATCTCAAGCGGTCTCCAATGTGGGGCTCAAACCCATAAGCTGAGATCATGACCTGAACTGAAAAAGTCAGACGCTTAGCCAACTGAGCCACCCAAGTACCTTTTTTTGTGTGTTAATATATACTGACAAGTCCCCTCATTACCCCAAAGAAGTGTGTTATTCCTTGCAACATCCCCAGGACTGGGTTCTATCATGTCTTTAAAATATTTGTGACATCAGTTAGGTATGAAACAGCACCTTATTATTGTACTTGCCTTTTGCACTTCTATAATTTCTATTAGAGTGAACATTTTAAATAATGTTTACTTTCACAGTTCCTTGTGTATGAATTATTAGTGTCTTTTTGTTCATTTATCAAAGGACATCTTGGAGGGTTCTTTTACATTTGTATAAATTACTTATATGACAAAGACATTAATCTTCAGTCTGTCATCTCTATTTCAAAAGTCTTTTTCAATGCATTAGTCTACTTCTCTTGTTTAAGGAAGCACATTAAACATAACAGAAATCTTGTTTGTTGATATAGCACTACATAGTATGTCTCTGGGCTGATCAATACTCAAGATTTCCAGGCACCCTGAGGATGTCCGGTGGAAACAAGCAAGGAAGAGAAAGAGATTGGACAGTAAGTCCCATTTGGAAAAGTTACAGGAACCAGGATGTCCAGCCAAGAGAAACAAGCACCTGGGGGAAGAGTGTGTTTATGTGTGTGTGTGTGTGTGTGTGTGTGTGTGTGTGTGTATGTATACATGCATACATATGCATGTGTGTGTGCAGAGTGGGAGTAGATGGGGAGAGAGAACAAATATTTAAGGAGATAACACATGAGAAAATATTCCTGTATATTATTCAGTTGCAGAAAGCAATGTTATAATTAAGACGGGATTTTTTCATGATCCACACTGAACAAAGATGGAGTGTACAGGCTCAGAAGGTAATGAGCTCTCTGTCTCTGGAGATGTTTAAGCAGAGACTGAATGGCCCCAGCACTGGGCTCCATGTTCTCAACAGGCCTTTCCCACTCTAAGGTTCTCGAATGCAATGACCCTGGGTCATTTCCTGAAGGCTAGTTTTGTTTGTGTTTCATAAATCCCCGGAAAAAAAAAAAGAGCCTGTTTTGCTACTCCTTACCTCTTCATCTTAAGAGCCAGAGGAGGAAAAAAAAAAAAAAGTCCAGTGACTTTACCGTTAAGGTTTCTGGTTCTGCTCCAATTAACTGAAGTTTAGTAATAATCGGGGCTGCCTTCTCACAAAAGAATACAATGGCTCAAACACAGAAGGTCTAGACACAAGTGTTTCTAGACTTAAAAAGAACACTCCTTTCCCAGCCAGATGAAGGTTCAGACGCCTTTCTTGATTAACGTGTGACATAGCCTCTTTTAAGCTAATAAACAGTGTCAATTCATTAAAAATGAAAGGCATTAGAAACCACTGGCCTTCATTCTTGACAGTCCATGAGCCAAGATGAAAATACATGGCAGTGCAGTTACAGCAATTTCCTCATTTTGTGTGTGACCTGTACACATTACCAATGCTGACAAATTATGGAAGGCAATTGCATGCATACATCACAAATGAAGTAGCTCTTCTAGATATACGCATGCCATTAATAACAATTACATGTGCACCGGGCTTTGCAAAAATTAGGATATGGTCAGTAATTTATTTTCATTCAGTTGTTATGAAAACAGTGGCAACAGTCCAGGATTTTATAGGCAGTTTCAGAGTGTCTTGAGAAAATGACACAATTTGCAAGTATCCAGATGGCAGTCAGGGCCTTCCAGTTATTTGGTTTAGGTGGAAGGCTGGTGGTTAATGCAGATAAGCAAAATGACTAATTGCAGAACTAACAGTGTCACCTCCAAGAGCTGAGCATGCGGAATTCTGCCAAAGACCAGCTCCTTGGTGTTGAGAAACACAGAACGGAAGTTACCCAAACCCTCCCCAAATGGAGGCTTGCAAATTCCCGCTCCTTTGGGTTGTAGCCATTCTACGAAGTGAGCTGCCAGAAGCACTGAGTGATGGTGGGGTCTTCTATCCAGACACCCAGAAAAAGTAGGCTTTTGACTGTGAGGCTATTTGCTCCAGCAAGCAGGTTCATCCTTCATGTGTTATGTGGTGAGGAGACCAGTGATTTAGTCATTTGGACGCAACGTGATGTGGTTGGGAAAGTACAGCTTCGGGGCCAGACTGGGGTGTGAATCTTGGCTCTTCCACTTAGTAGCTTGGCCATCCTGGAAAGGCTACTACCCAGCTCCGGGTCTCGGTTTCTTCTCCCAAAAGGGACCAGTGCACCAACCTTATAGGAGTGTTGTGGGGATAAAGAGAAGACCTACAATGAGGCCCTGCTATCTGTAACACAACACTCAGAAAATTAGGATGGTGATCATTAATTAAAAATGTTTGAGGAATCTTTTCAAGGTGCAGAAGTCTCAATGATGATGATGCTATTTATTGGACATTTACTATACACGAAGCACTGGGCTAAGTGCTATACATGAATCATCTCATTGACCCTCACTATGGTCCTAGAAGGTGGAATTATCATCAACCCCATTTTAACACTGAGGAAAACAGAGCTTAGGGAGGCAGAGTAGCTTGTCCACGGTGATACCACTAGCAGGTGATGGCATTAGGACTCAGTCTAGAGTTGATACCCTGAACATACTCAAATGTACATGTGTAAAGTGAATATGCTTTTCTCCAATATATCTATTCCTAGTTCATGTACATCCTATCCTGGAAGCCAAGACGCCATCTGAACAAGCCTCAGAATCATGGCTGGATGACTATAACCAGATGCTACCAGCAAGCAACGGCCTTTACCCTAGGTAACTCCATGTTACTCCCCTCCCAGCAAGATCTGAAGTCACATGATTCATGGAGTCTACTTGTTTAGTCACTTGAAGAACTACCAGGATTCTAACTGCAATAACTCCTCAGAACTATTTCCATGCAGTTGGTTATATATACTATCAGTTCAACACTACACGATACAGATTCCAAGAAATGTATACATTACTGGAAACCATTTGACTTCTTTAGCTCTCCAGCTGGCATGCAAGGAGTTGAGCCCCAGGTGCATACAATTTTCAAGTCCACGTGTGGACTGACTGGGGCATAAATTATGGCAGGGGCATAGGGTTCACCTCAGTTCCATAAAGCACTCGTGATTATATACTTAAAAGAAAATATTTTAAAGCATTTTATATGTCTGTTAAGTATTCATTCCCCTCCCTCTTTCTTCACAGAGGTAAACACCCTTAGATGCCACAAGGTACACTGTATGAAATGCTGGACTAAATCCATCAGGAAACCTGGCATTGGCTCTCAGTTTAGCTGCCGATTTTCTTCATGGCTTTCTGTAAGTCACCTCCCCTCAGTGTCTTTATTCATAAAGTGAGGGAAAAAATATGTACTTTATGTTAACCCTACAACATGGCTTAGGTCTCAAGTGAGACACTAGATGTGGTACTTAGGAGAGGAATAGAGCTCCGTCATTTCTAGATACACGTCATTCCAAGAGTCACACAAATATACTGGCTGAATCAAAATCAGATCATATACTTTTGAGAGAAAGGCAATGATTACAAATTCTGCTAACTAAATCTGGCCTAATCCTGACCAACATCTGAAATAGTGCATCTTAAAACTCAAAGTGAGCTGTCCATCAAATTTTCAGATATATTCTTAGAAAGAAAATAACAGAAACATCTCTTTGTATTATCATTAAAAATGAGATTGACCCCAAACTCTTAAAACCTTCTCACCAGGCTCCAGCATCCTTAGCCAACATATCCATTCATTTGAGCCACGTTTCTTTATATTTTTAATGTTTGTTTATTTTTGAGAGAGAGAGAGAAAGAAACAGAGCACGAGCAGGGGGAGGGGCAGAGAGAGGGAGACACAGAATTTGAAGCAGGCTCCAGGCTCCAAGCTGTGTCAGCATAGAACCCGATGTGGGGCTTGGATTCATGAACCACAAGATCATGACCTGAGCTGAAGTTGGACACTTAACTGACTGAGCCACCTAGGTGCCCCAGAGCCTTCTTTCTTTAAAAATTATTTTTTAACGTTTACTCATTTTTGAGAGACAGAGAGAGACAGAGTATGAACGGGGAAGGGGCAGAGAGAGAGGCAGACACAGAATCTGAAACAGGCTCCAGGCTCTGAGCTGTCAGCACAGAGCCCGATGAGGGGCTCAAACTCACGAACCGCGAGATCGTGACCTGAGCCGAAGTCCGACGCTCAACCGACTGAGCCACCCAGGTGCCCCAGAGCCTTCTTTCTTTAAACGCAAACTTCACCATATGGAAATGGTGCCTTTAAACATACAATCAGTGTAATTCATTAAGAGCTAACCGTTTTCCTTCTTGTGACTTGGTCAGGTGTTCAGAGGACCTAACATGCCTGGAAGGACCAGTCCCTCTTGGCATGGGAATAAGCGCCCAACAAATAAGAAAACAGATAAATTGAATGAAACTACATCAGTGATCAGAAGGAGCAAGCTTAACGATGCTTCTCTGGGAAAGTCTAGAGCCATGGACTAAAATGGACTAAGGTCCTTGGATTTCACAGTTAACGATTAGAGCAGGAAGATCTAGCTGGTTATGGGTATTAAAAGTAAACACTTGCAACCCAACTCACATATCCATGCCATAAAGAAATACTAGATTAAGAAGCAGTATTGTATTAATATCATAATCCGTGCATAATACTTTTCATGTTTAAAATAAATATTTTTAAGAAAATATTTAAAGAAAATTAAATTTAAAAATACATCACCTTTTTCCTTTCACTGGAAACGATTGCCAAAATTTTAAAAATTACAAAGCATTTAAATCTCAAGTAGAAATTTTGATATGATTTGAATTTAAGAGAATGTTTATTGTTGCAGATTTTCAACTCAAGTGTATGGTATCAGATGCACACCACTGCACACCAGGCCCTTCCCTGCAAGGCTTTCCTTGAGTGGCTTTCCCCAGCACGCCTGCTGCAACCTCAGGAGCCATGCTAGAAGGCACTTGTCCATGCAGTGCTCCTCCCCACAGCAAATTCCAAAGGAATGGCTATTATATGTCCAAAGGGCACAGGTGCTTCGCTTCCTCTGAAGGTCAAAAAGCACTTTGGATAAGTCAGTTCTTCTCTTTATAACCACCTTATTTTTGGAAAAAAATTATCAATCTTAAAAAAGTACTTTCATAGGAATTAACAGTCAATGCTTAGCTTATAAACATGTGTATAATCATGTTTTTCAACAGGCATACCAGGGTATGCTGTTCTTCAAACACTTACAAATACTGACGACACCTGCTGGCAGAAAATATATTTTAGTTAATTGCTTATGGAGAAGTAAGGCCTACAAGGGTTGACTTATCTTTTGCACGGATAATGAAACCAGAAAACTACCCCCCTAAATTCACTTCGGTTTCTTTTTCCAACTTTGCCTATCACCATTATCAGGAAATGAAGCTAGGAGGTGCACGTCACTGGACCCTTCTGCTTCAGGATGTATAGAGCATACATGATATTTCTGATTTAAACTACACACACACACACACACACTCTCTCTCTCTCTCTCTCTCTCTCTCTCTCTTCAATGGTGATACCTGAAAAATATTTACCATTTTCAAAATTGTCCCTCTCCCATCCTTACTGCCATGCCAGGATATCCCCCAAAAAGGAAAATAAGTCACATTTTAAAATCTGTATCTGGGTACCATGAAGAAAACTAATATTTGACATTTGGTGATACATGTCTTTCCTCACATTTGTGACATACAGATATATTTATATTCTAAGTATATGAAAAGGTCAAGCAGATGAGTTTTACCTAAGCTTTTTGCCAAACTGCTCAGAAAACATAGGACTAAGGGATGGCAAGACGGGACTGGTTAGGGTCCAGAGCTATTCTCAGTATTCTTTCCTTTGATCCATTTCAACTTATTAAACTTGGTTATGATTTGCGTCCTTGAAAAGGAGTTTGAGGGGGCACTAGCTTCACTGCTCTTATATTCATTAAATTATGAATTTCCTATGGAAAAATCATTATATCTATTCCAAGCCTGAACAACCTGAACTGTATGCTGGTGCTATCTTGTCAAAACTTACATAAAAATTCAAACACCATTAAGGCCATCACACTTCCACAGCTACTAGGAACAAAAACTCTTTGTGAAAATATACAACTGAGCTGGAGTGTGGGGTGGGGGTGGGGATGAGAAGTTAGTTGTGCTCAGCTTACAGAAAGCTGATTACAACTGAAGACTGTTTGGAGTCTTGTCAGCTTGGAGCAGCTCTTGTTAGAGGCAATGAATCTTTGATGCTGTCCTCCCAAACATACATAATTCAGTGAGCCAAGTGCACACAGCTAAGTAGACACAAGGGTGGTGGGTAGGTAGAGAACCCTTAAGAATGCTGCGACAAGGTCGGATGCACATCTGTCTCCAGACTTTCCCCAGTCGTGGTTGGGCACAGTGATGATCTCTCAGATACACACATGAGCAGCAGTGATGAGCTGGGTCCCGTGAGTTCCACTATAGCTCAGCCACAGCAAAGCTGTGGTCTAATGGAAGCAACTATATTCCCTAAGAACCTTAAAGACAAAGAAGGATGCTTTCTCTTCCAGTTGAACCCAGCCTTTTGAGCTCTTTGCCAGAGATATAACACACAGAAGTAAATGGCAAGATGAAATACAAGCCAGGAGGACTCCTTCACATCACCCTTAAGGCACTGGAAAGTTCCCTTTCAGAAAGATAATTGTTTCTAGTGTTCCAAGACAGCTTTCCACTGCCCTCAAGGAGTTTAATTCATTTTTGGGCTCCACGTACAAGACACTCAGACTACTCATTTAGCCCCCAGACTTCCAGCTGAATGACCCCAATGGCCACAGATGACAAGCAGAGGTGCCAGGTCCTGTCTTTGCTGCCAAACAACTGTGAGGTCAAGCCTGACAGGTGAGGCGGCCCCCAAAGGCCTTCTCTTGCTTCCCAACCCAGGCAAGAGGAAGCCCAAGCTTGAAAGGTAGCTCTTGGCTGACATGTGAGCCTAAGGATACAGTAAGAGAAAGTCCCTCTGTTGGGTCTAGACAGAAGACTGACAGTCTGAGAGCCCTGCAGGATGCGAGAGGCAAGGGTGAGGAGGCAGCCAGCTGTTCCCTGGCCAAGAGGAAGGGGGACAGGGATAGGGGAGGAGGCTCATGATGATCCACAGAGAAGGGGCAAAAAGGAGGCAGAGACAGAGAGTGAGACATAGAGGGAGACAGTGAGTGTGAGAAATGGGGAGAGGGAGAGGGATTCGCAGAAGCAGAGGGAGAGAAAGAAAGAGGAACACACCGAATGAAAGATGCAGGCAGAGAGAGACTGATAAAGAGAGGGAGCCGAGGGACTGAGAGATGGAGACAGACAGAGGGACTGACAGATGGACCCAGAGAGGTCCAGGTGGAGACCCTACCTCGGCGTCCTTGACCGGACTGCTGGCTGGGGGTACCTCCAGGCTGCAGTTCGCCCTCTTGACCGTGAGGTAGAAGGGGTAATCCTTGGCCACCATGGTGGCTGCCGGGCCTGCTCTTTGGGATGTCACCGCTGACCCGAGGCGACTACAAAACTCCCAGGCGAAAGGGGGCCCCAGCTCCACGGTGCCCGGCGGCAGTGGCGGCACGGAGACTGACAGCCGGCTTCTTGCCGGGTGGGACCGACTCGGCGCTCCGGCTGAAAGGGGGCGGAGCCTAATGCGGGCACGCCCACCTGGGGCGGGGCGGGCACCGCCTCGGCCCCGCCCCCGCGCGTCCTTGGAACGCCCAGGTACCGCCCCGCGGAAACGCCCCAGCGA
Source organism: Panthera leo (assembly GCF_018350215.1). NCBI lineage: Eukaryota > Metazoa > Chordata > Mammalia > Carnivora > Felidae > Panthera > Panthera leo. The sequence goes on from NC_056680.1 coordinate 24,745,071, forward strand.
GGAGAGGGACGATTCTACCGTGGGTCTTTTCCTTCCGCGAGGCGGAGGCCCGAGGCCACCCGTGCAACGACTACCCCTCACTCTGGGAGTGGAAGAGGCGGCGAGTAGAGAGGAGACCCGGTGGAAGGAAAAGCCAGCATTTTAAAAGCCCATATTAAGAAGAGGTAGTATTCCGTCTTGCCTTATTCCCAGCCAGTCTCCACCCCCCACAGTTGTGTTTTTTTTAATGAGCATCTGAACGTCACTGGAGTGTATAGTCTATAAACAGTAATATGTGCCCACTTTAAGTTATATAGTTAGTTGAGTGTTGACAAATGTAAACACTCACGTAACCACTTCCACAATCAGGAAATGTATTTCCACCACTTCCAGAGACTTCCCTTGGGCGCCTTCCTCTGTACCCATTTTTAAATATGAAGAGGCTGATTAGTGGCTGTCAGCCACTCACAAGGGCAGTCTGACAGGGTCTGTTCAAGATGAAGCTCTGCAGCAGGACCCGGTTGGCTATACCATGCCTTACTGGAGAAATACATTGTAAATGTTCAATAGGCAATTCTAAGATCATTTGCTGCAGTCCAGTCTGGAACAGTAAAAAGCAAACAAGCAAAACCCCCAAACTGGAACCACGGTAATATCCATCAACAGGGAATGCTTGAATAAATTCTCCTCCCTACAAAAACCCCACTCAGCAGCAGTCAAAAACAAGATGGGTCCAGGGTTGTGGCATGGAGAGATCTCCAGTGCATGTATCACATTCAGTTAAAGAACAATTGCAGAGTAAGCCCAATATTAATACCATTTGTGTTGAAAACACATCTACATAATACCATGTATTTTCTATAGCACAATGTAGGTAAATACTATTGAAAACCATCCAGAAGGATGCACAGCAAACTTATAAGTCCACTTGGGGCTAGGGGAGGCAATCCATGCCAGGTATACACCTGGAATTAAAGGCTGTAAAAGAGACTTTCAATTTATAGCTAATGTTCTTAAATTTTTTACAAGAAAAATATATTTATGTGTTACTTGGGAAATTAATTTTTTAATATTAAAATGATCACTGTCTCAAAAGTTATTTTGTAGACTGCACTGTTGAAATCCCACCCCTTGGCCCCCATCAAAGTCATGACCACTGCAGGTGGTGGTCTAGGGAGCTGATGTCTTTTGTTTTGACTTCTTAGGTGTACAGGAGGTAATGGGAATGGAAATATCTAGACCTTGTTACAGTGTTCTCTGCTTCCAGCTAAGGCCAGAATCCCGTTTCCACTTTCCAGGCAGGAAACCTCATGATACATAGATCTTTCATCCCAGGTACCAAACACACACACCCTGGCACTAAATTCACCTACTTTCCTGTCCAGCTAGTGTGGACAAACTGCCTTCAGAAAAGAGAGAGTCTGGCCAGTTTTGCTAGCCCCATTGTTGCCACATGTGTAAAGGAGACTCCTGAATTAGTGGGTTCCGGCTGAGATTGGAGAAAACACCTGGATTTTTTTTCCCCTCAAATATACATCCTCAAGCAGTGGGAAGGAGGTGATCGAAGACGAGGTTTGCAGTGAGAAAGATGCCCATGGACCACTGAGTTTTTCTACCTGTATTCCCGAACACAACTTCATTTCTTAACCCGGGCTGTGCTGATTGGAGAGCTTATGTAAGTGCTCCCTGTGAGCTTGACCAAGCTTGGTGGGGGCATGAAGGGAATGTCATCTCCAAAGGCACCCAACTAACACAGCCCCTGATTAATTCTGCAGCCAAAGGAGGGCCAGGAGAGGCAGTGACATGCCTCACTCAGGGCTACCCTGGCTGCTGAGGATATGAGCTGAAGCACCTGGAGCTGCTCCTCATTCCCGTCTTCTTCCTGCTCCTCTGGCCCCTCAGACCCACCATCTCAACAGGATGATCTGGCCAGCAACAGCCCCTTTGAGGACGAGCTTTGACAAGTTCTCTGGGCCTTATCCTCTAGTTGGGAAGTGCACCTCCAGCAGTTGGTGAGAAAGAGTGACCTTAGCAAACTTCGACTGGTCCATTCACTGCGGGATCCTCAGGGCTGGGCAGGGAGTCTGGCATACCCTAAGCCCAGTGTAGCAGTACATAAACCCCATGGAAAAGTGGGTACTTTAACCTCAAGTTTAAGTACAACTATCATACAGCGAAGAATAGTCATACTGGTTGATAGGAAGGCTGCTATATCCACTCTCTCATAACATTTTTTTTGCCCCTCCTCAAAAGATTTGGAACAATAAAAATCAATTAATATACATGGCCACAGAACATATGTGTAGCAAACTTCTGTGTTTTCTGCCAGATATGTTAGGCAGAGAGAGGGAGATAGAGATAGAAAGAGATTGCTAATGGCCAGTAATCATTTACATAGTGCTGAAAAAAAAAGCATAAGCCCCCAAATGAGTGTGAAAGGAAAGATGGGGACCTGGAGTTCCCTTGGCTTGTCAGATGCTTCTAAGCTTCTCAAAGCATGAATGTCTCACCACCATAAATAGGGCTCTGGTGTTTAAAGACATATATTTTTGGTACAATAAGGTCTGTAAACTGAAGCTGGCAATTTGGGGTATATACAAGCCATGTATGTATGTGGTCCTTGACACATTTAAAATTTTTTCAAGGGTATTTTTGACTCCATGCAATGTCCACCTTGTGCCCTGACTTCAGAACCTCCCCCGTGTGTGGTGTACTGCTCCAACATTAGCAGTTTTGGGGTTTGGGTATTCTGCCTAGGATTCCCAACAGAGGTGTCTGTGACCAAAGACTTTGTCAGAAAGCAGGCTGCTCTACAGGATGGTTCCTAAGCACACTCCTGAGGCTGGTGTCAGAACTGAGGGAAGCCAGGCCAACTCTGCAGTGCTGCCCAGCTGAGTGGGCCCCAGGAGCCCGGCATTCCCTATCCTGCGTGTGTGTGTGTGTGTGTGTGTGTGTGTGTGTGTGTGTGTGTGTTTATGGGCTTAGGAACAACACTGCCCTAACAGTCAGCTTCACTCAAAGCAGTGGCACAAAGTGCTTTTCAGAACTCGCCTTTAGCACAACCCGTTATAATCCTATAAAACGCTTCACAGCCGGGCAGTGTTCCTTGCTAGCCAGAAGCCTGGAGACTGGAATAAAGAAGCCTGTTCTTCGTTTCCAGGAACAGTGCCAAGAGTGGGGCCTGCATTCTCGCCTGGGCCGAGTGGGGCTTGTTTGTGCTGCCGGTGGACTGGTGGGCCTCCACACACAAGCCCACCACTGGTTATTAGCTCCTTTCAGAAGAGCAGACAGCCAGGCATGGCTGGGAGACCATCAATCAACTCCTCAAATCTCACTGCTGTGGCGCTGAGCACAACAGGCCAGCCTGAGGCTGAAACTTCAGAAGTTAGTGTTTGTGGAGACCTTCTCAGCCAATGGGACGATGCCTTGTCCTGTTACCATTACACTTAACATCAGAGTTAGTGGGTTCTTTTTCTCCTTAAAGGCTCATTCATTCATTCATCAAATATGAAAGAGTGTTTATTACAGAGCAGGTGCTCAATCAGCTACATTTCTCCCCTTTCTTCTCTTCCTATTCCTGAACCTCTGTGCCAGGGAGGTGTGTAATACACATCTGCTCAAGGAGTATGGTTGACTTTAAAACATGGCCTTTCAACTGTAACCTCTGCAGCAAGGTGTGCATTTGCAGAAGGAGCTCAGGTGACAGCAGCCAATCCTCTACAGCCCAGCCTTCGAACACACACACCTCCATCTGCTCCTTGGCATCTGGAACTATCTCTCCCACCCCTGCTGATCTCACACAGTCATGTAGGTACATGTTGGATACACATGTGTACCAACACCTCCCCCTTCCCCCCTTCCATTTGGGCAACATTCCCAGCTAATGACTGAGCTTCCTCTCCTCTCTGCCGCTTCAGTCTTGATGAGAGAGGGGAGTCAAAAGCCTGAAAAAGTTCTGGCAGTGAATTCTGAGAGATCAGGACTGTGGTTTCCTGCCAGACGGGTAAAAATGGCACCAACGAAACACTGATAATATCCAAAATCATATCAGTATTATTACTCTCTGCCTGCCTGGGGTTGTGTCCACTGGCTCCAGGCTAGATTTATGAAAATATATCCCTGGATATTCTAAAGCTGGAAGACTTCATTCTTGCATTCACTTAAAGATCTCATTTTGTGAAACAAGTTTGAAAAACCGGTTAAGTGATACAATCTTTTTCTTTCTCCCAAGATAGAGCTAATCCTGTGGATTACCAGCTATAATGCAAAAATAATCAAGACTTTATGTTTTTTTAAAAGGGAATGAATATTTGTCTTGCCCTGATATACCACAGACAGGTACATTCCTCACCTCTAGTTCATTACAGCAGTGATTCTCACCTGGGGGCAATTTTGTCTCCCCGGTGACATTTGGCAATGTCTGAATACATTTTTTATTGTCATTGGGGTGGGGGTGGGGTCCTGGTGGCATCTAATGGATAGAGACTCAGGATGCTGGCAGACATCCTATAATGCACAGGACAGCCCCACAACAAAGAATTTACAGGTTCAAAATGTCAATAATGCTGCTGTTGAGAAAACTTGCATTAGAGAGTGTAACTGAAATATAGCATCAGGATAATCTGTTGGTTTTGACCTTAAGGATATTCTTGCTTCAGACCTCGATCACAAATGTCAGTTTGGGCATGGTGGAGCAAAGAAAAAATGCTTCAGTGCCAAGTTGCCTCAGAATATTGACATGCCTAGAATCTTTCCCTGTTGTCCAAACCTGACACTTAACAAAATCACGTATTTCATAAAACACAAAAGGACAAGAAAACAAAAGATAGGGGAATAAAGGGTGGGGGACAGAAAACTGTCTTAAACTGCTACTGATATGAAAATGCACTTCAAACAATAAGTGAAAATGAAAGTTTCAATGAAAGATAATACTTGAAGAAGAAATCAGAGAGGAGGAAGAAATGTCTCAAAGTTTGGTCTTTCCCAGGAAAACCTTCACCACCATATTTAATTGTTTTGGGGGGCAGAAACTCAAACTCAGTGATGAAACAAAAATCCCAAGGGATTCAATTTACTGTCTTTTTGTTATATGGTATTTCTGACCACAGAGCATGTACGATTGGAAACCTGTCTTCACTCATTTGTAGTAAGAATCCTGACGTCCAATTTGAGCTGATTACTATCAGCAGGCTTGTTTTGCTTATAGAATTTAAGCCAGTCTTTAGAACACTTTCTGTATGCTACTATAGGGTCTTTGAACTTTATGGGTAGTCTGAATTTGTTTGAGAGTATTTCATATCTTTTGACCAAGAATTCAATAAATTTGTTACACTCCAAAAATATTTATTCCCCTTAGACTATAGCTAATGTTATGTGTTATATAGGTTTTCTACACTAACCACTGCATGGAGAAATTGTTGTCTAAAATATGTAAATTCTAGTTTTGGATAGTAGAACTGTTTTCCATCAACTACAAACTCAGAAATCAAAGTACCATATTTCACCAAACCTAAGATGCCAAAGACTGTAATATGTGCTGTTATTTTATGTATTACCAAGAAAGAAAAATGTTGCCAATTAAATTATAACATGTGATCAATTATAAGATATATCCTAATTCTAAAAAAATTAAAATGTGGGAGAAATGTGTAAAATGTGTATATCAATGATAGCAGTATTCATATCATCTGGCCAGGATTTGAAAAATTATACATTTATGGAAATGTGACTTCTGGGAATTCAGGGACATTAATTCCAGACACCACCTGTAGTGAAATAAAGTGAGAAGCTTATCAAATCCATACCTGGGCCCCACTTTGGGTCTACTGAATTGGAATCTTCATCAATGGACTCTAGAAATTTGAATTTTTGATAAACCCTCTCAAAGTGCATTGAATAGCACAGTGGTGTGAGTTAGAATTATCAGCCGGCTCCCAAATGAGCCTGCCCACCTCCCCCATTCCAGGAATATTCTGAACCACAGATTCTCAGGCCGGAGGTGCCCAAGGGTAGTTAGCCCAATGGTTATAGCATCAAAATCCTGAGTGGGCATGGAGAGATGCTTATTTGCTCATCAAGCTATTCAACGTTGGATAGCCTGCATCCGTATGGGTGCATCAGGGATACAATGAAAAATAAACAAGTCCACACTCCGAGTAAACTACCAACTAAGCCACCCACCAGGAGACATGTTCTGGCTCTTAGAACTTGATTTACAATCTGGTATCCAGAGTTTCAATTAAAAACATGCTTATCTTCATGGCCAGGGGACATGACTGCATTTAAGCTTTTAAAAAATTAGCTGTAGCAGTAGAGAATGGGAGGAGGGCAGTTGGCTTGAGATGTTTACTTGAAAAAGACCTGGGGCAGGAGAGAGGGGGGTACAGGGAGGAGAGTAGTGTGTGTAGAAGACCTTAATTAGAGAATGAGTTCAATGAGCAGAAGCAGACCTGGGGACTCCTGGCAAGCTTGTTTGTGTCTCACTCATGTGGTACGAGCAGAAGTCGTCTGGTGCGTGTTAGAGAGCAGCCCATTAGCTAACATGTTCCTTATGCCGTGGGCGTCTGACAACACTATAGATGGGACAGAGGGTGCAGGTTCACTGGGTTCTTTGGTTAAGTGGGAGGTGAGTTCTGCTATGTTTGAATTTTTCCATATGACATTCAAAACCAAGTTCAGCAATTCAAGTCTCACATGCCCACTATTCTGACTGACTGACTTCTTGGCAACAGAAGGCTGAACAAAAGTACAGGCTTCTAGTTCACCAACTCTTACTGCTGCATGATCACTTAGTTCTTTGGCATCACAAGAACAACCACCAAATGGCTTCCTGGATAATTCGTCTCATCCAAGGCTATCCTAGATTCCTAGGTTGGGGAGCCTTTGTTCTGTGCTCCCCTTTCCCCAACACTCACCCAGCTCCTAGCGACTGATTCCTCCACCACCTGACGGTGAGCTACAAGGGCACAGGGATCGTTATCGATCTCTCTCACCATAGTGGCTCAGCTCCTTCTAGCATGTGTCACCATGACCCATATTTGTTAAAATGAAAACTAAATTGAAACGGGGCTAATCAAAGAAGCTGTCACGGAACAGGTGAATCCAGAAAAGAATTTTTGCAATAAGGAACATAGCATATATCAAGTTTCTGTGATGGGACCAAGAAATCATATGCATAGTACCAAAATGGGCTGTTAAAAATTTTTTTGAGAAGTAGACATGGGTAGACATTTTTCTTGAGGAATCCAAAACTCACTGAGACCACTTTGAGAGATGGTTCCTGCAGTATAAGCTCTGAGGCTGTCCTGGATGTTACTGAGAGCTTTCAGTTCCCTCCGTTTTTTTTACACATACCTGGCAATTTACGCTAATTCCTGAACAAGGTAGACTTGCCAGGGGGACTGAAACTGGTGGCAAAGGATGTCAAATAGTCCATTTTCAGGGGTACCTTGTAACATGCTCATCTGTCCTTTTCTTGCCCCCCAGAGGCATTTTCTTCTTTTTCCTTCTGTACGTTTGTGATTCCAGGTTAAACTATTTTTTCTATTCAACTTGCCATGCCCATATCTAGTGTTGTTTATATTGAGACTTTGTTCTCTTGAGTTGGGCCTTGAGGGGCTGACTTTGGAGGGGGAGGGGAGGTTTTTGCCTGGTGTTTCTGCAAGATTAACCATGGTGTTAAAGTTCCCAGGCTGATGTGAAATTATGGCTCAAGGACTTTTTGTATCCAAAGATGCCAATGGGAGAAGAAGGAAATTTCTTCGCCAGCTGCTCTAACAAGGGAGGGTATTGCTCTTCCCCTCTGGGCATCCTAACCTGGAGTCTTACAAGAGATGCCTTGAGAGCCCATTCTAGTTTCGACACGGTACATGGGAAACAAAATTCATCTGTTCGGGAGTGGGAGGAAGGGAGGGAGGAAGGTAAGAGAGAATTAAAATTGTAAAGCCAACATCACGTGGCTTCCTCCTTGAACTTTAATAACCCAGTGCTGTCTGCAGGCCCAGAAAAACCAAATGCAATGGGTAAATTCAAGGGTTGCTCTGGTGCCAGGAAAGTGCAATAAGACATAAGTTTTACAAGGTAAGCAATGAATAAATGCCCTGCAGGAGCAAAACAGCTTTTAACATCTCTGAAGTTGGCAGCCAAGTGCTTGAAATATTGGTCCAGTGCATCCAAAATGCACAACAGATAGGACCACCTTATTTAAGATGAAGTCATACTCCAGGAGAAACACTAGCTGGATAGGCTGGGTTTTTATGATTGACGGTAGGATGGGAATTCGATCAGTATTTTCCTTGCCACAGCAAGACCCATTTTGGGGCACGTTAGAGATATGCCACATGTTGGGCAAATTTTCTAGAATTTTGTAAAGGGAAACATTTCTGCAGACTACCTTGGTTTCTGAAAGAGCCATCTTTCTCTCTGGGTCAGGGAGGGATCTTATTCTGTCCCTTATGCTGTTATCGAGAAGATCTGAAACTCCAAGTCTTCATTTGGGTTCTGCTATCATAAAATGAGGTTCGGGGTGTCTCATTACGCTTTATCCCCAGAAGTGTTAAAGGAAGTGCCTGTCACCAACTCAAAAATAAAAATGAAAATGATGCTGGCAGGGCTCAAAAACCAAAGGGATCAGCATTTTGCTTCAGTTTCCTGTTCATAAAACTTTATAAAAACAACCCACCCATTAAAGAAAAAAAACCCACAACAATAGCTCATTATTCTTAAACGCTTGCCTCATGCCACTCTGAAATTAGGTGCCATCACGTTTCCTGAGTTATGGGCTCCAAACACCACATCCCTTTCCTCCCTTCCTCGTCCCCACCCCACCTGGCATCACTCCTGAATTTAGACACTTCAGTTTACGAGCTCAGCAGAAAGAGGCCAGCACTCTCCCTCCTACCTGTCCAGAGGAGGCCAAGCATCTGTACCAGCTGGAAGCAGGAGTAATGGAGCCTTCCAAATTAATTTCCATTCCCTAAAGAAACTTTTAATATGGAAGGTGCAAAGTTACAAAGTGAGGGGGAAAAAATACGTACAGACTGCTCCAGTAAACTGAAAAATAATTACACATGCATTACCTTGTGACATTGATTTTTGAAGAATAAGAGATTCCCCTTCTACCCTGGCTCTACGATACAACTTTATGGAATCCTGAACACCCCATTCTTCAGTTCCTGGTAGAATAGGAAAATACAAGCTCTAGAATAAGAAGCCTAGAGGCAAGTACCAAGTTTTCCACTTGCTAACTCTATGACTTTGTACAACTTATTTGCCATGCCAAACCTCTGTGCCATCAACTGCAAAATGAGGCTATGAGACTTTCAAGGCTTTTATGAGATAAAATATATGAATAGTTTCATGAGATAATACATATGTCAGCATTCTAGGCACAAAATAAGCACATAATCCATATTGTTATTAACCTTCCTCCTCTCTTTTTTCTCAATGAATCAGAGAGGAAAAGATGGGATTTGGGGATATTTTCTACTTTTCTTGCTTCCAAAGGGGTTAATGATTCTTTCCTCTAAATCCATGATTTCAAGTATTGATTTAACCATGGAGCATATATAAAAGCAGTGACACAGTGAAGAGCGAACTGACCTAAATTTGAAGATGTGGGATCCAATTCCGGTTCTACCTCTAAATTTGCTGTGTGACCTTGAATAAGTCAAGTAAACTCAGTGAGGCCCAGTTTCTTGAACTAAAAAATAAGGTGATTTAAACACAGATGCTTATCTTCTGTGGTTCTATAAAACAGCAAAGACCAAAGTGTCTATGAAATACTGCCTCAATTTTATGTTGTTTTATTTCAGGAAAGAAAATAAAACTGATATTATCTTGTACTGATGAAACCATCCTTATCTAAAATCAGCAGGTTTGCTGTAGTCAGCCCAGAATGGTAATATTTTATATGGGTTCATCAGAAAATTCAGCTTGGGGTGCCTGGGTGGCTTAGTCAGTTAAGTGTCTGACTTCGGCTCAGGTCGTGATCTCAGGGTTCATGGGTTTGAGCCCTACATCAGGCTCTGTACTGACAGCTTGGAGCCTGGAGCCTGCTTCAGATTCTGTGTCTCCCTCTCTCACTCTCTGCCCCTCCCCCACTCACATCTCTCTCTCTCTCTCTCTCTCTCTCTCTCTCTCTCTCTCTCTCTCAAAGATAAACATTAAAGGAAAAAAGCTTTCTTGGGGCACCTGCATGGCTCAGTCAGTTAAGCATCCGACTCTTGGTTTCAGCTCAGGTCATGATCTCATGGTTTCGTGGGTTCGAGCCCTATATCAGGCTCTGTGCTGGCAGCATGGAGCCTGCTTGGGATTCTCTGTCTCCCTTTCTCTTTGCCCCTCCCCTGCTCATGCTCATGCTCTGTCTCTCAAAAATAAATTTAAAAAATAAAAAGAAAATTAAGCTTGGCATCCTCATTTGCCAGGAAATGCATCGAAGAATAAAGGTTCTTTCAATACCAAATGGTCAAGAAAGCAAAGTTCAAACCGAGGTAAGATCAACTATGAGCAAACAAAGCAAAAGAAAAACCCTGAAAGGAAAATGGAGCTACCTTATAAACGGGATGGAACAGGCCTGAAATATACCACTGCTACTTAAAAATAGGTACTGGGCTGTATGGTGCCTGTGTTATCTGTACAGCAACATTTGGTTCCTACTGTGTCCTCTTCCTACAGGCCTGTTATGACTAGGAGAGCTGTCTGTTCCTTCAGTGACCAAGTCTTGCTGCCTCGTGGATTTTCCCCAGTCATAACTTCCTTTCTGCTCCTCGGGTAGGCTGCTGACATCCAAGTGGAAGGACCACAGCCAGTTCTGTTCTGGATGCAACACACAGATGGCTGCTGGCATGTGGTGCGGAGTACCAGGAGCTTCAAGGCTGAGGGCTCTGTGTACCGCAGGCCAAGCTTCTGATGCAAAATATTGACATTGATGTCACCCATTTACAAAGATCAAAACCAAAGGGAAAGCTACATTGCAGCAACTTCTAAACAATGCCCTCTAAATAAATGGAACCAGATGTACTCAGTAAATCATAAGCTTCATTAGTCTTTAACATCAGTGTCTCCCACTTAACTGTAAGCTCCATAAGGTCAAAAATCATGACTCTTTTGTTCAGGGTTCTAGCCCCAGTGCTGAAAGATGCCTGGCAAGTGCCAGGAACCCAACAAATGATGACCTTAGCTAATGTGCGCTGAGAGTTTGCTCTCTGCCAGGCACTGTTTCTTGATGCTACATGACATATCTCAGGTGATCCTCACAAGAATCCAATGAGGTGGGTCCTTCTATGAAGGGAGTTCAACTTGCCCAAAGTCACAGAGCTGGTAAGTGGCAGAGCTGGGGTTCAAATGCAAGTACCTTGCTTCCAGAACCTTCAGTTCCAATCGTGAAGTGGAACATTAATTATTTGCAGGTCATTTGCAACTTATTTGTGCTGGTACCAGAGACTATGATGATGAGGGTCAAGGATTCAAGTCTATATAATATGATTAAAAGAATATCAGACAAGAGTTAGGAAACCTAGGTTCAAATCTTAGCCCTGGACTCCTACACTGACTTTGGTCAAGTCCTATGACTTCTTGGCTCACTAGGTTTCCCTTCCTGGTAAAAGAAAGAAAGAAGGTGGATGGCCACTCAGACCCCTGACAATTGCAAATCCCAAGTGCTAAAGTCACCACAGACATAATCTCACAGCCAGACAACTGCAGGTCACACAAGTGTGCCTCTCCACCTTCCCGTCTTCAACATCTTCAACTGTTGGAACAATCAAACAAGTTACTCAATCTTTCAGAGCCTCAGAGCCTTCATCTGCAATTAGGACATAATAGCACCAACTTCAAAGGGTGGAGGTAAAGATTAGAGAGAATCCAGGTAAGAGGCTAACACATAGTAGTAATTTTATAAACAGTAGCTAGGTTTATTATGGTCCCAAAGAGAGCTGGGAGGCAAGTCTGGAAGAGGAAAGAATCTCCTTAAAGCCCGGGAACCAACCAACCAGCCAATTGAAAACACATCATTGAAACAAAGCTGTTTAAATAATTTCTAAGAGGAGAGTACACGTTTGCCACATCCACAGCTCAAAATTTCCATATTGCATTCTCTTTCCAAAAAATGGAGTAACACAGACAGATGTCAGTTAACTTCCGACAGAACAAAAAGGAACCATTGTGATCTGGTGAGTTCACATGTGAGTGCTAAAATGCTAGAAAATAATTTGCTTTACACCAGACTGTGACAAGGATGTGACATGTATCATCTTACAGAGTCCTCACAACCTGCTGAAGAGGGTACTTTCTCTGTTTTATAGATGATGGTATAGAGGTTCAGAAAGGCTAAGTAACTTGCTCAAGGTCACACAGCTACTAAATAGCCACACCAGAACTTAGTCTTCTCAGGACACTAGTGGTCTTAACCCCACAGCCGCATCCCCTCCCCAAGGATGGACTGTTGTTGGCCTCAGTGTGCCGTTAGGCCACAGAGCAGCAATCCTTGTCCCCAGCATGGACAGGTGGCTTTATAGGCAGCACACGTGTGCGGGCTCAAGAAACCTTTCAGTCCCTGTTTACCCACAGACTCACAGCAGCTGCGGACAAATTATTTGACTTTCCTGGGTCCCGTTTTGATCAAACCGAACGTAATGGATTAGAGTTTTCAATCCAAGTCTCGTGGAACATTGACCGCTTACATTTTATACCTAGGGGGTTAGGGCAAAGGAGCCCAGACATGAGTGGTGCTCTGTCTGATTTCCTGGGTGGGGGAAGGAGTGGAATACATTTGTCAGCAAACCAGAACTGGGTGGCTCCACAGTTTCCTTTCATCGTGAAGATAATGAAATTCTACTGAATGTTACGTGATAGGGAAAGAGAAAGGGGAAGAGAGAGACTTTCAGGAATCAGGGGGGCTGGGGTGGCAGGAGGTTCATTTGAAACTGTTTACATAGTAACCACAATGAACATACTTAGGTGTTAAGCTTACTCAGGGCGCTTTGGAGGTGGGCAGCTAGTGGAGGTAATGGGAGGGAAGCTACATCCTTCCTCTCGAACCGACCACCACGGCACACAGCAGGCACTCAGTAGACGCTGGCAGAATTGAATTCAAATGAACACAGACTTGGATCAAACTGATAGAAGTTGAGCTGCTGCAGATGAAGGACTGTGTCAAAAAATGCTAACAATTTCTTTCCCTTGTTCCTAGCCACCCAGTCCACCGTAAGCCATTTTCAATCTCAAGATCGGTTCTTGTCCGTGTGAATGAGCGCACCTCTTCCCGCGGGATAACTGCAGGGGAGCCCTCCCTCTGCCTCTATCCCACGTTCTTGGAACCTGAACAAAGGTGAGCTGTCTGGGAGCGAAAAAATTCTTCTTGTTTTCATTTGTGTCCTTGCCCAGGGCAGTGACAAATACTGTTTCATAAGTTTCCGACTTACTTTCGAGCTCAAAGGATAAAGTGCTTTCACAAGAAAGACAAGAGAGGAAAGAAGGGAAGAGAATTTAAAATTAAAAAAATATATATATAAGTATATACATATATTTATATATAATTTATACATATTAAGATATTTATATATAATTATATATTTATATATAATTTTTACATATAATATATATTTATATATATAACTTATATATTTATATATTTATATTTATATAATTTTATTCAAGTAGCAGAGTCTTTTCTTCCCAGGAAAGGTGACAGTGTGCTACAGTCAGACCTAGAGATATCTGGAGATACTCTGGAGATACCAGGAGTAGCTGGTAAGTCAAGGAGTTCCTTTTGTACATTTATTCTAAAAACAAAATTTCAGAGTAAGCTCAGGTCTTCTGATTTCCAGCTGATGTTTCTCCCATGAAATCAAGTTGCCTCATGAGCCATGTTCCCATGCCACAAAAAAGGCTGGCACGTAATAGGTGCTCTGTTAATATTTGTTGAATAAATTAAAGAACAAAGGACAGAAAAAGTCTCAGAAGATAAGTACGGAAGGCCGTCAACATGAGTGGAGGGATTGGCTGACATTTAAAAAGTCTTGGGTATCTTTGAACTCAGGTCCGGAATAGCCCCTCCCTGTACTTCTCTGCCTTTCAGACGTCACCAGATATTCAAATCCTAGACCAAGGTTTTCTTCTCAGAAGCCCTCCCAGATCAACCCAGCCCACAGGGTTCCTTCTTTGGATTTCTTTCTTTCTTTCTTTTTTAAGTTTATTTATTTTGAGAGAGAGAGAGTGCATGCAAGTGGGTGGGGAAGGGGGTGGAGAAGGAGCAGAGAGAGAAAAAGAGAGAGAGAGAGAGAGAGAGAGAGAGAGAGAGAGAGAGAGAGAGAGAGACTCTAAGCAGGCTCCACGCTGTCAGCAGTGTGGAGCCCAATATGGGTTTCAAACCCACAAACTGCGAGTTCATGACCTGAGCCCAAATCAAGAGTTAGACATTTAACTGACTGAGCCACCCAGGTGCACCCCTTCTTTAGATTTCTAACAACCCTTATTACTACCACTTATTAACCATGTTCTGTCAGGTGGCAACTTCTGAAATTACTTAACCATCTATAGCCTTACAGTTACCTTTTCTGATGATCTCTTCACCTAGAACTGGAGGGTAGGGCCTGGCCTGCCCACACCTACCTCTGGATCTGTTTTTAGGGCACTGGAACAATGAAAGAATGACTTCCAGAACAATGAGTTGCTACAACTTGAGTATTTTTAAGCTAATATAATCACCAGTTCCTATATTAAACTTCTTCCAACTAGTTTAATGGTCAACGGAATCTTTGAGCTGTTCTTCTAGTGCCAGGGAGGCCAGTAAAAACTGCATAAGACTCTACTGAGGGAAAGACTGTAAGGAGGTACTGTCCCCTCAAAATACCCCATTAAAATTAAGGAAGGTACTTATCAAACCTCCAGATCCACCTACCTACCAGTTTACTGAAAATAGGAGGGAAAAAAAAGTTAAGCTGCACTATGAGAAAGCCATCACCAAAACCAGGACAAAAAACATTCCACAAGACAAATGATCTGATTTCTCCAACAAATCATGGCGGGAAAAGCTGGGAGGGGGAAGTTTTACAGAGTAACGATCATAAGAAACAGGTGAACCATGTTGGGATCCTGATTCAAACAGGCCCTCTTTGATTAAGAGTCACATACTCTATCTACTGAGCCAGCCAGGCACCCCTCCCCCCCCCCTCCCCCCCAAACGGATCTCTCTGAGACAAATTAACAAGAATTCCTTCATTATCACTGAAGAAGATGCAGTCCAAAGGCAAATTTGAATTTGGGGAAATCTGACTTTGGACCGAATATTAGATGATGTGAAGGAATTCTCGTTAGTCTTGTTAAGTGGGATGAGGCTTGGGGATTATGTTAAAAGAAAAAAAGTCCTTATCAGGTAGAGACATACACCGAAGTTCTGACAACTGAAATGACATGATGCTGAAAACGTGGTGCGGAGAGACTGGGAAGAGGTTAGCCATTGTTGATTCTGGATGCTGGGTGAGTAGAGGCGCTAATTATACCATTCTCTCTACTTTTCTAATGTGGGCAGATCACAAGGTGTTGTGTCTAACACACTAAATTGCCCAACTTAGCAAATGATAGTTTCCAGTGCTGATGAAGGTATAGTGAAATGGCATACTTGGAATTGTGGGTGACAGTGGAAATGACCATGATATCGAGAGATATCAACATCCACCAAGAGCAATATAAATATGCAGATGTCTCAGCCCAGTTTTCCTACATGTGTTAATTTACCAAATGAAAATAACGTGAAAGAAAATATTTTCAGAGCATTGTCATTTAATAGTGACTAAGGAGAGATACTAAGACTAGCTATTGAATATGGAGAATGTACTATGTGCCGGGAACCATACTAAATGCTTTATATACATCGAAACAACCCTTTGAGGAAAGTATCATTATTCTCCTGGCTAGTCTCCAAGATGGCACAGCTAAGAAATGGCAGAGCAGGAAATCGGGTGAGATTGGCTCCAGGGCCCACATTTTCTAGTCCTGTGCTAAGTTGCCCTGAAATCCAAGTGCTGGACAACAGGGCATGTTTAATTAAATTACAGGACATCCAGTGTAAGCAGTAGGAAGTTACTAATGAAGTCAAGCAACACGAAAAATGCTAAGCTAAAAAAAAGCAAGGGTGAAAGCCATTTATTAGAGCACCTACATAGCATGCATACATGTGGAAAGGCTGGTAGGGAAAACACACACAATAGAAATCATGGTTGTATCAATTATGCACCGTGTGGTGTGGTTATGTTCTTTTATAATGAAAACATTGCAGGGGAGAACAGTGAACCTAGGTGGGTAATAACTACAGGTAGAACCAAGGTATTTGGTAAATGGTGTTGCCATAAATATTGTCAACCATCAGTTTCTTCAAATCAGTTTTTTTTTTTTTTTTTGTTTCTTCTTTGGAAGCCTACCAAAAGTAAAGGAAGAAATATTTCTCTCCTCCCTCAAATATCTTTCCAATGACCTCTGCTAGGGATTCACCTACTTTGATCAGGAAGCAAGAATCATCCCATAGTTTCCCCTTGCAGCAGATGCTGAGTAAAATGTTACAGTATAAGACGGATGTCTTAAACATATCACAAGAGAAAAAAAGAAAAGACAGCTTAAATGAATTTATAAAGGATTGTTTTACGATAGAGGTTCCTTCTGAGTCTTGTGAAATCCTCTCACAGGTCATTTGTTATTAGCAAAGCACCAGAAGGCAGGAGATGCACTTCTTATCAGAGTCCAGTCCAGGCACATCCCAACTGCATCTAAGGGACTGCTAATCACCTCAGAATCCCATGCCACGGCTCAGCATCCTGGACTCATTCTCCTCCTCCCCCTCACCTTCCCTGGACAGACATATCCGACCAGCTCCCAGGGACAAGTTCACTGTGAGATTATGTATGTGGAAATGCTCTGGAATCTATAATAGCTCTACAGATGGGAGGTTATTCTGATTAAAAACCTGATACGTGCCCTTGTGTGTTTCTTCTGCCATAAATGAATTCCAGATATGTCCCTTGGGGAGGAGAAAGAACAACTAACTAGTTCTCAGGTTATTTTAACGTCCAGAATCAGGGTTGCCATAAATAATCAACCTTTTATGATGAAGCTTCTGTAGCTGCCAGGGGGATCATTATCACCTGAAAAAGGCACTAATCTGTGAGCCAAGCCACGTGACTAGGTGTGATTCTATGTGGTATTCGTCAGTACCTGTCACCAAGATAACAGCTTAATCTTGAATGGAGGAGGCAAGCATATTTTAGAGAAAGGCCTGCAAGAGATTCCCCTCTAAAGAGCTAATAAACAAAGAGAAAAGATCTCGGGGAAAAGAATGAAAACAAAACCGGCCAGACAGCCAGCTGGAAGAGAAGACTGAGCTAAAGCCACCGACCCTTCAGGGAGTTAGCACAACTTTTGTGGGAGATTATGGAAAAGCTACTGTTTCAAAGCCTCTGGACATCAGAGGAAAAAACACAAAGGAGAGTTTGCCGAACAGAGAGCTTTAAACAATTCAAGTTCAAACAAACAGAATTCCAGGAATTAGGAACAGAGGAAATTGCAAGGTGCTTTGCAAACCATTGCAAAGGAAAGGATGTTTAACTATTGAATGTCAGTGATAAAAATAAAGATCTTGTGGTGGTGGCGTTTATTTTGGAGGGGGAGGGGTGAGGTCAAGAAATAATAATAGTAATAGTAATTGTGATAATCAATGATTATATGACTGGCAGCTGGCCTTTTCTGAGCATTTCTTAGGGGCAACACTGTGCTGAGCACTTTGTAAATTTCATCTCTTTTAATCCCCACGACAGCCCTGTGAGCTCAGGCCTAACTCATGATCCCTTCGGAGATGAGGACTTGAGGCTCAGACAGGCTCCACAACGTCTTTGAGCTCACAGTGGCAGGACTGTGATTCAAATCCAGATTTGCTTAAAAACTCAGCCTTTGAACCATTTACACACAGGTATATAATTACCAGATCTCACACACCAGACTATTTTTAAAGATTATTGACAATTATAAAATTCAGAGCTGATGGCCAACTTGGTCAATGTCCTGGCTACTTGCCTTCCTTCTTAAAATGAAAAGAAAGAAATACTATTCAGTTCATTTTAGCAATTGCAAATGTTTTCTGGGAAATGTGGGAGGAAAGCAATTGGAGAAATCTGGGAAATTTTTCTTTATTTGCGGTCTATCATTATTAAGAGCTAATTATATACCAGGATTCTCAGAGTAGAACACATTAGCAGCATCACTGTTCAAAGATTCTTCTAACAACCCAGTGTTCACCTGTAAAAAGGGAATGAAACCTTGTGAGGTTGACAAGGTCAGGGTTAAACAGCCAGCTAATTGCTGAGCACTGTTAGGAACCCATATGCTGGAATCCAGCAGCCTGAGTCTGAATTCTGATTCTACTACTCATTGCTCTGGGATCCTGCGTGAGTAAATCTTTCTGAGCCTCAGTTTTCTTACCTATAAAATGGGGATGAAAACAGTTCATAGGGCTATTGTGAGGACTGAATGAGATAATGCATGGGAGGCCTAAGGGACAGCCAACAAAGTAGCCAGATGGCTTCATTTACAAAGACCCCTGCACTTCATGCCATGTTCTTCATAATGCGTACAAATTCAGGTGTGGAATGAGTAAATGTCATTTGCAAAAGCACCAAATTAAGAATCTTGCCCAATTCAAGACCTTGTTCTTCCCCCAAGCCATAGTCAGTGGTGGGGAAAGGGACACACTCTTTCTGTACGTTCTCTTCTGCTGGGTTTTGGTATTTAGTAAACATTGATGACACAATGGTAGCTTTTCCAACAAATTCCATTAGAATCTCAGAAACCCATCATCAGTAATAGACAGGTGGCAATGTTTTTTGTTTGTTTAGTTTTATTTTGTCACGCTGGTGAGAAGTGGCAAAAAGCTATTGCTCTCGATTATCACATGACAGCAACCCAGGAAACCTTCATTTTTATGGGCTTAACCGGGTCCAACTGTTCCAGTCATGACTTTTCATTGTTTATATTGTTGGCACCTGAAGTCAATTCTTCAAGGGCTCTGAGGACAGAAGGCTTATGCTGTGGGGCAATCTGGGGCTTTGACTCACTCAGCATCAGTTCCTCCTTTTTCTTTCATTTTCTCTGGGGAAATTGCCCCCCTCTCAGTGTTTGTGGTTTTAATGAGACTGAGCCCACTGTCAGTCCCCTCGGGAATACGTATGACTCAGGACAGGCCAATCAGCAGCCCCTTCTTTCTGATCACAGTGATTGGTCCAGGAAAGTCATGAGACCCAGTCCTGGGATTTTTGCAGGAAGAACTGGGCAAGAAAGTACCTGTAAATGAGAAGGGGGTAAGCTTAGAGATGTTGGTGGCTATATTTCCACCAGGAGAGAAGAACATAACTGAGAATGGAGGCAACACAGAGAAATATAAGCTGAGAGGTGGAGAGAGAAATTTCTGAGGAAAATTCGGACTTAGATCCAGCCATGCCTGCAGCCATAACTATTGGACTTTTCTGTTACATCAGCATAAATTCCTTTTCTACTTAAAGGAGTTTCAGTTGTGTTTCTGTCACTTGGAACTGGAAGAGTTTTTATTCAAATGCATACAAAAAGGTCTTTACCATATAAATGAGAATAGCACTTGCCTTCTTTCTCCCATGTATTGTTCAGGATTTATATTACATATCTAAGTCTTGCTTCCCTCAGTAAGATTGTAAGTTTCCTGAAGCCAGGAGACAAGTGTGACAACCCACTGATAAACTATCACATTTTGCCAAAACCAAGCCTAGGATGGCTGTGGAATCATTTTATACCAACATCAAAGATAAAAAAGCAGGAAAATGTTGAGGTTTTTTACAGGTGAAGTTTTAGAAACTGATGGCATGAGGAGTCAGAGGTCTCATAAGTGTCTGAAGCTGCCTCCAGCAGTTTTATTTGTATGATTGTTATCTCCTGAGCCTCCCACTACCCTGCACTTGACCATCTCAGTGGACAGGAAAACCCTTACTTAAGCTTCAGGCTAGAGTCCTAATTAGAGCGTAACAGTTTCCTACTTATCACTTGTAACATTAATAAACACTCATTCCCTCACTCACTCACTCACTTATAGACAGAGTGTGTGAATGGGGCACTCATTCCCTCACTCACTCACTCACTTATAGACAGAGTGTGTGAATGGGGGCAGGGGAGAGAGAGAGAGAGAAAGAGAGAGAGAGAGAGAGAGAGAGAGAGAGAGAGAGAGAGAGAGAATCCCAAGCAGGCTCCACACCACCAGCACAGAGCCCAACATGGGGCTGAATCCATGAACCGTGAGATCACAAGCTGAAATCAAGAGTTGGACACTTAGGGGCACCTGGGTGGCTCAGTTGGTTAAGCCTCAGACTTAGGCTTAGGTCATAATCTCACAGTTCGTGGGTTCAAGCCCCCCATCGGGCTCTGTGTTGTCAGCTGGGAGAGTGGAGCCTGCTTCGGATTCTGTGTCTCCCTCTCCCTGTGCCCCTACCCTGCTTGTGCTCTGTCTGTCTCTCTCTCTCAAAAATGAATAAACATTTGGGGCTATTGGGTGGCTCAGTCGGTTAAGTGTCCAACTTTGGCTCAGGTCATGTCTCTCAGCTCATGAGTTTGAGCCCCATGTCAGGTTCTGTGCTGATAGTTTGGAGCCTGGAGCCTGTTTCAGATTCTGTGTCTCCCTCTCTCTTTGCCCCTCCTCAACTCGCACTCTCTGTCTCTCATAAATAAATAAACATTTAAAAAAATGAATAAACATTAAAAAATGTTTAAAAGAAAGAGCTGGATGCTTAACTGACTGAGCCACTCAGGTACCCCAAACCCACTTTTAGTCTTTTCTTTTTTTTAACATTTATTTATTTTAGAGAGAGAGAGACAGAATGTGACCAGGGGAGGGACAGAAAGAGAGGAAGACACAGAATCTGAAGCAGGCTCCAGGCTGTCAGCACAGAGCCTGACACGGGGCTCGAACTCATAAACCACGAGATCATGACCTAGGCCGAAGTCAGATGCTTAACCAGCTGAGCCACCAGGTGCCCCAACCTACTTTTATTCTTAAAGAAAGATACACTACTCTAGATACTCTTCATGCACAAATGCTGACCACATTTGGGTAGGGTAATTTGTTTCGAAGGGTTTTTTAAAAAAAATTTAAACCTGTATTTCACATAGTACACCAGGATAAACTTCAAATGGATCAAAGATTTAAATGTAAATGTAAAAGCATTACAGTGCTAGAAGAAGTTGAGCAAATTCCTTGATGTAGGGAAGACTCTTGTATAACTCAACGTCCAGAAGAAAAGAAAACACTAATAGATCTTTTTATCATAAAATATAATAAAAAACCCTTCTATGTGCAAACAAAATGACAAGAATATCATAAGCAAAGTCAAAAGGAAAACTGGGAAAGTATATTTGTAACTCAGAAAGCTCTAATCTGCACAATATATAAGACCTCCTAGGAATCAAGAAGTGAAAGGACCAGGGCGCCAGCGTGGCTCAGTTGGTTAAGCATCCAACTCTTGATCTTGGTTCAGGCCATGATCTCACAGTTTGTGAATTGAGCCCCGTGTCGGGCTCTGCGCTGAGAGTGTGGACCCTGCTTGGGATTCTGTCTCTCCCTCTCTCCCTCTCTGTGCCCCTCTTACTTTCTCTCTCTCTCTCTTTCTCAAAAAAATAAATAAATAAATAAAAAGAAGTGAAGGACCAACAACTGTTTCTGTATGACTGTGTGTCTGATTAGTGTGAAAACATTCATGAGGAGCACAGCCACTTATTATGCATGAGTGTTTTAAGGGCTAGTAGAGTGAGTTAAGGACTTGGTAATTCAGGTTCAAATTTCAGTCCTGCCACTTTCTAGTCTGTGACTTGGGTGAGCTATTTCACCCTGTATGAGCCTCATTTTTCTCATCTGTAATATGAGGATTATAACAGGATCCACCGTGCAGTGCCATTACAAGGACCAAACACATGTGAATGTACTGGGTGACTGTCACAGAATGAGTGCTCAGTACATGTGTGCTGTTAGTATTCCAGTAGAGATTTTAAAATTAAGAACATAGAAAAAACCATAACCTAACCTTGAGATCTTGCAGATATTCAGGAGTAAGGACCATGTAAAGTAATAAAACAAGCATCTATTCTGTCTGTAAATTAGTAAGATCCTATCTTACAAATATGGTTGTGTTTGCAACAGCCATCAATATACATATTACTATTCCCCTTTTACAGATGAGGAGACTGAGACTCAGAGGGGCTAAATGACTTGCTTCAGGTGGCAGCTACTAAGTGATAAAACTAAGATTTAACTCCAGTTATGACTGGCTTTGAAAGCTGGGTGGGGTTTTTTTTTGTTTGTTTTGTTTTGTTTTGTTTTGTTTTTTGCTATGCCATTCTGTTTCTCTGTAATTTAAAGCTAAGATGGGGCGCCTGGGTGGCGCAGTCGGTTAAGCGTCCGACTTCAGCCAGGTCACGATCTCGCGGTCCGTGAGTTCGAGCCCCGCGTCGGCTCTGGGCTGATGGCTCGGAGCCTGGAGCCTGTTTCTGATTCTGTGTCTCCCTCTCTCTCTGCCCCTCCCCCGTTCATGCTCTGTCTCTCTCTGTCCCAAAAATAAATAAAAAACGTTGAAAAAAAAAAATTAAAGCTAAGAAATAAGTTGTCCAACTAAGCAGTTGCAGGAAAAGCTACCCAGAGTCACCAAAGTTCTAAAAATCCCAGCCCTCAGGTAGAGGGGCTCTGGGACTCTGGCCCAGAAGTAAAACTTGCTATCTATAGAGTCTTCTGAGTGGGAGGGAGAAGGATCTGGATTATAGCAGATCTTACCACATATTACTACTGATATTCCTTTGTATTGCTCAGAAGACAGAAACAAACGTTAAAGAGATCCGTGGTTGTGGGTGGAGGGGAACACTTACCACTATCTCTTTGGGACAGACTTTCACATGGCACAATTTTTATATGGCACATTTTGTCTGGGCTCCAGGTGAGTATACAACTGGGGGCTTTTCTCCAGCAGCCTGCCTGTCTGATGCATGACTGGGACAATAATGCCCCATATTTGGCCCAGATTGTTCAAAATCCATAGCTGGAATAGTCATGAAGCTCTCGCTATCCCTGAGGGCCCTACAGCTGAAACGAGGGCCTGCCTAAGATGGATAAAGGAGATCCCCTTACCCAGCCTCCCTTTAAGATGTAATGTCTTCTGAATGACAATCCCACACCGACATGGTTTTTCAGAACAGGCACAGAACTCCAACACTCTCTTCTGTGGAAATCCCATTACACATTCTTGTTGCCTTTACATCTTTGGAATGCTGATTTAAAAGCCTGCAGCTAAAATGTTCTAACAAATAGTGGGGCTGTCTTAGTTCTCTGAAACTGCAGTATTTCAGAGAAATGAGAGAGCATTTCAGAGAAAGGAGAGAGCCTTCCCGTCAGCCTCATCTATCAATGGGCTACATAAAGAAGGATTTGTTTTTGACCTCTAAGGATGATATCCACAGAACGTGAAGATTTTAGCAACATTCACCAAATCTACCAAATATAGGACCATCTACCAGCCCCCAAATAATAACAACAGGGTTTAGGGTTTACTATCTGCCAAGCACATTATGGTATTTTACAATGTCCCATAAGAAAGGTGCTGTGATCCCCGCATTTTACAGAAAGGGTAACTGAGACACAGAACGGATGTATAATTTCCTCATGGCACAGCTGGGGCTTGAACCCAAGTGTGTGTCTTGAGTCTATACTTTTAACCATAATGCTACCCTATAGCTCAAGATGATAATGGTGGAGGAGGTGGTGGTTGGTGGGGATGGTGCCAGTGGTCCTGGTGGTGCTAATGATAGTGATGATGACAATCCTATGTCCTTGGCCCCAAGCTAAACATTCCCCATACACTATCACATTAAGTCTGATCTTCCAGCAAGTTCCATTAGTTTCACTGCCTCCATCTATTACTTCCCACCTTGCCTGCCACGGTCCCAGCCCAAGCTGCCTTCATCTCTCACCTGGACTATGCGATAGTCTGCTAACTGTTCTCCCTGCTGCAAACCTTGTCTATACAATCTCACCACATTACAGCTGCCAGAAGGATCATTTGAATACTCATATCACAGTGCTAACCCTCCCGTGGTTTCCACTGCACTTAGACTGAGATCCCAATTCTTTGCCACAACTGATGAGGCCCCATGAGATCTGGCCCTGTTGACCTGTCAGACCTCATCCTCCTGCTTCTCTCCTCACCCACAAGGCTGTAGCACAGCCTCCTTTCCTTCCTGACCACAGCAGTCTCATTGCCAGGCCAGGATGTTTGAACCGGCTGTTTCCTCTGCCCCCAAATCTCTGTAGGATCGCCTCTGTTTTTTTGTCACTGAGGCATCAGCTCAAAAGACTCCTCCATAGAGGGGACTTCTCTGAACACTTAGCTGAAATAGATTCATAACCCCCATTTCTCTCCCTGTCCTCCTGCCCAGCCACCTCAAGCCCAGCTGTATCTTTGTTAGTTTACTGTTATATACCATCTGGGTTACCACTCTGTCCTTCACGTTTGCTGTTATATCACCAGCACCTCAAACAGTGCTTGGCACTGAATGGAGACCAATAAATATTTACTGATAACATGACTGAGTTATCTCATTTATATACTCCTCTCAAGAACACTGCTTAAGAAATGAGGCTTTGTAACCTCCAATGACACACCCAAGGCTGTAAGTCTAGTAAGTGGCATCTAACTCCAGAGTCCATACTCTTAACCCTCAGGCAACAACTGGCTTCTGTGACCCTGACTTTTCCTCCCATTTCTCTGCATTTCTCAAAGTGTCATCCTCACTTTGAGATAAGAAGATAGGAAGATCTTGTCTCTTAACTACCTTCTAAGGGTATTTGGAGTCAAGAACCCATGTGCCTAACCACTAGACCAGAAGCTGGCAAAGTTTCCTGTAAAGGGCAGATAATAATTATTTTAGGCTTTGTGGGCCATGTGGTCTCTGTTGCAGCTACTCAATTCTGTTCATGCAATACAAAAACACAAACAATAAGTAACAGTGTGCTTGTGTTTCAATAAAACTTTATTTGTAAAAAACAGACAGTAGGCCAGATTTGGCTGTAGTTTGATGATACCTGCACTAGGTGGCTGGGAAAGAAGCCTGCAGTTAGTTTTCATCCATCATTCAGTTATTGTGAGGACTGGTAAATACACATGAAGATCTCTTCCCCAGAACAGAGGTGAGTATGTTCAGAAGAAATAGTGTTTTAAGAAAGTTCAAGGTCTTCTCTGCAGTTCCATATTAACCAGTCACCATATTCCTAGGAACAGAAATGGATATTCTTCTGTTTTTTTTTCTGGACCTAACTTGAGCAATCTTTGGGTGAGCCTGGTGGCAGGGGATTCCCTAGCAGGAAAGAGGATTTGTGTCCAGGGTCAGAGAGGAGTCAGGAGGGCAAATATCTGCTGATGAGTCACTGGGGAATCAAGAACCTTGACACTCCTACTAAATCAGGAGGGTAATGATGGTTTTGGTCAAGTGGGGCCAGTGGAGGCTATATGGCAAGAGTGTACCAACTATAGGGCTAGGATCCAATGGGAATTTAAGAGGTGGGAAGAGGTCTGAGATGGACAAGAAGGCAACTCTTTTCATGCTGAGCTTGCATCTCTGGGTATTTTGCATCTGGTATTCGAAATTTTAAAAATCATAGAAAATGCTATGGGCAATATATAATAAATGCTGACATTCCTCCCATCCAGAATTAAGAACTATATTTTGTTAAATTTGCTTCCAGTACTTTCTTTTTATATGCAAAAGAAATAAAACATTACTAATATACCTAAATCTTCTTTCCTAACACCTCCAAACATAGAGCCACCATATCTTACCTAGAGCCACCCTAGTGGCAACTACTATGATGGGTTAGGTGTATATCTTACCAGTCCACTTACCATGACAAAAAAATGTTTTATTGAGATAAAATTCATTATTTTTAACTGTTTTAAAACATACAATTCAGTGCTGATTAGTGTATTTATAATATTATGTAACCATCACCACTATCTAATTCCAGAACATTTCTATCACTCACCCCCCAAATCTCCTCTCCTCCCCATCCCTGGCAACCAGTAATCCTCTGTCTTTATGGCTTTGCCTGTGCCAGTCATTTCATAGAAATGAGATCGCAGTATGTGTGATCTTCCATATCTGGCTTTTTGGACTTAGCATACTATTTGTAAGGTTCATCCATGTTGGAGCATGCATCAGTATTCCTTCCCTTTTTTCTGGCCAAATAATATTCCAATGTTTGGATACAATACATTTTGTTTATCTATTCATCAGTTGATGGAACTTTGAGTTGTTTACACTCTTTGGCTGTTATGAATAATGTTGCTATGACATAAATGTATGCACATTTGTGTGCAAGTATTTGAGTCCATGGTTTCAATTCTTTTGGGTGTATACCTAAGAGTGAAATTACTGAGCCATATGGTAACTCCATATTTAACTTTGTTAGGAACCGTCAACTCCTTTCCACAGTGGCTGTACCAATCACTTTCAAATGTCCCTTCTCTGTAAAGACACCTTTCCTGCTGTTCTTCTTTCTAATCTTAACCTCTAATAAACTTGTGCCCGCTGCTCAAAACAAAAACAAAAACAAACACACACACACAAAAAAAAATAGAAGCAGGCTATATGTCCAAGAATAGTGGATTAATTAAATAAAGGTAGGTCCCAGTTGAACAATTTGATATTATGTAGATATTAAAAGTAATAAGGTCCAGGTGTGTATGAACAAGAACAATGTTCATGTATAAGAACAAGCAAGCCACAAAACACTATCTGCACATCATGTCCCCGTATTTGTGTGCATACATAATTATACATTTGGGAGAGCTGTATGTATGCCAAAACATTAAGAGTCAAGTACAATCATGACAAAATAATATATTTTTTTAAATTTGTCTTTATTACCATAAAATACCTAGGAATAAACCTAACCAAAGATGTAAAAGATCTGTATGCTGAAAACTATAGAATGCTTATGAAGGAAATTGAAAAAGACACACACAAAAAAATGGAAAAACATTCCATGCCCATGGATTGGAAGAATAAATATTGTTAAAATGTCAATATTACCCAAAGCAATCTACACATTCAATGCAATCCCAATCACAATTGCACCAGCATTCTTCTCAAAGCTAAAACAAACAATCCTAAAATTTATATGGAACCACAAAAGACCCTGAATAGCCAAAATAATATTGAAGAAGAAAACCAAAGTGGGAGGCATCACAGTCCCAGACTTTAGCCTTTATTACAAAGCTGTAATTATCAAGATAGTATGGTATTGGCACAAAAACAGACATATAGACCAATGAAATAGAATAAAAAACCCAGAATTGGACGGACAAGTGTATGGCTAACTAATCTTTGACAAAGCAGGAAAGAATATCTAATGGAAAAAGACAGCCTCTTTAGCAAATGGTGCTGGGAGAACTGGACAGCAACATACAGAAGAATGAAACTAGACCACTATCTTACACCATACACAAAAATAAACTCAAAACGGATGAAAGACCTAAATGTGAGACAGGAAACCATCAAAACTCTAGAGGAGAAAACAGGCAACCTCAGCCACAGTAATTTGAGTCTGTTACCTCAGCCACAGTAATTTCTTGCTCAACATCTCCAAAGGCAAGGGAATTAAAAGCAAAAATGAATTACTGGAACCTCATCAAGATAAAAAGCTTCTGCACTGCAAAGGAAGCAATCAACAAGACTAAAAGGCAACTGACAGAATGGGAAAAGATATTTGCAAATGATATATTGGATAGAGGGTTAGTATCCAAAATCTATAAAGAACTTACCAAACTCAACACTCGAAAAGCAAATAATCCAGTGAAGAAATGGGTAGAAGACATGAATAGACACTTTTTTTAAAATATGAAATTTATTGTCAAATTGGTTTCCATACAACACCCAGTGCTCATCTAACAGGTGCCCTCCTCAATGCCCATCACCCACTTTCCCCTCCCACCCCCATCAACCCTCAGTTTATTCTCAGTTTTTAAGAGTCTCTTATGGTTTGCCTCCTTCCCTCTCTGTAACTTTTTTTTCTCCTTCCCCTCCCCCATGGTCTTCTGTTAAGTTTCTCAAGATCCACATAAGAGTGAAAGCATATGGTATCTGTCTTTCTCTGTATGACTTATTTTACTTAGCATAACACTCTCCAGTTCCATCCACGTTGCTACAAAAGGCCATGTTTCATTCTTTCTCATTGCCATGTAGTATTCCATTGTGTATATAAACCACAATTTCTTTATCTATTCATCAGCAGATGGACATTTAGGCTCTTTCCATAATTTGGCTATTGTTGAAAGTGCCGCTATAAACATTGGGGTCCAAGTGCCCCTATGCATCAGCACTCCTGTATCCCTTGGGTAAATTCTTAGCAGTGATATTTCTGGGTTGTAGGGAAGATCTATTTTTAATTTTTTGAGGAATCTCCACACTGTTTTCCAGAGCGGCTGCACCAGTTTGCATTCCCACCAACAGTGCAAGAGGGTTCCCGTTTCTCCACATCCTCTCCAGCATCTATAGTCTCCTGATTTGTTCATTTTAGCCACTCTGACTGGCGTGAGGTGATATCAGTGTGGTTTTGATTTGTATTTCCCTGATGAGGAGTGACGTTGAGCATCTTTTCATGGAACACTTCTTTCAAAGAAGACGTCCAGATGGCCAACAGACACATGAAAAGATGCTCAACATCTCAACTCATCCTCAGGGAAATACAAATCAAAACCACACTGAGGTACCACCTCACACTGGTCAGAGTGGCTAAAATGAGTAACTCAGGAAACTACAGATACTGGCGAGGATGTGGAGAAATGGGAACCCTCTGCACTGCTGGTGGGAATGCAAACTGGTGCAGCCACTCTGGAAAATAGTGTGGAGGTTTCTTAAAAAATTAAACATAGAACTATCTTACGACCCAGCAATAGCACTACTAGGAATTTATCCAAGGGATACAGGAGTGCTGATTCATAGGGGCACATGTACCACAAAGCTTATAGCAGTGCTATCAACAATAGCCAAATTATGGAAAGAGACTACATGTCCATCAACTGATGAATGGATAAAGAAGATGTGGTTTATATATACAATGGAATACTATTTGGCAATGAGAAAGAATGAAATCATGCCATTTGCAGCAACTTGGATGGAACTGGAAGGTATTAGGCTGAGTGAAATAAGTCAGTCAGAGAAGGACAGATATCTATGTTTTCACTCATATGTGGATCTTGAGAAACTTAACAGAAGACCATGGGGGAACAGAGCGGGGGGAGGCAAACCATAAGAGACTCTTAAATACAGAGAACAAACTGAGGGTGGATGGGGGGATGGGGGAGAGGGGAAAATGGGTGATGGGCATTGAGGAGGGCACCTGTTGGGATGAGCACTGGGAGTTGTATGTAAGCGATGAACCATGGGAATCTACTCCAAAAACTAAGAGCACACTTTACACACTGTATGTTAGCCAATTTGATGACGAATTATATTAAAAAAAAATAAAAATAAAAAAAAATTTGTCTTTATTTTATAATTTTCTACAACATCCATGTAATGCGACTATAATAAATAAAAATTTAAAAAGTAAGTGCATTAGAGTGCTTTTTCCCTAAAGACTAACAGTAGTGAATCCTTAGCTAAAAGTATGTTGAATATAAATTCCCTAAGTTATCTATAGTTTTGTGTTTATGATTTTAACACCAGGCTTTCTCAAAACAGATGCATGCCCATATTTCATGCATTAAAATGAAACAATTATAAGACACACTACATATTAAAGCCTTAATTCAGAGTAAAATGTAATTTGTTAATTGTTACTTCCATTTCCAAAGGTCTAAGCCACATGGAAAGACCATATTGCTCCCTTGAAAGAACTATTGAACTTTAGCAGAAAGGCTTAAACACAACCCCACTCCCCACTCTTTGCACAGACGGAAGGTGACCTATAAGGTCCAGCACACCCCAGGCCGGATGGCTAAAATGGGGCCCGATAAATTGCTCTGTGGCTGAGTCACCCTCATTTTACTCTTGACCTCTGGGAAAAAGAGAATAAAGAAGCTGAGTCATGCATCTCTACAAGGACTTCCTGTGCTAGAAAGATTTCTCATACAGGGAAGAAACAACTTAACCCTTGGGTTCCTCAGTTTCCCCCAAAAGAGAAAAATCCCATCTCTTCAGAAAACTGCCGGTGTTTAGTGGGAGAGTTTCTGCAGCAACAACAACCTCTTTCAGCAGGCGAAGGTATCACGTTTACCTCTGATTCATGCAAGCCATTTTATCACTTTTCCTTGCCTCCACCCCTTATCTTGAAATCCCCCATTCCTGAAAGTCAACTCCTTATGACTGCATAAAGTTTGCAATTGTAGGAAGAAACTGGTTGAAAAACAGATGCTTGTTTTTGATCAGTAGTTGATAAAAAAAAAAACCAAACCAAACAAAAAACCAAAAAAAAAATTCTAAAGGAATAAAAGCCATCTATTCCCTTTAGGGAAAGTAGTTTTCTTTAGAATGGGATTTTTTAGGATTCCTTCATATCTTCTTTGTGCACTGAAATGTTACACTAACTTCAGTCTATTACTATTTGGAGCGGGGAGGAGGAGATAGCTGACTTTTTTTTTTTTAAGTTTGTTTTGAGAGAGAGAGAGAGAGAGAGAGAGAGAGTAAGCGGGGGGGGGGGGGCAGAGAGAGAGAGAGAGAGAGAGAGAGAGAGAGAATCCCAAGCAGACTCCACACTGTCAGAGCAGAGCCTGATGTGGAGCTCGAACCCATGAACCGTGAGATCATGACCTGAGCCAAAATCAAGAGTTGGAGGCTTACCCGACTGAGCCACCGGGGCGCTCCCACATTTTTAATTAAAAGAGTTGTGAAACATTATAAATCTCACCATGGGATTGCTCTAATGAACAGTGTCATATGTTCATTTATTGATTCGCTTCATTCAGTGACTCATGTATTCAATGATTCATTCACACACTCACCCAGAGTCCCTACATGGGCCTGACACAATCCTGTGCCTAGGGAGGCAGACAGGATTTCAACCCCATTCCATGGTTGCTGCGATTTTTTTCTTCTTCTTGTTTTGTCCTATTCTGAATGATCCACACCAGTTCTGAAGATACTGATGAGACAACCAGATGAGACAAAGACACTGTGTTAAGGGCCAACAATTAGACTGTATTGCATGGTTTTTATTTCACTCTCTCCCCAATGGCCCATCTTCCGAATATTCGACATGAACTCATGCTTTCAGAGCTGCAGAGTCTGCAGAAAGTTTGCTTTATTTGATAAACAAATGGTTTCCTAAAGAAAGTGAAGAGTCAGGGTCATAATCAGAAGGTTCAGAAAGTTTATTTTGAGCTTTTGAAAAGACTAGCACTAAATTATTGATTAAAAAGAACAGTGATGAGATGGGTGAAGGAGAGTGAGAGATGCAGGCTTGTAGTTACAGAATGAACAAGTCACAGGCATAAAAGGTACAACATAGGGAATATAGTCAATGCTACTGTCATTGTGTTGTGAGGTGACAGGTGGTAGCTACACTGTGGTGAGCTCAGCAGACTTTACAGACTTGTTGAATCACAGTGTGGTACACTTGATTGATGTGTACACTTGATGTGACACAGTGGGCCAACTATATTTCAGAAAAATAAATAAATATTTAAAAATTAAAAATTAAATTTTTGAAAAATAAAAATTAAAAAAAAAAACAATGGTGATGCCCAGAGCCAGAAAATGGTCTAATTAAGAGACTTTATTCAAAAGGAAGGGAAGGAAGCAAGCAAAGAATTTGTTTTCCTACTCTGCTACCATAGAAGAGCACAACCCACTGAATTCCTGGGGAATCAAACCCTTGCCTCCTGGTCCAGCATTAGTGCCACAATCCCGCCAGCTGAGCCAACTGGAATTGACCACTCAGTGGAATTAGTCTTCCACTTTTAGTTGGCTAGAAAAGTTGCCAAGAAGATTTGCCTAACAGTCCACCGAGCAGGAAACATGAGGATGGTCCCACAATCACCAATGGGAATGGAAGAGGATGACTGTTCATTAAAGAGACTATGTCATGAAGTTATTTGAAGCTGCAGGGCAAGGAAACGCTGCGGGGGGAGTGGGGGCAGAGCCTGTGGGAGCCTGCCCCTCGTAAACCCTGAGTTCCAAGGCCATCACCCCCAGCAGATGAAGTCACAACGAATTGCAACAGGTCTTGGCAAACAGTTTCCTCCCAGGAGTCAGTAAGTCACCTGAAAAGGCTTAGTTCTATCTGTCTGAATTTACCTCAGTGCGAACACACTGCCAGAATGGTCCAGGTGGGGCTGTTTCCTTTGCTACTGTGCGAACAGTCACTCACACAACTTTACTCTAGAACCTCAGGCTGTAGCTTCCTTCAGCAGGTGGAAAAGCTCATATTTCTAATGATCTGCTAGTTGTGGAAATGGCCATCAAGATGCATTAAAGTGTGTATTCTTGCTCAATAATTTCACTCCTGGGAAGCCAGCCTATTGAATGTGTGCAAAAGTATAGCTACAAGACCATTTATCACAGAACTATTTGTATTTTTGAAAGCTGAAACAACTTAAATATCATTCTATATGTGCTAAATATGGCCATAAAATGCAATATTATGTAGCCTTTCAAAATAATGACATAGAAAATAAACTTATCTATATTTCCAATTTTTCTATAATAAATATTATTGTAAAGCATGTAAAAAAACACCATGGGGAGAAATAATTTAAAATTTCACATAGGTTAATGTTTACAGAGTTAAATGAAAATTTAAATACACTGGAAGAATATAATACTAGGGTGAGCTTTGTTTTGTTTTGTTTTTGTAAAAGTCTCTATATAAGACAGATATTCATTCCCATATTATTAAAACCTGGATTCTATTAGTTAAATTATCATTAACCTTTGCATTGTTACTTATCAAAATCTGGTCAAAAACTGGAAAATAAGATAATAAAAAGGCTTTCTGAGAAAATGTCATAAAACCCACAGACTGATATAGCCCATGAACCTCATTTACAGTTAGTTTTCCTTTCGTAGTTCTAAGAAGCCCTATTACATGGTTGCCATATCTGAACAGGTTAGCAGCTGAGGTGTAGATGTGAGAAGGTCCACCACAGACAAAAAACGCTGACGGCAGAGAAGAATTAACAGCTGGCAGCTTAGTAATGTGAGAAGATTAGAAAAACTGTGGCAAGCTGACCTGAGGACTTAAAAAGGCACAGATTCCTGGAGCCAAACCACCCTGAAACATCAAGAGGCCAATGCAGTATAGCAAAGCATAGTGACTAATGCTCATCCAAAAGTGGCAAATGATAGTTTGTATAATCTGTCTCAAAGAGAACATAGTATCTATTATTATAATGAGATAAATGTGTGTAGCTGCATATATACAGTTTAAAAGCAGGATTTTATATATCTATCTATCTATTGGCGCATGTATAGGTGTTATGTACATAACTTAGTTGTTTTGTTTTTAATTTTTTAAAGAAGAATGTGCAGTGAAATCCAAATAGACTATAGTTTCATTAGTAGTACTGTATCGATATGACTTTCTTGATTTTGACAAATGTGGTTATGTCAGATATTAACATTAAGGGAAACTTAGTGAAGGGTTTATAGGAACTCTACTAGATCTGCAACCTTTCTGTAAATCTAAAATTATTCCAAAATGAAATTTTACTTAATATATAGAAAAACAAGGGGCACCTGGGTGGCTTAGTCTGTTGCGTGCCCAGCTCTTGGCTTTGGCTCAGGTCATGATCTCATAGTTAGTGAGTTTGAGCCCCACATTGGGCTCTGCCCTGTCAGTGCAGAGTCTGCTTGGGATTCTCTCCCTCTCTGCCCCTTCCTCCCTCATGCGGTCTGTTTCTCCCTCTCTCAAAATAAATAAACTTAAAAAAATTAAAAAGTATATAGAACAAAACAAAGAATAAAAGCTTGGTTATTTAAACATATTTTCTACCCCATGCACCCTCTCCCAACATCTCAAGGGTCTTAGTAGCTAAGGTCTTACTGATTGCCTCTGCTCGGATCAATGCACCATTGCAAGGACTCTTTGAGTCTAGAGCGCTACCTTCCTTTAGAATGTGACAGCTCACAGCACAATATCACGATTATCCCTTCACCACCCTGGGAAAAGGAGTGATCTCCCGTAACAGAGTAGTAAGAAAGTGGGACTGGTCTCCAGGTTTGCAAAATCTGGAAAGAAAGTGGTGCAGCCCCACAGGATCCCAGTATTCTCAGGACCGGAAGTGCTTCATCTGACAGGAAGCCCCATGAGGATGACCTCAACCACCAGATCCCAGGCATTATCTCATCTTGGCAGTGTGTCATCCACTGCATTTTGCCTCCAGTTGCTAAGAGGAAATGGGGAAATGAGATGTAGCTCCAGCAGCCCACCTTGTTGTTGGGTAAATATTTTTAGCACTTTGAGGCAACGAGGGTACTTTTTAAGACCATCCTAGACATTCTGCAAAGGAGAGATGGAGACTTTCTCTGCGACACTCTAATGAAAATCCCATGCTGTGCCTTGGAGCCAGCCAACAATGGTCAGCAACAGGAAAAAACACTCTACTTCAGGGGGCCGTAAATATTTACCATGTCTGACAGTGTATTTACTACTAACTCAGTGATGGCGGAAAACAAATGTTCTAGGGCAAGACATGTTCTGTGTTCCTACAGGTTCATAGTTTCAAAGCTGGAAAGGAGCAGAGATGTCATCCAGTTCACACATTTTAGAGACTAGAAGGGTGAGGCTCCAAGTATGTTCCCATCAAACGTCTCCTTTTTAAAGTATCTCTATTACAACACACATCCCCTGAAGCACAGTTCATTGTTGATTCATTTGTTTCTCTCATGAGATTAGAAGTGTGTGTTTGCTGAGGGACTTAGCACAGCAAGCATCATAAGCAGTCAATAAAAGTTTGAGACATCAGGCTGGAAACTCAGCTCTGCCCTGACTCATGTTCCCAGGAATCTTTTTACTGCACCTAATTTTAAAACTGAGAAGACAAATCTTACTCCTGAAAAGCTGAAACTGCAGCCAGGAGTATGTTGGAAATTCACTTGCAGATATATTATAAAATTAATACTGCCTATTCAAAAATTTCAAAAATTATTCTTTCACTCATTTCATCAGATAAAGACTAAAATGCTTTCTTTCTTTAAGTTAAGAATCTAGGATATTGCTTAATTGAATTTCATGGGTTGGAAGATTTACTGAGATAGAAAAGGTGTTCAAAAACAGTAAGATGGAAACAGAAAGGTTCCTGTTATTAACATACACACAGCTACACAATGCCAAAGAAACCCTTTGGCCCCAGAATCTATCTACCTGACCTTAAGAATGCTTAAATTAGCACTGCAGGGTGCAAAATTGCTGAAAACCTTTCTCTTGGTCTCCAATACATGAGTACCTCCAGGTCCTCCTCTGAACTAACGAAGTTCAGGGTAAAACAAAATGGCAAATTAAGATCCCTAGATACGTCCACTTGGCATCTTTATTGCAAGAGTGAGAAGGATGGACCTGGCTTGAATCTTTGCCTATGACAGCAACACCAGGGAAATCTCAGTCACCTCCACCAGCTAATCAGGCAGAAACTCTAAAGAAGCGACAAAGAAAACTTGGGAGTGTCCTAATGGGTAGGCTTCCTGAACCAAATCACCTTTTAGGCAACAAAGCACTCCAGTTTGTTCTGTTATGTGAGATCTTTGAAGGCCTCCACTGAGGCACAACTTACCCAATTAGCTGCCATCACCTCTGCCTGGCTCCCACTCTCCCACTTTCTCCATCAAGGCAGTCACTTAAAAGCCAAGGAGCAGAGGAAAC
Organism: Panthera leo; assembly: GCF_018350215.1. Taxonomy (NCBI): domain Eukaryota; kingdom Metazoa; phylum Chordata; class Mammalia; order Carnivora; family Felidae; genus Panthera; species Panthera leo. Next base: position 24,780,946 of record NC_056680.1, read on the forward strand.
TTCACTCTTCTAAGTATAAAGTTAACTAGCAAGCACTAGAACCTGAGCAGATGTATTTGATACAAAATTTAAACATAAGCACCCACAATCTGATGAGATGTTGCTAAGGCTTTAGTTACATAGTTTCATACTAGAGACTTCACCCCCACAAAGACCATTTAATTAGAAAAATTCTTGGGTATGATTCTGTGCATTTCAGAATAGCTATGTAATCACTTTGATTCTGTGTTTTGCCTTTTTCAGCCATCAGATTGATTTGAAATAGGTAATTCCATGAATTATAGCCAAAATGTTAATTTAAAAAGGACTCAAAGGCAACAGATTAGTGGAACAGCCCCCCTCATACACACAAGCAAATTTCTAAAACAAGAAATTGAGCACTGAACCATCACCAAAGAATGGCAGAATCTTTTACAGATGTTATATTTAATCAATATCTTGGCATTTGTTTATTACTTGCAAGGACTTTTTTTTTTTTTTTTTTTTTTTTGCTAATAATTTGTAAGCACTACATCTTATGTTTTATAGACATTAGTTTAGGTAATCCTTACAATTGCCCTACAAGGTAGGAACGACTAATAAGCCTTCTTGGAGGTGAGGAAGCTGAGGCTAAGAAGGTTAAGTCCCCAGGCTAATAAGTTAGTTGAGGAGGTAATATTTGAATCCAGGTCCTCACCAAAGCTCATCCCACTTCTGACAATGTTTCCTTAAACACGGCCCATGTGTTTCCCTCCAGAGATTTTTCAGTCAGCTGGGGCTTTGACATCTGGTGCTTGTCTGAACAGTGTGCTTGCTCAGGAGGCAATGATGGCCACCCTAGGGAGAGTTCTGTGATGAGCCACGTTTGGGTACCTAATAGTGGTACCTAAACACGGTACCACTATTAGAACGTGAGGTTTTAAGATGCACATGGTATATACATTTTTGCTTTAACAGTTATATATGTGTTTATTTTAATGCGGGTTAGGAAAAAAAAAATGACTCAAGCAGCAGATCGAACTTGCATCTTATTGCTGAGGACCTGGCTAATTTAGCATCAGCTGCATACTTTGCAAGGGCTAGAAAAATAGTCAAGAATTTTCATGCTATTTCTTTTAAGGAATTAAGTGGCCTGGCCCACCAAGGGATGGAGTCTCATTAGATTGGCACCCAACTGACTTAATAAGCCTGGACATTAAGTGATTCCTAGCAGATACCTAGAGTTCAATGCTTTTACCTTTCAAAGAAGAGTTTCCATTTCTTACCCCTTTCTTGTCCATCAGCTAACCTCCTTACCTCTCCCTACCCCCAACACACATACTTATCTGGCCCTGGGAGATTGCCCAACATAAGGTGAAGTGATTGAGAGCAGAGATATCTAGAAGGAAACAGACCTGCTCAGTCATTCTTCTGTCCCAAACATGGCTCATCACAGAACTCTCCCTAGGGTGGCCATCATTGCCTCCTGAGCAAGCACACTGTTCAGACAAGCACCAGATGTCAAAGCCCCAACTGAGGGAAAAATCTCTGGAGGGAAAAGTCTTCTTGGTTATGTAGTATCCTTTTTCTTCACTGTTGAAGTGACTTTTGGTTGTGGCCCTCTAAGAGATAGTCTGACTCTGTGTTCTGTTTTTGTTTTGTTTATTTGTTTAGAGAGAGAGTGTGTGTGCGCCCTCATGCCTTGCACCAGGGTGGGGAAGGGGCAGAGAATCCCAAGCAGCCTCCATGCTTAGTGCTCAGTGCAGATCCTGACTTGGGGTTCGACTCTATGACCCTGGGATCATGACCTGAGCTGAAATCAAGAGACAAATGCTCAACTGACAGAGCTACCCAAGCGCCCCTGTTTTTTCTTTTAAAGTAACTTCTAACTGCACAAGAAACACATGAATACTTTCTCTTGTAAAAACCTAAAATATTAAAGATTAAACTAAAGCTGTCCCAATGGCCGATGGAGCCAATACCAAATCCCACCCTCAGAGGGAATCATTTTTTTTCTTTTTTTTTTCAATATATGAAATTTATTGTCAAATTGGTTTCCATACAACAGCCAGTGCTCATCCCAAAAGGTGCCCTCCTCAATACCCATCACCCACCCTCCCCTCCCTCCCACCCCCCGTCAACCCTCAGTTTGTTCTCAGTTTTTAAGAGTCTCTTATGCTTTGGCTCACAGAGGGAATCATTTTAATGAACTTAGTGTGTTACCCTTTCAGATTGCTTTCAATACATTTGTGTACCTTTGGAATAACTACTTTTTATTTGGTTTAGTGCACAAATGGCATCATATTCAAATTTCTGGAACTTGCTTTTAACAATCTAACACTGTATCTTAATCTTCCCATCTTAGGTTAACCTCGCTTTTTCTTTTCTTTTCTTCTCTTTTTTTTTTAAATGTTTTAATGTTTATTTATTTTTGAGAGACAGTGCGAGCCAGGGAGGGGCAGAGAGAGAAAGGGAGACACAGAATCTGAAACAGGCTCTAGGCTCTGAACTGTCAGCACAGAGCCCGACAACGGGGTTTGAACCCACAAACCATGAGATCATGATCTGATCCAAAGTTGGACGCTTAACCAACTGCGCCACCCAGGCACCCCTCTTTTTTTTTCTTTTTTCTTTTCTTTTCTTTTTTCTTTTCTTTCCTTTTCTTTTTTCTTTTTCTTTTCTGTTTTTTTTTAATTGCTGTATTATATTCCATAGTGTGGATATATTTTATACTTAAAAAGGTGAAAATATCATGCAATTCAACCTTCAGCTTTTCAATAGTACTGTCTCTTAGAGAACAATGACACACAAGAAGAAACTCCCCCTGTAAGTTCTGTCCTTTCTGGCTTCTAGAAAACTGCCACTGATTTTAGTAAAAATAATACATGGGTCACAATCTGAGTGAGGAATCGACCTCGGTTTCATAAATCCTGGTGCAATAACATGTTAACAGGCTATGGAGTCAGGCAGAATCCCAATTCAGAGCTGTGTGCTCTTGGACTTACTAAATGTTTCTGAATCTCAGACTCAAAATGGAGACACTAATATTTACCTTTCAAGGTCACTGTCAAGACTATGTAAGAAAAGGAAATGAAGAGAGAGCAAGCAGAGAAATGGACGCATGGTAAACACTTAGCATATGACGATTATTTAAAGCTTCGTGGCATAGCTCTGCTTAACAGTGCAGCATGCAAATTGATTTCTATTATATCAGACTGCCAGTCTATGTTAAAAAAATTATTAGTTCCCTTTGGAACATCTTGTTAGTATGGATACTGCACCCTGTGGATTTATAGATAGGGAAATTGAGAGAGATACACTCAAGGTAGATCCATTGTGGTGCCATGATTTTCTAAGAGCTGTTGAGCTCCTTCTCTTATGATTTACCATTAAATTAATAAACAGAATGCTTGAAATTGCTACCTGAAACCTTCTAATCATATTGTCTGGAATCTTGTTTGCCCTTGTTAATTGCCTTCACATGACTATTATGCAAATTAATTGAGCTAAACAAATTAAAATTTAAAACAACTGAAAGAAGCAGTCTTTCAGGCAAAGAAGGTAATATTTAATGAAATAAACCAAAACAAAAAAGAAACAGGAAAATAAAACCAATACAAATGGATGATGCCACTAGGATTCCAGCCAACAGATTATGAAATAGGTTTTGCCTCAACCTTGCAGCAGGGCTAAAATAATCAGCCTGAAGAGATTTGGGACTCTGGATCAATCTTCCAATGTTACAAGAAGTAACAGAGTGTGGTTTTCTGGCAACAGCAACGTTTCCTGGGAGCTCTACAGGCTCTGGTCTCTTCACTCTCTTACCTGCTCCATCACCTCTCCCAAGTCACTGAATATCACAGATGGCAGACAGCCCCTTAGGGTGACCCCTGTGACTCCTGCCTTCTTGTGTTCATGCCCTTGTGTGATCCCCTAACTCTGAGTATAGGTTGGCCTCATAATATGCTTTTAGCCATATAAAATACAGCAAAATGACAGGATACAAATGATTGTGTATATGTGATTACAATGGATTGTAACACCTATATTTCAAGGCAACTCTCTCCTTTGCTGGCATTGAAGAAGAGGTATGCTGGGAGGCCCATGTGGTAAGAGTTGAGGGCAGCCTTGGCCCAAGAGCCAACCCAAAGCCTTCAGTTCTGTAACCATGAGGAACTAAATGCTGCCAACAACGATTAAGTTTAAAGCCGATCTTCCCTAGTCAAACCTCGGATGAGACCACAGCCCTGGCCAACACATTCATTCCAGCCTTATGAGACGTGGAACTGGAGGACCCAGCTAAGCCATGCCGAATCCCTGACCCACAAATACCATGAGATAAATGTATGTTGTTTTAAGATGCTAAATTTTTGGTAATATTGTTATAGATAACTAATACATCACAATTGCTTTCATTTCTCCATCTGAACCAAGAGAAGAAATCATATAAAGCTTGGTCTCACCAGTAATGCCAGAGAGCAAAAATCTACAGAAGTATTGGGTGACCAGGTCTACTTGATGATACTTGAATTGAAATGAGCCTCATTCCAAAAACTGGTGCTATATTTTATGGGGTTTTGGTTCATCAATTGTTCCTTTCTTGTTCACAGTGAAAGAAAACATACATTTTAACATATAATAGAACGCCAGGATTTCCTAACTTTCTAATTGATTTACCAGCTGGCAGGCCCCGAACTTCATGGATCTACTCTGTTTTTGACCTTCTGAAAAGACCACTCCAATCAGATCATCATCTTCTTCCAAAACCATCCCTGCCTGGAGAGTCAAACCCAAATTTCTTGGCAAGGTGCCAAGGCCAGGTTTGTTGAGTGATAAAGAAATGAGTAAAGGCATGTAGTAGAACACTCCTCATACTGCACTTGATGTTGTGGTTGCTCAACAGCAAAGACTGTATGTAGCTCGCTCACTTTCATTTCCCCAGCGCCCAGTGCAATGCTTGCCACACAGCAGCTCCCCTAAGCTGCTACTGTGATGCCAAAATACAAATGCAGCATCATGGTTCACTGTTGTAAGGATCGCTGTGGTACCTTAGTGACCTTGGTTCTGGCGACTTGCACTAGTGACACGGAATCCAGGCCTTCCAAGGTTCATAATCTGTCCACTATATAATAACCTTTGGCAGCTAACAATATAACACACAATCTGTTTAACAGTCTTAAAATTACCGCTTGGGTCCATAATTCCTTCTTCATTCCAATCCAAGAGACTTTTATTTATACCTTTCATTTGATATGTTTTATCCTACTTCGTATCTCGGAGGAGCATGAGGACACAATCACAACTGTACAGAAACAGAGAAATTAGAAAATGCAGCTGCAGGAAATAGGAACTGAATTAAAAGACTAGGTAATGGGCTTAGAGCTTGTGGGGATGTAGCAAGACTGAAAATGGGTAGCCAGCTCAGCGATAGTTAATGCGAGTTAACAAGAGAGGGTAAACATGACTGGAGAACCTCCAGGCCTAGGTGTTGTTTATTCAAAAGGGACGCATGTGTAGAAATTGCTGTGAATGGGCTCAACGTCTGTGTATGCTGTTTGAATTGCTGTGTTTGCTGTGTTGAATGCTCGCCTGTATACCGGAAATTATATGGTGCTGTTTATAGCACGGCTGGCTTATGCACGAACTTCACAACCTTTTCCCCATATAATCAACCTCCTCCAATCCGCTCTTTGATCAAATGCATCTTTGGTGAGCCCAGGGCCTTGTATCCCATCAAAGCACTAAGAAACTAACAATCATTCATAAGGACAGGTTACTATTCAAAGCACTCCCTCCCAAAGGCACTTGCACTGTAACAAGGAAAACACTAATAATTATTATAGAATTTATTTGCAAATTATTTTCAAATACACCATCTTATTTGATGCCCAGTGCCTAGCCCATGGTAGGCGCTGAGTTGTATTTACTGAACAGATAAGTTAAAAAACAGAGGCTCAGAGAGGTTAAGTGACTTGCCTAAGGTCACATAGTGAATTAAAGGCAGAATGGGGAGGAGAACACAGGTTTTCTGATTCCATATTGCAAGCTTTCTCTATTCCCATCAAGTCATAAACCAGAGACCAAAAGAACCACCAGAATTGCAATTTGGGGGAAAAGTGGTCTTCCCAACTCCCCAGAATTTATTCCACAAAAGCAGTTTCTTCTGCTCTGGAGCCAATTCAGCCCTACTTAAATCAAAGCATATTCTAAGAATCAATCTTGCAAACTCAAACCAGAATTCAGCCTCCTTTTGTACCTTCAAGCAGTTATTGGCCAACTGTGCTTCCGTGTAAGCTAATTTCGAGGTAGAAACAGTGAGCTTGGGGTTCAGAAGGAGCCTTTTGTCACCTCTTCCTTCAAAGGTTCTCTGTTTCCCCAGAATTGCTTGGAAATCATGAACTTCCAATTGTTAAAAAGTGGTGAAGCCTTTGAGAGCGTTTACTTTTCATTTTATAAGCAGTAGTTAGCTCCACTGGCTCAGTGCAGAGTGTGGGAGTGGGTGGGAAACGGGGAGAATGGCTCAGCCACTGCCCCCTTGGAGTTTCTGAGGCACAGGAAATAATCACACACAGACAGTGACATCACAACCACGATAAGTCCCATGAACTACAGAAAAGTTCTTTGTAGAGCAAAGCAAGCCTAAAGCGGAAAAGGAAGTAGATTTAAAGAGAAACTGCTAACATGACATTTATACTACTTTTGGGTTTTATTTATGGGTTAAATGATATGATGTCTGAGATTTGCCTTAAGATACCAAAGTAAATAAATCAAGTGTGTGTGGATAGGGGGATAGGTAAAAGAAAAATGGTAAACTATAGATGACTGTCGGAGCTTGATAAACCAGGATCTGGGGGTTTCATTACATTTATCTCTCAAATTTTGTATATGCTTGAGAATTTCTATAGTAAACAAAAATAAAATAGTAGGGGAGTTAGTTCTAAGTTGTGTTATTTGCTGCTCTGTGACTTGGGGTAATTCATTTAACTCTTCAGAGCCTCAGTTTCTCCAAGTATACAATGGCTGTGATGCCCCTTCTCTTAGAGCGTTTTTGTGAGATAAGTGATAATAAAATGCATGTAAAGGACCTGGTAGTGTTTCTGAAAAAATGTAGGAGCTCAACAGAAGGTAGTGTATTATTGTTACGAAGTAATAAATGTTATTTGGGGGAGGGCAGAGAACACATCTGTACCTATACACAATCTCCACTTATCTCTCCCATTAGGACATCTTAATACACTCAATGTGTATGTGGCTTTACTAAAAGGCTGAATGGCATACTAATTATTATCAGCAGGTATCCAGTTCTTTATGTATCAAAACCAATAAAAGAGTCATATTTTTATCTTAATTGCAGTGAATCAAGCTTAATTTACCTCCTGCAGATGTGAGAGCCAGCCTTTTGTGACGCCATTTCATTCATGGGGGTTTGCAAAATAGCACCTAAATATCCTGTGCCTACAGAGTCAGAAGGCTTTTTTTCTTTTTTTAACCAGGAACTTACATAATTCATCTTTGTAAGTCTGCATGAGAAGCTAGAACTCCGGTTTATTTAAAATAAAAATAGCACACGCTCAAGGAGGTTTTTCCATACATACATACATACATACATACATACATACACGGTGGCTTCATGATAGGCTCTGGATTCATCCTAGCAAGTTATTCATCATATGCAGTTACAGCCTTGATCATGTTTCATCACCTCTTTTGGTCTGATTTGTTTTCATTTGTAAAATAGGAACAGTGATAGTAGCAACTTCCCAGGGTTGTTGAAAGGATTGAAGGAGAATATAATATACATGTGAAGTCACACTGTAAAAGCTCAATAAATGTTAGCTGCTTTTATTTTCTTTATTTTTATGTTTATTTACTATTTTGAGAGAGAGAGAGAAAGAAAGAGAGAGAGAGAGAGAGAGAGAGGGAACAGGGGAGGAGCAGAGGGAGAAGGAGACACAGAATCCAAAGCAGGCTCCAGGCTCTGAGCTGTCAGCAAAGAGCCCGACATGGGGCTGGAATCCACAGACCGTGAGATCATGACCTGAGCCGAAGTCAGATGCTCAACTGACTGAGCCACCTAGGCACCCCAAGATTTTATTATTCATATACCGTGACCTCAACCAGAAAACTCTCACATTGATATCACTTCCCTCCCATGATGCCCGTAGCCTGTTGCCTTAAAGATGATGTTTTACCAACTCTAGTAACCCAAAATAGATGGTCCCTTCCCACTTCTGGGTGAAACAACAAGAAACTTAATTACCAGACAAAGAAAACACACTTTGTTTTCTATTTCTAGACACCAATCTTAAAGTAGCACAAAGAGTGGAAGAGTGTGTCTGAAAACACATTTCATCCAGGTTGGCTGTTTCTAGAACTCAGAGAACAATGCGTTCTAAAAATACCGTGCCTGCGTCTTCCCCCGTTTCCCCCTCAGAAGACTGCCTTAACACTCCAGCCAGGACATGACAGCTGAAAGGGCCTTTTGGAAACCTGCCTTACAAAAGGTAGTCCCGTGCCTCAGATTTTACCCATTTGGCTCAAGATCCAAAATAAAGTTGCTCTGTGCAATTTCCGAGTTTTAAGCAGTGGTTCCCATGCCACCCCCCCCCCCCCCCCCGCCGATTAACAGCTGCCAGACACTTATCAACGATGTTTTTAAGCCCTATTTGTTTAATTGATGCTTTCCCACATCATCCGTCATATGTAGGTACAAGGTACTGCCGTTCCTGGAATTTTTGAACATACAGGCATTCTGATGAAATATGGTGTACCAAAATTTCTTTGTAAACTTGGTTATTTGGAACTTGAAATGAGGTGTGGTTTCCCCCCACTCCCCAGGCATAGGAAACAAAGCCATCTGAGGTCTATTTAACTCATGGTATAGCCAAATAATTATTTAAAAACCTAATTGTCATATGTATATACTTGACAACTTATTTACTTGGCAGCTATAGGCAGAGTGCTTACAATATACCTGCCTACATGGTGCACTTGGGGAGAGGCCAATTAAACACACATTTTAGGCCCTCAGTGGCTCAAATTCTAGTTTCTGTTTCTGTTTATCAATCATTATATAATATACATAGAGAGAGAGCTTACAGATGACAGACACTGTGCTAACCACCTTACAAATATTAACTCAATCCATATAACAGCCTTATGAGGAACATACTATTACTAGCCCTATATACAAATGGGGAAACTAAGGCACAAGAGAGGAAGTGTAACTTGTTTTAAGGTCACACGTTAATAAGTGGTGGAGTGAAGACCAAAATCCAGGTGGTCTGGCTCCCAGATTCACCTATTTGCTTCCTCACCACATTGCCTTTCAGTGGAGGAAATGCCCTCAGATTCCACCTGAGAGCCCCAGCTGTGTGCTGGAGTGGGTGTTGTGCCCCCATGTCCCCAGTTCCTTTGTGCCTGCCGAGCACCCCTCTCCCCTCCCCTCCTCCAGCCATCTCTGCTCCGGTTACTGACACAAGGCTACCAAGTCCTTACTATGGCCTTCCCTGCTGCCCCTCTGTCCTCTTGCCTGTCTCCAGGCATGGTAGATTCCATAGTAGATTCCACTTGAAAATCTCCTTCTCTTCTCTTCTCTTCTCTTCTCTTCTCTTCTCTTCTCTTCTCTTCTCTTCTCTTCTCCTCTCCTCTCCTCTCCTCTCCTCTCCCCTCCCCTCTCGTCTCCTCCTCTCCCCCCTCCCCTCCCCTCCCCTCCCCTCTCCTCTCCTCTTTTCTTCTCTAAGCCTCTATCATTCCTCACTTGGACTATTTTGAGAATCTCCTATAGGGTTTCCCTCAGTCATCCTCCAATATTCTCTTTTCTTAAAAAAACAAACAAATAGGGGCGCCTGGGTGGCTCAGTCGGTTAAGCATCCGACTTCGGCTCAGGTCATGATCTCACGGTTTGTGAGCTCGAGCCCTGCTTTGGGGTCTGCTCTCTCTCTCCTTCTCTCTCTCTCTCTCTCTCTCTCTCTCTCTGCCCCTCGTGGGATTCTCTCTCTCTCTCTCTCCCCGTCTCTGTCTGCCCCTCAGTCAGTTGCACTCTCTCTCTCTCTCTCTCTCTCAAAAATAAACAAGTAATCAAACCCATGTTAAGGTTTTTTTTTCTTTTAGTGTGTCACACATATTTCTGCAGAAAAGGTATAAGATACAGACAAGAAAAAAGAGGAAAATTAAAATGACCCAAAGCTTATCCCCAGAGATAAGCCTGTCATCAGATCATTTCAGATCTTGTCTCTCTTTATATGTTGTATAGATATCAACATTAGTCTGTCCATCATTTATCTGTGAAATCCATTTCTTAATAATGATTCATTATTGTTAGGCTAATCGGGTCACATGTGGGGGGCACACGTAGGGGGCACACTTGGGGGGCACAAACCTTCACAGGTTCCACGTGGAGTCCAGGCTTGTCAACTTGGTCCCTTGCTCACTGTCACCTACCTTCACCCTGGGAGCATGCAGTTAGCCTTGAGGTCCTGGGAGTCTCCCTGCACCATCTGATTTATTCTGCTCCCACCTGACATTGCCCAACTCTGGACCTCCTCCTTGTGCAGGGAAAGCCCACACAAAGCAGAGGTGTGGGTCATTGCAACAAAAATGCCCTAGTGTAGAAACCAGAAGCTTCCTCCTGAGCACCACCCAGATTGAGGGCCTCCAAGCACCCTACGGGCCCTGTGAGTTCTAATTCTGTTTCATTATTGATTGCTGTCTTCATATATGGAGTGCTGTGTCTCACAGGAGGGAGAGCCTGAGTAAGTATTCTCCTGGTTCTTTGCCTTGTAGTTTCTTTGGCTGAATCAGAGCCCGGAGATATTGGAGACCTGAAAGAAAGGGATCTCTGGGCCCACCACACTGACCACCAGTGACCTGACCTCGGGAGGCACAGCCTGGCAAGTCACCTGACTTCCTGCATGCCAACATCACCTTTGGAGGTCACACAGACACACACAGACACACACACACACACACACACACACACACACACATGGCCTAAATTGCTGTTTTCTCAAATGCAGCCCCAGAAAGCTACAGGACTGGGGCCCCCAGGTGACTCAGTCAGTTAAGCCTCCAACTCTTGATTTCAGCTCAGGTCATGATCTCTTAGTTCATGGGATCGAGCCTCGCATCAGGCTCTGCGCTCACAGTACCCAGCCTGCTTGGGATTCTCTCTCTCACTTTCTGTCCCTCCCCTGCACACTCTTTCTCTCTCTCTCTCTCAAAATAAATAAATAAACATTAAAAAGGAAAAAGAAAGCTACAGGGCTGGGCCCCGTTCTCCTTACTTCTGCAAATCAAAATCATGGCTAGTTCTCTTTTGTCTCATGAGATTAACGGAAAAAAACCCTACAGAATTGTCACAAGCTGATTCACATGTTGCAAAAAAACCCGCTTGTATAATATGCCATTCTTAATGGTCAACTGGAAGAAGAAAATGTGAAGTATGCAGCTGGTAATCTTTCCAGCTTCGGGCTGGGCTGGCCCATTCATCAAATGCCGACCTGACATGTCTCCTTTATCCTCTCCACCATTCCCTTGGTTCCCTGGAATTATTACTTCCCAGAGAGGAAGGCTGGCTGCTCACGGTTGTACAGATCATGCATCGACTTAAAAAAACAGTGAAATCCCAGGCTCAGAATAGCCAGAGTGCTCCAGCGGAGAGTCTCTATTTGAAGTTGAAGGGATTTTGTGTTTAAGAAAACAAGACCTCCCAGAAATGGCAGATTTTTAAACACTGAATTTGATGCAAAGATGGAAATCTGTACACATGATGAGGCTTGTTTCTTAATGTTTTTTTTCAGTGCTGCTCTTTTCTCTGGTAGCTGAGCACAGGTGCAGGGCAACGGAACAGACCACAGAGTACTATCAGAGGAAAATTCAGGGAAGCTGACAGGTCACATGTTTACCAACAAACAGGTCTGCTGATGGTGTGGAAAGAAGATCGTATCTTCCACCCTCAAAAATACAACCGAGTTACCTTGCGATTCAAGGTTTTTTTGCTACATTTTAATTTTAGACAGTTTTTTAAGAACTGAAATTAATGAATGCTTTAAAATTACAGAGCCATGAGGTGCCTGGGTGGCTTAGTCAGTTGAGCATCTGACTCTTGATTTCAGCTCAGGTCATGATTCCAGGCTCATGAGATCAAGTCCTGTGTCAGGCTCTGCGCTAATGTGCAGCCCGCTTGGGATTCTTTCTCTTTCTCCCTCTGCCCCTCTCCCCTGCTCATGCATGCTCTCTCTCTCTCTCAAATTAAAATAAAATAAAATAAAATAAAATAAAATAAAATAAAATAACATAAAATAACATAAAATAACATAAAATAAAATAAAAATAATAAAATTACAGAGCCCCTTTCGTACACCACGGATCCTTATTTTCCTTTCTTGGTTGAGTATTTGGGAAGCATATACTTTGTTCCAAGAGTTGTTCTAAGCCTTGCAGGCACTGACATAGCAAGTGAAAACACAGGCTCCTGTGGAAGACTCCGGAAGGGGCACCTGACTCTCTGGGTCAGGGAGGGCTTCTCAGTGGAAGTTACAAGAAAGCTGAGACCCAAAGTTCAATCAGGCAAGGGTGAGGATGAAGGAAAGAAGATTCTAGCAGAAGGACCAGCAGGTGGAAAGGACTATGGTCAGGGAAGTCCGGTTTATTTCTAGGGAGAAAAGAAATGGTAAAAGACACATGGGGCAGGCAGGACGGGGACTTGAAAGCCACACTGAGAAATAGGCTTTCTTCTTGGGCTTTTTCTAGAGGGAACAGTAAAAGGTAGCAAAAAAGGTCAAGTAGCATAGCAATGGCCCAACTTGTGTTTTAGGAAGGTCCCTCTGGCTTTCTGTAGGGAATAAATGTGACGGGGAAGAAGGAGGCAGCTTGATCTGATTGGCAACAGGGGTGCAGGCCAAAGAGGAAATGCCCTCAGCAAAGGAAGAGGCATTGAGGCTAGAGAAAACCAGACAATTCCAGAGATGCTTAGAAGGCTGGCAATTTGAGACTCAGCGATAGATTCAGTGTGGGAAATGAGGGGAAGCAACAAGGCCATGATACCACCCAGGTTTCTGGCTTCGGCAACTGAGAGCTACTATTTGGGGGGACACAAATACCTTGAGGAGTAGTGGTTTGGTGGTGGAGGAAAGGCAGGGGCTGCACCTTAAACATGTTAAGGGTTAATTCTGGGAGAGACATTCAGATGCAGCTGACCAGGAGGCCTCACGCAGGACTCCTATGGAAATTTCCTGTGAAAGAATGAGTCCAAGGTGGGGTGGCCAAAAAAGGTGAGGGTGAAACAGGAGAGTGTGGGTCACAGAGGCCATGCAGAAGGGAAAGCTGGATCAGGAATGGTCAGTCACACCACACGGCAGAGGTCAGGATGGAAAAAAAAGCCATTCGATGTGGCCGTGGCAAGACCTGCTGGCCAAGGCAGTTGGGTCATTTATTCAACGCCAACATATGACGTCTGGCTACCAGGTCAGATGAGGGCTAAGGGAGGAAGCAAGACTGGAGTGGATCTAGGGGCAAATGGTGCTGAGGAGAGTGGAGAGGAGAGAGATGGCTGTGAGGGGCAGGACGGAGGGGTCCTGCAATCACCAAAGGGGTTTAACTGCAGTGAGAAAGACTCGAGGTTGTCAAGCAATATTACTATCGTCATTTTTATGCAGAGGATAAAATGACTTTCCCAAGAAAGTGGAGGAACAGGAATCCAAACACATGTTTTCTGACTCTTTTCAAAACATTTAATCTTGGTAGCAATACAGGGAATTGATGGATACAAAAACAAGTACTCTGGGTTGCCTGTGCCCCAAATGACTGCAGCACAGAACTGGAGACTCTAAAGGGGGGAAAGCTGTAACACTGAACTGCAGCTCTCCCAAATCTGTGACACAGGTGGCACAGATGATGGATGACAGTTGCCAACAATAAAGGCATTCCAAATACTTACCCTTAACCCTAAAACACAAGGAAATTGAACTTCTAAAGCCACACCTCCAAACAGACAAGTGTCATTTTTCAACTCCACTGCTTGGCTTTCAAAGGGCTTCTTTTCTCGTTCTGGTTGGGTCATTTCACTCAGTTCAGAGTGAGGATTGAGGAGTCTGCAGACCAGTTGGGGCCAATGCTGAGGAGGGAGGTGTGGGACTCGGGGGCTGAGCCAGAGTCCATGAGATGTCTCCTGGGGGTGTGTGGGAGGTGGAGCTGGATGATCCGAATTCACAACCAGCCTGTCCCAGGAAGTGGTGCCATTGAAAGACACCAAGCCACACAAAATACATAGAATTCAGGAAGAAAAAAAAATAGAGATAATAAGCGAAAGAGGAAGAGAAAGAAAAAGAAAATGACCTATGCCTGATATCTGTCTGGAAGAACACCGACTCAACATTTTTAGAAATCCCAACCTCTTTCTTTAGCTCTTTCCCCTTCATATACCAACATGGGACTAAAGGATTCCTTTTTCCCCCCTTAGTTTATTTATTTATTTTTGAGAGAGAAAGAGACAGCACAAGCACGAGCGGGGAGGGGCAGAGATGGAGAGAGAGAATCCCAAGCAGGCTCCACACTGTCAGTGCAGAGCCCGATGCAGAACTCGAACTCATGAACTGTGAGATCATGACCTACATGGAAATCAAGAGTCAGACACTTAACAGACTGAGCCACCCAGGCGCCCCCTAAAGGTTTCTTAAGTTATTAAATCTAATACTACAATTTCACTTTATTTATTGCTGATCAACGAACTCTTTTTTATTAATGTTTTATTACACCAGCAATTCATAAATGCACATCCTCCTTTCAGATATGGCTTGAGCCCCTCAGGCCCCTTCCCCCTGCACCTCCACCTCTGAGGAGCCCCCTTCTCTGCTGAAGTATAGGTGGCTCTTTTTCCAGACCTTTCTCTGTGCATTTACACACATATAGTATATAAATATATATTTCCTCATTTACTTGTATCTGGTATTTTATAATTTTCCCAAAGTGAAGCAAATTCTATTCTACCTTGAAAGGTTTTTTTTTTTTTTTTAATTTCATAGGACCCATCACAATTGCAGCTGACTCTTTTGCTGTAATAAAACTGGAATTAAAAAAAGAAAAAGAAAAAAGAGATAGAAAGAGGCTTTTGGGAGCTTGGTTAGAGGCTTTGCTCTGCCTTCCAAGATCAATTGACTTGCTTCTTCATAATCTAAATAAGGTCTAAGCAATGTCATTTATTTGAAAATTTATATTAGAGCTTTTCCAAATTCCTGGCACACACTCTCTTAAAACTAACTATGGAGACCAAAGCCTGTTACATAAGCATCCAAGTCTGCAGCCATGGGTCATATTTCTTCAGTTGTCAGATCACATGACTGATAACAAGGCCAAGATAAAGGCAATAATTAAAAAAGATTTTTTTTTCTAGAAGAAAAATGACATATGTATTTGAAAAAACAAACAAACAAAAAAAAACCAAAAAGATTCAAACTGTTCCCACTGGATGGAACCCATTCTAAGTAGTTATTCCTCAACATTAAAACAAAAAGAAATCTGATTTTTAAAAAAGCTACACCCAGAGTGGACACTGTGGGTTGCCTTTCTAATATCTCTCCTTCTTATGGAATCCCTGATTTCTGTGAATATTTACCGCATGCCCACTGCATAGTCTAGTCAAACTGCCCAGCATTCTTCTGGGAGCTGTTACCGAAACAGGATGAGGGTATGTCTTCATGTGCCCATTACACTAAAAGGAAGGGCTTATTTTCTAGGAAAATGGAAGCACGTTGCTCCCGTAGCTACTGGCAGTCATCCTGCAACCATGAAAAGCATCAGCTTGAAGTGCACGGAGAATCAGGGGAGATGGTGTTTGCTTTGAGTTAAGTAAGTGAGTCGGTCAACAGGGGTCCAGCCTACCTCTGCACTTGTTCTGGGAGACGGAGCACCCTTATTGTCTAAGGTTCTGTGGGTCAGGATTTCTGCTGTTTTTTACAAACTGATATACCACCAAAGAAGGTGGGAGGGGAAATCTGGTGCCCTTTTCTGACCTATAAATTACATTTGACAGGTTTCTTCTTTCTTTCAGTGTCACTTATATAATCTGTTCGCTATATCCACGTGCATTTTTATAGCTGAATACATTTCCCTAGGCTTTGAAGTGACACTTTTAATGGTTTTAAGCCTAGTGATTAAATAAATATGATTAACTGGCTGCTACCATGGAGAGTTCAAGAGAAGCAAACTCAGCTCTGAGGATATGGAGCCCCTTGCCAGCGTCTGCCAAGGTGCTAGGGGCTGGGGCGACAGTAGGGATTACAACAATTGACAGTCAGAGTCCCTGTATGTGCTTGTGGATTTACCTTCCGGTCACTGGCTATAATGGCCAAGAGGAAACAATGGGGGAGGGCAGGGCCTCCTCTGGATAGAATTAACAGGGATGATATGAGGCATGGCCTCTACAAGGAATAGAAAGCTGAGATTGGAAGCTGAGATCAAGATGGGAACCAGATCTAGGGAAGAAGAAAGCAGGAATGAACCTGGCATATCTGAGGAGCACCAGGACATTCAGATTTACTACAAGGTGACAAGAGAGGGGGAGGTTGCAGGGAATGAGGTTGGCAGGTAGGCAGGAGCCAAGGCATATCAGGCCCAGCAGCCCAAGGAAAGTGGATCTGTATTTTATGCTAAGTCAGGAACTCTTCATTGTTTCTGTGCCGAGAACCTCCTGGGCAGCACTGGGGCCTATGGACCACTCCTTACAAAATGTTTTTTAAATTACAATGAAACAAAACAGAAACAAAAAATCATTGGGACTATGAAAGATCATTGTTGGGGGTAAGGGGGGAGGCGGACAATGGAAGTGGTCTGTCTTGGCAGGGAGGAGTATTTTACCAATCGCATTATTTAGAGTTGCCAGCATATAGTGATAATAAAAAGCAGATAGACTTGAAGTCAACTTCTTATCGCTTTTAACTTCTTTAGCCAATGCATCACCTTATGGACTGAAATAGGGCAACTGCCCTTGTCATTCTCCTAGATCCTGTCTTGGTACACTTCTGATGAAGGAAACGCATTACTTTAAAATAGTTATCAACATATTAGAAAATTAATTTATCATATGGTAACAAATGATTTCTTTGCTTACGCTTTAAATAACAAGGTCTGGGGTGCCTGGGTGGCTCAGTCAGTTAAGCATTTGATTTCAGCTCAGGTCATGATCTCACAGCTTGTGAGTTTGAGCCCCGCATCAGGCTCTTGGGCTGACAGCTCAGAGCCTGGTGCCTCCTTCAGATTCTGTGTCTCCCTCTCTCTCTGCCCCTCCCCGACTCATGCTGTCTCTCTCTCTCATAAATAAATAAACTTAAAAAAAATTTAAATAACAAGATCTGGTGGTGGGTCTAATAACAACTGCCATTTTCAGTAATTGTGGGCATACAAGATATTTAGAGATCTATGCAGCCAGTGTAAGGTAACAAGAAAATAGCAGGGCATTCTTTTGGTCGCAAAGTCACAGGTACTGCTGTGGTTTGTTGGCTCACATTTGTAACAAAAGGATATGTAGTTTTCGGTTGGAAGTTAGTGAAAATAAAGATGTAATTTTTTTCCCAACCCAAATTTACAGATCCCATGGAAATTACTGGAAGATTTGACCAAGGGGTATAACATGATCTGATTTAGGTTGTTTAAAAATCAGACTAATAGACGGTGGTGGGTGAGTGGGTAAGGCAAAAGAAAAAATGCACAAAGGTCATTTCCTGTTGAGCTGGCAATGGCCATGTGTAAGGGAGGGCAACACCATGGTTTGTCTTGCTAAGAAGCTGCTAAAGAACAGATTCGTCTTTATGAGCACTCCCCGGGCTTGGGATGAGAAAGGTGACAAAGCAGCAATAAAACCGTGTGGCCCTCTGCTGCAGGGAGGAGAGGAGGTCACAGCCAGGAAAGACCCCTGAGCAAGTCAGTGAAGCTCAGAGAAAAGAAACCACGTTTGCCCCTGTTTCCTGTAAGATGGGCCTGATGATAACTACTCAGTAGGTTGGTTCTGCAGGTGAAAGGAGCTGCTGTACACAGAATGATGCACCTCAGTAAGTGAGCCCTCGGTACTGGAGTAGGACCATCCCCTGCTGGTGCTTTCTGCCTGGAACCTTGATCATACACTCTGGAAGGAGCGTGGGCACAAGAGCCCATCTCACCTTGCAAAGGTCATGGGATGGCCCCAGGTGACCTATAAAACCACTGGGAAGGCACTGGGGCCCAATTCTGACATCTACGGTTGGAACAACACCAGGGTGAACTCCTCAGATACTCAAGATTTAAAACTTAGATTGCCCACATGAAAACATGGCAAAGGAAATCCTCTCCCTAGCAGGAAAGCAAGGAACCTAAAACCAGGACAGGGTTAAGCAGGAGCTCCAGACCTGGGCTTTCGTTTCTTGATGCATTTGCAGAGGGGGCTATGGGTCACCCACTTCTTGAAGGGAGCATATGCTTGTGACACCAAGGGGCTGAAAGGTGTGGCTGGCGAGGCCTAGACTTTTTGGACCCTCAGAAGAGCCCTGCAGGGAGCGAAGAACACAGTCCACCACCACCAAGTCCTGTGCTTGGCCCAGAAGCTCCTGCCAGGCAGTACCCCCTCTCTCCCCCAAACTGAAGAATGTGCCTCAGTCAGACTTTTCCTCCTCTTTCTCTTCGGAGGGTCTTCTAAAAACTTCTATCCCAACTTTTGCTCTTTTATTTTTTACTCTTTCTCTCCTGAATGTCTCCAATCTAAAAAGCTGCAGCTCACTTCCCTTGGCCTATGACAGTTCTCAAGGGGCCCCCCCCAAACCCACACACAGTGACATAGTGTGCTAAAAAAAATGGCCTCTGGCCAATCTGATACAGAGTCAAAAACACAGATTCTTATCCACAGCTTGAAATGGGGGAGCAAAAGGAACTGTGACTCCCTGACCCTCCTTGCCCATCCACCTCTCGGGACTTCACAAGGAATTTACAGAGCATAGGAAGGGGGACTGGAATAGGGATTGGAGGCAGTCTGTCCTTCTCTAAGTGCGAGGGATACAACAGAAACCCCCAGAGTGACCGAAGCACCACCCAAGAAACCCCCTACTCCACAAATCCTCTGTGCCCACTTTGAACCCAGATCCACGGAACAGCTACTGTCGAGCCAACATCAAACCACTTTTTCAGAGGTTGGGGAAATACCCCTTCCCAAATCCTGGCTCTTGTTCCAATGTCCAAACAAAAAGCTTTTATGAGGATTATTTCACTGGGTGACATGGCTCGAAGAAAGCAGTCCCCTTGCAGCCGGAAGGTCAACAGTGCTGCTTTGTTTGAATCGGTCCTCTGTGGGGCTGAGGTTAAGTTGTGCCGCCCTCCGGGGATCTCTGTGGCAATGAGCATTCATTTAAAGACACACAGGATGAGGTTGCTGAGGGCAGCTGACCACGGCTGAGCAGCAAATGACACCTCCTGTCTTTCCTTTGGCCCTCTCATTAGATTTGTCAATGAAAATGTTATCGACCTCCTCCATTGGAAAATGTTTGTGGTTGTAGCTGAGCACGTCTGTTACAACTGCTGACACAGGATTCCAAAATCATAGGACCTAAGAGTCAAATGAACCCGCTCATCAAAAACTCCTCTTGCTTTTTTCCACTCCATTTGGGCTGTGTTCATGGGCTGCTCCATTAGAATCTCTGCTTTCTCTCCTACTTATATGAAGGGTTTTGTTCTGTTCTAATGAATCACATCTTGTGTGTTTCAAAAAGGCATCTGTTATGAACTGAATGTTTGTGTCGCCCTAAAATTCATATGTTGAAGCCTCAACCCTCATTGAAATGGTATTTGGAGGTGGGGCCTTTGGGAGGCAATTGGGTTTAGATGAGGTCATGAGGCTGGGGCCCCTACAATGGGATTAGTGTCCTTACAAGAAAGGGAAAGGAGACCGGAGCTCTCTCTTCTTGGCATCTGAGGACACAGATAGAAGGTGAGATGGTGGCCAGGAAGAGAGCTCTCACCAGGAACCATATCTGCTGGCATTCTGATCCAGATTTCCTAGCCTCCAGGAAGGTAAGAAATAAATTTCTGGGGGCGCCTGGGTGGCTCAGTTGGTTGAGCGTCCGACTTCAGCTCAGGTCACGATCTCGCGGTCCGTGAGTTCGAGCCCCGCGTCGGGCTCTGGGCTGATGGCTCAGAGCCTGGAGCCTGCTTCCGATTCTGTGTCTCCCTCTCTCTCTGCTCCTCCCCCGTTCATGCTCTGTCTCTCTCTGTCTCAAAAATAAATAAACGTAAAAAAAAAAAAAATTAAAAAGAAATAAATTTCTGTTAAGTCACTCAGACTAAGGTATTTTGTTACAGCAGCCTGAGCTAAGACAGCATCCTAATTAAAGAATAGTCTTAAGTTTGCCATAATGAGAAATGGAAAAGTACGCATTAGTGTCCTTAGTATGCATGCTTGTGTCTTCTTCTTCCACCATCCAAGGGGTGGAGAGAAGGACTTGAAGCAAGGTGGTCACATGAGCAAACTTAAGATACTCGTCTCCCATTATTAACCAACATCTAATGTTGGTTAAACCTTCTAATCATCTACCTGAAGAACCCATGGTACTCCAAACATCATGGATCTGGGGAATTTAGATCTAGGACCTAGGATTTAGGAACTGGATTTAGGAACGATTTAGGAAGTGGAAAGGATGTAATCTGACTGCTTTACTTTATACATGTGGAAACTGAGGCCCAGAGAGGTGAGGCAACAGGTACAAGGTCAGATAGCTACACAATGACAGAAGTCAAAATAAAACCTGAGTCTTCTAATTTACGCTGAGAAGTACCTGTCCCAGATGAGGCAGGAAAGATAAAAACTTCTGCACATGTTCCTCAAACTCACCTGCTCCGTAACCAGCTAAGTCTTACAATGAATCCTGGCTTCCTCTGAGGCATTCACCACTCAGCAATGGGAAGAATCTTCTCAAAACACACACTACCCCCTTGCTTAAACCTCCCCCTCTCTCCGCTAGTGACTCCCTACTGTTCTTAGGATAACAATTGAAATCTTGAACATGTTCTTTGGGGCTCTGCATGGTCTGGTTTCTGCCAATTGCTCTAATCTTACCATCTACCACCTATCAGATGTACTTGCCTTTAAAGCAGCATGCTCCATCCTACCACAGGACCCTTGCACATGTTGTTCCCATGTTGCAACTCTTTCACTCTCCCCTTTAACCTAGTTAGCACTCTCCCTTCTTTCAGATCTCACTTCCTCAAAGAAACCTTCCTTGACCTTTCATAAATAGGTTAAGGTCCTTGATTAAATGCCCTCATAGCAACATACTACTCCCACTTTCAAAGCTTTTATTTCCACTTGTTATTATAGTCTTGTTACTGTAATTATTAATTAATATCTTCCTCCTCCACTGGACTGTAAGCTACCAGAAACTTGCCCATCTTTGTTTACCATTTTATCCTCTTACTATCAGCACAGTGCAAACATAGAGATGCTCAATAAATATGAATATGAATAAAAGAATAAATGAGAAAAAGAACTAAAAAATACATGTAAGGTCTTCGAATACCTGAGAATCTAGAAATGTCTTCTGAGTCACTTGCATATTGGGAAACTATTTCAATGATCAATACTGCTTCACATAGACCTTTCTAGGAGAGAAGGAAATGATTTGATACCCTTCTCTCAGAAGCATGCTTTCTTCCTCAAGACCACATCACATAAAATATAGTAACATGTCAACATGTCAACTCAGGCAACATGAGATCTTCCATCAAATGTGAGTTCCCAAACTAAACAAAACCTCTAGGGTCCCAATGGCAATTTTGTCCCTTACTATGGTTTCTCCAGATCCCATCAATCAAGTCCTTCATTATATAACACACAGAGATAACCCTCCCTTCATACCGTCCCTGTTTTCAGACACATTCTTCATGACCGTCGTCAGCAGCCGGCTCATTTCTCATTTCAGACACTCCTCCACTTTCCCGCGGGGACAGCAAGCACATGGCAGGCCATTTTCCCGCAATCTGACAACAATTTAAATTAAATCTCAGCCTCAATTTCTGGTTGTACTGTGGAGAGAGACCGTCATCGAGGAACACGGCGAAACTTAAGACAGCCATGTGGCAGAGAACACAGTATGGCACTTCAGACACAAAAGCACAAGCAAACCCCCTTTTCTATGTGAAAGCAAATCAACATGAAATATCGACTGAAAAGGGAGACAATTTACAATTTTTCAAAGCCGAATATTTTTCAGCTAAACATAATATTCAAGTTTGTGAAAACAAAACCATGTTAAGATGTTTTCTCTCTTCTCTATGGAATTTAGTCAGTTCCTGTGGCTTTCATGATATCTGGACAGGTGGCTGGTGAGGTATAATCTGTGAGTGTGGACACATTCAAAGCACAGTCGCCTCTGTCAGCTGTGGGTGGGTCATCTGCCTTTTGAGTTATTTGCAAATAAAAACAACCCTTTCTTTTAAATTGCTAGCATGATTAAACTGGGTACATCATCACGTCCATTTAGGGAGGGTCCATTCAGCATCTCTGATTTTCTCTTCCCACTGTCTTATAATCAATAAAGCCTTTTAATAAATAAAGCTTATAATCAATAAAAGCCATTTTAAAGTTTTTTTTAATATTTAATTTTGAGAGAGAGAGAGAGAGAGAGAGAGCAAGTGGGGGAGGGGCTGAGAGAGAGGGAGACACAGAATCCAAAGCAGGCTCCAGCTCTGAACTGTCAGCACAGAGGTCGATGTGGAGCATGAACTCACCAGCTGTGAGCTCATGACCTGAGCTGAAGTCGGGATGCTCACCCAACTGAGCCACCCAGGTGCCCCAATAAAAGCCATTTTATTTTATTATTATTTTTTTTAATTTAATGTTTATTTATTTTTGAGACAGAGAGAGACAGAGCATGAACAGGGGAGGGTCAGAGAGAGAGGGAGACACAGAATCCGAAGCAGGCTCCAGGCTTTGAGCTGTCAGCACAGAGCCCGACGCGGGGCTTGAACTCATGGACCATGAGATCATGACCTGAGCCAAAGTCGGACGCTTAACCGACTGAGCCACCCAGGTGCCCCTAAAAGCCATTTTAAACCACAACCTTATTTACCTTCTCCAAGTAAAACAAGCCAGACACAAGGTACAGGGAGGCTAAAGGTGGTGACCAGCATGACAGGTGCCTGGCACCACTTTCCCACTTGGGGTCTCTCCAAAGCAGCTCCCTTATTTTCTTCGCGGTACTGAGAATGCTCAGGAATGCAAGGCACGCTCACATTTCAATGCAATCTCCAGAACACATTCCAGGGTGAGATACAAATAATGTACTGGTTCTCCGTGGGTTTTACATGGCTTAGAATACACTCCTTTCCATTAACGCGGCCCAACCACAGATGAGTCCAGTGACAACTCCTCACAAACTTCTCTCCTCCTCTGACCACATGGTGGGCACGAGGAACAGCGCTCTGCACTCAATAAATACCAGTCAAATGGAAAGGAATTGAGACTTCAAAAGGGGAATGTTTTTCATTTTAACAGAAAATTTCCGTTCTGACCATTATCCCGAGAGAGGTAGATGTGTAAGCACCAGCATTAACGATTCCACATCTGCACAAACCATGTGTACATTCCATATTGCTTATATCCTCTTATCTCCAGGCTCATTTATTTTATTAGCTCATAAAACCCTGGCGCTATGTTCACTTATCTTGCTTTGGATACCACGAGGCCTCTTCAGGTAGGTAGGTCTTGGTTTTTCCTTCTTGTCTTATCACTTTTCTTCAAAATGAGAGAACGCAAAAATGTGCATACAGGAAGACAGACATTCTCAAAAGGTTGCCAAGATAAATCCAAGTCATGTTTACAGGAACCGTCCAAAGGCAGCAAGAAACATGTACAATGAAGTGACTACTCATTCAGTTATCCAGCAAATGTTAATTGGATGCACTCTGTGCCAGACATGATCCCAGATGTCAGGAATAAGGCAGAAAATGAGATAAAAATTGTATTTTAGTGTGAAGAGTCACATACTAATAAATAAAAAATACATAATGTGGCATGTAATGACACATATTATGAAGAAAAAAATAAAGTTAGGTAGGAAGAGTAGGTAGTGATTGAGGGGGTGGTGGGGGGCATGGGGGACAACAGAAAAAGCCCATCCAAGGACATTTGGGCAGATACCTGAAGGCAGATGAGGAAGTATGCCACATAGGTATCAAAAAGAACTTTCCATAGAGAGAATCAGCTTTGCCAAGACCCCGGGGTGTGAGTGTAGAAGAAAAAGAGGGCCAGGGTGTGAGAGCATAGGAGAAGGGAGAGTGGTAGGTGATGGGGTCCAGAAGAAGCCTCATGAGCTGATACTGCTTGGCCTCTAGGGTCACTAGGAGGGTGTAGCGATGCCACTGAGTGAGGAGGGAGACAGTGTGTAACTTAGGCTTAAGGGAAACTCTCTGAGAGTAGACAACAGAGGGTCAAGGGAAGAAGCAAGGAGACCCAGTGGGAGGCTTCTGCACCCATCCAGCCACTGTAGAGACTTGGAAGCCTGATAAAGGTGGTCCTGCTGGAGGTGATAATGGTCTGGTTCTGGCTCTATTGCAAAGCAGAGCTCAAAGAGGTGCTATCAGCCAGTTACCCCTCGTTGGTGATGCTTAGATCTGAGTCAAACTCTGCAGAATGAAATCAACAGCTGAGACATTTTGTTAAATACTTCTATTAATTATTATTTACAAATAATAATTCATTTAAAATCAAACTTGTTCCCCCTAAAAAGGCACAGAACTCCCTCTTGTTTTAAGCAACACATAAACATCATCTTTATTTCCACCTTCCTGGTATTACTTATCTTTTATGAGAGTTCCTAAATTTACATTTGAAAACAATCCACTCAACACATCTTTCTGAGGGCTGGATACATACCAGGCACTTTCTTGGGCACCAGGATGACTATTGAGTAGTGCCTCAAATAGACAATATTTCTATGTCCCATCCCATGCTCCTGGATTATTTTTACATCAGCAGTAATGAAGTGCTTACTGTTCAAAAGCCCTACTACATTATCTTTCTGAATCCTTACACAACTCAATTATCATCTATAACACAGAGAGGTTGGATATGCTGCCCAAGGTCACACAGCTAGGAAATGATGAGGCCAGAATTCAAAACACCAGAACCAGAACTCCACTTCTGCATGCTCCTGGATTTAAGGTACAATCCTGAATATGAGTCCCAAGAGACTTATACTCATTCTTCCTCGTCATTTTGGGCAGGACACTTGACTTGTCTCAACTTCAATTTTCATATCTACAAAATGAAATGTATTCAACTAAATAATCTCTTAGGTCACTGCCAGGTCTAAACTTCTAGAGATCTTGCTCCGACACCCAAGGCTCCCAGAGCCAAATACACCAACAGTGAGGACACAAAGCAAAGCCCACCCAACACACAGTATAATTTCTCAAGGTCAGCTTTTGCATAAAATAAAGTGAAGCACTTCCCCATGTGAACCTTTGCATAGACCAGCTAAAAGAAAGTAAATCAATTTCAAGGATACTCTAAGGGGGGAAAATGTTAGTAGCAGTGGAATTCACAGCAAAATTCCTTTCTTTCAGGGGCGCCTGGGTGGCTCACTCAGTTAAGTGTGTGACTTTGGCTCAGGTCATGATCTCGTGGTTTGTGGGTTCAAGCCCCATATCGGGCTCTGTGCTGACAGCCCAGAGGCTGAAGCCTGCTTCTAATTCTGTGTCTCCCTCTCTCTCTGCCACTCCCCTGCCTGCACTCGGTCTCTCTCTCTCAAAAATAAACAAACAGTAAACAATTAAAACTTTTTTTTCTTTCAAAACCAACAGTCTGGAATTAGTCCCTTAAAAGAAGGAGAAAACTAATAGGTGTAGCTAAAATGTGTCTCCACTGTGCTTGGTTAACTTGTAACAAAATCTAGAGCAACCCCACTTGTCTCTTGACAAAAAGTCTTAATAAGTCTTACTTCCTGCAGTGCCCTTGTGCCTGACACAGGGTAAAGTTCAATAACTACCAGTTGATTGAATTAGTGCATGAATAACTCAATGAATGCACTAAAGAATGAACAAGTGAACCCATTAATTCCACAGTAATAAATATTTCCTTGATAGAATTTATATAGATCTGGACAGCAAATGCTTCATTTTCCTCTGCCAAATAAAGACAAAGAAAATAGTTCAGATGTATTGATTTTAGGGTTGAGTAGAAGATTCCAATTTTGTAAATTGGTATTTTGAGGTGTATGGGGAGTAAAAGAAATCTCATTTATAGAACTATAAGAGGAAAAAGTCAGTCTGTTCAGTTAAGAACCACAAGAAACCCCTTCAGTTCCCCACAGGATTCCTAAGAAGTTAACCCCAAGCTGCACTGATGACTGAAGATAATCCCATGGTTCAGTTTCAAATGCTTTACCATCAATACAAGCCATGAATGTTGTTTGCAGAGAAAGAACCTACTCATATGGGGTCAACTCTCTCCATAAAATGATCAACACATAGCAGTGTTGAGTTAGACAGTAGGGTGGAGGAAGACACACAAACCACGAGGTTTCTTCTGGCCACTTCATTCTTTTGGCATTTTTCAGAAGTTACACAAGAATGTAAGTATCAATCAGGTGATGTAAAAATTTTATGCACAGTAAATGTCAAGGGAAAAAGTCAATATATCACCTTTTCTTCACAGAGAAGGAGCATCAGAAACAACTGAGAAAATAAGAAGAAAGAAAAACAGCTTCTGCTATTAAAACCTGGAATATATAACCAGATCAAAGAGGAAACTTGATGCAATTATGTAAGTCATTTGGGGAAAAACTCAATTAGCTGGGAACGGAAGCCTGGATGGAACTTCCTAACCAAGATTATTTACATAATTTTTAGGTGGACAGACCTCAGCTACATTTTAGGGAAAAAATCATATGCAAAAGTATTTATGAACAATTATTTTCTAGTGACTTCTTACCGCAAATAATCTCAGTCAAAATAGAGTTACTGATAAATTGCAAAATTTTAAAGGCGGTTGAGATGTAAACTTTGCCAATGTATCAAATTTACTCTTTGAATTCACAGCTACAGTTTCTTCTTCTTTCCTTCCTTCCTTCTTTCTTTCCTTCTTTCCTTCCTTCCTTCCTTCCTTCCTTCCTTCCTTCCTTCCTTCCTTTTAACCATGTATGATGCAGAAGGAATATGTTTCTGTATATGTAAGTTTAAAAGCTGGGGTGCCTGTGTGGCTCAGTCAGTTAAGCATCCAACTTTGGCTCAGGTCATGATCTCACAGTTCGTGAGTTTGAGCCCCACATGGGGTTCTGTGCTGACAGCTTGGAGCCTGGAGCCTGCTTCAGATTCTGTGTCTCCCTCGCTCTCTGCCCCTCCCCCGCTCACGCTCTATCACTCCCTCTCTTTCAAAAATAAACATTAAAAAAAATTTTAAGTTGCATATAGTTTTGCTTAAATGACACACATGATAGAGACAAAACAACTTTCCTCCACCATTTCTCATAGCCTATTCAAATCTGCATTTGGTGACAGTTTGGTTTTTATTTGTTTGCTTTTCTTTGGTGTCCATGAATGGAAGCAGAACAAAATAGCACAAGAATCCAAACCACAAAAGTAGTAATTTAATATTATTCATACTACCATTAAAATAGCAAGGATCCACAGGAAGTTTTTTGCATTTACCTTACTGCTTGATCTGGAGTATGACATGGTCTTTGTAACTGGAAAATATTGGACATCAAAAGTGCCCCTCAATGGAGAATCATATTAAAGTAAACTATGACCTATTTGTTTTATGCATTAATAAGCAGAAGTTAAAATAATAAGACATATCCTTCACTTGCTTAATGAATAAATAAACTGTGGTACATCCATACAATGAGATATAATTCCAGTGATAAAAAAGAAGTGAGTTCTCAAGCCACAAAAAAGACATGGAGGAAGCTTAAATTCGTATTACTAAGTGAAAGAAGCCAGTCTGAAAAGGCTACATACTGTATGACATTCTGGAAAAGGCAAAACTGTCGAGACAGCAAAAAAGACCAGTGGTTGCTAGGGGTTGGGGGAGAGAGGGATGAATAGGCTGAGCACAGAGGATTTTCAGGGCAGTGGAACTATTTTTTTAATTTTAATTTTAATTTTTAAGTTTATTTGTTTTCAAGAAAGAGAGAGAGAGAGAGTGAGCATGATCAGGGAGGGGCAGAGAGAGGGGGAGACACAGAATCCGAAGCAGGCTCCAGCTCTGAGCTGTCAGCACAGAGCCCAATGCGGAGCTTGAACTGATGAATGGTGAGATCATGACCTGAGTCGAAGTCAGATGCTCAACTGATGAGCCACCCAGGTGCCCCAGTGAAACTATTTTGTAAGGTACCAAAACGGTGGATATTTGTCATTATACATTTGTCAAAAGCTACAGAATGTACAACATTGAGAGAAGTCTAATGTAAACTACGGACTTCAGGTAATAATTGTGTGTCAGTGTAGGTTCATTGATTACAACAAAGGTACCACTCTGGTGGAAGATGTTGATGATAATGGAGGAGGGGGCTCTGCATGTGTAGGGTCACCGGGTATAGAGAAGCTCTCTGTACCCTCTCCTCAATTTTGCTGTGAATCTAAAACTGTTCTAAATAATAAAGACTATTTTTTTAATGTTTATTTTATTTTTGACAGAGAGAGACAGAGCATGACCAGGGGAGGGGCAGAGGGAGAGGGGGACACAGAATCTGAAGCAGGCTCCAGGCTCTGAGCTGTCAGCACGGACCCCGACGCAGGGCTCGAACTCACGGACCGCAAGATCATGACCTAAGCCGAAGTCGGACACTTAACCGACTGAGCCACCCAGGTGCCCCAATAAAGACTATTTAAAAGGGGGAAAAAAAAGCAAGTTGCAAAGTAAAATAAAAAATAACAACACTTATATCTGCAAAAATCCACCACAAGCTAATTTTTATACCTATATGTCTAACTAGGTCTAAATACCTGGAAGGAGACTAAACTGATAGCCAGG
This sequence comes from Panthera leo, assembly GCF_018350215.1. NCBI lineage: Eukaryota > Metazoa > Chordata > Mammalia > Carnivora > Felidae > Panthera > Panthera leo. The sequence goes on from NC_056680.1 coordinate 24,809,891, forward strand.
ATTATACCTGGGGAGATACGTGGACTCGGAGCATGGCCAAGGGGCTGTTAGCTCTATTGCTGTTGTTTGTGGGTTTTTTTTTTTTAAATTTATTTAGGTATTTTGAGAAAGACAGCATGTGCATGTGTGAGCGGGGGAGGGGCAGAGAGAGAGGGAGAAAGAGAATCCCAAGCAGGCTCTGTGCTGTTAATGCAGAGCCTGACATGGAGCTTGATCTCACGAACTACGTGATCATGACCTGAGCAGAAACCAAGAGTCAGACGCTTAACCGACTGAGCCATCCAGGTGCCCCTGATTTTTTTTTTTTTTTAAATGATGAAAATGTGTGCAGTGTTACTTGCATAATAAAAACAAAATTGTTTTTTTTTCTTTAAAATATTCACTTTATAGGGGCGCCTGGGTGGCTCAGTCGGTTAAGCGTCCGACTTTGGCTCAGGTCATGATCTCGCGGTTCATGGGTTCGTGACCCGCATCAGGCTCTGTGCTAACAGCTTGGAGCCTGGAGCCTGCTTCTGATCCTGTGACTCCCTCTCTCTCTGCCCCTCCCCTGCTCACACTCTGTCTCTCTCTGTATCTCAAAAATAAATAAATGTGAAAAAAAATTTAAATATTCACTTTATATTTTATGCTAAAGAGGTCCAAAGTAAATTACAGATATCATGACGTTCTATCCCTAAATACTTCAGAATTAATTTCTAACAAATAAAAACATTTTTATACCCTAAAATTATTTTTTTCTAATAAAAGAAACAGAAAAGATGTACTAAAATATTAGGGTGACTCAACCTATTTCAAAAAGCTAAGGTGATATCAGAGAAAAATCTAAATCCAAGTGTTGAAAATTGATTTAATGGTTATTGAAAGGTTTTCCTAAAAACATTATCATCATTATCCCAGCCCCTTATTATTATTTTTTTTTATTATTATTTTTTAAAAGTAGGCTCCATGCCCAGCATGGAGCCCAATACGGGGCTCAAACCTATGACCCTGAGATCAAGACCTGAGCTGAGATTGAGATGGACACTTAACTGACTGAGCCATCCAGGCAACCCCCCAGCCCCTTACTTTTATACAACATTTTACATTCTCTTCTTTAAAACACTAATAATTTCACATACCGACATGTCAAAATTAGTTATATTTTTTTATTTCAGTCATTTGAATTACAAAGGTAATAAAATGTAAAAGGCTATCATAACAGATGGAGCATCTTAACCAAGGACTCCTAATTTAGAATCCTCAGACCCCCAGGGAGTGCATGGATAAAATTTAGGACATCTGTGAACTTGGATGGAAAAAAATACATCGTTAGTCTGAAATTTAACATTTTCTTCCAGTTTGAATGAAGACCACAGATCACAGAAGCATTAGCAGACCTGTGACACTGTCATCATAGAAATCACTGTATTTTCAAACTACAAAGTGGTTGGTGTAGGTATTTCAAAATACCACTTACTCTTATCATCTCATAGAAGGTGTATTAGTTATTAGACTTGTCTGCCAGATCTTGTTACTTAAAGCTTTAAGAAGCTTATGTGTAATTCTTACCACCAATTTATAATTTAAATATTTTGCTAACTGTATTTCAATATAACTGGATTTTGTTGTAATCTTACATATTTGATTTTAGGCCCACATTGATGGTCTTCTGTGGGGAAGGGGTGTTCACAGGTTTCACAAGATGTCAAAGGTTAAGAACCCTAGAATTCAATCTCTTCTTCACATAATTCCAATCTCCCAAATAACCACTACCCACAACGCAGTGCATATTCTTCGATGTTTATTCCTCTGCAGAGACAAATATACAAATTTATATTTTGTGTGCTCTGTCATTGTGTTTTACATTTATATTTTATAATATATGTACAAGTCTCTATAGAATTTGGGTATTCATGCTGTTTCCAGCTTTGGGCTATTATTTTTAAAATGCTGAAATAAAACTCCTTGTATATGACTCTTCATATACTGGTATTTAAAAAAAAATCATGATCAGTTTGGTTTATGGAATGCTTGTCCCAACAAAAAAAATATAACCATAATTTAACCTTAAATTTAACCATAAAGTCAGTTTTATATTATGAAATTAACAGAATAATAGCTAGTATTTTTGTACTTACTATGGGCTAGGTCCTAAGTGCTTTACATGAACTAACTCCTTTCAATCCTTACTACCCTAAGGGCACTGTTTTGATTTCAGTTTCCATGTGAGGAAACTGAAGTATAGAGCAGTGTTCAGTCTCTAAGCTCCCAAAGTGTGTGATTCTGATGACAAATTCAAACAAATAGGTATTCTCAGAGCATGAGAAGTCTCATCTAACACGGGCCCCATCAGTGTCACTTTGAAGGCAGTGGTAAATGATGATTGACACTTGGTTACATCATTACCTTCTGAAGGTGTCTCCTGAAGCTCCTTAGAATTTCATCGTCACGGTGCGTTTCAAGAGGGAGGTCAAAGAGTAAAGATCACACTGATGATTACAACCCACCACCTAGTCAATTCGGCCAAAGGCTAGATGGAATGTGTCCAGTGTCAATAATGAGCAAATTTGCCATTAGACATGGCAGTATCAGAACCACCTTGAACACAACATAGGGTCTCCATTATGTTAGGCCCAAGAAATTTCACAGGCAGCAACAGCAGATCATAAATCCAAAACAGAAAAAATGCCAACAGGTTAAATATAAGCACATGCCAGTGAAGACCAGGCTTGGTCTCCTGGGTGGTCAAAGCCTTATTACACGCTCCCATTATTCATCAAGGCCCCATGCTGGCCAGGGCAAGGCTAATCACTCTCCCCAGTTAGCAAGTTCCAGAATAGACCAAGAGAAACAAAACCACAGAAATGGTATCTTTTTAAATTATCTGGATTGTGCTGAGCAGAGATAAAGTAATCCCTGCTGCTATTCAACATTTGCTTTAACATATCCTAGCAATGAAACATCATTTAGGTTCATCGAGGCAGGAAAGTTCTTTCCCCCTTCTATATCCATATTACAGGGTAAATAATCAGAAAGCACAGGTAACAAAAAATGTCATAAACCTCCAAGGTTTGCCAATAAGAGGAGCTGAATGTCCTGTACATCATCTACTACCAGAAGCCATGGAGCCTAATGATTTCACCTTCTTCCTGGCCTGGAGGCCGTGTGGGGAAGCTGTGGAATCCGACCATCCTGGGCTTGAATCTACAATAAGCTAGGACTTTGAGCAAATTGTTTATCTCTCTGAGACTCAGTTTCCTCATCTTCAAAAGGGTATGATAACACCTATGGTGACAGGGTGGTTGTGTGGATTCAGTGGATCTTATCCCATCCCCACTCATGGTTCAGCCACCTGCTCCCATGGGGAAGCCCCTTCAGCAGGGAAAGGATGCCCCCCAATACTAGCTCTACCTGTACTGGTCTCATCCCCGCCAGTCACAAGAGGGGCCTGGGCCCTGCCAGGGGCAGCAGGAGGGACTCTTCCCAAAGACGAGGTATAAGCAAATGCCCCATATAAAGTCACATACTTTGCAAGAGACCAGCAATACAGTTGAAAGAAATGGGCCAGAGAAACATGAGAACAATCCCTGTTCTGAGTTTCTGAATGAGAGTCAACTGCCCTGAACTGCATTTCTACCTCTCACTGCTAGAAGGGGTACAAACCTGCTCATGGGTTTAAAAATATTTATACTCTGTTAGCTAGGAATTTCGTATTTTATCCATTTTATCCTACTGATAAAAGATTACACAGATACTCTTAAATGCCTGTCAATGTTATTTATAATAGTAAAAAATTATAATTTACCTAAATATCCAATAAAGGATTGGCTAAAAACAACTGGTGCATTCATCTAACAAAGTACTATATAGTTATTAAAAATAATGTTCTTGGGGCACCTGGGTGGCTTGGTCGGTTAAGCGTCCGACTTCGGCTCAGGTCATGATCTCACGGTCCATGGGTTTGAGCCTCGCATCGGGCTCTGTGCTGACAGCTCAGAGCCTGGAGCCTGTTTCGGATTCTGTGTCTCCCTCTCTCTCTGCCCCTCCCCTGTTCATGCTCTGTCTCTCTCTGTCTCAAAAATAAATTAACGTTAAAAAAATTTTTTTTAAAAAAATAATGTTCTTAAGGAACATTTTTGGATGTGGCGACATGTTTCTCAATGTAGTAAATGAAAACTCCAGGAATAAATTAATATGTGTTATGACCCCAATTTTTAAAATTTGTGCTTATATAAACTTAAATATATATGCTACTTAGGGATACACGTATTGTAGCAAGTTTATAGACAGGCAAGGCAACAATAAACATTAAACATCAGCAGAGCAAGGGGTTTGCAAGAACTTTCCGCTTTTTTGTTAAGGGCATATTTCCTCAGTTGCATTAGTGGTTACATTTTATATTATCTTTGATGCCATTTTGTATGTCTGCACTATTCATAATGAAACATTTTAAAGTGTGTGCATAAAATGCCAAGAAGATAATGCATCAAAATGTAGCTACTGCCTTGAGGTGGGATTATTAATGACTTGTCTTATTCACATTGTCCAAATTTTCTACAAAGAACATGTATTCATTCCTTTTCATCTTTTACATTGTTTTTATCACTGGAAACTATTTTCATGCCTGCCCCAGAACTCATTTATTTTTTGAGAAAGGATGCTTGGTGCTAGGCGGTGCCCTCCATCAGGGGCTCACCTGGTTCTTCCACCAAGGGCCTCTCCTAGGGCATCATGAACACTGGCTCTTCACTCAGGCATCTCTCTCCCGTTAGAAGTTAAACCAGAAAAGTGCTGTGGGGGAAGCAATGTCCCTGAAACCATCCCACTCGTATCCTCTGACGTGAGAGGAGATTTGTAGGCGGCTGCTAGGAGCACTCTCCACTCTGCAGTTTGTTCTCAAAAGCATAGGTTGCCTTTTTTTTTTTTTTTTTTCCTTTTTTTTCTGGAATAGTTTGTGTTCCATCCTGCCAGGAAGCTGGGGGCTCAGCCACTGGCTCGGATAAAGCGGTGGGAAAAATTAGAGAACAATTATAGCGTCAACTAGCATAGGCATTCCATCACAATTCATTTTCCACCAAGTGCTGGGGGTGGAGGGTGGGAGAATAATTCTTTGGAGATACATCACCATACCTTAAGACCCTTCCAATTCCCTTTTTAAGAGGAACTCTAAAATGGGGTCTTGGCTGAGCTCCACTGGGCCCATGAAATCACACGTCAATCTTGTAAAATTTTCTTGAGTCCAGATTCCCAAAAGAGTCCATGATCCCCCAAATAATGGAAGATTCTTATCTGAAAAAATAAACTTTTTTCTTAGCTTATTCACTCCTATTCGGTCTGTAAGCCCAAGTTCAATAGGAGGTTAGGAGGAAAAACTCCTTTCCAGTCACCTATCAGAATCGTCATCTGAGGCTTTAAACTGAAGCAAGATGTCAGTGGGAATGTTTGGGGTTATCATCACTCAGACACCCTGAGGGGCCCTATACATACTTTTTAATCAAAGGGGGAAGATTTCCTCTGTGTTAATATCTGCCTACTCTATGCCACAGATATAGTTCTTTAAAAGGGGTATGTATGTTAAATTCTACACACACATTAGGGTTCACTGTTTTTTTTGCTTTTAAAAACCAATCAAACAATAAGTAAAAACCAAGAGCTCAATGTATATGCAGCATTGAGCTGCAACGCAATGGAAATTTGACCATGATCCCCAAAGGACCCCATCCCCTCATCTAGTAACTTCTTATTGAAGCTACACATCTGATGACTATCTTTCCACTTATTAAATGGAATCAAAATTGAGAGTTACTAGTATTATTTTCCCAAACCCTCACATCCTCTCATATGAGTCATCCATCAGAACCCACCTTCTTTTTAGATACTTTCCACTACACATAGAAACAGTTTCAAGCAATTCTTCAGTAATGCTGCTGGTTAGTTAAGGGACTGCAATTACTGAGCTATTGCCATTTTAAAGCATCTTCGAGTGACCTGCAAAGGCCATTTATTTATTAGAACACTTAATTTATTGGACTCATCTATTTACTTAGACATTATTGCCTTTTATGGAAAATAATGTGAGTGACTGCACCTCCTACTTATTCAGTTCAAAATATGTCTGCTGAATGGCTATTAGGTAGAAGGCATGGAAAATCAGTACCACTTCTCCCAAGGCCTCGTCTTGACCTGTCACACATCTTATCATTTCCATATGACTGGGATTGTCAGTAAACCTAGAACACACCAGTTTTCATGTCTTCTAACAGCTTCTAAGAGTCTAGGAGATTTGTAGGGTCTTTCTAACTTTTACATTTATTATAATACTATGTGATAATATCTGTAGGAAACTTGTCCCAGGTTCTAGAATCTGCCAAGATTCAGGAAAAAATGCCAGGAAAATTAGAAAGGAATTTGGCCATAGCATATCCCTAAGCATAAAGCTAGATTTCTATAAAAGTCTCTTTATTATAACAAAACATGTTATGAGATGATTAAAAGGGGGGGGGGGGGGTGTGTGGAGAGAAATGTCTTTTGTAGCCGCACCAAGAGAAAAGAGGTTGGATCATTCATTATATGAGACTTAAGTGACCTTCATGAGAAGGCAAGGTCATTGATGCCAATCAAGACAAAAACCAAATCACAACTCATAAATAATCTTTTCATATAAGAGAGTTTAGTGGTTTTTTAATTTAAAAACTTCTAGAGACATGTTTTCCTGAAAAATAAATATAGTATAATGTAGTTGAAGAAATATGTATGATGAGGTATAATTGTAGAAACGACTAAAGTCTTACCTAAATCACTACATCTCCCTGGGCTTCTACTGTTCATTTTCAAAGTGAGAGGACAGAACTAGATGGTGGCTAAGGTTCTTTCAATTCTAAAAGTCAATGATTCTAATAATTCCCACAAAATTAAAAACATTCAAACAACAAAAACCTTACTGCTACTAAGAGTTTCATTGACTCCACCTGTCAATAATAAAACATTCAGTGAGTAAAGTAAAACCCAGAAGAACATCATCTTTTTGTCCTGTTACCATGGTATCCTAGTAAACTGGTCCAACTCCATCAATCTGATGGTCTAAAGACTGGAACAAACACCATATGGTGAAATAAAGATGTCCAAGTACCTTAATTAGACACCAGCTCAGGATCATTCCATCATGGCTATTTGCATCACAGAAAACTCTGCAATAATTAGAGGTGCCTGGATGGCTCAGTCAGTTAAGCGACAGACTCTGGATTTCGGCTCAGGTCATGATCTCACGGTTCGTGAGATCAAGCCCCAAGTCGGGCTCTGTGCTGTCAGTTCAGAGCTTGCTTGGGATTCTCTCTCTGCCCCTCCCCTGCTTGTGCCCTCTCTCTGTTTCTCTGAAAATAAATAAATAAAAACATTTAAAAATAACTGGAAGAGCATTGTTTATACTGGAAGAACATTTAACTAAATGCTGTCATGCGAGAACCCAATAATCCATGTTCAACAAAGTTCCAAATATTCACACTGGTTTCAGAGGACTTGATCTCAAACTTTTTTTTTTTAACAAATGAGGAAACTGAGGCCCAGAGAGGAGATTCAACTTGCCCAAGGTTGCACTGCTAGTTATAGGCAGAGCCAGGATCATGACCCGGTTCTTAATTATTAGCACAGAAGCCTTCTCATCTCATAACAATGGCTTCTGTGGTTTCCACAGAGGAGAAGACCAGGGCCCGAAGCTGGATGGATCCACCATGCACAATGACCAGACTCCAAGGAAGTACAGATGATGGATGGATACAGGGATCCCAGGAGGGCCTGAATATCCACCCCCAGCCCTTTGATAATAAGTGCATTGGAGGCCCATGTTGGCTTCCCAGTTGTGTCACTGGGGAGACAAAGAAGCCATGCAAAGAAAGCTGCTGAAATTAAGCACCGAGGACACAGCCTGAAAAATTCAAGAAAGTTCTTTGCCTCTCTCATCACCAGCACTCGACTAACATGTCATTAAATATCTTTTGCAAACTTCTGCTTTTAAAGAAAAATAGAAGGCTCACATTTGGTGGGTGCCTAGTATGTCCCAGGAAGTGTGCTTGGTAGTCTCACTTTTGTTGTTTTATTTGATCCCCACAACAATCCTGTTAGGTGACATCTTTTCATCCCTATTTTCCAGATGAGAAAACAGAGGCAAGGAAAGGTGTCACATAAATGGTAAGTGTAGAATCTGGAGTCAAACGAAGATCTGTTAAATCCAAAGTCACTCACTCTGCCAGCTGCTGGAGACTTCTCCCAGCCTTTGGGCACCGGCTGCCTGACCAACTCACTAACTTCCCTGTAAGGGAGCAAACATCTGACCATCTTCTGGAACCAGCCTCTAAAACAGCACAGTGGCATTTATCTAGACTCTACTCAGATGCACTGATTTCATACTTCATTTCATGAGAAAAACAAAAACAAAAACAAAACATGAGCAATGAAGAGCTTGGCTTGGGAGCTTAAGTCGGCCACGCAGCTTTCTCCAGTCAAGTGAAATGTCAAAAAGAGTTTTCCCCACTTCACAACTTCCATTGTCGGATCCTGGAAGCCCACTTATGGCACACAGCACGTTGACAAACAGATTCAGAGCTGAGATGTGTTCTCACGGCAGAGGAAACAGGAAGCGCTGTACTTACGCTTATGTCGAGACTGCAAAGGCTAACGGCATCCTCATCCTGGGTGCTCTGCTTGCGTTTTCGCTGCAAAACAAACGATAGACAAGGTTCAAATGCAAACAGGGATTATGGCTTTGATTAAGGGAAGAAAAAAAGCAATCAATCGAATGGCACATGCAACCCTTGCCATTTCTACCGTGTTTCCCGAAAACCTTTAACCAACCTATGTAAATGAACAATTCTAAGAAAGCTTAAGAAATCATGGAGAAGCTTCAAACTCTAAGGTAATTGGCTTACATTATTCTGACTCCTGCTGCTACAATTTTTTTTTTGTATTTCCTTTTTTCCTAAATGTCTTTATATATTAAGGCTTAGATATTTAGATATAAAGTTCAGATTCTGACTAACTTGGAAGAAGACGCTAGACCGGAAAGGAAATCTAATTCACTTGAAGATATTTCATTTCTAGAGGTGCTTTGTACATGGGTAATTTAAATTTAAAGTTCTAAACTTCGTCCAGGATCCTGATATAATCACAGAACCAGAATGCTGGAACAAATCTTAGACATCATCTCCAATCTTCCTGTTTTATAGCCATCAACACCAAGAAAAATCATTACTGGAACTGAAGAAAACTGTATTTGCAATGAACTTATGACCATCTGCCAGGTTAGATGTGGAAAATATATTTTCTTCTTTATAAAAAGAAAAGAAACTCCATCTACAAACCATAATAGAGCTCATCAGGGATACATTCACCTCACTTCTGCATTCCAGCTCAACCAACCAGGCAAGTATCACTTGAGTCCCTATGGTATGACTTTTTAAGTCTCCTGATCATAACTTGGCAGAAACTTACCAAAGGACCAGAATCACTGGCATGAAGTTCCCATGGAATCCAGAGACATGTTGGTCTTCAATCCCTAAAGAAGCCCACCTCTTCCTCCTCCTCTATCATACCCTGAGCAGGAAAAACAGCAAGTGGAAAGCAACCAGAGCCATCCTTGTCTGTCTTACTACAATTGTCCTAGTATTTCTTCAAATCAGTTCAAGGAAGATTTGTTGAACATCTATCATGAGCCTGGCCCTGCTTTTGCTTCTGGGACTGCAAAGACCAGCAGCAGCAGAGAGTGAGTTCCTTAACTCACATTCTTTCAGGAGGGACAGACCCTGAAGGAATTAACTAGAATGTAGAAAAATCCAAACATCCTAGGAAGGTCACTTCACTTTTCTGAGTTACCTCTTCTCAACTCTTAAGGTGGGAGTGATGATATTAGCTTCTACTCTCAAAGGGAGAGGAGTAAATATGGTAACACATTTTAGAGCTTAGCAGAGTGCCTAGTACACAGTGGGTGCTCAAAACATGGCTTAGAAGACTCTGCAAGCACAGTGAGGAATAATTAGTTTAGCGTCGGTGGGGGTTGGAGAGGTCTTCTCAGAGAAGAAGGTGTTTGCATAGGCCAAAGATATTGGGAGGGGACTAGGGCCTCTTGTTCCATAGCCAGCCGCCTAGATCTTTAGAACCCCACAGGTGCACATAGTTCTATCCAGAGAAATGGAGTTCTAGATCTTACATATTTTTTTTTTATTTTTTTATTTTTATTTTTTTTCAACGTTTATTTATTTTTGGGACAGAGAGAGACAGAGCATGAACGGGGGAGGGACAGAGAGAGAGGGAGACACAGAATCGGAAACAGGCTCCAGGCTCTGAGCCATCAGCCCAGAGCCTGACGCGGGGCTCGAACTCACGGACCGTGAGATCGTGACCTGGCTGAAGTCGGACGCTTAACCGACTGCGCCACCCAGGCGCCCCTCTAGATCTTACATATTATTCCATCTGAGCAGTGGAATGATTTAGAGATGAAGGCCAGGAACCAGGATACCAAATCAGCCATCTGGGATGGTGCTCAAGAATCTGCATTAACAAACTCACCAGGTGATTTTTAGGGGGTCAGATACTCTATTCAGGGGCTTTGAGGGGAGCCTTGAAAAAAAGGGGAGAGCCACGTGCCATTTTGAGAATGCTTCATGTTGGTATAGGGACCTGACCCTTATGATTCATCATCTAGTTACAATTAAAAGCAGCACTGTGGTGTCAGTGAAGCCAATTCACTGCTTAATATTTACAAGGTGACTTTTTGAGGCAAGTACAGCAAAGGATAATTTCCATTCTAGGATAAATAAACTGAAGTCAGGGGAGATAAACAATTTGTTCAAAGTAACGTGGCTAGGGTGTAACACTCTGAATCCAGGATTCTAATTTCTGGGGCAAAACCCTTTACACATATCACTGAAAGCATGCTTGGCAAATAGGTTACAACTCATTTACTACCCGGAACGTCTGGTTTTCTCTGCCTGGAGCTGTATTGAGAAGCAGTACACAGCACAGCAAAATGGGACAATGCTGCAATCAATCAGTAACATGTGCTGGGGTGTAAGAGAGGGGACAGCTGCTACCCAGGATAGTCTGTGCCCTTCCTGAGTCTGGCTTCTCTTGCGTTGAGAGGCCACAGTGTTATACCTGGGCGTTTGGGAAATGCCATGAGGGGCAGAGGCTCTGGGATGTTGTCTATGAGATGAATAATGCCTACCAGGTAGGGTTGTTGCTAGGATCATAGATGATATGCATATGGAGGCAGGAACGAGACCTGACACACAGTAGGCACACAATAAATAGCAGCTCCTGTCACGTGTTACCCAAACTGCAAGCCACACAGATATATGCTGCTACCCAATAATGTCAAGTTATAGAATTTCATGGTGCTACAATTCCAGTCTTAGAGCTCAACAATTTTGTCAATGCAACATGTTAATGGTAGCCTGTTATCTCAAGAAGCCCATCCTGGTGAAGGAGAGGGGATAAGAAGACGGGGGTTTTTTTAATGTTTATTTTTGAGAGAGAAATAGAGAGAGTGTGCATATGAGCCAGGGCTGGGGAGAGAGAGAGAGGGAAAGAGAGAATCCCAAGCAGGCTCTGTGCTATCAGTGCAGAGCCCAACTCAGGGATTGAACCCACAAACCGTGAGATCATGACCTGAGCCAAAATCAAGAGTCAGATGCTTACCCAACTGAGCCACCCAGGCACTCCAAGAGTTTTTTCCCTCAGAGGCACATAGCTCTCTCCAGACCAACTCAACAATTACCCAGGGCTGGAACCCAGTTTCCAGAGCACCCCTAACCTCCGACACTTCATGTGCTCCAAGTGTCAAATCCAGAAGATAAACATCCTCTAGTAGCCTTTTTAATTAAGCCATGGCCACTTAATCGGGGATAGAGTGATCTCCTTAAGAAACCCACACATTTATAAAATGAAAGCTGAAGGGTTATCAAAATGGATTTTCTTTTCGATTTCTATTACAGGGGGTGGTGACTGACCACTGCCAGCAACCAAGAAGGAGCCTGATGGTTAAGTTCTGGGCCTGAAGCAAAAACTTCACAAGTGTCGTTTAGCCATCTGTTCACTTGTTTTGTGTTTACTGAGCACTTCTGATGTGCAAAGCCCTGCGGCGGATCTGGGGATACAGCAGTGAATGAGCTAGGCAAGCTCCATGCTCACTAACTGGGAGTAAAAAGAAAACAAAATAATTACAGATTGTGATCTCCGTTGTGAATGAGTCAGATGAAGTGCTGAGACAGACTAGAAAGGGAGACACAGTTTAGAACGATAATTTACTTTTTTAATTTTTTTATGAATATAATTTATTATCAAATTGGCTTCCATACAACACCCACTGCTCATTCCAACAAGTGCCCTCCTCAATGCCCATCACCCATTTTCCCTCTCCCCCACCTCCCCATCCACCGTTAGTTTGTTTTCTGTATTTAATAGTCTCTTGTGGTTTGCCTCCCTCCCTCCCTATTTGTATCTATTTTTTTTCCTCCTTCCCTTCCCCCATTTAATTTAATCTTTTGTTTTCTGGTTTTTGGCTGACCTTCTCATGAGCCATAAGCCCATGAAGGCAGGACTTGGTCTGTCAAGGTCACGTTCCAGAACCTGCTGCAGTACCTGATGCATGGCCCCCACACCCTACGACAGCACTTGATTGTTTTGCAGATGCCCTCAGTCCTGCACCCTTTGAGAAGCTTGTTATCTTCACCAATTACCCAACTCCAACAGGGGCACAGCGGGAGAGAGAGGGGACCAAATGGGCACCCATTCCACCAGACCAGCCAGCCTGATTGGCCCACGCGATGAAAGGTGTGCAGGTGACACAGCCCCATGCATGGGTTGCATACCACAACCTAGGAGCTTCTAAATTCCACCCAGGAATTTCTAAACTATTGGAGAGCTGAGCTCATGTCAACGATCTGAAGAACAGTTCATGGGAAATTTAAATCCTGGAGACACAGACAAATGTGTATCTCAGAAAGCAGAGGGTGTGACAGGACACTACATTCATTTTGAACTTCACCAGAATGATTGATAATGACAATAACTAGTTTTGGCCAATTTAATACTCACCACCTTCCCATCACAGAACTAAATCTTCATATGCATGATCTGATTTGATTCTCACGACCATCCCAGGAGGTAGGCAGGAACAAGTGTTATCTCCATTTTACAGAGGAGGAGATGGAGGTTCAGAGAGGGGCAGGGATTTGCCCAAAGTTCTATAATTAGCAAGAGGCAGAGCCTGGATTCATCAGGCTCCAGGCTATGTGTTTCCCCACTACACTGTCCTGTCCCAGAGTCTGGAAGGGCACATCGTACAGAGATGGAGTAAGGAAGTGTTGCACATGAGGAGTTGGGGAGGAAACACCTTTATAACTTATTCTATTAAAGGACTGGCCTTGAAGACAGTACACCTAGATAACATTTTGTGGTCCTTTATAGTTTTAGAAGCTATCACTGCCTGCCACCAGGTAGGCTAGGGCTGAGTCAAGCCACCATTTTACTTTCCCTGTGCATCAGAAACAAAGGGCAGCTTACCTGTGGGGGAGGGGAGGTTCCTGGGCTGGAAGGACACTGAGCAAACTGTCTGCATTTACACACTTGGCCCTGCATGTTCTCATCAGCCAATTGGAGGAGCCATGGACCCACCCTGTTATTCTTGTTCAATTTACTGAAGCGAATGCAGAGTCTACTTCCCTTTCAACCATGAAAACAGAGCGCCTTGGGTGCTATAGTTTGCGCTGATTTGCGTACATAACTTTAAACCCCAGTGCCCTATGCAGTAGGTCAATGAATAATTTCTGAATGAGTGACTAAACGAAAGAATGAATAAAGGAGGCCAGTGTTTTTGAGGTGACGCCCTTCCCTTCCGCTAACCACCTGGCTGCCAAAATTAAATCAAAACCTCAAAAGCAAAGATCACTGAAAGCTGACATTCTTCAACCTCAGATTTCCTTGGAGACACAAAACCTGCAAGTTTAAGCTACAACTCTTGCTTTCCAAACAAGAAAGGTTTTTTTTCCCTTACCAATGGAGGCATTTATTTTTCTTAAAATACATAGAGATGTTAAATCATGGCTGTTCAAACATTGGTCTAAGTGGGATATGGGTGACTTCCACTCCCCCTATGAGAAAGAATGTCAGATCTGTTCAAGGGTGAGGGACTCCCATGACCAGGACATCTATCCAGGCACTGCCCTCAGCAATGGCACAGGGATTCATTCTTTAGGAGCAAGGAATCAAAGTATAAGAATACCTCAACTGAAGGGGAACAGCCAGCTTGAACCAAATCATAAGTGAACTTAATGGGCACTTGAACCCTTTGAACACCTAGGCACCTATCTAGGGCAGGCAGGAAAGGCAATTACAGAGGGGAATTTATAAGAACAAAGGGGCTGAATATACTATCTGGTTCCTTAGACCTGCAGGTTACATATTTGATGAGATACTTTCTAGAGGTGCTTGGGTGCTAGAAAAACTCTCTCATGTTTCTCGAATCAAAAGAAACAAACAGGGGCGCCTGGGTGGCTCAGTCGGTTAAGCGTCCGACTTCGGCTCAGGTCATGATCTCGCGGTCCATGAGTTCGAGCCCCGTGTTGGGCTCTGTGCTGACAGCCCAGAGCCTGGAGCCTGTTTCAGATTCTGTGTCTCCCTCTCTCTCTGACCCTCCCCCATTCATGCTCTGTCTCTCTCTGTCTCAAAAATAAATAAACGTTAAAAAAAATTAAAAAAAAAAAAAGAAACAAACAAACACAAAGCCCCTTTGTTAATTTGCAACAGAGCAAAGCAAACCTCATATATTCAGATATAAGGTCTGATGGAGATAGGGGTATGTTTGGATGGATCTGAGTGGACTCTGTTTGAGACTCACTACTGGTAACACCATCCTGCTATCTCAACCATAAGTCTTCACCTGTGCTCCTTCCAACCCACTTTCACGAAGCATCTTTGTTCTCCAGGCCACTCAATGGCTCTCTCCTTTAGGCATGGCTACCTTCTAATAGAACAAGGTAGACCACTAAATCTCATGAGTAAATGGTCCATAAACAACTAGTTTTTCTCTGGTGTCCTGGGTAAGGCTCTCTATGGAGAGCACTGACCCTATCCCTGACTGATCAATGTTCAGAAGAACTGGGCCAAGCCTTAATGTCTTATCCTTATTGGGCTCAGCTCCCATTCTCTCTAGACTCAAATCTTGAGATCTTTGAGGTTTGGAATCTCAGAATCCAAGGAGAATCCAGGTGCTTTCTAATGTTTATTTATTTTTGAGACAGAGAGAGACAGAGCATGAACGGGGGAGGGTCAGAGAGAGGGAGACACAGAATCTGAAGCAGGCTCCAGGCTCTGAGCTTTCAGCACAGAGCCCAACGCGGGGCTCGAACTCATGGACCGCGAGATCACGACCTGAGCCGAAGTCGGATGCTTAACCGACTGAGCCACCCAGGCGCCCCTCCAGGTGCTTTCTAATACACAAGCGGAAGGAAGTGAAAGCTGAAAGTGGGCACCTGCTATGAGCCAAGCACTGTGCTCACAATTTAAAGGACTGTTCCATTTAAGCTACTCTTTAACCCAGTTTAAATAAGAATTGCTGTGTTCATTTTACAGTGAGGGACACTCATGCTCACTCAAGGTCACAAAATTAGTAAATACTAGAGAGGGATTTCTCTCTAGGCCAGCCTAATTCTCAAACCACTGATCTTTCTGCCTTACAATGCTATTTCTCTTTTTATATTGTTTAAAAACAATATGGGGTGCCTGGGTGGCTCAGTCAGTTAAGCATCCAACTTCTGCTCAGGTCATGATCTCATGGTTCATGAGTTTGAGCCCCGCATCAGGCTCTGTGCTGACAGCTCAGAGCCTGGAGCCTGCTTCAGATTCTGTGACTCTCTCTCTCTCTCTCTCTCTCTCTCTCTCTCTCTCTGCCCCCTCCCCCACTTGTACTCTGTCTCTCTCAAAAATAAACATTAAAAATTTAAAAAAAACCAACATGTACCTTATTTGAATATATTAAAAATATAAAATATATTTAAACACATTTAAAATAATGCCTTTTAAAAACAATATAAAAGGCTCACAAAGTATTTCCCTACATACCTGAAGGAAATTAAGAGCTTAAATGAGACAGACCTGAGTTCAAAATCCAGCTCCACTATTTGCTATTTGGTGTGATAAACTTACTTCTTTATCCCTTCATTCGCTCAACAATTATTCACTGAGGACCTACAATGGGCCGGGGGCAGTTTCTAGATGTGGGGATCTGTGTCTATAAAACACTTCCATAAGCTTTGATTTCTTCATCATGGGGTTATTTCGAAGATTAAAGGAAATAAAATATTTAGAACAGGGCCCGGCAAATAGCAAAAGATTAAAAAATGGTCATTATTCTTGTTACTGTGGCACTTTCCATTACCACTGTTGTCGCCGCTGTTCTGTTGTTATTTGACATCGTGAGGTGGGCAGGGTGGGTACCAGAGATGGGGATCCTACAGGATGGGGGGAACCTGGCTAGGACGCAGCCTGACCATCCTGGAACTACCCACGGCACACAGGGGTCTAAATGGACGCTCTCCAGATACCTTCAGTCACGTTTCCAGTGTGTTGTCCTTACTCCTCTCACAGAGACAGGGCAAATGCAAGGCCTGACTTCATTTTAAATGGCTGAGATTGAATTGATTAGTGTCGGAACAGCCCTGTTATTTAATCACAGGGCTTTTCTATTTAATAACCAAGTGAGCAGAGCAGCAAAAACACACTGATGGAAGGAGTGCAGCTCCCAACCTGACAGCAAATGGCCCCCGATTAGTCGTTTGTAATTATTAAATTCAAACCAGATCTCAAACCTTTTTTGATTTATCTCTTTGCTGGCAAACAGCTATGGTGGTTTCAGAGGCTTTAATGCCTCCCTTTCATCTGCGCCTTCTTTGGGGAGAGATTAGCAAAAGGATTTTGTGTTCTTGTACTTGCCCTTAGCTGGAGCTTGACTTGCTAAACTCACGTTTGGGCAGGGAACGGATCCACATTCTGTTTTGCTCCTGTCTGAAGCTGCAGGCGTGAGCGAGAGAGGGACCCCTCCTTCATTTTTAATACACTCCTGGGAGTTCCTCCTATTTTTAAAACACCCTTCTCCAACATCCAGCAACCTGATCCTGTTTTCTAGACTCTTCAATGTGCTCATGGGGTAGCAAACCTGGAAATCCTGGTGTTCTCTGAGCTACTAGTGAACAAACCATAACTAACATGAAATGTAATTTTATGTTCAGATGCCATTAACTATAGTTTGAAAATGCTAAGTTGGCACTGAAGTCAGACTTGGTGGCTTCACACCCAAGTTATGACTTGTATTTGTTGTAGAACCTTAAGCACATCATTTCACCTATTCAAACCTCAGTTTCCTCATCTATAAAATGGGAATACAAAAGTTATCATGAGAGTTAACTAGATCAATGTGGGTAAAGGGCTTAGCACAATGCCTGGCACACAGTAGCTACTCAACTATCAGCGAAATAGTAGCAGAAGCAACTATAGCAGTAACAGCAAGTGAGAGCAGGTGCCAGAGGAAACAAACCATAGAGAAAATACTTAAAATGTATAAAAGTCTACCCACTAACCTGACTTTGGAAAACTAGGAAAAGCCCTGATTGTTGATTTTGGCCATGGAACACCTGGCCTTTAGGCTGTTTGGAAGCAGAGATGAAATCGTCCTGGCCAAGGAAAGGTCCTTCTCTCCCACGGGAAGGAAATCACGTCCAACCGGACAAACGGGAGGAGGGGAGAGCCCTGCTAACCAACTGGCAGCCAGAGTCACTGTCATTCCTCAAACATAGACCACCTTTCCCTCCAAAAACACTCAAGGCCAGGGGAGCAGGAAAGAAGACAGGAAACGTGGTCTACTCAGGGTAGAGAGCTGGTGAGTATATTTTCCAGAGAGATTACCTAGAAAAACTTCATTATGGGCATCAATTTAACTTGGGAGAAGGGGGTGTTATTCACAAAGATTTTCAACAATAGGATGTGACAGGAAGCACAAAATTGAATTAACCAGAGTGCTTTTTTCTTGGCCTTCTAATAATTACTATAATTATTTTGTGTATATTTTTACTGGCTCTCAGGTGCACTGACTTGGACTAATCACGGTCCTTCGTTCATAACACATTACAATCGCTGATGCTTCCCTGGCCCTCTTTTATGTGTTCATTCATTTACTTTTAACAGCATAATGAACTCTCATTTATTAAAATTCTTTGCATATGCAACGGTTTGAAGCCCTTATCAACAAAAAAGTTATTTGTATGGTTTAGGGAATGTCTAAACAATTGCTTAATTTCTAGATAATTACTCTATGTAACCAATCAACTTCGATAATCCAACTGCACAATTCAGAGTCAAACGTGTTTGTGGTCCACAGTAATACTGGGAACGTGATTTTACAAGGAGAGTTCTCAGATCTTTACTCATTTTGTGTTCCTGCCTTTTCCTATCTAGAAAGATCCCGGTGCTGGTGATGCCTTATCAGCCACAGCACCCCATGCATTCCTAAGTAGGTCCTTAAATGCTAACAGGCAGGCATTTAACCATAGGGAGAGCAAGGCTTCCTTTGGTTCCCTGGTGTCTGGACCATCTACTCCTGGAGGCACCTTGCCACACAAAGCAGAGGTGAATACTGGCTGCACCTGCTGAGACGCATTGTAAATCCTGACAACTCATCAAGACAGTCCTTTAAATAGAGAAAAGGTTCCCTGGCAGAACCATTAGGTACTGGCTATCAGATTAGAACTCACAACTTGAGTTGCTGAAGTTTAGGGTTTTTTATGGCATATTCTGGCTGCTCTTCCTTTTCATTCCTCCTTCCCTTTGCTGGGTTTATAATGACAACCGTCTATTAAGAATCCACTGCAGGACACCTGGGTGGCTCAGTCGGTTAAGTGTCCAACTTCAGCTCAGGTCCTGATCTTGCGGTTTGTGAGTCTGGGTCCCGTGTTGGACTCTGTGCTGACAGCTCAGAGCCTGGAGCCTGCTTCAGATTCTGTGTCTCCCTCTCTCTCTGCTCCTCCCCCACTCATGCTCTGTCTCTGTGTCTCAAAAATAAATAAAAACATTAAAAAATTTTTTAAAAAGGATCCACTGCATGCTGGGTACTTTCCACATGTGACATCCAATCTTTACAGCTGTATACACACACAAAAATAATTACACCTGAGGAAACTGAGACTTAAAGAGTTTAAATGGCTCATTGAGGGTGCTCTGTAAGTGCACAAAACAAAAAAATTTTATGTCAGATCTGGCTGTGTAGCCAGTCCTGCTGGTCCACATCCCTAGGCAACCACTATTCCCTTACGTAACTGGGCTTTCTACTGGCCAGAAATGCTAGGGATTTAATGCCATCAGGAGCAGCCCTCAACCTGTGATCAGGAGTTAGTAGGCAAATAGCCCAGCTTCCTACAGTTTGTGGGGACAACTCTGAGATATGGTCTCAATCTTGACCGTACACTGGAACCACCAAGGGAGTTTAAAAAACTCTCATGCCTGGCTCCCATTATCCAGGGATTCTGAACATCAGGAGTTTCAAAAGCTCCCCAGGTGATTCTAATGTGCAGCAAAGTTTGAGAACCACTGTCCTATGTAGTGTCCCAGCAGTCCCCAGCAGGATTGAAACCCAGCTGCCCACAGAGCTAACCTGTTCATGATTACGTCCTGTATCAGCTTCCTTCCCTTCCCTGTCTCTTCCCTGTTTCGTCAGCAGTGCTTCTGGGGATTATTTCCCAAATAAACCACTTGCACTTGTATTTGGGTCTGTTTCTGTGGGACTGAGCCAAAGATAAGCTGAATATAGCCCGGTGCCTCTAACACTGGAAGTGTACTAGGAGGCAGGTGAAGCCACAGAATAAACACAGTCCATCAACTTGACTTTGCAGGAAGCCATGCCAGCCATTATTTGTATGCTTCAACAAGAACGGAATGTCAATTTACATGAGATTTTAAAGATAAGTCTGGGAAGAAATTTAAGATCAAGTGACCTTCACATTGATCTTCCCTTGTACAAGACACACAAAGGGCTGAGTCTGCTTCCTCTCTGATCAGAGGTTGGGAAGTGTCCAGAAGTCAGAGAGAGTCACAGCTCCTCCTTCTCCTGACTTCATGGTCCACCCACAGTTCTCCTCTGGCAAAAGGTCCTGGCAAGACTCTATCAGGGAGCTGCCTTCATTTGATTACAAATTAGAGACCAAACTGCTTTAAGTATAAGCCCTTACTGCTAACAAGGACAACCCCAATGTTACTTTTTTTTTTTGTATCTCTATTCACCAGGTGAAGTTCGTTCTTGCATGGAGAGATTAGACCTGCAGATTTTCAATTAAGGTGAGAAACAACAACACAAATAGGCATTTAATTACAGTCTTAGAATGGAAGCCTGGTTTGATTCTTGGTCTCCATGATTGGTGGGAACACTGGAGACTTATAATCAGGAGCCTTAGAAGTGTGGAGGCAGGTGTCAACAAAATCATTTAACCTGTCCTTATATACTGCAGGCAAAAGTGTGAGCTTATATTAGTGAACTTTCTGGAAGATGCTCTGATAATACCAATAAAATGACTAATAGGAACAACCGTGGGGAAACCATGGATATACTTTGACCAAGACCTGTGCAGAAGGGTGTTTACTGTAGCACTGTTTATAATAGCAAGACACTGGAAACAAAATGTCCACCAAAACAGACTGGCTAAGTAAAACTAGTCTATCCATATAATGAGACATACCATGCTATTAGAAAGAATAGTGTAGAGCCACCCAGTGTATGGAAAGACCTCCAGGATATATTGAGTTACCAAAATAATAATAATAGAATAATAATAATAAACAGTATGCACAGCCTGTTTCCTGCTATGTCAAATTCTTAAAATTAAAGGAGAAAAAGTACAAAGGCGCCTGGGTTGCTCAGTCGGTTAAGCGTCCAACTCTTGATTTCGGCTCAAGTCATGATCTCACAGTTCATGGGATAAAGCTGCACATCAGGCTCTGTGCTGACCCTGTGGGGCCTGCTTGGGATTCTCTCTCTCTCCCTCTCTCTCTGTCCTTCCCCCACTCATGCTCACTCTCTCTCTCAAAATAAATAAACATTAAAAAAAGAAAACAGAAAAAGTACATACTCTCATATACATACATACACCCTGATATATGTATTAAGTTTTTCCTGTAAGGAAGCACATGAAACTGGGGACAAGCCTAGGGTAGGAAGAAGACTATCGCTTTTTATTTGGTGCTTTCTTGTACTTATGTACCCTAAGCATGTATATATGTCATTTTATTAATGCCATTATAGATTATGTGGGTACTGGAACAACTGTCCTTTTGTTTGGTGGTGGCTATTTCCTTTATGTGTCTCTGTGCTAAAAAGAAAGATGATACATCTAAAACCATTTTTTTAAAAAACAGATACATGTAGGTAGGTTGGACTTGGAGGCATCAGAACAAATTCATGGTTATACACACACATTTGTGTTTTTCCCTACCTCTATCTACTGAGAGGTATAAAAGCAGTGGCACCCTAGGAGCTATAAACACACCCAGGGCCCAGATCTTATTTTTAAACTGCCATTATCCACTAAAAGGACCCAGGGCTCCTTGGAGAAAAGGCTAATTCCAGGGCTAGGGCAGGGAAAATACAAGATGATCCTGGTAATCTTTTTGTATAAAGAAGTAATGAGGGGTGCCTGGGTGGCTCAGTCTGTTAAGCGTCTGACTCTTGATTTCAGTTCAGGTCATGATCTCATGGTTCGTGGTTTTGAGCCCCACATCAGGCTCTGCACTGACTGTGTGGAGCCTGCTTGGGATTCTCTCTCTCCCTCTCTCTGTGCCCCTCTTCTGCTCACTCTCTCTCTGTGTCTCAAAATAAATGAACTTAAAAAAAATAAAAGAGGGGCACCTGGGTGGCTCAGTCTGTTAAGTGTCCGACTTCAGCTCAGGTCATGATCTTGTGGTCCATGGGTTCAAGCTCCACATTTAGCTCTGTGCTGACAGCTCAGAGCTTGGAGCCTGCTTCAGATTCTGTGTCTCCCTCTCTGTGCTCCTCCCCCGCTCGCACTCTGTCTCTCTTTCTCTCTCTCAAACGTAAAAATAAACATTAAGAAAATAAAAAAAGAAATAAAAGAAGAAGAAAATGTATAGTTTTTAAAAAATAATTAAAAAAAAAAGAAGTAATGAAATGTTCTAAGAACAAGGGATAGAATCACCAGCTTATAGGGCTCTCCCCAGCCACATCTGAGACAATGAGTATCAAATGAATGATAGTTAGCAATGGGCCAGAACTCACCGAAAAAACTAGGAATCCATGAACCCCTGCTGACATAAACAATTGAATGAACAAATGGCGGAGAAGGGAAATCTTTTCTGTTAGAACACTAACAAATAAACAGAGATGGGATGATGGAGTTTAGCATCAATAGATGCTAAAACTAAGTAGGTTAACATTTCATGACAAATAGGACTGCCATAGTTTTGATTTACTTGTTACTTAAAAAGGGAAAGACCATAACTTTACAATGGAGAAACTTACAAGATGCCACCTGAACTAAGTAATCAAAGCTAATGTCACCAATACTGATATAAAAACTGATATCCTGAATCCTCTGATATGACACACTGAGAAAAACACCGTATCAGTCCTGTAAATATTCCTATGAAAAATGCACAGCCTAAAAAAAGTATTCTCCTATCACTCTAGATATTTTTTAAATGTGTAATCTGAATCTAAACACATGAAGAAATATTTAATAAACCCACATTGAGGGAAACCATACAACATAAGTGGCCTCTACTCTTTAAAACTCTCAAAATCAAGAAATACCAAGAAATCCCGGGGAACTGTTCTAGATTAAAGGAAGCTAAAGAATACATGACAATAAATGCAATGCATGACCCTAAACTGGATTCCAGACCAGGAAAAAAATAGCTATAAAACACTGTAACAGTTGGCAAATTTTAAAAATGAATAAATGATGGGAATGCAAGCTGGTGCAGCCACTCTGGAAAACAGCATGGAGGTGCCTCAAAAAACTAAAAATAGAACTACCCTACGACCCAGCAATTGCACTACTAGGCATTTATCCAAGGGATACAGGTGTGCTGTTTCGAAGGGACATATGCACCCCCATCTTTATAGCAGTACTATCAACAATAGCCAAAGTATGGAAAGAGCCCAAATGTCCATCGAGGGATGAATGGATAAAGAAGATGTGGTATATATGTACACACACACACACACACACACACACACACACACACACACACACACACAATGGAGTATTACTCGGCAATCAAAAAGAATGAAATCTTGCCATTTGCAACTATGTGGATGGAACTGGAGGGTATTATGCTGAGTGAAATTAGTCAGTCAGAGAAAGACAAAAATCATATGACTTCACTCATCTGACGACTTTAAGAGACAAAACAGATGAACATAAAGGAAGGGAAACAAAAATAATATAAAAATGGAGGGGGACAAAACAGAAGAGACTCATAAATACAGAGAACAAACTGAGGGTTACGGGAGGGGTTGTGGGAGGGGGGGATGGGCTAAATGGGTAAGAAGCACTAAGGAATCTACTCCTGAAATCATTACTGCACTATATGCTAATTTGGATGTAAATTTAAAAAATAAAAATAAAAAGCATTTAAAAAATGAATGAATCAGTTAACATATTCTGTCAATATTAAATTTCCTGCTTTTGATAATTATATGGTATGTGAGGATGCTCTTGTTCTTACACTGAAGTATTCAAGGCCCAAGGGACATAATGTCTGTAACTCATTCTCAAATAGGAAGAGAAAAATAATTCATATTTATAGGTTATATAAATGTTTACTATATATGTGTGTGTGTGTGTGTGTGTGTATTCTCCACTATTCATATATGGTGTATACATATATATAGTATATACTACACATACATACATATATATATACATACATATATATACATACATATACATACATATATATATACAGAGATACACAGAGACAGAGAGACAAAGAAAGACAGAGAAATAAAGCAAATGTAAATAACAACTGTAAATAAACAATGAATCTGGGTAAAGTATCTTACTCTAGACACCCAACTTTTCTCTAAGTTTGAAATTATATTAAAGTTGCCAAAAACAAAACAAAATAAATTCACAAATAACGTACACACTCCTCCCCTCCCCAAGCAAAATACATGCCATGTCCATTTGTTCCTCTTTGGGGCATCAGATATCCATGCACTGCCCAACTCCAGTGGGGATCGGACCCTCTGGGCTCAGCTCTGCAGTATCTGTTAACCCTTGGTGGCCAAGGGCCTAGAGCTCCTGCAGGTGCAGAGTCCATCCAGGCACTCCAGCAGACCTTGCTTGGGTTTTAGCTGGGATATAATTTCTTAGGCCCGAGAAGAATATAATTTAAGAATTACTTAATCAAGAGTAGCTCTCTTCCTTTTTTTTTTTTTAATTTTTTTTAACGTTTATTTATTTTTGAGACAGAGAGAGACAGAGCATGAATGGGGGAGGGTCAGAGAGAGAGAGGGAGACACAGAATCCGAAACAGGCTTCAGAATCTGAGCTGTCAGCACAGAGCCCGACGCGGGGCTTGAACTCACGAACTGCGAGATCATGACCTGAGCCGAAGTCGGACGCTTAACGGACTGAGCCACCCAGGAGCCCCAAGAGTAGCTCTTTTCCAAACAAACTGGAATCTTTCACAAGAAGACGTTTATCCTTAAATTTTTCAGTAGGAAAGAAACAACTGTGAGGAAAATAACTGTGTAATAGTTATTATCCTTTCCCTGCAAATAAGGTATTTGAATATGCTAACAACCTCTCTTAACATAGCTCCTCTGATTGGTGTCTCAGGAGGCGACTGGAGCCTCAGGAGAAGCCACAGACAGTCCATGTGGCAAAGACTTCTCATCCAGTCCACCTAGAGTTCATTAGCTCCAGTTTTCAGAGGAGTCTTGACCAACTTGAGAATAATGCTCTTGGCAAAAGCCTGCAGAAAAGCCATCAGGACGGTAATGTGAAAGTGAGCCACCACTTCTGATGGGATATCTGGAAAGATGTCAACTGTGATTAGAAGGACATTTTCCTTCTGCAGCTGTCTCTGAAAGTGGAGGAGGACCTCATCACAATGCCAAATTACGTGAGGCGGGCAAACACCAGGGACACGTAGGTGTCTTCAGAGCACCCCTCCTTCATGGCACGATCATGTCCTGTCAAGTTTTGAGTAAAAAAGCAAAAGCTGTGGTGAGCCACAAATGGGCTGCAGGGAGGGGGGGAAGTACTCTGTGCTAAATTTTCTAATCCTGAATTTTTGCTTCAAAGCCTATCCCAATCACTTTTATCCTGAAGTCTGAAACCAACGTCTGGATTTTGCAAAATCAAAGCATATTTATCCAGCATTTAATCTATTTCCCAGGAAATCGGTGTTTTACTAAGAACAGAAGTCTTTCACACCCAGAACTTCCCTGGACATTTCTAAGTCCTAACCCAGCACACAGAAAAGGCTCAACAAATGTTTGTGGACGGATACATGTGAACAAATGAACACACTTGCCCACAAAAAGGCAAATATAAAGCTGTAGAATTAAAAATTTTTTTTCTTTGTTTTCATTTTTTTGGAGGGGAGGAGGAAGGGCAGAAAGAGAGAGACAGAATCTTAAGCAGACTCCACGCTCAGTGCATATCCCAACACAGGGCCTGATCCTACAACCCTGGGATCATGACCTGAGCCGAAATCAAGAGTCAGACATGTAACCAACTGAACCACCCAGGTGCCCCCAAAGCTGTAGAATTTCTCTTCAGGAAAACTAAACACCAAGAAGTGCCATCCATAAAATTTCATTTTTGATCCTCGGGCCCACGGTATTCCTGAATTTTGACAATAGAAACCCAGGAACGACAAGAGACTCACATAAAAGAATTTCACCAAATGGGTTCATTCAGTCAACAAATATTTTGTTGAACACATATTATGTGCGAGGTACTATGCAAGCTAGATACATGCTTAACAAAAGAGATACAGGTCCCTGCCCTCAGAAACAATAGGTCTAACTGGGGACAGAGAGTCGAGTGGGGACAGAGACAATAAACCAGTAAGCAAACAAACGGGCTAGTTTTAGTGTACTAAGAGTTATGAAGAAAGTAAACCAGGGTAATATGAAAATCTGTGAAAGGGGGTAGAGGCAGAGACTCTAGAAAGAGAAGTCAAGGAGGCTTCTTGGAGGACATCTGAGAAGAAACCTAAGCAGAATGTAGATGGGTGAGAAGGAAGAGTTTCTAAACGCCTCTCACCATTAAAGGTTCAAGTTCTTTCCTCTCACATATTCCCAACACAGTCCCTGATGCTTGTTCTAATTGGCCAGTGCCCATGCACATGTGGTGCTCCCATACCTGATGCTCATTCTGATTGGCCAGAACCCATTCATGTGATTTTTTACATGGAAAATCATCATGTCTGATTAATAAGGATGTTATCTCTGGGGTGCCTAGGTGGCTCAGTCGGTTAAGTGTCTGGCTCTTAATTTTGGCTCAGGTCATGATCTCACTGTTCATGAGTTTGAGCTCTGCCTTGGGCTCTGTGCTATTAGCATAGAGACTACTTGGGATTCTGTCTCTCTCTCTCTCTCTCTCTTTCTTTGTCTCCCTCTCTCCCTCCCTCAAAATAGATAAATCAACTTTAAAAGAAAAATAAGGATGAGATCTGTATTAGGGTAATTTTCCTCAGTTTATTTGAAAAGAAAATGGGGGTGAATAATTTTATTCTTCTTTGTGTTATTTTCAGCCATGAAAAATGTCCTGAATTTCTGAAGACTTAATTCCTCTAAAACTCTGTGTAAAGTCAGGTCTTGGCCCACCTTCTACCTCCAACCCTCATTCTCTCTGCTCTGGGCTCCAGCCTCCTGTAATCTCAGTTCCTCTTCCTCCAAGCTCCCTCATGCCTGGAGTCCTCTCCCCTCCTCCCTTTCTTGCAGTGACCTGCTCATCTTTCAAATGCCAGCCCTGACAAGGGAAGTATTCCAAGATGGTTCTAAACCAGATCAAATCTCCCAGTTATATCCTCTCAGCATCATGTGTTTCTTCTTTGTTGTACTAACCCATCAAAATGTCGCCATTTACTTGTGTGATTCCTTGATTCATATCTGATTCCCCCCTCAGAGCTGAGGTCAATGAGTGCAGAAACCAGATCAAGTTTCACCCACTGCAGCACCTCTAGCACCTTCCACTATGAGGGTAGAGTTTAATGCTATGCTGTCACCATCTTGAAATTCTTAGAAACTTCTTAACAAGGGCCCTGCATTCTCATTCTTCTCTGGACCTCACAAATTATGTAGCCAGTCCTGAGAAAGAAAGAATGTATAGGGACTCTTACGTGATTGGTACTCATTCTAAGGCCACCTTCTGGTTCTGAGGCCACCATCCCTAAAAATCCGAAGCAAGTTTGATGTCCAAGCATCTATTCATTCAAATATCACACAAATATTTATTAGGCAACTCTATTTGCCCACAGAGTGGAGCCCTTCTGAGCACAAAGCCCTGTCTATGAAGCTGGCCCTACTCCTGCCTTCCTCTTGGAGGTCCCGATCCCATGTTACTTACAGATGCTTCTGACTCTTCTGATATATCCTGGGGTATATGCTACCCTGGACTTGACCACTGTCTGGAACAGTCTAGGTTTCATGGGACAGGACCTCCCTGGCATGGGCCCAACCCTGAGGACAAGAAATTCTGTCCCCATTAGAACTTCAGTTCTGCCTTCTTGGCCTGCCTTTTGGTTCAGGCCCACACAGAATCTCTATCATGCAGAAGCACCTTTTTAATCTCCCTAATTTTGAAATCCTGGTTCTCCTCAGGATGTTGTAAAAAGCCTTGTCAGAAAATGGCTCCCTGAGTTTGGCAACACTGCCTGCTGTGTTTCAGCAGGCTTATCTGTGATGCATCTGTAAGTGTTTACCTTGAGTGGCCACAGACCCACAGTGTTGTTCTACTCACTGGATGTCTCCCACTGAAAAATAAGTGATAAATGCCACACAATGAATTAAATTTACAGGCAAATTCAGGAGTGCCAAGTCTGTTAGAAAATTATAATACCATCTTGACAGAGGGATAGCAAAAGTGGAGACCGATGTTGTTCATCAGAACAGAGTGTCACCAATATGTTAAGGAGAATGCTAGAGAGAGTTGAACACTAAGCATTTCAATAGATTTTTGAATTCAAAGAAAGAAAAGTGATATGTTGACTTATACCATTTGGGTATCTACTGAGGCTAGTATTTCCCAAAGGATAGGTCTGGTGCAACAGTGGTTTGTAAGATCATGTTAGGCAGAATGTTTACCAGCTGTCTTAGTTTGTGTTGCACCCAAAGCAGATCCTGGGCTAAAGATTCAGGTATAAGCTTTTTACATGGGAGGCAATCCCCCAAGAACTGTAGGGAGTGGGGACGTGAGACAGGGAAAGGGGGAAGCCATTTAAAGGGTGTGGAGCCAGTGGGTTACGGTTCCAGCCATGGGCAGCCAGAGTTCAACCCACTGAGGACGGAAAGACCGTGTAGGACATACCTCATAATTTTCCACTGAAGGATGAGGTGGGGCAAGTATTCCATCCACTAACTCCTGCCTCTCTTTGATGGAGAAGGGATCCTCAGGATGTTAACTCCCCTGGCTGGAAATCCCCTCAAGTAGAAGGGCACAGGAAGTCACAGGTGGGTACAGGGGACTCTGCAGGTGATAAGAGCCGGGGCACTGGGAGAGTCTGCTTTACCCAGATCCAATCACATAATAAGAAAGTCATTATGTTTTCAGTTCACTGTCCAGTTTGAATCCATCAAAGAGAAAGGCTGAGCTTGGGTTACCTCACCTTAGATGCCCACCTAATCCTTACCAACCTCGGTCTTTCTCTTCTGGGTTCAGAGGCTCAGGTAACAGCACCTAGCTAGAATTTAGTTACATTGTTTTGTGTATATTTATTTGTCTTAATAGTTCCATTCTATTTAATGCAAGCATACTGGTTTTCACAATAATATAAACTTTTTTTTGAGGGGGGTAGGAAGCACACACATGCATGCATGAGCCAGGAAGGAGCAGAGAGAAAAGAGAGAGAGAACCCCAAGCAGGTTCCATGCCCAGCATGGAGCTTGAGGGACACAGGGCTCAATCCTACAACCATGAGATCATGACCTGAACCGAAATCAAGAGTCAGACGTTAACAAACTGAGCCACCCAGGTGCCTCTAAACTTTCCACCAAAAATAGAAGAGAAAAAAACTGTTGTTTTGTAGAAAATTACTAAGTATTTTTCAGTGTTAAGGGCTAAGGTAAAAGGTGATCCACAAAGGTTTAGCAAACACTTTCTTTGTGGAAAATCCCCCTTGTAATTGTCACACAAAGTAACCATCCCTTGTGTTTTGCTCATGACAAGTACAGAAGAGCAACACTGTGATGCCCTCTGCCTGGGATGACTGCAAGGGGACTCCTTTTTCCCTGTGACTTCTGGAGAGGATCTGTAGTCTTCTGTCTGCCCAGTCATGGATTAAAAATGAAATTCATATCTAATAGGTCTAACTTTAGCCACAGGAAATGGGAGTGCTTGGGACCCAAAGGGTTAGCCATACTTTGTTTGAGGATGGACACATTATCTTTACTGAGCCTTCTTCCTTCCCCTTTTTGGGAGGGGAGGGAGTGGAGGCTAAGGTTTGGGGAATAGGCAGGAAGGGAGGACTGCTGGATCTGTTTCCTGGTCTCCTCTGTGGGAGATTTCTCCCCTCTTGGTTGTCAGTCCTGGCACTCAAATTTATGCTACATTTATTAGGACCAAGCAGTGCCCACTTTTGGATGTATTATAAAAGATATTTTGATAATGAAAACCACCCAAATGAGGAATTTAAAAACCCTCTATGTTGCAAACATCCAGACACCTTGACAGCAGATATGAAATGCTTCTGTAAAAAAAACAAACAAAACAAAAACAAAAACAAAAAACAAAAAAAGGAAAAAGGCAAAGAAAGAAGGAAAGAAAATTTAAACCTAGTTTTTAAAAACTTGTATTTATCAATTTTCTCTGGCTTTATTACAATGTACACAATTTGCAGAAATCTATTTTATCAGAAGGTGCAGATCACAACTGCTGTTATCTTTCTCTTAGGGGATGCATACGTAGTAAATAGAGCAAATGAGGAATAATTTTTACCTGGTTTTTTTCTTTTTTTTTTTTAATGTTTATTTATTTTGAGGGAGACAGACAGAGAGTGAGTGGGAAAGGGGAAGAGAGAGAGGGAGACACAGATTCTGAAGCAGGCTCCAGGCTCTGAGCTGTCAGCAGAGCCCAACACAGGGCTCCAACTCATGAACCATGAGATCATGACCTGAGCTGAAGCCAGACACTTAACCGACTGAGCCACCCAGGCACCCCTATCTGGTGGTTTTCCAGTTTTTTAGGTCACCAAACTAGCTATATGACCTCAGGCATTTCACTTTCCCTCTCTGGATATCAGTTTCATTATCTGTGAAATGAGGGAGTCAGACCAGGTGACCTCTGAAGTCTCCTTCTAACATTGTTTGGATCTGTGACAACATGTGGCCAAAGAAAATGCTGAGTGGGGAATATTTCTAAAAATAAATAGGAGATTCTCAATTTGCCTCAAAATCATGGATTACAATCCTATCTGTAAAGAATATTTTTGAAACATAAGACCCCAGCATAGCCTAGTGAATTGCACAAAGAAGGTGACCCACAAATGCGTAGTGAATGAATGGACAAAGGCACCTTCCCTGAGCATCTTTTGAGGAAACAAGGCTAACGCCAGTATGACCAATGGTCAGTGAGAGAGAATAGAAAATTCAAGAGTTAGGAGAAGAAAGAAAGGGCAAAAAGGAGAGTGAGCAAGGGAGAGGGGACAGGAGAGAAAAAAATAAACACACATAAATAGTCAATGCTGGTTAGTCGCAGAAGTTACGTTCTATAAAGTCTCCTTGAACAGGGAGTTAATGAATGCAGGGCTGTTTCTGAGAGCCTCTGGTCACAATGTTTTCATCAACCAATCAAGACATAATCTTGTTTTGGGACACCTGGGTGGCTCAGCTGGTTGAGCGTCCGACTTCAGCTCAGGTCATGACCTCAAGGTTCATGAGTTCGAGACCCGCATCGGGCTCACTGCTGTCAATGTGGAGCCTGCTTCAGATCCTCTGTGCCCTCCTTTCTCTGCCTCTCCCCTGCTCATGCTCTCACCCTCAAAAATGAATAAACATTAAAAAAAAAGAAATGACTTACAAAAAAAGACATAATCTTGTTTTATGTGTATTTCTAATTAAAGACACCTTCTTTAATATACATTGTTGACTCACTTAACATTGAACTCACAGCCAAGAGCACTATAACTTGTGCCTGCAGGGAGCCTACTGAACACATGTATTTTCTCTATAAGGCGCACTGCAGCCATCCTGTGCTTAGACAACACAGCACTGCTACACTCAGGGGCCATGTTAAATAATGAAATGAACAAGTAGCACAAAAATGTGAAAAACATGGTACTAAATAGACCATGAAAAAGACCCTTGTTTACAGCATAAGAGCGAAACAGTAAGGCAGGGTGTTACCTTGATTGACCTCAGGTGAGAACAGGTGTGTACAGTCATTCAAATTTTTTGCTACTCTATTCACCTCCATGAATGACTGCAAACGTGCTCTGGGTATTGGTTTGGGGGTTACAAACACATTTTAGCAAGCGGGCACATAAAGAATTTCTAAAGGATGAAGACTGACAGTATGTATATGTGTGTGTGTGTGTGTGTGTGTGTGTGTGTGTGTGTGTGTGTGGAGAGAGAGAGAGAGAGAGAGAGAGAGAGAGAGAGAGAGAAGTAAAAAAAGAAATGCATGAAATGAGGAAATGAATGTTTCGCTCGAAAGAGCTTTGGAGTTCACGGTGGGGTCAGGCCCTGCACAGAGTGAGGAGAATAGTGTTACCATGTTGCTGTACCCCTCTCCCCACACCCTTTTTAATCCCAGAGACACAAAGATGCTTCAGGCAGGACTGGCTATATAACTTGCAGAACTCAGAGCAAAATGAAAATGTGGGGCCCCTTGTCCAAAAATAATTCTTTCAGATGAGCTACAGCAGAGCATTAAACTGCACATGTGGCCCTTCTGAATGGAGGAAGGACCCTAAGCACCCAAATAGGTACAGGCAGGAGAAGCAGGTCGTGGCTTCAGGCCCCCAGGGAGGCCTGAGTCCGGTGAGGATATGTGGCTGGTTCAAAGAAGGCACTTTACCCCACACTACACTTCTTTGCCCAAAGCCTCAGGTCTTGTCTTACTGTCTCAGGCTGGGCCTTACCCCACACACCAGCCCAGGTCAGGCAGTGCAGAAAAGCCCAATTTCTTCTCCTTCAGTGCAGATCCACCTGGCCCCAAGTTACAGCAAACACCATAAGAGCAAGAAGGGTTGACTGGGTGATTTCTATCTAAAATAAAGAGTAGAGGGGCACCTGGGTGGCTGAGTTGGTTAAGGGCCAACTTTGGCTCAGGTCATGATCTCACAGTCCGTGAGTTTGAGCCCAGCGTCAGGCTCTGTGCTGACAGCTCACAGCCTGGAGCCTAGTTCAGATTCTGTGTCTCCCTCGCTCGTGCTCTGTCTCTCTCACTCTCAAAACTAAATAAACATAAATTTTTTTAATAAAGAGTGGAGGGTCCCCAATTTTTTGTTCCTTCCTTATCCAGAAAACCAGAATACAGAAACTGCCTCTGTGTTCACACATTTACACACAGAAATGCGTGTGTTTCTTTGAGGCAAAGACTCTTTCTAAATTGTCTACAATTCAGACTTTAGTAACTTATGCTCCAAGGTGAGGAATGGGGGTAGGAATGACGGTGGGCTTGGGGTTAAAACAAGATGCCATTTCACACCCATCAGACCAGCAAAATTTAAAAATCTGACAACACTAAGGGTTGCAGAAATGGAGACTCACATAAGGTTGGAGGGAGGGTCACGGACTAGAGAATAGTTTGACCGCTTCCAGTCAAGCCAAAGACGTGCATGTCTTACTGGCCAGCGTCCCTCTTTCAGGGAGATACTCCAGAGTAATTCTTGTCATGTGCTGGGCACATGACATCCATGCGCATGGATGGTTAGGGTGTTTATAAAAGCAAAGGACTAGAAATAACAGGAATACCTATTAGTGCAGAAGCTGAGGAGAGGACCTGCACCAACATCCCTGTCAGTCAAAACCAATCCATCAAGCAAGCTTCCTCTTTCACACATACCTGCCCAGACCATTTCTTTGCTCTCAGATGTATATCGTGCACATCAGCTCCAGCACCATTAGCTCATGCCTCCTACCTGACTACATTTGTATTCCAGAATCACATGGGGCCTTCATGCTTGCAGACCAGTAATTCTCAGATTTTTTTGTTTCAGGACCCCTTTACTTTTAAAAACTATTGAGGGCTCTGAAGAACTTTTGTTTATGTGGGTTATGTCTGTCAATATTTACAGCATTAGAAAATAAAATTAACATATTTTAATGAAAATTAACTATATTTTCAATGTTTATTTATTTTTGAGAGACAGAGACAGAGCGTGAGTGGATGAGGAGGAGAGAGAGACAGAGACAGAGACAGAGAGAGAGACACACACACAGAATCCAAAGCAGGCTCCAGGCTCTGAGCGGTCAGCACACGATGTGGGGCTTGAACTCATGAACTGTGAGATCATGACCTGAGCTGAAGTCGGATGCTTAACCGACTGAGCCACCCAAGTGTCCCTAACTATATTTCCAAGAACAAAAACACGGTGAGAAGAGCAGCATTGTTTTATACTTTTACAACTCTCTTTACTGTCTGGCTGCATAGGAGACAGCTGATTCACATACCTCCTTCTGCAATCAACCTGCTGTGATGGTTATTTTGGTAGATGCCTATGAAGAAAATCTGTTTTGTAGTGATAACAGTGAATTTCTAGGTCTTGGGGACTCCTAGGGTCCTTGGCTCACAATTTTTAAATCACTGTTTCAAGTCACTCTCCACTCTGCCAAAGTTGTCTTACACACAAACACCATCATGTCATTTCTTGCTTCCTTCAAACTGTCAATGGCTGTCTATGGTCCAAACTCTGCTCATAAACTCTTCCCATTTGGCCATTTCAGTGCCTACCCAAACTCTATTACTGCTCTATCTTATATACTGAGAACTCTGCCCACCACTGGGTGCGCACCTGTCCTGCTTGTTCATGTCTCTGAGCCTCGGCCTTCCTCCTGCCATAAGGACTCCTATGCATCTTTTACAAGTCAATCCAAAGGCCACCACCTCCTCTAGGAAGACTTCTGTGATTTACCCTTCTCTTAGAGTTTCCTCTTTGTGTGCCTTATTATTATTATTTTTTTTTGAAGAGGAAATAGAGGTAATTCAAGTGCATGAGATTAAATTCCAAAAAGATACACTCTACAGTGATAAGCAGACCTCTCTCCCACCCAGCTATACCTTTCTCTCCCAGGAGAAAAGCACTTTGATAGGCTCCTTCTGCCTTCTTCCAGAGCTGCTCTAGACATAAGTAAGCAAATCATTTCTTTTACCCAAATGGTGACATACTATATATACTGCTATATAGTTGCTTCACACCATATTTTGCACAGCCTTCCATGCCATCAAATAAAAATTGGCCTTGTTTTTTCAATAGTTGCCAATTACATTTTTCAAATGTACCATAACTTTTTTTATCTAGTCCCCCATTGACAGGGGATATGTGTGGTTTCTGATCTTTTGTTGCAGCAAATATCCTTCTACATAAACCAGTCAACACACACAAGAGACACTGTAGCATTAATATCTAGAAATGGAACTGCTGGGCCCAAGGGAATGTATATTTGAAATCTGATAAACATGGCCAAACTGTCCTCCAGAAAAACCATTCTAAGTTACCTTCCCACTGGCCACGCATGAAAGGTCCTGCTAACCTCACCAAACAGTGTTATCCAACTTTTTCATCTCTGTCAATGTGGCAGATGAAAAATGATATCATGTTCAAGTTTAAGTTAATATTTCTCTAATAAGATCAAATGTCTAGAGTTGTACTGTCCATATATGATAGCCTCTAGGTATATGTGGCTGTTGAGGCTTAATTTTAATTTATTAAAATTGAATAAAATTTAAAACTCAGCTCCTCAGCTGAACTAGCTACATTTTGAGTGTTCCCTAGCCACCGGTGCCTAATGGCCTCTATAGGAGACAGTGAAGATACCATCACCATAAAAAGCTCTTCTGGACAGTCTGCTCTAGACCTGTACTGTCTAATGACTACCATGAGCCATGTGTGGGTACTGAGCACTTGAAATGTGGCTAGTCTGAACTGAGATATGTTCTAAGTAGATAATACACACTGAATTTCGAAGACTACATATGAAAAAGAGAATGTAAAATATCTTCTTAATTTTCATGTGGATAACATGTTGAAATGCTAATATTTGGATATACTGGGCTAAATAAATTGTTACAACGAATTTCACCTGTTTATTTTTCTCTCTTTCCATGTGACTACTAGGAAATTTTATATTATGCATGTGACTCAAATTCTATTTCCATGGGACAACAATGCTCCAGAGAGCACAGTGCTCTGTTGAGACTTGGATTTTAGCATTTTTCTTTGTAACACAGAAATAAGCGTGTCACTACTGCTATAAAAAGAAAAACAGCTCGGGGAGCCTGGGTGGCTCAGTTGGTTAAGCGTACAACTCTTGATTTCAGCTCAGGTCATGATTTTGGCTCAGGTCATGATCCCGCCATTGTGAGATCAAGCCCCACATTGGGCTCCACACTGGGTGTGCAGCCTGCTTAAGATTCTCTTTCTCCCTCTGTCCCTCACCCACTCATGCTCTCTCTCAAAAAGAAAGAAAGAAAGAAAGAAAGAAAGAAAGAAAGAAAGAAAGAAAGAAAGAAAGAAAGAAACAAACTCATCAGAATCTCTTCTTCTTCCTCGCCCTTCCCCACCCCATGCAGAAAGGGTGGGAACAAAAAAAGAAAGGGTGTGATGGTCCCGATGACGAACCATCAGCCCTGGAACAAACCAGTGCACTTCCCACCTGGGCGGCCACAGACAGGAACCAGTGGCATCGCTGACCCTGAGCAGGGACTGATTTCCTGGTGGCTGTTAAAACAATGCACCAGAGAACAAAGTGCCTTAGAGACTAAGAATAGAAGAATGGCTCCAAATAAGATTTGCAGGACTCTGCAGGAACAACCCTGTACCCACCCTAACCCGCCTTCCACCCTTGATTTGGCCTGGCCCCTTGGCTTGATGAATGTCCCTGTCTCAGCCCCAACCCTCCTGCATTCTCAGCAGTCTGTGCACATAGTTCTGGGTGATGACTGAGGGATGGAGTGGAAACGGGAGCCCAGGGAAAGCAGGGACAAGGGCTCTGCCCTAAAGAGCTCAAACCGTAATGGTTCTACAGTGGAGACATGGCATACGTATTTTTGTCATCTGTGTCTTTGACTTTGGATGTGAAAGTCAAGAAAACTCAAGTTTTGCAACATGATCCATAAATCTGATAGATCAGAATGACACTGTTTTCTGACCAGGTACTGAGGGAATAAGACTTAACTGTATCTGAGCATAAGTTACCTGCTTGGAAGAAAACATTATAATTATTATTATTATTATTATTATTATTATTATTAGCTATGTGCCTTTGAGCAAGTGAACTAAGCTTTCTGGGTCTTAGTATTATCTATAAAATAAAAGGGTTACCAAAGAAAATGAAAACACTAACTCAAAAAGATAGATGTTCATGTCTCTGAACATGTTTATAGCAGCATTACTTACAATAGCCAAGATATGGGAGAAACCAAAGTGTCCATCGACAGATGAAGGGATAAAGAAGATGTAACACACACACACACACAGAGGAATATTACTCAGTCATAAAAAAAGAATGAAATCTTGCCATTTGCAACAACATGGATGGAGCTAGAGAGTATAATGCTAAGTGAAACAAACCAGACAAAGAAAGACAAATACTGTATCATTTCACTTACATGTGGAATCTGAAAAACAAAAACCAACAGACTCTTAAATAGAAAGAACCAACTGATGGTTGCCAGAGGGGAGGTCATTGGGGGGGATAAGCAAAAGAGGTGAAGGGGATTAAGAGGTACAAACTTCCAGCTATAAAATAAGTCACAGAGATGAAAAGCATAGCATAGGGAACATAGCTGATAATATTGTAACAATGTTGTACGGTGACAGATGGGAATGATGATTATCATGCTGAACACAGAGTAACATATAGAATCGTCAAATCATTACCTTGCACGTCAACTACACTTCAGTGATAATTTTTTTTAATAAAAATAAATAAATAAAATAAAAGGGCTAGATTATATGAGCTTTCCTATCTCATCCAGTCCAAAAGATTTGTGATCTTATGCATATGCAAACAAGATATCACAACACCTTCATCCTTACTGTCTCAGTCACTTCAAAAACACCTTTGTGGGGGGGCCTGGGTGGCTCAGTTAGTTGAGCGTCTGGCTTTTGATTTCAGCTCAGGTCATGATCTCACGGTTTGTATGATCGAACTCCATGTGGGCTCTATGCTGACAGCATGGAGCCTGCTTGGGATTCTCTCTCACCCTCTCTCTCTCTTTGCTCCTCCCCCCACTTCAAAATAAATAAATAAACTTTAAAAAAAACCCACTCATTGGGCCAGCCATTAAAATGAGCCAAACCCTATGCCTGACACTGGCATACAACTATGGAAAAACCTCTCTTCCAATAGATGAAGTCCTTAAGAAGGGAAGGAAAGAGGAGGGGAGGGAATAAGAATGAATACTCACAGCAGAGTTCTTTACTCAGGGCCACCTGCCTGCACAGAAATTTTCACATCTCTGTGCAATTTTCTGAAGAAAATATTAAAAAATGGATATGACCTCCAAGAAGCAGAGGGCTAGTGATTGATAGAAACTATGATAAGCAGGTACCATGCTAAACTCTTAGTACATGATGGGTGATCGAAGCGTTAGCACCCAAGGCAGTGCACGAAGTGTATGGGAAGGAACACATGAGGGATGCAATCTGGACCTTCCTTGGTGCAAAGCCTACCTCTTTCTCCATATCAGAGATGATCTCTTTGTGCATAAACTCTCTCCACTACTGTGCCTTCACATCCCTCACATCAAAAGATGATAAGCATTTAACAGGCCAAAATAGTATGCCACTTGTTTGACCTGGGATGACTGTACCAGCCCAACCAGGAATTGGAGGATAGAAGGAGATAACCTTGTATGAAATATTCATCAGTAGTCAGCACTCCAGAGGTACCAGCAGATACTCATTCATTAGGTATTTATTTAGGACCTACCCCATGCCAGGCCTTGGATTAGATGTCCTCATCACCTTTGTCATTTATCATGACTGCACTTATCTTCCCCCAACATGGCAGAATGCTGCACATAAATGCAGGTTGAATGACTAAATAATGATGATCCCTGTAGTGGATTAATTTATTCTTCAGCAAACTTTTATACTCTCTCCTGACCTCCATGGGTTGCTACTGTGACTTGTTCTGGCCAATGGTATAAGGGTGGAAGGGACAGAGTACCAATTCTGAGCCTAGTTTTTCAGGGACATCAAATATTTCTGTTTGCTCCTCTGGGAGCTTCTGACTTCCACCGGGGAAGAATATATGTGTGGATACTTAATGGACCCGTGTGAGGCAGACCGCCCCCATCAACCTGCACGCCTATAAGCATAAGAGCGAATGCTTGCTATTGTTTGCCACTGAGTTGGGGGTAGTTGTTACTTAGCAAAAACTGACTGAGATGGTCTCCTTGACCCACATCCAGAGATTTCAGGCAGAGAGTGTTCTTGGCTTCTCTTCTCGTTAAGGAGGGATTTCAGCAATTGGATTATTTCATGGCTCTCTCTACCCCATTTTCTCTGGGCTGGTAGTGTCCCATTCAAAAAAAGACAGTAGGTACTACAAAGACCCATAGTGTGGGTATCTTGGCACCTGGCACAGAGACAGGCCCAAAGGAGGTTCTCAGGCACTGCCTGGTGAATGAAAAGGTGGGCAGACTATTCATTCTTGTGGGATGAGCACTGTGAACACCAGTAGCAGGCAGCAACCTGGGCCTCGGATGCTCAGAGACACCAAAGTGCAGGAAGTGGACCTGGGGCAGACACCATATCACTTCAGACCACATGCAGTAGACCTAGATGTGTTTACTATCATGTGTTTTAAGAAACACATTAGAGCACTGAGTGACTGCAGGACTATTCCTCTTTAGAATGAGCCGAAGTTAAAAAATAACAAATAACAACTGGACAATTTAAAGAGAAACAGTAAGTGAAAAATAATAGTACAAGTAGAATATGGAAATGAGAAAAATTTGACTGAAGTCTAGGAAACACTGACCCAGCTCAAGTCTCATTTTTCTACAGATCACAACTACGATCATAGCTAGCATTTTTGAGCACTGACAAGATGTACTGTTTTAAGGGTTTCACAGGTATTATTTTATAAACTCCTCATACTAACTGAGGCAGATACTGCCATGTATCCATTTTGCAGGTGAGGTGATTGAGGCTCAGAGAGGTAAAGAACTTGCCCAAGGTCAAGCGGCAGTGAGGGTTTGAACACAGATGGTTAATCTCCAGGATCCAGGTTCTTAAAGGAGATGTCTCCATTGGAGAACTTGGTACCCAGTGAGGTTCTTCATTACCCAAGGTTAACTGCAAAACCTAGACCTTGAACCCCAAACTCCCGACTCCCACCCAGCTCCTAATACTGCTCCATGAGAAGCAAGCGCTAATGACAAGAACACCTGGGGTTTCTGGCCGGGGCTGGGTGGGGTCTGCAAGAAACAAGGGAGACAGGTGGTAAACACCACAAGGAAGACTTGGAAGGGAAGGGCTGAAGACATAAACAAGGTTGCCAAACAGAGGCAGATGCTCAACAGATGCAGAGGAGCTAGAATATGGACAGAATTATTCAGAAAAAGAGGGCCGACAGAGCAAGGCTCGGCCCACAGGGGCTGCTTCCAGAGCTCTTCCCAAGAGACCCACCCACCCTGGTCAGCATCAGGAACTGGTTTCCCTAAGTGACATCCACATAGTCTATATTTAGGTCCTAAAGTCACCCATTGTTTCTGTCTTGGTGGACACTCGGGGTCACCACCCTGACCTTGCCCTCTCCGAGTCATACCTCTGAGTGTTCTATCAAGAGAGGCCTTTTTAGGATCTGGTTTGAATCAGCTTCCCCTTTCATGACTCCCCTTGGTGTTCTGCGCAAGCTGTAAAAACATGGCTGGAATCAGGGTTTTAAAATGAAGCACTGACTAGGGGTGCTTGGGTGGCTCAGTTGGTTAAGCATCCGACTCTGGATTTCGGCTCAGGTCACAATCTCATGGTTTGTGAGGTCAAGCCCCGCATCAGGCTCTGCACTGACAGTGCAGAGCCTGCTTGGGATTCTCTGTCTCTGTCTCTGTCTCTGTCTCTCTTTCTCTCTCTGCCCATCCCCTGACTGTGCTCTCTCTCTCTCTCGGAATAAATAAACTTAAAAAACATGAAGTATTGACCTTCTGTGGAGTATGCTTCCTTTCCCCCACAAAATCAAACCAGGGTCATGTTCATCTCTGTAGGTAAGATGTTTCACAGCCCTGGTGTCGCTAAGCCTTTACATACTCAGGCTTCATGTCCCTAGTGGCCACCAACATTCTACGGTCAATAAGACCTGGGACATGGATCACATTTGCTGAGTGCTGGCTCTGTGCTAGGCACTGTCATGAGTCATTTCACTTATTCCTCATGACAATCCTATAAAGTAGGCACTATTTATTATCCCCATCTTACAGAACATAAAACAGATTCACATTTGGTAACATGCCTAGGATCACATGGTTAGTAAGAGGCAAAGTTGGGATACAAACCTACATCTGTGTGGTCCCAGAACCCATGTCCTTAATCATTACACTCTACCATTTCCCCTCCATTGCAGAACTACTTTGGCCAAATCTCAGAAGATGGATTTATGAGATTTCTCCTCCATAATCTCCGTAATTGGATTATGGATTACGAGGTTTCTCCCGTCCCTTTCTCTACACCACATCCGCTTACCAATTGACCCTCCCACACCCAGCCCCAATTCCTCCAGACTCTTTCTCTGGGGACTGTCAGAACCAAGAAATAAAAATTTATTCAGTAATAGTTTCAAGAGCAAAATAAAGGTCAACAGTCACCCAGCCAGTTACATTTTAAATTCCTGTTGACGTCCTTGGGAAATGTATGTTCAAATGTACTCATTTAACTTCCAAATAGGAGAGATATGAGGATTCTTTTTTACTTTTTGTGGAAGATATTTGCATACCTTAGATTCATGTCAGAACTAAAATGAGTTTAGAGAAATTTCCATTTGACAGGTAGGGAAGCTGAGTCCAGAGAAGGTAGTGATTTGTCTAGTTGTCTCTTAGGTAGCCGCTAATTGGATCGTAGCAAACATCCACTAAAAGGGGCTGATTTGCCAAAGGATAAGAAAGCAAAGTGTTACTGAGATGCTGCAGGTGGATGTGGAAAGGGCCCCATAATGGAAATCCTCATGTAGCACCTACTGGCTATGAATGTCATTTTTGGATCCATTCTGCCTAAGCTTGAAGCCTGACCCACTGCTCACCAGCTAGGTGACCTTGAGAAAATTATTTGTCCTCTCTATATATCAGTTTTACCATGCTGAAAATAATAATAGCTGACTGTATAGTGTTGTAGGAATTTTGTGAACATGGGTAAGTGCTTACTAACGTGAAAAGTATCTAATAAATGCCAGCTAATATTGTATTATTTTTATTTATGTTGCATTAACTATCACTAAACTGTCCTAAGTCATTTTAAATGCTCTCAATTTCTGTATCTCAAAGACTCAAAAATGATTCTTTATCAGGTTAGCCAACAGCTGGATGAGTCAGATGGGAAAAGAGAAGAATGACAAAACCACCCAAATCACAAGAAAAGATTAAAAATGTATGCCTAGAATAATCATATATGAAAGTTGGAATTAGCACTACAAAAATCAGTCTCAGGATTCCGGTGAGAGAAACAGAAAAAGCAACAGACATTTTCTTTGGAAAACAGGGGTAGCTTATCCAAAGCTAAACACCTACCCACAAACAAAGAACAGGGACAGAGGGAGTAACCCATCAGGCCTCCTAACCTACTCTTTAGTCTATAAAATGTAACATTTCCAGACGTTCCTTTAGATATAACCAAACCAGGCACCAACACTCTTTAATGAGAACACCAGTGAGTCTGAATCTCCCCTGATAATATCTGACTTCATCTTCTCAATGATGAACACATTGAAAATACCGAGACTCACTTTAAGGAAACCTACAAAAAAGTTGTTCCAAACAGAATGAACTTCCAAAATTGACTTCAGCCATCTTTCAACCCAAAGGAGAAGAGAAGATCTTGGAAATACACTTTTAAAAACTCCCCAAACAAAAACACCACAGGCCAAATGCATCCTTTCCCCCCCCTTTTCCCCTCTTAACTGAAAACACATCTCTTATAAAAATTAAAATACTAGCATCCTGGAACAAAGAGCGAAAGTCACCCCACACCCTACACACACACTCTCCTCCAATCACAGATGCTAAAGGAAGCCCTAACAGCCAGGCACTCACTTAACTCACTATCTCCACCAAGCAACCATTTGTGGTCTTAAACACAACCACACAGCTCTTTCCTGATTCACACTAAAGTGACACAGAAGTCCCTCTCCATCATCCCAGGTGCTTTGAACAGCAGCTCCTTGCTCATTTTCTTGGGAGGTAAAAGGCATTTTCGCCCTCCCACACCTCAGTTCCTGGCACCACCCAGCCAGGCAGGCACGGGTGGGAGTCGGGAGCTGGTCCACCCCTGGCTGGCTCTGCCGCAGGGAGCTTACCTGAGCCCGGACAAAGAAGCAGCACCACACCATGGGGCACTCCGACCTCATCCACGCAGAGTCCCCCGCCCCTAACTGCAACGGAGCCCAGCAGACGGGATTCTCTGAGCTGAGCAGAGCATGGTTTCCCTGAAGGAACTCCTCCCCGCCACTTGGGCTGCATGACAGGAAGTGACAGGGGGCCATCAGTTAAAAGTGTCAGAAGCTGAGACCACATCAGCCAAAGCTCCCCACCTCCAGCGGTTTCCTCGCCTGCTGCTGCTTTTTCAGAGCACTCTGCCTTCAGGCATTCAGAGGCACACCAGAAATTCAGCGTCTGGCTGGCAATCCCCAGAAACAATGCTCACTGGGCCCCCACCTAAAGCCATGCTGGGCACTCCCGGCAGCTCTAAAGAAAGAGTTCGCTGCTAGAATCTTGGGCCTTGAGTCTGGAGCTTTGCAGACCGAAACCCAAACATCAGTCTGAGATGGAGAGAGAAGGGACGCTGGGAGAACTCTGTCTTCAGAGCGGAATCAATAGTCCACTTGAACTTAACCCAAGAGGTAGCAGCCCAGCCCAGGACACAGAGCCCTCACTGAATCCCAATTTCATAGCAACTAATAAATGAGAGTGGTGATAAATACCACACCCATCCGTTTCTTTTTTCTTTCTTTTTTTTTTCCTGAGACAAATCTTCTCTTCAGAGTCCCCTTCAAAATAGCTGCCTCTGGAAACCTCCCTTTCCACTTTTGATGTGGATCACAAAAGGCCTTACTGCTTTTCTCAGAGTTATTATGGGAATAACTCATGGCTGAAAGTTCTCATTTTATGAAACGGGGTCTTTTCACAAGGATGAACACCTTGCCCGGGTCACCTGCTTTTTACAAAACCCAGACTCCTTGGGTGACACAGATTGTCTCACAGCGACCTGCAGTTTCAGGTGA
The DNA here is from genome assembly GCF_018350215.1 of Panthera leo. Classification (NCBI taxonomy): domain Eukaryota; kingdom Metazoa; phylum Chordata; class Mammalia; order Carnivora; family Felidae; genus Panthera; species Panthera leo. The sequence goes on from NC_056680.1 coordinate 24,853,752, forward strand.
AAACCCCTCTCCACAAACAATTCAACACCCTCACCCTCCTTACGTGGTACCAGTGGGTCTCAGATCCAAGGAGACATAATTCTGGTGCAGCTTTCCATGATTTGTTTTCAGTTTTCAGTTTTCTAGTGGAGTACTATTTGATCTGCAACTCTTAACTGCAAAGATTCAGGCAAAGGTTTCCCCGAGGCTGTCTTACAAATGCACAGACTTTTAAGAGCCTGCACTTGTCTCAGCCCTGAGCAAAGTGGGGGACCCAGCAAAGAGAGAACGAGCTTCAATCCAAGACTCAACTCTAGAGCGGACAAGAAAGCAGGCTCTCTCCATCCTCACGCTGCAGTGACCTGGTGCCTCACAGAGGCCCTCTGAAGAGTGCATTTGGCCCTGCAGACGTTACAGAAGAAGGCACTGGGCTCTGGAAGCACAAAGATGAACCACTGATGATCAGAGAGCGAATTAAAGGCTGCCAGGGTTTGCAAGAAAAAATACTGAGGGGGCCAAGAAATAGCTGAGCTGAGCAAATGTATTTTTTATGGGGACAAAGTCTGGGAAGGTGTCTCAGAGCAGGAGACACACGGGCAGAAATCTGAGGGGCTTTCTAGGTAGAAGAACTGGCAAGGGCAACAGCAGGAAAGTGCAGATCCACGGGGTGCTTTGCAAGAAAAGCAAATGCTTTGAAAGCACTGCTCTGACAGACTTGGGTCTTGCTTCAAGGAGCCTGAAGGTGTCCTATCTGTTTGGAGAAAGAAGGAAGTGAAATCACCGTGAAAAAGCTCAGCCCTTTCAGGCAACCACCTGGGTCACCTCAAAGCCCACATGTGGTGAGCCCACATGTGGCACTCAGGAAATACTTGGCGATGCATGTCAAAAAAACCCCCCAAAAACAGCAGTGCCCACAAAAGGTGGGCTTCAGCTCAGTCTTGGGATCCCCTATTTACAAAAGTCTGACTCCACAAAGCAAGCCTGGGGTAGGTGGTGGCTAGTCGGGGAGGGAGGGAAGGCGTTCCTAAAATGGCCTCTTACCCTAGCCTCCTGCATAGAAAGGGGTCTGAATTCTTACAGGCCTGTAAACAAGCTGAGATTAGCCAGCTCTGGAAACAGCTCAGCTAATGAAGAATGTCAATCTCCTGAGGACCCATGGAGATTCCCAGAAGCCCAGCCACTACTCTGCTGGAGGATTTTCAAACAAGCCACTTAATTGAGCCCCAGAAACCAGGGCCAGGATCACCCCAATGAGGATCCAAAGGAAATGTGAAATGACCACGGCACACTAGACTTTATTTCTTTTCTAGGGGAGGAGGGCACATTCACATCAACGGATCTGAGAATGATGAAGCCTGACTTCTGGCTGCTGACTATGAATAAGAAAGAAGAACCGAAACCCGTGGGCTGCAGCACTTCGTGGAAGAGGTGGAACTTGAGTGGGTCCCAGGGCAGGTAGCAGTGAAGGAGGCAGGAAGGGCAGGAGAGCCAGCAGGTGCCCTGGCAGAGGAAAAGGAAGGAAAGAACAGGGCACGGCCATTTCCTCTCACAGCCCTGCTTTGACTAGAAGCAAGAAATTGGTCCACGCAGAGGGCACCTTGGAGGAAACTTTCAATAATAAGATGCTCCTGCTGTTCAGAGCTCAAGTTCATTTTTAGCTTTATAATGGCAGCTTATAAAGGAACAGTAAATTGGGTTTTCTCTCCATGGCACCTATGATACTACCAAGCATTCAAACATGTTTTTCTACTAATTTTTAAATTTTAATTTTTTTTAAGTTTATCTATTTATTTTGAGAGAGAGAGCACAAGCAGGGGAGGGGCAGAGAGAGGGAGAGACAGAATCCCAAGCAGGCTCCACGCACTGTCAGCACGGAGCCTGACACGGGATTCAATCCCATGAACCGTGAGATCATGACCTGAGCCAAATTCAGTAGTTGGACGCTCCATTGACTGAGCTACCCAGGCACCCCTAATTTTTAAATTTTAAAAGTAACATGGCATCATTATAATACATTCAAACCATACATAAATATATAGCGTAAAAAAGTGAGTCTTCCCAAAGGACCTGATTTTTTCGTCCACCCCAATCCCACTTGCCAGAGGCAACCATGTCAAAGCCAGCTGTCAATAAAGGGGGATATAAACCCAAAAGCCTTCAGGGCCAAGGGTCAGGTACCTGAAAGGAAAGCCGGGGTGGGCCCTAGGGCACCACTGAGTGTATTGGCCCTCAGTCAGCTCCAGCTTACTGGGGGCCAGACATTCCAACTTTTCAAGAGAAGCTGGAAACTCCAGGTTAATACAAAATCTCACAATTTTTAAAATGCTGGCAACAAATTCTTTATTTTAAAAAGTGACAGAAGACCATGGGGGAGGGGATGGAAAAAAAAATGGTTAGAGAGGGAGGGAGCCAAAACATCAGAGACTCTTAAAAACTGAGAACAAACTGAGGGTTTATGGGGGGTGGGAGGGAGGAGTGGGTGGGTGATGGGTATTGAGGAGGGCACCTGTTGGGATGAGCACTGGGTGTTGTATAGAAAACAATTTGACAATAAATTTCATATAAATAAATAAATAAATAAATAAATAAATAAATAAAATAAAAAGTGCTATACAGGCCACGCAAAACACAGGTGCTGACTGGATTTGACCCAAGTGCCACCAATTTGGCAGTTCTTCCAGACATTTCCTTCTGTCTAAACACACACAAGTTGCTGTGTACACACTTTATTTTTTGTTTGTATTTTTCAAAAATGGAATGGTAACATTATCCTGCCATTTGCTTTTTTCACTTAACATCTAGAGCATCCTTCCACCTCATACACATTTTAGACCCATACTGCAGAGCACGCTGTGGTATGGAAGTACCTGAATTCATTAGCCCCTGGCCTGTGAACATTCTGCAAACATGAAAGATGCACTTGAAATGTCGCCTCTCAGTTACTTAGTCTTAGCTCCGTCAACACTGAGAACATAATTCATGATGAAAGTGCACCTGTGTGCAGATATTAAAACATCCTGAAGCCACAATTACTAAAACTATAAACGGTGACTGCAGATTTTTTATGTTTTCACAGGGGAACTTGCTCTGCCGTTTTTCACTTGACCTTCACAAGTGTCCTGAGAGAGGACTCACTGTTATCTCTACTGTACAGATTTTTAAAAACTGAGACTCAAACAGGTGGCAGGAGCCTGCCCAAGAGAGCCTAGAGGTGGCAGGGTCAGGAGTGGAGCCTGGGTGGGCTGACTTCCAAGCTCCTGTTATATGCATACAGCCTCTGGAGCAGACAGCCAGAAACCTGCCCCAGGATATTCTGGAATTTGACATATAATAAATGTTGGACTGCAAACCACTGGAGGAGAAAAGGATCGCTAACAAATGGGATAATTCATTTCTTGGAAAGAAAAGCCTCCTTTTAAAGCTCTACTTCACACTATCCAAAATAAATTCTACATAGATCAGATCAGAGTGAAATGCTAAAAAGAAAAAAAAAAACCTATGAAATTCTGGGGGCGTAGGTTCTCAGGGTATAATGTTTTTCTTTAAGTGTGTGGAGCTGAATCATTATATATTTATAATGGGGAAATACCCATTAGGGACCTATAATGCAAAAACTGGCCCCTGTTCTCCAACATCTGGTTAAATAACCATACTGCTGGCACCTTCGTATTGGACGTTAAAGAAACTAGTGCCAGAATGCAGACCTACCTAAGACACTACCACATGCTTCTTCATGATGCTGGAATTCAAAGTGATATGTTTCCCTGGGCTGTCATTCTATATAGCTCACAGCATTTTCTGTTGAGAAGTTTCAAGCAGTTTTCTCACCAAAAATGTTACAAGAAACATATTCATCAGGGTTGTGATCAGTTCATTTATACAAAATAAAATGGTGAACGTTCAGTAGAACTGACTTCATTAAAAGCTGGTGACTAATGGGGGTTTTCTCCATTTGAATTTTACTCTGGTTCTTCAATCCCTTTCTTATTTTGTACCCAAGAAGCCACAGGTTTCACAAAAGCTTGGTCTTGGCTAGGAATTTCAGGGTCTTTGACCATATTCCATTTGAAGCCTGACATTTTAAAATGATTCCACAAACTGAATGGAGAAATCGGTAGTGACCCAATCTCACAAAAATGGGATAGTAGCAGGAATCAGATTAAAATGGTGTATTGCACATTGATTTAACCAAGTCTCCAGTATCCTAAAATCATTATTTCACAGATCTTAGGCTTTGGAAGCTGTTATCGAATTCAAGTAAGACTAAGAAAAAGCAAAAATTTGTGTCATGATGGGCAGGGGAGGTAGGGTGATACTGGTTGGTGTTACTAGGTTGAGATGAAGGCAAAATGCATAGCAAGTCAGTGAGAAATAAACAGAACTTTCAAGTATTTAGAGCCTGGAAGTTACTTGTGGTCATGCACTCTTACTGAATGCCTTCATATTTACTCCTCAGTGTTGGCAATGTGGTTAATCCAAGCAAAACCTGAACAACTACTCTGGCCTCTTCACCATGAATCACTGACAAATGGGGGGTCCAGATCCCATTCTAAGCCAAAGCTGGCTGGATACAAGATGGTTTAACTCAAGAGACTTCTGACCATTTAAAAATGTTGATGCTGTTCTAGAGCCCTGCTTAATATCCCAGCTCAACAAGATTACAAAATGATGAGAAGAATGTGGGAGCAAACCTGGCTGCCCAAGGTCAAGAATGAATAAATAGAAAAGTCTTCATCTACGGTTTCAACACAAGCACTAAAAATAAATGAGGCTTGAACATGGAAGCCTCAACAGACTGCTAATCATGGCTAATCTTGGATGCTTATCTTGCTGGTTTGTTACGAGCAATAGCTGGAGCACTGTATTTTTTCTCTCAAAACAAATCTGAACTTTTATAATCAAATTCCTCACATTATTTTGGCAACCGGCACATTGACAGCTATTTTAAAAAAGCAAATGAGAAATACAGAGAGCTGCCTTCTGATGTGTGCTGTGAAGCGGCCACAGGTCTGGTCTCTAGGGCCCCACCTCCTTTATGAACACAAGCAAGGATAGCCTGAAGAACTTGCACATGCCACAGATGGGGCACTAGCAAATAAGCCCATTCAATTCATTGCTCAGAAACACGAACACCCTGAGTACAGCTTTTTCAAAGGACTGTCAACACCTCTTTGTTATACTGTCAGTTAAAAGTGAAACTCCAGTGGGTTGCTGACCTCTGCCCGATTCTTAGAAAAAAGAAAGGCTTAAAAACTGATTAGCTGATAGCTATCAGCCAAAGAGCTTCCTTACTTGGAAATGAGAGTTACTATTTGGCGTTATACTGTCAAGATTGATTAGAAGTGGAAAATCTGAATACGAGCAGTGGTATTCCTAACACCTGAATACTCAGGAGGATTTTAAAAAGGAATGTGCTCGTATCGAAAAACAAGTCTTGACAAACTTAATTTCTGAATTAAAAATATATAACAAAAGTAGAAATAACTTTTATAAAACAGTTTTTCATCATTATTTTCACTCCAGATTTCTCTGTAAGGATAATCTCTGGGAACAGCTTAGCTGGCTGCAACAATGAACAGCAAATTGGTGCAGAAGCTCTGTGATCTCTGGCTCTACCATTGACTAGTTGAATGACCCGGTAACTCCCTTCTTAGCTTCCTTGACCCTTAGTTTCCTCATCTGTGAAACAGGAATAATGATTCCATTATCCCTTGAGGGGTTGTAGAGAGGTCTGTAGGAATCTAACTGATACATGTGTTTAAACGCAGAACAAAAGATGATGAGACCACTGGGGATCATTATACTATTCTTTCCATTTTTGCATGAGTTTAAATTTTTCATAATAAAATAGTTTTTCAAAGACCAAAAAAAAAGGGGGGGGGGAGGGGCACCTGGATGGCTCAGTCAGTTAAGCATCCTACTTCAGCTCAGGTCATAATCTCGCAGTTTGTGGGTTCAAGCTCCGCACTGGGCTCTGTGCTGACAGCTCAGAGCCTGGAGCCTGCTTCAGATTCTGTGTCTCCCTTTCTCAACTGGTCCCCTGCTCATACTCCGTCTCCCTCTCTTTCTCTCTTTCAAAAATAAATAAACTTAAAAAAAATTTTTTTAAAGGCCAAAAAGAGCACAGTCGTAATTTCTGTACTTATTTTTTTTCAAGCAGACAAGGAGGTTTTTTGGTGTAATTATGGACATTGGTTCAAATTTTCCTCCTAGCAAGTTGAAAAGTTGGTACCAAATCTGAAATAATTTTATTTTTATCCTGATTTGAATGACAGCTGTCACAACTGGACACCTAAGAAGAAAAAGGCAATGGAAGTTTGCAATTTCCTGTTTCCCTTCTTCATTCCAATAGAAAAAAACAAAAATATGAAGGTGGTGAAAACTTAAGTCCTATTTACTTTTTCAGTGTTATAATGCGGACTTCCTTGAAATCCCCGTGTCCCTCTCAAAACTTCAAGACTAATACAAAAACACCTCCCAAGAAAATATCAAGAGATTGAAAAAGTGTGTCTTCCTCTGTGATTCAGAGCATTCATTCTGCCTACAGCACAGTGAAAGTGGTTTTTTGTTTTATTTTGGTTGGTGTGTATCCATGTGTGCTTGAAGAGTAAATACTGCCATTTTTTTCCTTAAATCAGAATCAGAAAGGCATCACCCAAACCAGCAAACCAAGAGGGGAGTACTCAGAAAAGGCTTCCAGCTGTCACCCAAGGGAAGTTCAGTGCCTTCTCCCTGGTTAGTGCTCTGTCCTGGAAACTGTCCCTTTAAGTCAGACTTCCTGGTAAGGCTCAGAGATTTCCGCATGCAGCTTCCTGGAGACGGTGTAAGATAAACAATAAACTTTGCAGCAAAATCTTGGACAATAAGCCCCACGTGGCCATAACAAGAAGCAATTATAAGCTCTGACAATGGCTAGGACATTTCCAACAGGAATGCAAATCTGTGATAAACATGGGGGAAACATGTTACCCCACACACCTGCACAAATTAAACTAATTAAAAAAAAATAGTTCCTAGCTTCTCAACGGATTGAGAAATAGTTGCTTCCAAATTTGGCACTATTTTTCTTAAATCATTGTCTAAGAGAAAGGCAGTCTGGACTTTCTTAAAGTGCTACCACCTATTGATGAAAGCTGCTGAGGCCAAGGGACTCTCCATGAGTCACTTAGTCCATATGTCTCTGTGAGGGACATTGATCCCTCTGGACACTCTGCAGTTCAACGGTCTTCCTAGGTTTGGGAAAGCCCCAACCCACGAACGAGAGCTCTTGTTCCACCAAAAGAGATAAGGATGCCACACACTTTCTTTCCCAGCCTCCCTTGCAGCTAGGGAATGAGAGCAGGAGCTAGGCTCAGCCAATCAGATACCCGGACCCCAGACTTGGCATCAAAAGCTGGTGTGCGAACAGCAGGGACACTGCAAACTCTATTCCTGTGGGGGTGGCAGCAGCTCACAGTGGCAGCAGTGAGTGCTGACTGAACAGCCACATTAGTTGGCACAACCCATGCTATCTACATCCACCCAGCAGTGGCAGCAATGGTGTGCTTGTAGGAAATGTTTGGTGGTGTAATTGGAGGTTGTTCCTGGTTTCCTAATACTTCCCCAATTTTCTGAGTGTCTTATATCCTGTAATAAATAATAAATTCCTTTTCTGCTTAAATCAATCAGAACTGGGTTTTGGGGCACCTGGGTGGCTTGGTCAGTGGAGCATCCTACTTTAGCTTAGGTCATGATCTCATAGCTAGTGAGTTCGAGCCCCACATTGGGCTCACTGCTGTCAGCACAGAGCCTGCTTTGGATCCTCTGTCCCCCTCTCCCTATGTCCCTCCCCTGCTGGTGCAATCTCTCAAAACAAAAACAAAGATAAACCTGGGTTTTATTGCTAGGGGTTAGTTCATATACACAGAAAACAAGATAGGTTAAAGCTGAAGTCATCCAAAATCTGATCCCACAGAATGATTCTGAGCATAAGCATTGAATCACTTCTTTCACATTTCAAATTCAATCCAAACACTGTCCCTTGGCCCAAAAGACCCTACATCAATTGGCCTCTGTCTCCTCCCTAGACCTTACCTCATTGTATTTTCCCTCCTTCTCCCAAGCTCTGGTCACACTTTCTGTTCCTCATCAAGGTATTTCCTGCCCCAGGGCCTTTGTACGTGTTCTCCAGAAAACTCTTTCCTCCAAATCTTCACAATGCAGCAGGATTCTTCTCATAGTTTGGTCCCAGCTTACAGGAAACCTTCCCTCCCAAGCTGCCTAATGGATCCCACTCCCCCGTCCCACCATCTTATCCTCTAAATGACACCCTGTTGATTCTCTTTCCAGCATATATCCTGTGATTGATTAATGTATTTAATTATTAATAACATTAACAACCACCACTGATTGGAAGCCTGCTATGCACCAGACATTAAACATTTCATTTTATGACCACTCTATGAGATAGGTACTTTTATTATCCTTAGCTTATATAGATGAGGAAGCAGGTTCAGAGGGGTTAAGGAAGTTGTCCAAGCTCAGCAGTGGTGGGATAGGGATTTGAATCTAGGTCTGTAACATGGCTCATTACCACAGCGTTCATTCAAGCAGTTGTCTGATAGCGACTAAACGAACATCAACCACAGTGTAGACTCTGCAGCAACAGGACAGACTCCGTTCTCATGGAGGCTACAGCCTGATGTTCCAGCTCTATCACCGGTTCTTCTATTATCCACAGACCCTGCTTAGGGAAGAAACGCAGCCAGGCGTGTGTAAAGAGGGCACAGGGGTCCTTCGTGCAACACAAAAGTGCCCAGCTCTGTACTCAAAGCGTTGGGCATACAAAAATAGCACAGGAGAACTCACGGGCCAGAAGGAATGCAGAACTGCAAACAATGCTTTGCTGCTCAATCTGTTGTGTTCCATGGCTTGGAATAGCAGGAACACTGAGGAAGCAGCCAGGGACAATTCTCAGGTTCCCCCCAGCAAAAGAGCTATTGGAGCAGTTCATTAGGGATGTGTAGGAGGTGCCAGGCTGAGGAGAGGGTAGCCAGAGCAAAGGAGAGAGGTGGGGAGATGTTTAAAGAGCTGTGGCAGGGATGGGGTATGAAGGCTGGGAGATGAGAAGGTTGGAGCCAAGGTAGAAATTCCAACTGTATCCTGTGGAAAATGGCGAACAAGAACAAGATTTTCAGCAAGAACAGACACACGACCAGATATGAATTCTATTTGTTAAGAACAGGGGCCATGACTATATGATACGGGTGATATGTCTTTGCCCCTTATTTCCCATTTTAAAGTACACATATATATCAGCTCAAAGCCAGGAATTTAACAACAACAACAAAATTCCATTTCTATGATTCCTAACTCCCTCTCCTTGCTGAATGAAAAGTGAGATAAATTTCCTCTCCCAACAGGAGTTAAGCACAGCCATTCTCTCCCAGAATGTGAAATTACACAGAGCTCTCACATCAGTAATTTATGGAGAAAAGAAGGAATTCCCCGCCACTTGACTTTACAACTCCAATCACCTTTGCCCAGATTCTCCCAGTGTGATAACAGGAACCTCACCTCTGGGTTGTGTCATTATTAAAATGAAAGGCTGATTTTTATTTTTTTAAAAATGTACAAGGTTGAGGCACATATGGCCTCTTGTGTTGAATGAGCACCTGGGGCTTGTGAGAAGGGTCCTCAGAACCACCCTCTGAGGCTAGGTAAGGCCAAGCACATAGTAACAGGCCCTCGTTTGCGGCTGAGGAGGTCTGGGAACCCCGAGGCCAGCCAAGGTGGCGGGGGCATAGCATCTGGGAAGTAGACTGGAAATCAATGAAAGCAGCTTAGCACCGAGGTTAGGAATAGACATTCTGAGTCAAACAACCCAAATTCAAACCCCAGTGCTATGCTTACTCTGTAACTTCTGATGATTTATTTAACTTCTCTGTACCTCCATTTTATCATCTGTCAAATGGGGGTAATAAGAGAATCCACCACACAAGGCAATATAAATTTATATTTTAATATAAATGTAAATTTCCATTTAATTAAATGTTAAATTTATATTTAACATAGAAATATGTTATATTATACATAACATTATGTAATATAGTAAATAATAATGTTATTATCACCTACTCTAACCCAATTTGAGAAAGAATTTGTCAGGAGGCCTGGGTGGCTCAATTGGTTGAGCGTCTCACTCTTGATTTTGGCTCAGGTCCTGATTCTAGGGTTATGGGATCGAGCCCCACATCGGGCTCTATGCTCAGCATGGAGCCTGCTTAAGATTCTGTCTCTCTCTCCCTCTACCCCTCACCCCTCTCTCTCTCTGTCTCTCAAAAATTAAATAAATAAATAAATAAATAAATAAATAAATAAATAAATAAATAAAAGAATTTGTCAACAAAAATGAGAGGTCTGAGGGGTAGAGCCCTGGGAGCAGATGCTGGCAATACTCATGCAGTGATTTCTGAACACCTTTAGGCCAGTGACACTGACGCTAATGTGAAACCTATAGGCAGTTTGCTGAGCCAGAGTCTAGGTTCCACCACACATGAGCCACAGACTTGGGGGAGTCACTTAGTCCTTAAAACCTTGATTTCCTCATCTGTGCAAAGGGGACAGCAATAGTACCTCCATCACACATTAAGTCAAGTACTGGCATTCAACTCTACATGCATTTTTCGCAGATAATCTCCCCCCACAACACAGTAAATCATACACAATTATGATGTCTATTTTACAAGCAAGAAATCCCATGGCTCAGAGATGTTAATCAAACTGCCAAAGGGTACACAGCTAGACTCACCTGCAGGAGGTCTGACCCAAAACCAGTACTCTAAGCCTCTGTCAATTCTGCACACCTGTGAAGCATGAGAAGGAGGCACCATAGTCCCTCTGCAGGATGAAGGGGTAACTGATGTGTGTGTGGGAATTGCCATTTAAGAAGGGTGTGACAGATCCCTGCCCTTATGGCACCTGCTAGGCCATGAAACTCCCACTTGTTCAGCACCTCCCAGGTGTCAGGCACCATGATGAATGCTCATCACATCATCACCATCTCATCACCATGGCAACCTTCCGAAGGCAAAGACTGGAGGACACTGAGGCTCAGAGAGGTTGAATTCCTGGCCCATGGGTCACAGAGTTTGTCAGCGGTTGGCATCCCAACACACATCTGGATCTGTCCTACACCTACTCAGACTTGTGGATGGGCTCTGAAACACCCTTAATGTCTCTCAAGTGCCCCTCTCCCCCTCATTACCTCCCACTCTGAAAGCACAAAGCTGTTTATTCTGCACCAGGATAATGACCACGGGGGCCGAGCAGGGCCATGGCACAAGCTATAATTACTGCAGACAACAATTTGCATTCCAAATCTGAAATGTGTTCAGGGCCTCACTTGAGCCCTGTAATCAGCTTAGCCTCTGCCCAAATCTCTCTCTTTATGAAGACATACTTGACGACCTGAGCCACAGCGGAGTTTGGAAAATCTGCCTCTGCCCCCAGCGAACTGCCATCTGAGGAAAAACCATACTGAGAAATAGCAGGGTTGAGTGAGATTTAAACCCTGGAGAGGTCAAATTCCATTGCCGAACAAGGCAAATAGTAGCTAGGACAGGGGACAGGCAGGGCAAGACTGGTAAATAATTAAAGTCAGGAAATGCATTACATAACACACGGGCCTCAGTGCCCAGAGGTGGAATGGACCGCTCCCCCCGACCTCTTTTATCACATAGTGCTGTCTTGCCTATGAGTCACATGTCAGGGTGTGGTGGTCCAGCTGCCCAGGACAACCCAGGACACCTACTAGATCAGTGAAAGGCGCATTATGAGAAAAAAAAATACATCATCTGCATCAGAGGGAGAGTTCCAGGAGGACCTTTCCATGGACAAAGAATGCTATGATTTGGGTACTCCCAGGAGTGGAAGGATGGTACAGTGAGGAGAGTGGGGTTACAGAATTTTCAACGCTGCATCTGGCCACTTTTATTATATCTGAATCACAGAAGGATTTGTACTAAGTGGCTGGAGTCCTGAGTACTGGTTAACTGGAATTCACCAGGGCTCTACTTTCTTTTAGTAGAGAAAGAGGACAAACCACATGTCAATTTCCATAACCCCCCAATCCTGACCGAAGACTTTCACATGAAACCTCTGTTGCGCTGACAGTACCTGTAAGCCAAATGTAGACTGCCCTAAGAATCACAGTGCTTCTTGGGGCGCCTGGGTGGCTCAGTCGGTTGAGCGACTGACTTCAGCTGAGGTCATGATCTCGCAGTTCGTGAGTTCGAGCCCCACATCAGGGTCTGTGCTGATGGCTCAGAGCCTGGAGCCTGCTTTGGATTCTGTGTCTCCCTCTCTTTGCCCCTTCCCCAGTCATGTTCTGTCTCTCAAAAATGAATAAACGTTAGAAAAAAAAAATAATCACAGTGTTTCTCAAATCTTCCTGTGCCACACATCAGCTGAGGAGCCTGAGGAGCCTGTTAAAATGCTCATTCTGATTCAGGTCTGGGGTACAGCCTGAGATTCTACTCCTTTTTTTTTTTTTTTAAAGTAGGCTTCATACTCAGCGCAGAACCAAATGTGCGGCTTGAATTCACGACCCTGAGAACATGACCTGAGCTGAGATCAAGAGTCAGATGCCTAACCAACTGAGCCACCCAGGTGCTCCAAGAGTCTGCATTTCTAATGAGCTCCCAGGTGCTATTTCTGCTACTGCCCCATGGACCACACTTTGAGAATCTTTGCTGGGAGACATGCTAGTGGCTTAGGCTGAAAAAATTCATATTTTCTATGCTTCTATGGTCATGGAGTCAAGCAGTGACTTCACTTTAAGAGCAAAGAAGTAAACGCAAGCACTAGGTATCTTTAAGGTTCCTGTTTCAAGTTATCTCATTGGTGGTTAACAGAATGACTGTTCCTCAAGGAAAACGTTGTTAAATGCTGTTAACTAAGGAAAACCCAGAAGATCTTCCATTGGCTGAAGTTTCTGGAATAGCCCTGGATCCTCTAAGGTTCAAAGGACCTGAGGCATCAAAGGACAACATAGCTGGGGATCTTGCCTTTGCCAATGTTCTCATTCACTGATGCTTGTCTCCCATTCAGCAGGGTGGCCAGACCACTGCCGGTATGGTATGTTCTAGAAGCTGAGTAACCTGTTAACCCAGTCTATCAGTTGTGGCTGAGGGTCTCTTAGGGACTCGAGCACTTCGTCATCAGTTACAGATTGCAACTTCCTAACCAGACAGGCACCTTAATAAAATCATTCAACTAATCCGATGCATTTTTAAAAAAACTGGCTGAAGCAGGCTGTCCAGTCCCGTTACACAAACAGTACACAATGAATTGCTGATAGCATCTCCTTACCATTGCCAACATAAACTCTGCCAGGCCGGCAGAAATAAGCCCAGTGACTGTAAGCAACAATAGTTGCATGAGTTTGTTTAAATAAACATAACTAACAGGTAAAAATGTTTTTATCTCCTCCCATTGCCAAGCCAGAGATTTTGAGACTGAATTCTTGTAGAAATAAAACCAGTGTTAAGTGTAAGAAACAGAAGGCAGCTAAGGAGAGAACACCCAGAAAGCCAACTTTGTGTTTCTTCCAGAAACACACATGGAGATACCAATTTTTGGAATAAGTTAACTAGAACAAATAAAACCAAATTAATTCACTTACTTGCATTGTCTATTTACTATTTCACAGTAAGGATTTTGTTTCTTTCCTGTTCTTGTCCACTTGTCCATTTTTATGCACTTTTTTGACATTTGCCCTTTGAGTTGGCTAGTGGAAATACTTCGTAATATATTAAAGAAGTTTGATACCACTAAATAACATAAAATAACACACAAGAGATGTAATAGGCAATATTAGTCTTTAAGCCAAAACTCTAAAATAGAAAAAAAAAATGCAAGTGGACAAGGAAGGGAAATGAGCATTTATTAGAGGGATGATATTCAAGTAGGAGGCACGATCGATGAGGGAGTTTGGTGTACCACGTCAGAATGACTCATGAAACAAGATGGAGAAGTCACTTCCTAAGCAATGGATATCAGAACAAAAGGAAAAGCGAATCGAGGACAAGTATTTTAGTGGCACATACGCAGAGCCTCTTAGTCACTCTGGATAATGAGATGAGTATATTTTAAAAAGAAGGAAAAAAGATATGACATCAAGACCATAAGAATAGGCAGCAGGTTTTATTACATTTCAAGAACAGTCAATCTTGCCCATTTGCACCAATAATGCAGACTTGAAAGCACTATTCTGGTCTAAAACTCAAGCTTTTTCTTTCCTTGAGAAGTTTTAGAATTTGGCGACAAACATACATGCCTGGCAAAGGTATGGCCCAAGAAAAACATGTTTGATTTTAATTACTCGTAAAACAAATAATTTAACTCTTGTAAGACAACAAAAATACTTTGCAGGGGGAAGGGTATTTTTAAAAAGCCAGTATCTTTTTGACCCCCAAATTACTAAGCCAACCTTGCAATCTGTAGTCCTCTGAGTTTCAATAATAAACTAAACCAAAGAGAAAGAATACACAGGTTGCCATATTAAACATTTTTCTCTAATTTTCCCAAAGTGATATTCCAAAGTAGTGTCCCAAGCTATCATCCAGAACCCATCAACATAATAGACCCCAACTTAGTAAGAAGCAATTGAGTTACCTATTAATTCTTTGGAATATTAACTCTTTGGGGGATGATTTCTTTCTTGGCTGAGTACATAGTATTCATTCTTATTAAGATGCTTTCCTCCTCTCTCAAACATCCAAGTAAGATTTATGGATTCGTTGTTATTAGAAAAGGAAGACAAAATTCCTCCAAGTTCACCTTCGCCCAGTTCTCACATTTGAAACTCCTCCATAAACAGATGCCTTATTTTAAAATTCCATCTTAAGTAACCACAGGATTTAGGCAAATTCATTGAATTTCTGACTTCGATTTATTCCTGTGGCCTACTGGGATGATTTTTCTTCTTAAACCTTTAAACCTAAAACTCCACTCCAAAATTACAGTTCACATATCTGTCTCCTCACCTCAATTTTTCTTCTTGATTATGAAAATTACATATGTACACACCCTGTAGAAACTTGGAAAAAACAAAACAAAGAAAACAATGTCCCTTCAAACTCACTTACTGGGAGGAAATCATTATTAATATTTTGGCATGTTTAATTTTTTTATAGCAGAATCATTACTCTATATACAATTTTATTTCCTGCTTTTAAAAACATGCTAAACATTTTTCATTGAATAACACTCTTCCTCAACAACCCCTTATGGCTCCATAATACATGCTCATAAGGATAAGACACAACTCACCAACTGCCCCACATTATCAGACATTTAGACTTTTCCCACTTCTTTCTATCATTATAATGATTGCTGCACTAAACACTTCTGTGCATAAATCTTAATCCACATGTCTGGTGGCTTCTGCAGGATAGATTCCCAGGAGTGGAATTATTGGGGCCAATGGCCATAAATACGTTTATGGTTCTTTTTTTTTTTTTTTAATGTTTATTTTTGAGACAGAGAGAGACAGAGCATGAACGGGGGAGGGGCAGAGAGAGAGGGAGACACAGAACCGGAAGCAGGCTCCAGGCTCTGAGCCATCAGCCCAGAGCCTGACGCGGGGCTCGAACCCACGGACCGCGAGATCGTGACCTGAGCTGAAGTCGGACGCTTAACCGACTGAGCCACCCAGGCGCCCCAATACATTTATGGTTCTTGACACAAACAGCTTTCCAGAAAGATGATCAAATAATAATGCCACTAAACACCTGCGAGAGAATCCATCCTGCAATACCCTCACTAGCATTTCAAATTACCACTTGTTGAGAGGTGGGGCGGGGAGTGGATCTGAACCAGGCTCCATGCCCAGCACAGAGCCTGATGCGGGGCTTGATCTCATGAAACCTGGGATCATGACCTGGGCCAAAATAAAGCATCCGATGCTCAACCACTGAGCCACCCAGGCACTCCCCAAATTACCACTTTTTAAAAGGCTGATTAAATCTGTAGGTGAAAAACAACACCTTGAAAAATTTCCAATCTTTAGACTGACCTGCTGAGGTCAATGATTTCAAATGTTTCCTCAATATCAAAATAATATTTTATCCTTCAAAACATGACGCTAATTTTTCCCAGTTATAAAAATGCAATCAAAACCACAAACATGAGAAGAATGTCAACATTTGTTAGATATTTTCTTTGGGCAACTAAGGTGCCATGGTTAAGAAGCCAAGAACAGCCAGTTCGATGTACCAGTCTGTGACAATACAGAGAGACACCCCTCACAGAGAGATGCTAGCAAAATAAATTAAGAACTAAACCCACTGCCAAACTTCACAAGATACATAAGATCTGAATTACTGTAGAATAATTACTATAATTACTATGTATTCCTTCTCACAGGTATTGTATTGACTTTAGTCAATACCTGTCAGAAGGAATACATTAGAATGTTCAAGAATATATGAAGACTACATTTGAAATTCATTCATTAGTTTTCTTATGTAAGAAATTTTCTTTCCTCCTCTAAATCAGTGCATATTCCCATATACATCAAGTATATTGGGGGTTTTTTGTTTGTTTGCTTAATGGCACATACATGCAAAAAACAAATGTTCCAGACTCTGTCTACCACAAGCCAGGGCCTGAAATGATCACTCTATAACATGGAAAAATCGTAGATAAATGGAAAGTTTTTCTACTATCCTGGAAATGTTTTGGTGTTATCTTCCTCACATTCTCTTTCCAGGGAATCTGCCCCACTGTCCCCAGCATTGCCCACAGTTCCTGCTGAGTGAACATAAAAGTCGTAGTAGCAGAGGAGAAAAAAGTGTTTATTGAGCACTTACTATCTCATAGACCCGGTGCTAAATGCTTGATATGAATTATTTCACTCAATCCTCATCAGAACCCAATGAGCTAGACACATTTTCAGGTGAGGACTCTGAATCTCAGTGAAGTTAGTCACTTACCAACACTGGTGAATGGCAGATCCATTTGATCCTGACCCCCTGGCCACACACGACTGGACCAAGGGAGAGGGAAGTCCTTCTAAGAGCTGGCCAGCAGCCTGCCCATCACCTGTGAGGTCCAGTCCAAGAAAGACAACCTGATGTGATCAGAATTTTCTTAGGAAGTTGGGGACGGGGCACCTGAGACTCCCCAGTGAGTTGTGGGGGAGAGATCATGTCAGGTTTGGTCAGACCACCCCAAAGTGCCACATGCATGGAGAAGACACTGGGAGCAGGACCTACACATCAGAAGGGGAAGGCAGAGAAAGGAAAAATGAAACCAACCACAGAGATAAATCCTGGGTTCCTGCAACTGTATATTCTCTAATTAAAGAGCACTTCTCTGGAGGGAGTGGAACAAGTGTCTGTTTTGTTTGTTTTTTGTTTTTTTGTTTTTTTTTCCAAAAGTTCTGCCTAAAACATCCACCATGGACAAACTAATGCTTCTCAGAGGGCAGGTGGGAGGGGGGAGGGGTAGGTTCAGGGGATTAAGAGTACATTTATTGTGCTGAGCACTGAGTGATGTACAGATGGTTGAATATTGTACACCTGAAACTAACATAACACTGGATGTTAACTATACTGGAATTAAATTTTTTTAAAAAATACAGAAAGGAGGATTGACATTAACTAATTAATTAATTAACAATATCCACCAAGGAATCTACAGTGGAATCACTCCCCAGAGACTAGGCCCCAGCATCTATCCTGTCTGGCAAGTTAGCACCGTTTATAACAAACATCCCATCGTTGTGTGCCTCTTAACGCGCCAAGTAGCTGGCAACCCTTAGTATGTTTTCCTGCCCAAAACCAGGTCTTTAGACTTATCACTTTATAAATATAAAGGACGGAGGAATAAGTTAAATGACATCATAAGGAAGCAACCAGATAAATTCAAATGTGAGACACATTCCATAAGCAACTGGACTGGTCTTTTCAAAAGGTCAACATCATTTTAAAGAGGGGAAAGGTGATGAGGGGAGTATTTAAGAATAAAAAAGACTAAAAAACATAGTAACAAAATAAAATCGTAGTCCTCAATTAGGTTTAAAAAAATCCAACCAGATGTCATGCATGACTTTTGAATGGTTTTGAGGGGAGTACCAACTATATAAGACTATTGCAGAAATTTGAATGTGGAATGAATCTTAGGAAATGTTAGAGAATTATTAATAACTTTCTTAGGTGTGATATTGATGTTATGGTAATAAAACCTCCTTATTCTTAGGACATATATATTGAAGTATTTAGAGGTGAAGGGTAATGGAATCTGCAATTGAATGGCTTATTAAAATAAATCCAAACTGTACAAACATCTATAGACAGCTAGATAGATAGGGCAAAAAATTAGTGATTGTTGATTTCAGATGGTGGGCCTTCACTGCAGTTATATTTCAACTTCCCATATGTTTGAAATTTTTCATAACAAAAAGTTGAAAAAAATAACACACAGAGGAAAAATAATAATCATGGAAACCCCTTAAAAAGGTACCAGGTAAAGCCTGACATCCCTTCTCTCAATAAACACACTCAATGGTTCCTACTCCACTGCTAGAACAAATGTTGTACATACATCTTCAGTTCAGCCCCTGGTAGGTGTGGCTTGTTTTCAGGGAGCATGCTACCCAAAAAGCCCACAACAAGGTCTGGAATCGCCATCTCGTCACCGGGACTGACAAGGAGGACAGCAGGTTCACCATCCCATCTAATAATGAGCCATAAGTTCTCTCCCCAGCCCCTTTTCAATGAACAGGTTTAGTTGAACCAGTGTTAATGAAATGCATATCTGTAACCACGCCATCGCACCTTCCTCAAATCAGAGCTGTGATTTTAAATAAATCTTCATCTGTCCCTAAAAAAAAGTAATCAGCCACATTTCTCTTTTTTTTTTTTTTTTTTCTAAATGAGATGTTAGGTCAAATCAGCCCTAAGGATACAAAAACACATCGTGTATTGGAAGCGTTCTGCACAGAACATTTCCTCCTTCCTGAATGTGCATTTAACCAGGTCAGGGCACTGGTGGTCCACGTTGCTACTGCAGCATCAAACCCAGCTGGTTTTACTGCCAGCACCTTGTGGAAGTCAGCAATAATAGTCACGCACAAAAAGGCTGGCCCGGGAGTTGTGTTCGTTGAGATTTCCAGAGCTGAATGGCAGGAGAGAGCCTAAGTAGGGGAACAAATGTGGGAGGCCTGAAAACCAAGTAAAAGAAGAATTTTCATCATTAGGCTTATGTAGGGCAGCACATCTAAAAATGGGTCTTATGTAATCAAGTTGTAAGAAGCAATGCTTTTAGAAAATATTTATTTCGGGGCGCCTGGGTGGCGCAGTCGGTTAAGCGTCCGACTTCAACCAGGTCACGATCTCGCAGTCTGTGAGTTCGAGCCCTGCGTCAGGCTCTGGGCTGATGGCTCGGAGCCTGGAGCCTGTTTCCAATTCTGTGTCTCCCTCTCTCTCTGCCCCTCCCCCGTTCAAGCTCTGTCTCTCTCTGTCCCAAAAATAAATAAAAAACGTTGAAAAAAAAAATTAAAAAAAAAAAATATTTATTTCAATTACTGAAGAGAAGTAAGTTTGTAAGACTTATCTTCAATAATAGAAATATTTCCGTTTGTTTTAAATATAAATAAGTGGTTAGGAGGTAGAACATGTGTATGGCAAACAGATAGGAAAGGGTGGAGGGAACAAAAGAACCTGACATTCATGAAGCACGTGGTTACTAAATGTTTGTTATGCGCTAAGTATGCCTGAGACTGGTGAGGTACTAAATATACAGAGGCACTAAATACATATGAGCACTTAACATACATAAGACTTTAATTTGGCTACCCCATTAGAGATACCCATTCTGGCTCCGTGTGTTCTCTTCCCCAAAAAACTGGTATCCTTGGCCAGGTATACTTGTCCCTGAGTCTTTTGATAAAGAAGTCTGTCTCCTTGGCCCAGGGCACCTTCAGTCTGTGGGCCTCTTGCTTGAACTTCAACTCTGCATCATCATCATCAACCACATCATCAGTAGGGAAGGCCAATGCAGTAGAGAAAGAGAAAGGATATATTGGCATTGTGGACGCCTGGATTCAGGTGAGATCCTTCCATCCTGCCTACATCCTCTCTGCAGTGTGTTCATTTACTCCATCTTTTACCCTTTGCTTCTCATTGTGCGTTTCAATTGTTTTAATGGACAGTGTGATTTGAGCACTTGAAAGGCCGGGTGGGAGGGACGTGTTGTTTAGAGTCACAATGAACTAAACCAAGTTCAATCCATTAAACAGGCCATTGACTCTGAAGAGGAAGAAGTCGACAGGAGAGAAGAAAAGTCAGTGACCAGACCTTTACCAACACCCATGCAAAAGGTTTTAATTCCCATCCCCAGTTTCTCATGTGGGCAGGAAACATAAAATAAAATCTAACAGGGAGGGGGAAAGGAAAACTGAGTGGGAGGGTTCAGCTTCAGGAAAGGGATTTTCCAAATAGGTGTATCCCCTTGGCTCTCAACATTACCATCACCTCCCACATCTGCAAATAGCATCAGGACATTTTGAAGGTGACAAGATCACTGCCCTGATACTATTTGTGTAAGAAAGGTTAAATTTGATTATAATGAAAGATAAAAAGCTCCATGAAAAGTCATAACTTTGACAAACTACAAAGCAATATGGAGGCTGATATTTGGGCTATTTTCTATTTAAAGCCCAACACTAAGCTCCAACACTTTCCAATATTATAGAAACAGCCATAAGCCATTTCAGAACACAATTTTCCAGAATCTGCTATTATTTCAATGAATCTAGAAAACTCACATTTTATGTCTTATGAGTAGTCTATTCTTGCTCCCAGATCAGATTGTCATGGTTGAAACAAAACAAAACAAAACAAAACAAAACAAAACAAAACAAAACAACAAGGGGCACCTGGGTGGTTCAGTCAATTGAGGGTGTGACTCTTGATTTTGGCTCAGGTCATGATCTCATTGTTCATGAAATTGGGCCCTGGGTCAGGCTCTGCACTGGTCGTGTGGAGCCTGCTTGGGATTCCCTCTTTCCCTCTTTCTCTGCCTCTACCCTGCTCCCTCTCTCTCTCGAAATAAATAAATAAACAGTAAACAAACAAAAACCAAAATAACTAAAAGGACTGCTTCCTCCTACCCAATATTAAAGAAAAGGAGTTAGTTTTGTCCACCTGAGGGCCAGACCCTGGGAATCAGGATGACTATCCTCTACCATAGGAGGAGAGGGAGACTTTTGCAGACAAGAATGGTTAGTATCCGCCTAGTGCCTCCCACCTTCTTCCAGAAGCTGCCCCCTTCTTCCCTACATCACTGTAGTTAGCATAGGAGCCAACACAGTGGTACAGCAGGACCCCACTCCATGGCCACTGCTGATTGGTCCAGGAGTATCCACCTGACCCAAGCTGGGCCAATCAAAACCCCTCCCTAGCAATTTTGGTTCTGAGCCAAGAAGAGGCTGGTCTCTGCAGATGGTTGCATTTCCACAGCACAGAAAAATGGAAGAAGTCAGTCTGCAGAGAAAATGCAGCAAAAACAGAGGAGTTGGAAACCCTCCCAGGCTCCTGGTGCCTGGTTCCAGTGGCTTCTAAGGCCTTGCTGTATTCCACAAGATACTCCCCAGACCTCTGTAATTAAAAAACAACAACAACAACAACAACAACAACAACTCTCCTTATTGAAGCTAATTTGAGTTGAGTTTCCGTTACCTGCATCTAAGATTTCTTAACCCAGAAAACCAAGTCAATCAAAATTATCTTTTACTCTGCACCATGCTGGAACACAAAAAGGGAATAACTGAACTGATAACTACATAAAATAAGCAAAGGCATCTATAAATTCTGCCTCCAAAGTTCAGAATTTGTGCTACTGTCAGAGAAGCCCCTATGTCCCACAGACCTCACATGTGAGCGAAAAGAAACTACCTGCAAATCTAAAACTGAGCTTCAGTCTGCCTGGCATATTGTTGTCAGCAGACTGAAGATGACGGGGACTTTTCCTCACAGGTGTCAGCAGCTG
This sequence comes from Panthera leo, assembly GCF_018350215.1. Classification (NCBI taxonomy): domain Eukaryota; kingdom Metazoa; phylum Chordata; class Mammalia; order Carnivora; family Felidae; genus Panthera; species Panthera leo. The sequence continues at coordinate 24,875,766 of NC_056680.1, forward strand.
CTCTCGAGCTGGCTTCTCCACTGCCTGAAGGGAAACGAGGCAAGAGGGCTAAGCGGAAACCAGACACAGTCAGTTTTTCCTTTTGAGGGGGCACCGCACACAGAAAAGGCATTTCTTAAACACACATATTTAGGAAAGTCATTTCAGGTGTAAGAGAACTCTGATTACAAGGAGCCAATATTTTCTGCACACTTAACTACACGGAGGCATTATTATTCAGATCGCTTTACACCCATTATAACCAAGTCTCAAGGTTTGAGAAGATGGCATTATTGTCCCCATTCTGCCGATAAGGACCTGACACTGTGGAATGTGTCTTGTCTGAAGTTTCCGATCGGCATTGCACCCTCAAAGCCTGTGCCTTTTCACCACTTAGGCTTTTGTTATGACTGCCAAGGACTGTCCACCAAACTCAAGAGTTTGGCTGTCCAGAGGCCAGAGGCGGTGGGCAGTAAAACTTCTCACCCTGAGAGGCAGCCTCTAGATTGACCATTGGGGGTGGGGAGGTGAGGACAGTGAGGCAGGGTGGGGGCAAATGTCTTGCAGCCCAGCTCAGCAGGTGCCTGCCTCTTCTGTGTGCCCAGATTTGATCAGCCCCTAGATGTTTTGCCACAACACATGTTCAGTGATGCACTCTGATGTTCTCTAAGCCCCAGAAGCTTTTGTATATTTTTTTTAAGTTTACTTGTTTGAGACAGAGAGAGAGCACAAGCAGGGGAAGGGCAGAGAAAAAGGGAGCCCAAGCAGACTCCATGCTTTCAGCACAGGGCCCAATGTGGGGCTTGAACCCACGAACTGGATAATCACAACCTGAGCTGAAATCAAGAGGGAGATGCTTAACTGACTGAGCCACCCTGGCGCCCCAGCCCCAGGAGGTTTTAAAATAAGCCTCCTCTTGCTTACAGAAGGTTTCGTTGTGGAGGGTGTTTGATTTTAATTGATATAAGTGTTAGTGTTTTTGCTAACTATAAAAGCAATATGTTTTCTCTCTCTCTTTCTCTCTCTCTCTCTCTCTCTCCCGGAAATTCAGACATTACCAAAAACATGTAACTACCACAGCAACAGGTTGTCAGTCAATGGTGATATTCCTTCAGACATTTTTCTGTGTATATAAGAATATATTCTTATATTAAGAATTATATTATATTAATATATATATTAATATATATTAATAAATATATTAATATATATATATTAAGAATATATAAGAATATATTCCTATAAAGAGGGTTTCATTTTTGTTATTTTTTTTTTTGCTTTAATCCTGGTTTAATCCTAAACATGGAGTTTTACATTATATACTTCTGCACCATCTGTACTTTGAACAATTAAGTGGCTGAGAGCACAGGCTGTCCGGGTTCCAAAGCAGAATCTACCACTTTATTGCTATGAGACCTTGGAGTTGTGTAATTAAAATCCTGGGTCTCAGTTTGCCCATCAGGAAAATGGGCATAATAATAGTCCATCTGTCTGATGGAGTTGTTGGGGGTGTGATGACATGCAAAGGACTAAGAACAGTAGCTAACATATTATAAGAGCTAAATAAATGTGACACATTATGTCAGTGTCTTTTTTATTTCTTTTGTCATTTAAAAATATGTTTAAAGTATGAGTTAGAATGAACAACTTGACTTTGTTTACTTGTAATATGTGTTTTCTCTTCTGTGCTATTTACTCATATCCTTCAACTATTTTCCTGTTGAGTTTTCAAACTTGTGTTATTGCTTTGCAAGAGTCCCTTGTATATGAGGGAAGTTAGTAACTTAGTACTGAAGAGAAGTTCCCAAAAGGTACTGGCAAAGAACATGGGCTTTGGAATGAGGTGAGCTGAGGTTAGAATCCCACCTCCACCACTTACCTGTCATGTGACCCTGAGCAACCTGCTCCACTTTTTAAGTTTATTTATTTATTTTGAGAGAGAGAGAGAGAGAGAGAGAGAGAGAGAGAGAGAGAGAGAGAGTGGGGGCACCAGAAGGCCAGCAGGGGAGGGGCAGAGAGAGGAGGGAGAGACAGAGAATCCCAAGCATGCTCCACACTGTCCACGTGAAGTCCGATGCGGGGCTTGAACTCACAAACCATGAGATCATGACCTGAACCAAAATCAAGAGTTGGAGGTTTAACCGACTAAGCCACCAGGCACCCCTCCACTTTTAAACCTCTCTTCAGTGGGCAGAATTATAGCAAGGCTCCTCAAGCCCCCAGACCCTACTGGGCACACCTTGTATAATCAATCCCCTCCCCTGAGTGCAGGCAGAATCTGAGAATGTGATGAAGTATCACCCCATGGCTACGTTACTAATTATTGACTTTTAGATCATGTAAAGGAAGATGATCTGGGTGGTGATCTAATCCGGTGAGCCCTTAAAAGGAACTGGGTTCTTCCTCAAGTCAGAGAGATGTGAAGCATACGAGGCATTTGATGTGAGGGAGATTCTCTCGTGCTGGCTTCAGAGATGGAAGACAACACATGGAAGGACTGAGAAGGGGCTCTAGGAGTTAAGAGCCACCCCCAGCTGACAACCTGCAAAGAACCGGGGACATCCATCCTACAACCACAAGGAACTGAATTCCCCCAATAAGCTGAATAAGCTTGCAAGAGGCCTCTGTGTCTCAGATGGGACCCCACTCTGGCCGATACCTTGATTCCAGTCTGGTGAGACCCTAAGCAGAGAACCCAGCACATCACTCCCAGACTTCTGACCTGTGGAGCTGTGACCTAGTGAAGGGTTGTGGTTACAAGCTGTTAAATTTGCAGTAATTTGTTATGCAGTGATAGAAAACTGTTTACTCTAGAGTATGTTTACTCTACTTCCTCATCTGTAAAATGAGGGTGAGGCTCAAACAACATCTATCTTGGGATTTTTCTGGGAAGTAATATCAGCATAAAGCACTCAACACAGTGCCTGGTATAACCTAAGTGAATGCTACGGGCTAATTCCCTAGGATTAAGGGAACTGTTACAATTGTACTCATCATTACAAAGGCAAAGTATATTTTTCATAAATATAGCAGCGAAGGTTAAACCTTTAAAAAATAAAGTCCGGGGTGCCTGGGTGGCTTAGTTGGTTAAGGGTCCAGCTCTTAATTTCGAGCTCAGGTTTTAATCTCACAGTTTGTGAGTTCAAGTCCCAAGTCGTGCTCTATACTGGCAGCATGAGCCCGCTTGAGATTCTCTCCCTCTCTCTTCAAAATAAATAAATAAACTTCAAAAAATTAAGCCCAAAGGAGGAGAAGGGAACTTAAAGGGATTCTGGGCAGTAAAAGGTTTATCGTAGAATACTCAACTTGTTTCTAGCATTTGAAAAAAAAAATCTTCATGTCTAATTTCCTTTGAAGAAAAAGTATGTGTCATCAGCCTTGTTTTAAAGAGGCAATATGCTCTAATGGCTTGGGGACAGACAGTGTCGGGTTCAAATCCTGGCTCTGTCACTTACCACAGCTGAGATTTTAGGCAAGCTAGCACATGGTGAGGCTCAGTTTCCTCAACCTTGAAATGGGAATAAATATTTCTACCATGCAGGGCTGCCATAGCCTGGCCTGGAGCTGATGATCAATAAATGGAAGTAAATGTACAAACTGAGGCTGCAAGAAAAGAGAAAGCTGTGCTGCCTTCTTCTGCAGGGTAGACACAGTAAGGTCACATTAAACACTGGCCTGGCCAGATATGTTTTGACCATCCCTCTACTGAGTTGTGAATTTTGGAACATTTCAGCCTGGCTTTCAAGAAACATTCAACTACACTGAGTTTTGTGCACTTCCTTCCAAGCACAGGACCTGGGATGTGTCAAGGCAGCATGGAGCAGGCATAGGACCCTCTGCCTGGAAATACGGTTCTAATTCTGATCCCTCTACTTCGAGTGACCCTAGGAGCGGTCCCCATTATTTCCTGTCTGTGTAGAAACCAGACCCCTTTTTGTAACAGTAGCAAACTTGGCCTTGGAGAAAATGACCCTTCTCTACCTCAAGTGGCTTCTCTACCCCTAGGTGGCCAGTAACAAAACCCTGGCCACCTAGCTCCCTCAGGAGGAACAGGTGACCAAGGCCTGTCTGATCTTCTTGACTACCATGACTGGCCAAGGTATAACTATTTGCCAAGCCAGGGCAATCAGAGTCCTACGCTGGGATTTCATACATAGACTCTGGAATCAAAAGCATCTTTCTTTTCTCTGGAAAGGAGTAGTTGTTTGTGGTCATCCTCTCTTCCCAAAGCAGTTCACATGGAGTATGTAAGATAAGATCCATACCCCAGGAATAACAAAGCTGGGAGAGAGCACCCCTGGATACCACTGGATACCCTGAAGCCCACCCATTCAGTTTCCCTCAGTCACATGAGGCAAACAATCTCCCCTTCCACTTGAGCCAGTTTTAATGGAGCTTCTATCACTTGTAACCAAAAGAGTCCCCACTAATACACGAGGCCTTGTTTCCCACATCTGAAAATTAAAAGGTCAGCTACAATGTCCAAAGTTTCTTCCAAAGCCTCAGAGTCTAGAAATTTCTTCCCAAATAGCCTAGGCAGGAGTAAAGAACAGGCACTTAGAGAAAGAGACAAGATAAGCACAGCCATGGAATCTGGCTGATATTTAATTGAAATCTCAGTTGTGACACCTAAACAATGCATTGTACGTAATAGCAAGTCTTGCTAAGTATTTCCAAGGGCAGGAGTTGTGCTCTTGATATTTTCACACTCCTAGGGAGAGTTTCCTTCCTGTATCTCTCTCTCTCTCTCTCTCTCTCCCTCCCTCCCTCCCTCCCTCCCTCTCTCAGCTAACTGGAGGAGTTGTAGCAAATATTTGCATAAGGAAGGTGGAAATTCTGAGCTCAGCACTGTCCCAATCAGATGGGGACCAGATGTGCAGTGAGCACCTGATGGAAGCACTTAGTAACAGTACTCCAGGGTCCCACCTCTCAGGGTCCCATCTTCTTATTCTCATCATTCTGTTCTGGTTTTACTCATAATGTTCCCTCTAGAACTGCCCCCACCCAAACCATCCTCTTGGCTTCTCTCCATGAGTGTATGTGCAGCACCCATGGGTCTGGTGAGAGACAGACACGGCATCACCCCTTGCCCAGGAAGATGGGGGAATCAGGAGGGTTGGTAACACCAAGGGCCTCTGTCTCCTTAGATGAGCGTGGGAACCAAGAAACCCAGCCTGCACTTAATAACGACGACTTCTAAAAGGGCTAAATCACTTGGTAGGTAGGAAGAGTGTCATCCAAGGGCCACCAGCTCTTCCTGAACCTCTCCTCAGCCAAAAATCCCAAACCCCCCAAAAGGAAAACCATAAACCCTACTCCCAATGCCTTGAGGAGTAATGTAGATCTGGAGTGAATGTTTCCAGGGAAGACAAGGAGGGGGTTACAATACAATTCATTCAGTGAGATTTTCCTTAAAATTATTTTGAAACATCTCATCTTTTTCCAGACTCCTTATTAAGATGCCAACCACTCCCTCTCTTCCCTCGGGCCCTGTCCCCGGCTCCCTCCTTAGCCCTCACATGTCTCCCACTTGGCTTCTCATCCAGAGTGATGTGGTTCCTTTTCCCCTTGCCTTTTACCATCCATCTCTCCCCAACACTTCTCCCTACCCCACCCCCAAAATCTACAAATGCCCAGGGCATAAGCAAACTGACACAGGATCTTTATTCTTTATAAGCCAAACAGGAATGGAATTACAAATGCTTACAATAGTTTCCTCTGCCATGCATATAAATATGGGAAATTCACGAGCACACAGATTCTAAAAACTTCCTTTCTTAATAAAGAAGAAAATAAAGCACTCACAAAAAACATGCCCTGCCCTAGGACAGCATGCATAGCTCAGTCTAACAAGCCTGGGAGTTACATTTCATTATAGAAAATGTATCAGCTAGATAATGCCTCAAATGTCTTCATTCTGGCATTCTGGGTGCTTCTCGTTCTTCATTTCCAATTACCATAACGATGGTTACAAAGCATAGCCTGGCTGGGAGTAAGGGTGTTTCCACTTGGTGGGGTTCCCTCCTAACCCTTCGATGTCACGGATGATTATGTTCCAAGAGGGAGACAGATCAATCTGGCCAATCTGGCAATTATCAGGCCCCAGACCATCTCCCTCTGGCATATCTTGATGTCAGCTTGTCTAACTTTACCAATAAGCCCCATGGGCCAGGAAAAATCAGAGCAAGGACACGGGACCAAAATAAACACCACAGCTGGGCACCTGGGTGGCTGTCAGTTAAGTGTCTGACAATTGACTTTGGCTCAGGTCATGATCTCATGGTTCATAGGTTCAAGCCCGGCATCAGGCTCCGTGCTGACAGCTCAGAGCCTGGAGTCTGCTTTGGATTCTGTGTCTCCCTCTCTCTCTGCCCCTCCCCTGCTTGCACTCTGTCTCTCAAAAATGAATAAATGTTAAAAAAAAAGATTCTGTCATCTATTTGGTTGCAATTAGCCAGGGACAGTTTGTTTGTTCTTCTGCAGTGATTCCCTAATTTTAAATACTACCATGCAGGGGTGAGAGTATCAAAGGGTCACTTAAACCAAGTGTGTATCTAACAGGCTCCTCTGAGCAGCAATTTCTGTAAAACAGAGTTGCGCTCAAAAACTTACAAAGCATTTTTCAAGGGAAGACATTTGAAGAGGTCTTATGGCCACAGGTAAGGTAATCAATTGTCCCAGTTTACCTGGGACTTCCAGTGCTAAACCCAGGGCAATCGCAGGCAAACTTGAGTGGTTGGTCACCCTAGATGTACCCCAGTACTTGACTAGTGACCACTGCTGAAACAGAAGGAAGGCTAGGGTGTGCTGAAGGGACACCAGAGAGGGAGGGAAAATAAATGCCTTCAAATAGGCCAACTTGCTCATAGAAGGTCCAATTTCTCTATAGCTCAAAAGTGACAATAAATGTCAACTATTCCCAAGTGTGTACAAACTGCCTTGTCAACAAAGGATTTATTGGCAATGGGGAAATGCCACCAACTCCATCAACTCTCTTTAATGTAGTCTCTAAGCATGGCAACACATCAAAGGCTCTGAGAAGTCTCACAGCGGTGAACATATTTAATTAGGTGCTCTCAGTGTGCCCCAAGGTTATTTGACCACACAGGTTTTTTTTCCACCTAATGGTTATGATCATCCAAGTGAACACACTTGGAGAAATGGGGACCTTATTCACAAAACCATAAACAACTTAGGAGACACACAGTTTACGTTCAGTAAGACATGCACATCTCCTTAAGCGGTCAACGCATTTCTCTTTGTACTTGGTGAAAAGCATATTGTACCCTTAGTTAAAATACTGCCATGATCTATATTTATTTTCAGTAAGACACTTGGGGAAAATGGCTGAGATCTATGTAAGATACTAAAGGTGAATTGAACTAGTAAAAACAGTGCTGAAAAGACCAAAGACATGACCTCGAAACACAACCTGAAGTCGATTTTGTGTCTGATGGATGTGAAAGATCTGTTTATACATTCAACAAATTAATTAAGCATGTATGTGCTAGGCCCAGAGAGACAGCAGTGAACAAGAGAGAAATACAAGGTTTCTCCTCCACACCTGATGCTTAGAGCTTCCAATCTTAACGTTTTAGTAAGCACTAACTAACAATCTCATCCTATCAATGAGAAGAGAGTGCAGGGGTCTACGGGAGCCTCAGCTCTTGTCTTCCCACAGGAGGTGATATCAAGACTTAGACCCAAGGGAAGAAGCCGGTGGGGCAGCTTCAGTGTGTGTAGGAGTGCAGGGCTGGACAGCACAGGAAGTGCTCTAGGCAGAAGGAATGACACATGCAAACGCCAGGTCGTGAAACAGAGCTCTGAGCATTCTTTACACAGGCCAGGGTCTTCTTCCTGAGGCCAGAGCTAGAATTCATTTTAGCACACAGCAGGCTTCCATATACTTTATTATTATTATTATTATTATTTATTATTATTATTATTATTATTATTATGTTAAGGTAGAGAACTTTGCATCAAGAGGAGGTTAGATCTGACCCTTTCTACACTTCTAAGGGTCTGTAGCTTTATGATTGGGAGATTTTTATGATTCCCCTTAAAATCTGTTCAGAGCTTACAGGCTTCTCTTCTGGAAAACAAAGCTCCCCATGAAGTCGTAAATCTACATATTAACAGACTGTACATTTCCGATTTCTTTTTTCTTCATTATGCACTGGGCCCCTGCAGGTTCCCAAGAAAATGGGCACAATGTCCCCCTCTGCCCATCAACCCTGACTTGGCTTCTTCATCAGGTGCTTTCCCGAGACCTTCCAGGGCAAACAGACACTGGCGGGCGCTTACTGGGCCACTCACGTTTTTTAATTGAGCCACAGCTGCTGATACGACCGACCGTGATTCCTCCAAATGCTAAAACCCAGCTTTCTTGGCGAAGATGGGTTAGTAAAGCCACCCCCAACAGCATCCTCTCTGGAGCAGCCAGAATGGGGTATAGAGCAGCAGGGAGCACTCCCGGGAAACACTTACCCCTCTGAAATTCCAGGCTCTAGGGGAGGGGAACATAGGGAAGCTGTTTTGCAGAATCCGCCTAGGCCTAGAAGAGGAGAAAAGACAAGACAATGTGTTTCATTACTCATGGGTTAGAGACTCAGAGGAAATCACCCACTTCCGATGTAGCTTTATCAGAAACAGAGAGAGAGAGATGCTTGGAGAAATGGCCCAGGCAGACGCAGCAGCCAGGCTTTTTACAGCTCGGCCATCCATAGCAGCCAAAACACTCCAAACCCCTTCCTAGTCCCCCAAGAGGAAAGCTCCAGAGTCCCTTAGAAATAGTCAAGCCCTCACCCTTAAAAAAATAAAATCTAATCTAAAAGTCAACCTGGATGCAATAAAAAAGCCAGACCAAGCTCCCTATCTTGATCTTCATTTCTCACACACAAACAATTCCCAAACGGATGCCATCAGGTGGTGTTTACAGCTCCAGCCGAGCCTGGAATTCTCCCTGGTGCAGGCCACACAGGAGCTCCAGACTTTCAGGGGGACGGTACATGGACCGTCCACAGGACATGTAGCTGCTGCCTAACCAGTCGGAACTGGTTTCCTCACCTATTAATCCCTCCACGTGAAGCAATCTCCTTAGATGTGACAGAGGTGGGCTCCAGTGGGGTCAGCACAGGAGGTGGGGACACAGTACAGGGATGGAAAGAAGCAGCGGTGTGGCTGGGCAGCTTTAGGCACACCAGGAACACCTTACTTCTGTCCTGAAGAGTGAATCCAATGTTGTAGCTGCCAACACGCCCACAGGGACACCTTTTACAATGTGTTTGTGGAGTAATAAGTTACTCCTCCCAAAAAAGCTGTGTCTGTCAACATGGAAATTCAAATTTCATGTTTGCATGAGGTACCACCTCACTGAAAAGCATCCCTGAGAAACGTCCATCTTGGACTTTCCCTGGAGTTTTAGTCAGTGATGTACCAAAGAGGTGGTGTTGGTTTTTCACGTGACAGTCACACTTTACTTCGACCTCTGTGCCATAGTCAGCAGTAACACAAGCAGAAGTGACCACTGCACCCTGCAGCGTATCAGGCTTGAGGAAAAGTCTTGATAGGCTCTACCATAGGAAAGAGATAGATAAGCAATATGCAAGGTAATTATAATAACAGCAGCAGCTAATGTCTATGGAGTACTTAAAACAGCACATGCTAATACTTCATAGAGTTAATCTCATTGACTCTCACACTGCAAGCTAGGGTTCTCATTGTACCCATTTAATAGGTAAGAAAACAGAGACCTAGGGATATTAAGTGATGCATGCAGGTAAAATCAGGATTCTAATCTCATTTGTCTAATCTCAGATCCCATGGTGTTTTACTAGCTGTGTGACCCTAAGCACGAGGTTTCATATTCTTATATGCAAAACAGAAGAAATAATACCCAGAACATGGTCAAGATGAGATGAGGGTTCTAAATCCAGTTCTATCACTGCTAAGTTCTAAAAGGTGTCAGCACAGATCCCCTCCCGTTCCTCCCAAATTCTGGCTCAAAGAAAAGCTTTCGACCAGGGGCACAGGACTGACACAGAAAAGCTGGGACAACTCACCGAAACAGATGGGAACTCCCACCTGCTGTATCTTTATATCCAGCCCCACTCCTGCCTCACCCTCCTCCTCACCCACACGTACAACAATAAAAACCCAGGCTAATAACATCTCAAGACAAACAGAGCATGTGGGTGGTTATTTAGATTTAATACTCTTCTCTATTAAGTAACATGTTGGTCTAAGTTCTTCTAAAAAAGCATTTCTCCTTTGGGAAGAAAAAAACTTAGAATTTAACAAAACATCTCCCTGGATACTGCTCCCTCCTCTCTCCGGTTATAATTGGGTTTTGCTCTCCTAATGATTTGATGAGCTTCACTGCTTCCAAAGCAACAACATATACTAGAACATTGCAAGTGAATGTTCCCCTGTTTTATATGGTGTGGTTTACAGAAAATTATGATCACAACAATCAGCAGTGATTATTATGCCAGGGATGTGCCAGGGTCTGTGCCAGGCACTTTGCCTACATAATCTAAGTCTCGCAATAAGACAGGTTATTATGTTATGTTACAGTACTCTGCTAATACATGACATACAAATAGTGTTATAATGGTGCCATGTGTTACAATATTATATATATAAATATATAAAACATTATAATGGCATTAGATACTTATTTTAAAAATATTTTTTTATTTACTTAAAGTAAGCTCTACACCCAAAGTGGGGCTTGACCCCAAGATCAAGAGTCACATGCTCTACTGACTGAGCCAGTCAGGCACCCCAGCATTATATACTTTTAAATAAAATATATAACTCTGGGGGCACCTGGGTGGTTCAGTCAGTTAAACGTCCAAGTCTTGGCTTTGGTTCAGGTCATGATCTCATGGTTTGTGGGATCAAGCCCTGCATCAGGCTTTGTGCTGACAACACAGAGCGTGCTTGGGATTCTCTCTCTGCCCCTCCCCTGCGGGCATTCTCTCTCTCAAAATAAATAAATAAACTTTAAAAAATAATGTAACTTTGTATCACAAAATATTGTCATATGGGGCGCCTGGGTGGCTCAGTCGGTTGGGTGGCCGACTTCGGCTCAGGTCATGATCTCGCTGTCCGTGAGTTCGAGCCCCGCATCAGGCTCTGTGCTGACCGCGCAGAGCCTGGAGCCTGTTTCGGATTCTGTGTCTCCCTCTCTCTCTCTGACCCTCCCCCGTTCATGCTCTGTCTCTCTCTGTCTCAAAAATAAATAAACGTTAAAAAAAAATTTTTTAAAAATATTGTCATATAATATTATGGTATAATGGGGGATATTATTATTACCCCATTTTACAGATGAGATAAAACCTCATCTGTTTAACCTCTGCAGAGAGGTTAAACCACATGTGAGAAGTCACACAGCCAAGTTGGGATTCATAACCAGATGTGTCTGACTCTAGATTCAGAGGATGTAGCCCCTCGCATAGAGAGAGAAGCCCCGCTAAACAGGGAAGAACATGCTTCTGGGAGAATGTAGCCTGGGGGTTTCTTGTGGGAGAGACCAGCTTAGTAGGATCTCAAATTTAGAAGCCTCATAGGCAAAGAAAAAGGATCAGAGTGAATCTGTCAATCCAGGGCATTCTTTTTTTTTTTGTTTTAATTTTTATTTTAATGTTTATTTATTTTTGAGAGACAGAGTGCAAGCAGCAGAGGGGCAGAGAGAAAGAGAGACATAGAATCCGAAGCAGGTTCCAGGCTCCAGGCTCTGAGCTATCAACACAGAGCACAACACGGGACTCGAACTCACAAACTGTGAGATCGTGACCTGAGCTGAAGTCAGACACTTAACTGACTGAGCCATCCAGGTGTCCCATTTCTTGTGTTCAGAAGCAGGTTCTTGGGGAGCCTGGGTGGCTCATTGGTTGAGCGTCTGACTCTTGATTTTGGCTCAGGTCATGAGCTCACGGTTCGTGGGTTCGAGCCCCACATCAGCTCTGTGCTTGACAGTGTGGAGCCTGGTTGGGATTCCCTCTCTCCCCCTGTCTGTTCTTCCCTGACTTGTGCGCTCTCTCTCAAAACAAATAAACTTAAGAAATTATTAAAGAAAAAAAAAAAGGAATCAAGTTCTTTGCACTGTCAGCAAAAGTCCAAGTAAGAAACACGTACTTGGTTCTACAGATCTCCAAGACACGAAGGTACACAGTTGGGCTTCCTAACAGGGCTGGGAGGAGTTATCTATAGTGTGTTCAGTCCTTGGACCCCTGATGTGAGCCAGGTCTGTGCACAGTGTGTGCACGCGTGGTTAAGAAGCACAGCCCATCCTGCAGATGCCAGGGGAACGACCTTGACCAACAACCATCCACCTCTGTGGAGGGACCAATGGGACGCCAGGGGTGGGTGTGAAGCAGGAGAGAAACCATTGACACAGGAGGGACAGCTTCTTGGCTGGAAGGAGGTTACAACTGAAGGAAAGATTGGGAAGAAAAGTTAGAAACACTGTCCACATGGAGAAATGCCCACAGGAGGAGCAACAAGTCAGGATTCAAGATGCATTTAGGGAATGATCTCAAATTTCAGAAGTGTATGTGTGGCTGGAATCAAACAGAATAAGCTCAGGAGCTTATAACCTCAGGGTCAGCAGCAGAATGTATTTCCCACCACATGGAAATGAATACAACTTTTTTCTACCACCCTGAGAAGAGGATTAGTGACCATTTCCAGAGCAACTCCTAAGAGTATGGGTTTCAGAAGTGAATATGTAGACTGCTTTGCTGCCCATGCACTCACTATGTGGGGCCAAGAGCCTAGTGTCTGAGGTATGACCAACTTGGGGCTCCAAGAGTGGCTCCCTCTCCTTCTTGCTGGGGGACTTCGACCAGGCTACCTACTCTCTACTGTCTCTGAGCCTCCATTTTCTCATCTGTAAAATGGGGATAATAATCTCTTCTCACAAAATTGAAGCATTAAATTAATGTACTACATAAAATGTTTGGCAGAGAATCTGGCACTTATTAAATACTCTAATTAGCTATTACAGTAGCGCCTCCTTATGTATAAAGGATATGTTTCAAGGAGTGTCTGGCTAGCTCAGTCGGTGCAACACATGACTCTTGATCTTGGGGTGATGAGTTTGAGCCTCACATTGGGTATAGAGCTTACTTTAAAAGGGGGTACATTTGGGGGCACCTGGGTGGCTCATGAACCATGAGATCATGACCTGAGCCAAGATCAAGAGTTGGATGCTTAACCAACTGAGCCATCCAGGTGCCCCAAATATTTTAATGTCTTACTTCTCAACCCAGGGCATCTTGCTAACAACACTTTCCTTTTATTTCTTTTGTTTTGTTTTACTTCGCTCTACCTATGAAGACAACTGTAGCAATACGAGGAAAGCCAAAGGGCTACATTTTATAGAGAAATTAGTGCAGACTATGGTATTTTATCCTGGTTGGACCACTCAAGACAGTGATGGTCTTTCAGGTAAATGTCTTCTTAATTCTGGTTGTGGTACGTAATTGAGGATGGACTGGCAGGTGTTTAGCCAGGTGAAGGAAGACCCAGTTCTCTGTGGAGAAGCTCACTGTGAAGAGGTCGTTTGCCCATTGGAAAGCTCATCACCTAGGCCTGCCTCTTAAACAAAGGCACAATGGCACCACCCATAACTTGTTTCCATAGTTAGTTCATAGGCCACACTCAGCTTCATTCCACTTACACCATGGCTGCAACTCCAACTCTTTATTTCCTGATAAAATATGGGGAAACAGGATCACAGAACCTCAAAAATAGTCAACTGGTACAATCACTTGGCACGGGTTGGATCTTCTCCAACAGTCCTGTTGAGAATGCACCCTGAAAGAGAGTCTTCCCTCTTTAGAGAAGGGGTCTGTATCCAGTCATAAGGGCTCACATATTAATTTCTCTCCAACACGTAAAGAACACCTTCCATAGGGCAGGCACAGGACCAGACATTAGAGATACAGCAGTGAACAGCACAGATACAGTGTCTGCTTTCATGAAGCTTACAAAAGGATAATGGGAGTGAGAGAGGGTGGGAGAGAGAGAGAGAGAACAACATAGTAAGTCTTAAAGAAAAATAAAACAGTGGTAATGGGGAGAGCCAGAGGGGCTCAATCAACATTTGAGGAGCTAGACAGACCTCCCAGAGGAAACGAGACCTCCCTGTGACCTGACAGAGGTGAGGGACTCAACCAGGTAATAAGACAGGGAGCAGCAGGCCAGGCGACAGGAAGAGCAAGCTAAAAATGCAGGAGGTCGAACTTTGCAAAGATTACCTAAATAGACAAAACTGGCAGAACTAATTGCTGAAGTTAAGAGTCAAGAGTTAAGATGTAGAAGCAAGGTGGCATATTTGAAAAACTGGAAGCTAAGTATGACCACTTAAACATCTCTCAATAAATAAAGGGATTATTAAATGAAGCTATATTCATTCTTTACAATGGAAGACCATGTAGGACTATATATTAATGAAAAATCTCAAAAAAAATAAAGAAAGAAAATCCAAGTTGCAGGAGGTATGCATATGATAGGATATGTGATACTATGTAGAATCTCACAAAATAACACTCTCTTGTTTTGGCCACATATGTATGTAGTAAAAATGTAAGACTACATATGAAAAGGTTTTTTTTTTAAGTGTATTTATTTGAGAGAGAGAGAGAGAGTGAGAGAGAATGCTTGTACATGCACCCATGAGAGGGGGAGGGGCAGAAAGAAAGGGAGACAGAATCCCAAGCAGGACCCATGGTGTCAGTGCAGAGCCCGATGTGGGGCTTGAACACACAAACCGTGAGATCATGACCTGAGCTAAAACCAAGAGTCAGACACTTAACTGGCTGACCCAGGAGCCCCTGAAAAGGTTTTATCAACTGCAAATAAATGGTCCCCTCTGGGGACTGAAAGGGAAAGGGACTCAGGTGGGGCCCATGTGAAGCTTCATCACTACCTGTAATGTTTCATTTATTCACATAAAAATTCTGAAGCTAACAGGGCAAAAAGATTTTTATTAAATCTAAATGGTAGGTATAGATATGAATGTTATAATAGCCTATATTTTGCTACGCAGGTGAAATAGATTATAATTAATAACAATAACAAATGAATAAATTCTAGCATAGCCATGTAATACAATACTAAGGCATCCATTAAAAATAATGAGGAGTGCCTGGGTGGCTCAGTCAGTTAAGCATTTGACTCTTGATTTTGGCTCAGGTCGTGGTCTCACGGTTCATGAGTTCGAGCTCCACATCAGGCTCTATGCTCAGAGCACGGAGCGTGCTTAGGATCCTGTCTCCCTCTCTCTCTGCCCCACCCCCCCTTCAAAAATAAATAAATGTTTAAAACAATTTTTTTATAATAATGAGGTGTACTTGTGCCATCACCAGCAAAGACCATAAAACACAGTATGTGAAGTAAGAGGCAGGGCAACATGTAAATCCATTTACTTTTACACACACACGCACGTGCAGAATCAGCTCCAAGTATGCTGAGGGTCCTGGCAGGGCACATGCCCAACTGTTGACATTGATTGATCATGTATACAGCTTGGGTCAGGGGTGGGAAGCATAAATGTGGACATCAGCTTTTACATATGTATTTTTAAATCTTTACTATAGAAACGTATTATGTAATGAAAATCATAATAATGTTTACTAAAAGGCCTTAATAGGTAGGGAAGGAGGCAGAGAGGCATGAAATGAGGCTGAACAGGAGGCCAGGGCTGGACAGGGCAGAGACTTAAAGGCTAAGGTTGGGGGGCTGGTCATGGGGTGATGGGGTTCCACTGAAGCTATATGGTGAGGAATGACATGGGATTTGCCTTTAGAAAGATCCCTCTGGCTAGAGGGAAGAGAAGACAGCCAAGGGGTCCAGAATGAAGGCAGAGACTAGCAGGGAGGGTACCGCAGGCATCCAGATCCACTATAGCCTCTCTCATCTCTTTCAAGATTCTGAAGGCACAGAAGTCATAAGTGTCCGTTCAGACTGCTTTTTCCCATTTTCTCTCCCTTCCCCAGCTGTTTTCTAGAACAGCACTGTCCAGTAGAAATATCATGCGAGCCACACATGTAATTTTAAATTCTCTATTAGTCACATTAAAATGGTAAACAGAAATAGGCAAGTTTAGTTTTAATAATATAGTTTATTTAACTCAATATATCCAGATACTATTATCAGTTCAACATGTAATAGAAAAAAAAATATTAGAGATATTTTACATTTTTTCATGTCTTCCAAATCCAATGAGTATCTTACTCTTAGATCAATCCTCTTTTTAATGTTTATTTATTTTTCAGAGAGAGAGAGACAGCGCACAAGCGGGGGTAAGGGCAGAGAAAGAGGGAGACAGAGGATCCAAAGCAGGCCCCTTGCTGACAGCAGAGAGCCTGATGTGGCGCTCGAACTCATGAACTGTGAGATCATGACCTGAGCCAAAGTTGGACACTTAACTGACTGAGCCACCCAGATACCCCTACTCTTACCTCAGTTTTAATTGGCACTAGCCATGTTTCAAGTGCTCAGTAGCAGTATGTGGCATGTGTCTATCATACTGGACAGCACAAGTATAGAAAAATAACACATGTAATTTCAAAGAGCCTCTTTGAAAAGCCAGACTTTGAAAAGCTACAGCTCTGTGTCTCAGCAGTTAGTGACTAACCACAATATATAAATTGAGACCCTTTTGAAAAATGAGACACTCTCCAAAATGATTTTAGTATCCATCTGAATTCAGAAAAATTCCGAACAAAAAAAATATTTTCTCAAAAGCTTTAGAGATATAGTCTCTGGAATAATTACAGGAAATTATCTTCAGGTCACATCCTTACCTGAATAGATCAACATACGAAATTTTTCCCAAATGGAGATTATCCCAAACAAAAGTCTATGATCTGGTCCTAAATAATGTAGAAGTAGTCTAATCAAACGAATTCCAGAATGAACTAAAAGGAAGACATTGAAATGATTTTTTTAAACCCATAAAATGATTATATTTGTATTTCCCCTTTTGTGAAATGTTTGTTCAGGTCATTTACCCATTTATATACAGGGATGTTCTTTTTTTGTTATTGATATGTAAGGGCTCTTTCTAGATTCGGACAAGAGTGTGTAACAAGTGGCTAGCACATGCCTGGTACTCTAGTAACCGTATTAAAAAGGCATATATTAAATTCCATCAACTGGTGAATGAAAATGGATAAACAAAGGTGTATGTGCCTGCAATGGGATGTGATTCAAAACAATGAAGTACCAACACCTGCTAGGACATGGAGCAACCTTGAATGCCTTATGCAAAGTGAAAGAAGCAAGACACAAAAGGCCACATCATGTATGATTCCATTTATGTGAAATACCCAGAATAGGCAAATTCATAGAGTCAGAAAGCAAACTAGTGGTGGCCAGGGGCTGGGGGAAAGAGAGCAAGTAGGAAGTGACTGCTTAATGGGTGCACAATTTCCTTTTGGGGTGATGAAAATGTTCTGAAATTAGGTTGTGGTGACGGACGCACAACCCTGTATATGTACTTAATACCACTGAATTATTATACACCTAAAATGGCTAAGATGGTAAACATGTATTTTACCACAGTAGTTGTAGGCAATTTGGATTTATTGATTTATTGATTGGTTGATTTTAATAATGAGGGTATTGGATTTATTTATTTATTTATTTATTTATTTTAATAATGAGGGTATCCTTTGGGTAAATACCTAGTAGTGTAATTGCTGAATCATAGGGTAGTTATATTTTTACGTTTGAAACCTCCACACTGTTTTCCAGAGTGGCTGCACCAGTTGGCATTCCCACCAACAGTGCAAGAGGGTTCCCTTTTCTCCACATTCTCACCAACACTTGTTGTTTCTTGTGTTGTTGATTTTAGCCATTCTGACAGGTGTGAGGTGATATTTCATTGTAGTTTTGATTTGTATTTCCCTGGTGATCAGTGATGTTGAGCATGTTTTCATGTATATCTGCTCAAAGAATACAAAAATACTAATTCAAAGGGATACATGCGCCCCAATGTTTACAGCAGCATTATCTAAATAGCCAAATTATGGAAGCAGCCCAAGTGTCCAGTGACTGATGAATGGATAAAGAAGATGTGGTATATATATACAATGGAATATTAATCAGCCATAAAAAAGAATGAAATCTTGCCATTTGCAATGGCATGGATGGAGCTAGAGAGTACTCTAATAAGTTAGTCAGAGAAAGACAAATACATTTGATTTCACTCATATGTAGAATTTAAGAAATTCTTAAATAAATGCGCAAAGAAGGAAAAAAAGAGAGAAAGAGGCAAACCAAGAAACAGACTCTTAACTACAGAAAACAACTTGCTGGTTACCAGAGGGGAGGTGGGGAGGGGGATGGGTGGAAAAGGTGATGGGGATTAAGGAGTACACCTGTCACGATGAGCACGGGCTGTTACATGGAAGTGTTGAATTGCTGTATTGTAAACCTGAAACTAATATTATACTGTGTTAACTAACAGAAATTTAAATTAAAACTTCTTTTTTAAAAAAAGGAAAAAAGCTGTAAGTTTCACTGCTTAAAAAATAAAGAAAAAATAAAAATAGTGAGGGTAAAATCAAGATAATTTTCAGGCAAAATAAAAGATACATATCTAATGGAAAAAATCCTCATAAAATAATAATGCAAACTAAAATACTGTTAACCATTCCAGAAGCGGGAATTACGTAAATAAAAGCCAGGAGGGTAAACATTCTGCGCAGCCTGGGAATTGACAAAAATGGCTTAGATGTGAAGTTTTATCAGTACTTGTGAGAAATCCGCCCTACAAGTCCCTGTCTCAGAGACACATATTTATGTCAGTCCTTCAACCATGATAAAAATTCCCACACTCTGGCTTTCTCCACTTCCTCTCATTCTCCACTCTGGGCCCCGACTCTCTGTGCTCAGAGATTCTGCAGCAACACCCGTTCCATCCTCTGCTCCCACCTCATGAGGCTCATGCTGCATTTCTCTTTCACCCCTGAGCTTCCTACAAAGCTTTTATCTTCAGAAAAGCCATTCACGAGTGCAGTACTCCAGAAAAAGAACTTTCAAAGGTAAATGTCAGTGACTCCCAAGTGGTGCCGTGAAGCAGAGGTTTGGTTGCAGCGGTTAAAAGTGCATCTGCTTGGAACCAGCTCTGCCATTCACGAGCTGTGTGACATGAGACAAGTGACTTACCCACTCTGTTCCCTACTTCCCCCATCTGTAAAATGGAGGTAATAACAGGATTCCCTTACAGAGTTGTTGTGAGGATTAAATGAGTTAATATATGTAAAGCGCTTGGCACATGGTGCACAGAAGGTCTACTTTAAGAGTTAGCCCGCTTCTGGGCGATGAGCTCTGGAAGGCCAGGGACCGTGCTATTTGGGTTCACTGCTGTCTCTGCATTCCCTGCACTTTGTAGGACCTTGATCGGCAGCTGGAGGATGAATGCATGGTGCTTGCCCTCAGTAAGTCTGTGGTCAGCAGTATCACAGAGTAGCCCTATAGACACAGTGACAGAACGTGAATACGACCACATGCACTTGAGAGAGAGAACAGGTGTCTATCGTTAAGGCCATCTAGTGTAGCCCTCAAGCACTGGGCTTGGACCCCGAGGCAAGCCTGACGCGGGGCTGTGGATCTGCACCATCTCCACCTTCTCTCTTCCCAGGCCTCTCCAGACTGTGCTCGGTCCCAGAGAGGCACTTTCTGAACAAAAGCTCCTCAAATTCAAGTCAGCTCCTCGGTTAGAAACTGTTGAAATGAACAGCACCAGAGGAAGGGGACTCTGGTCACAAGGGCATGACAGGCTCCAACATGGGACCTTCCCAAGGGCATTTAAGTGCATTTTGGATTATATATGATTCTCATCTTACCAACCGCACTATAGTTCCCATGCTGTCTCATCCAGAAGAAAGTACCTACAAAATGCAGTAGCTGCCCCAGGAAACTTAAACCCAAACACCCTGAGAGACACCATCCCATCATGACACCAGTGCTCCTGTCCATTCACGTATTTCAAGTCCAGGGTGGGCCACAGGTTGCCCATTCACATTTCCATGTGTTGGGCAGCCACTGTAAATCTTTCTAGAACAAAGTAAATCCACTGAAGAGAGACAGCAGACACGCAGGGTGGTCATAGCATGGGATGTGCAGTCTCCAAGAATCTGGTTTAAGCCCAAGTTTACCAGGTGATCTTGGGCAACTTTTAAGGAACTTCCTTGAGCCTCACTTTCTGACTTGAAACCAAATCCAAGTCACAAACCAATGAGTCCAGGTCAAACAGTCAAATAGCAGCTATTCCTACCATCCCTTATCCCTTACTCTGCCTTGTTTTTCTCCATAGAGTTGATCACCTCCTAAAGTAAGCTCTGAGAGAACAGAACTATGTTTTACTCTGCAGCATCCTTTATGCCTACAATGATGCCCGGCACTCAGCAGACACTCAGCAAATACTTAGAGCTAATATTTATTAAGCTGTCCGTGTGAGCCAGCTAGTACGCAAAGCACTGTAAAGAAACTGTTAATGTACTCCTCATAACAACCCTATGAAGTCTGTCTCACCAGGTCCATTTTCCAGTTAGAAACTGAGGCTCGGGGAAGTTTAAGAGCAGAAATCAGGTAAGGGTCTTACAGACTACTGCAAGTTTTCCAGATTTTAGTCTGAGTGATATGGGAGGCCACGGGAAGATTTTGAGCAGAGAAGAAACACGATCTATGTATTAAAAGGACTGTCCTCAATGCTGTGTAGAGAGGACAGCTGTAGGGGCAAGACAGAGAGGAGGGAGATGGCGAGGAAGTGCCTTTGGTAGTGGGAGGAGGGAGAAGACCTTTGGGAGGAGCAGATTGGGAAACAAAAGTCAAGGGCAGACAGATCATCTGAATTGGTATGGATCTCCAAATGGAGATTGTAGTGAGCGGTTGGATATAAGAAACTGGAGAGTATATTCGAGAAGCATCAGCCTTTAGACTGAGAAGAAGCCCCACCTTGGTGAGGGAAGAGAGAGAGGAGTATTCAAGAAGCCAGGGAAGAAAGAGTTTCAGGGAGGCAGTGCTCAACTACATCACCAAGTAGGGGAGAGAGAAATGCCCACTGAATTCGGCAAAGCAGGTGTCCCTGGTGACTTGACACGATGAAATGAGTGGAGTTGGGGACAGAGCTGAAAGGGGCTTGTCTAAAGATTACCTAAGAGCAATGTCTGTAGAAAAACTAAGTTGACAAGGATCTTAGGGATTGGCCAGTCTACTGAAGTCATTAGAATATGAGCTCCCCAAGGACAGGAACTTCATCTGTCTTTTTACTGTTTTATTCCTCCCTTTGGGCACCTGGCACATGACAGATGCTCAATAAATATTTGCAAGACTTTTTTGAACTTTCTTGACATCTCTAGCCAAACAGTACAGGTCAACAGGAACTTTGCATGCCTAACAGGATGGTATGGAAGACATTGAGGAAATGCACACACAAATTATCCCAAGATGCAATGTTCACCTTCCCTTCCCTTGCTAAAGAAACTAGAATTCATGCTACTTGGTATTTATTCAGCGTGAGAATAATGTGTTTTCCAGTTACTCTTCTCATTGACATTCATATCTGTATCGTCAGTGGATTGAATGGCTTCTCACTGGCAGCACCAAATTTCAACATTCAAGCTAATTGTAAGCTGGTGTAATTAGCAGAAATTACAGAATATTTTTAAAGGGATGTTTTGTAACAGAGGTCTTTTGGAAATCCAATTTAGGAAAATTATTTTTTTCATGTTCTCAAAGTGCTGACCTGCAGATGATGTTTCAAAAGCATTTAGGGGTCACTTTGAAAAGCAAGGGGATCATTCTCCCTCTCCCCACCTGCGTCCATCTGAATTATGGCACATTTTCAATGGGAAAGGCCTCATTACATCCTAAGGAAATCCACATCCTGCACCTCCAGGTCAAAGTCCAGCAGAGAGCAGCCTCATGTCCCTCCGGAAAGGATAATTAGTTTTCTACCCTTTAATCAAGGAGCAGCAGATTGTTGTTTTTCTAAAGTTTTGCCTGGGGAGAGCCTGTTCTTTCCCGAATGTGTGTTTTTCTAAACAGGACTCCCTGTACGTACCCAACCTTCCCATGAGCCACCACTGACAGGCACTCCCCCAGCCTTATCTGAAACAAAAAACTGAAGCTCTCCACTGATGACAGCCTCTGGCCCCTCAACTCCACAGATGTGGGATTAGGTCATGGCCCTCACAATTTACCAGCACCAATGAGCTTTTACTTATCGACCAAGAGAATCCTCAATCTCTCTGTCATGGAGGTCATGTTTTTAAGGGTTTACTTAAAAAAAGTAATAAATGCTTATCATGTGCCAGACACTATTCTGAGTGCTTAATAAATATTAACTCATTTAACCCTCAGAACAATTTTATAAGTAAGTACTTTTATTATTCCCACTTTACAGATGAGGAAACTGAAGCTCAGAGAGGTTAAGTGACTTACCCAAAACCACACAGCTAATAGGTGGCAGAGCCAGGATTCAAACCCAGGTGGTCTGGCTCCAGAGAACAGAGAGACAGATGTTAAAACCATTGCAGAAGCAGTAACAACCAAGAAAAGAAGATGGAAATTGAATTGCTTACTATGTACTAGGCCTAGAGCCAGTGTTACTGGTTAGTTTCTTTTTACATAAAGTGCAACTGGACCTTAAAATCATCATCATCATCATCATCATCCTCATCATCATCCTCATCATCAAAGATTATTATGTGTATTATGTGTTGGTCTTCTACATCTACAAATAAAAATCCATGTAGATTCATTGGTATGTTTTTACCGTGTGCATGTTACTTTGATAAAAGTATGAATTTAGTTAAAAAATTTTAATGGCTGAGTTTTCTGTTTTTAAAGTGATTTGAATCAAATAAACAGCCCTTAGAAGGCATTTTTTTAAAAGCCACCCTGAACTCCCTTTCCAATTTTTGTCTTAAAAAGAAAGTAAGAAGTCTTTGGTATTGTTCTATCAAACTGTATGCCAATCAGACACAAAGAGGAAGCAGATAAACTCATGTTTTTCAAATCCTGAAAAGCTCTAACTCAAAAATTATATTTACAGACACCCTCACAGATTTTTTTTTTTTTGCTCAGGGTGGGGCAGAAGATAGTCTTCACACTTTATTCAATAATACATTGATCGGAAGCTAATAAATCAGTATGTAGGTGGCCCAACACCTCCACAATGAAAATCGCAATCCTAAAACTCAGGATTCAGAAATGGGATCTCTAAAAACTGATTCTAACTCAGTTAAAAACACCAAAAATTCTTAAATTAGCCAGCATTGCTTAAAGCAGTTTATTGACTTTCTGATACAGGACCTACCACAGTCTCCAAGGTAATTAGAAGCACCATAAATGCTGTTTTTGGCAGTGACTGGGGCCACACATAAAAACATGTTTATTCCCAAACCGTCAGTGAAATATGGTGGTGGGGGTGGGACCACGTCAGGCTTGTAGCATATGTGGAGAAAAAGGAAAGGTAATGCCAAGGGCACCATTCAAACTGAGATTATTTCATCACTATGACAAACAGCAAGCCACCCCCCAAATTCTAGGTAAGAGAGTAATTCTGAGCAAGACAATTACTCAGAGTAAGAGAAATTCTGAGTAAGACAGGGTAATATTATTATTTCAACAATAATGAAAATAATACTATTAGTGCTGTGCTTATTATGTGGATTAATTCATTTAATTTTCATGGGGGCCCTGAAAATAAGGGCCATAACGGAAGAAGGTTCTGAGAGGTTAGACTTGGAAATGCTCCATGGCTACTGAAAGTCAGAGCCAGAGACAGCCCAATTCCAAGATACCTGCTCTTGGTCCCTGAGTCCTGCTAAATTGTCTACGGGATTTTCTGGCCACCTAATCCACAAAAGTCATAAATTGGAGACAGGAAAAATGAACCGTGTGGGTCAGTTATGTGCTATTTATCAAATATTTCTATCAAACGTGGTCCCATTGCATAGGACAGAGCAAGCCCCCAACCATCCTCCTGGGCAGCTGGGCTCCCAGCTCGCCAGCTGGGCTCCAGTGGGAACAGGGCCCGTACTTGCATCAGCGTTGCCATAGCTGTCACCATGGCAACTGCCCACTGTCGCCCAGGCAGAGATGCTCTCCCCACTCTCGGGAGCCCTGATGCAGGATGCAGTCCAGTAGAAACTCATCCTTTTACTTCCTCCCCAACTTGCTCAAGTCTTTATAAGACTGAGAACCAGTCAGGGGTTCCCCAGGTCCCTGCTTGCATTCGGACCAGACAATACATATAAAGGCCAAGAGGGAGATGGGGTTCATGAAGAGGCTGTCCAGAACTGAAGCGTGGGTAGTTAACCTCTCCAGGGGCCTCCACACCTGGCAGGGCTGAGTCTGAGTTCTGGCTCTGGCACTGGCTACCTAGGGATGCTAAGCAAATGGTTTGGCCTCTAGGAACCCAAGTTTTAGAATATGAAAAGCCAGGATAATGTTAGCTTTTACATTTTATAGAATAGTTGTGAGATATAAGTAAACCCAAGTATATAAAGGATATACAGAGTAAATGCTGGCTATTATTAACTATTATCCCCAATTCAGTGGTGCTGGTGCTGGAAAACATCAGGGGCCCTCAACTTCTCGCTACTGCCTTTACACCACAGCAGCCTGATATTCCAAACAAAAAGCACTCCTGTCCACAGCACAGAGGCGCTGACTCAAGGCCGAATAAGGCCAGCAGACAGCGTAGTCCACACTCACACTGCTGAACGGTAGGAGACATGATGGTGGTCGGTGGGGTCCCTAAATCCAGTAATCTTCCCTCTGGGCAACACAGCTTCTCTGAAAAGATTAATTTATCAAAATAAGCCTACTAACTGTATTCAACAAAAATGCCAAGGAGAAAAATACCTTTTAAGATACTGAATCCATGTATGAACCTTCAGAAATCTTTAAGGCCAAAGGATGGCACTCAAATTTTCTAGAAAATTCTGAATAATGTCAACCCTGTTGGCAGTGGTGATTTCTCAGGGTTAGGACTGATCCAAGGAACGTGCACTTACTATGTGACATATTTATACACTGTCTGAACTTTTATGGTATGCATACATTAATTTTATAATAAAAAAAGAATAGCTTTAAAAAAAAAGCTGAAATGCTTTGTAATAACACAGTTAGCTTACAAAAGAAGAAACCCAGTCAATAAAGAAATGAAAAGTGTTCACCCTCCTTAGTAACTAGCAAAATGGAAATTTAAATAAGAGTATGTTTGCCTTTCAAATTGGTGATTTTTCTAGGATAACACCCCATTGTGGGCAAGAATGTGGAGAAACAGACATTTTGCTTCACAACTGTGAATGTATAAATTGATATGTTTCCACAGGTTAAGTTGGCAGCATTTTCCAAGAATATTAAAATGACCCAGAACTTCACCTTTACAAAAATTAATTTGACAAAATAAACTGCGAACATAGTGACGAGGATATAGCTTTCAGTGTTATTTCAGAGGGAGGAACGAGGCTCAGCTCAAACAGCCAATACTAGGGACTAGCTACTGGAAAAGTGCCTTGCAAAGTTCTACATGTTCATGATGCAAAACACAGGCAAAGAAGACTTGCTTATTCCACATTGTGAAAATATGGAATTTTCTGGATTTGGTGCTTTTAACGGTATGCTTCCATCCCACACTCACTCCATTTTGCAGCTAAGCAAACCAAGACCCAGACCTAGGAGGCAGTTTGCCCCCAAGTGGCTGGGACAGGTTCACAGTCTCTTTGCCTTTGCCTTCTGGAGGGAGGGGGCAGAATTGTCACCTTCAAGGCCAGACACAGGAACCATGGTGGGGCCAAACTATGCCCTAGTGCCTAGCTTGGGGTACAGAGGACCTAGCTGGGGGTAGAGACATCTCTTCAAAGGCCTCTCCCTCCAAGAAGCCACATCCTTCAAAGAACTCTTGGCTCTATTTCAGCCACCGGGAGCGCTCAAGACAAGGAGTAGAGCTGGGGTCTGGAAGCAAGGCCCTCTCACTAACAGTTAAACAGCCACTCTCCAGAGAAGGTCTGTTCCATGCCAGATCTGCATGCAGTGCTGGTCATCAGTCACCCGTTCCCCACGGCAACCCTAAGGCTCAGCGAGGTCAGCTTCCCTGTCTTAAATCACCCAGCTAATCAGGATGTGAACTGCTCTTTATGGGTGCTTTGACTTCCTGGTCTATAAAATGGGGAGAAAAATAGCAACCACTCAGAGGTTTGGTTGGGAGGGTTAAATGAGCCAATTTATAGAAAGTGCTTAAAACAATTCCTGACCTACAGGAAACTCTGTGTAGCTCTTATTATTTTAGTGAGACTGTAAAGCATTGTGGTCAGAACAAGGACTCGAGAGCCAGTTGCCTGGGTTCAAATCCCACATCCACCCCTCACTGGCTGTGTGACTTTGGGCAAGTTACTTAACTCTTTGTGTTTCAGTTCCCTCATCAGTAAAGTGGCAACGACAATGACAGTACCCACCTGAGTTAACATATATGATCACATTACCTAGCTGAGTTAACGTACTTAGAAGAGTTTAGAAAAGTGTCTGTCACATAGTATAATGGGCCTGTCATGTAATAACCACATGTGTTAGCCATTATAACTATGATACCCCTCTGTCTCCTGTTGTCTATGACTGCACGGGAATGACACCTGCACCACCAACATCAGTTATTCTGGCTGACAAGAGCCTGACACATGTTCTCCTATTTAATCATGACAAGACTCTAGGAGTAGGTGCTATTATTGTCCAGCTTTACAGATGGGGGAACAGAGGCACAGAGAGCTCGAGTAACTTGCCCCAGGTCACACAGCCAGGAAGCAGCAATGCTGCTGGGCTTTGAACCAAAGCAGTTGGGGCCTAGGGCTCTTATCCCCCACACTGTATTGCCCAGCCCAACACTCACATATCCAATACTTCCTATGGAAGGGTGGTACATGGCTCCTAGCTTCGAGATGAGTAATGGCCACATCCCCCACCATGCAGCACAGACACTGACCCTGCAGACGTCTCATGAACATAAAGGGTAAGTAACACTAGCACAGTCACCAAGAAGCAATCCCTGTCATCTCTCCTTATCTTCCCAGGGAAATACACTGGTATTTGTCTACTGTAGAGATGAGACACAACCATTAAGACAGAATTCTGGACCGAGACATCTAATCGGTGTCTTGGAAACTCACGCTGACATCCCCACAGCTGGTTTTCCCCACAGCTGTTGATAGTCGTGTGTTGTTTAAAGCATGGCCTGCTCACAAGTTCATGCTGGGAGGTGAAGCCAGGGTAAATCTTCCATAATGCGCCATTCTGGCCTTTGGAGCATGAAATTTTGTGGCAAAGAGTTCATTTCCCATCACCAGACTAAAAAGTTTACAAAGCTTCCTTGCATACAGATGGCCAAAGCTGTAGGTGGCTGCAACTAGGAAATGGCACAAATCAAGCGGGGGTGAGTCTTATGTCCCCCACCCCCAGCTTTCTCAGCAATTCATCAAAAGAGCTGTTGTGGGGGGAAAAACTATCCATGTGTTTCACCAGGATCCATAATCCTGTATTGTTTCAAACTCAGTAATTTAATGAAATAGTGTCTGCTATCCACTAATGTGCCTAAAACTCAAACAGATTGAAGGATCTGGAAGGATCCTCAGAGAACCAGCTAGTCTACCACCCTCATTTAGACACTAGAAAACTAAGAGCTGGCTCAAGGTTGCATGGTCTATTGGTGATAGACTGGGACCCTTGACGGTATCCCTGTTTGCAGGCTCTTTTCAGCCCTGGCAAGTGTTACCAGGATGGATGTTTGCTATATCTTACTGCCCAGCATTTAGTCTCCCTTCTTTTGCCAATGGCACCCTGATCTTCTGTTGAGGGACCCCCTCCCCAGCTGTTAAGCCCTGTGATTCAGGAAGGGCCAACCCTCCCAATATGGGCATGGGACCTGGCCTGGAAGAATGAGACTTTTGCTGGAGTTAAAGAAAAAGAGATGTAGTCCTCTAGTGCAATATTTGAGCCGATGGGGTGGAAACTTGGAATTGTGCAGAGCATCTTGGTCAGAGAGCCCATCTGAGAAGTACGCTAATTTGGAGAAAGAGCGAGAGATAGTGAGTGATGGACTCCTGGTGACATAGATTAGCCACCTGGATCTAGCCATGCCAAAAGGCAGAACTATCACTGAATTCACTGAATAAGTGAGCCCCCCCCTTTTTTTTAAATTTAAGCATGTGTACACTGTATTTCTGTGACATGCAACCAAAAAACTAAGTTTGTTTCTAAGTTTGTAAAAGGAAGTAAGTAAATGACAAAATGGGAATGTTCCCAGGAGACCCTCCACAGTGCCCAACACAGTTCCTTGACATAGTCAGCGAGCAATACATGTATAATGGGGTAAAACACCTCCTTCAGGTCTCTTCTCAGCGGGACTCTCCCAGACCACCCTATTGGAAACTGCAGCCCTCCCCAGCTTGGCTCTCCCTACTCCTACCTGTTTCCTATGGTGTTTATCACCACCAGACCTACCTGTTATCATTTCTTGTTGGTTTCCCTCACTCAAATCCTACAAGGGTGGGGATTTTTGCCCACTTTGTTCACTGCTGTACCCTGGGGGTAGAATAGTGCTCAACACCTGCAGGTGCTCAGTATATATCTAGTGAATGAATGAATGACAAGAAATGGAAGATGGAATGAGTGTATACGGTACACAGAGGATGGTGCCCTGCATATAAAGGCACGCAGGCTCCCACCTGCTACCTCAGTCAACAGCCTCTGGGACCTCTTAGATATGGGTCTTCTTTCCTCCTCTCTGAGCCCATGCTCCAACAGCCATCCCCACAATCTAGACAACCAGATCGTCCCCCACCTGTCCAGATAACATAAACAACAATTCAAAGGTAAGTAGCCCTTTGAGTTATAAAGATGTTTTCCTTTTTTCCCCCTGCTTACAATAATATTGTACACTCATTATAAAAGCACACAAAATAAAAATGTAACAAGTAAACAATAAAAATCATAATTTAACCTCAAAGTTAAATTTTGGGTACAAGTCATAAGCAGGCAGACTGCTAATATATTTTGTACAACCCACAGGATGACCCCCCCCCTTTTTAAGGTAACTTCCAACATTTAAAAAGCTAGAGGAATTCATTTGGAAATCAGGTATCTAGCTTCAGCTGAATGTCATGGAAGGCCCACGTTCTCACATATGACAATGATCAGCGGGGGTTGGGTGACAGATGCCCCTTTCAGGTGGGTGTGGGCTCTTGGGGTCCCTGCCTCTCCCTACTCTGACCCTTGCACTGCCCTGGCCACTGGATTTAGGTTCCTGCTTGGTCCCTGTCACATGTAGAGTTGGTCACCCCTGGTTTGACATATACCCTTTCAGACTTTGCTGTGGTCATAAGGCTTCTAGGAAACCCCTCTGAAAATCTCCCTCTGCCTCCAATAGTGGCCTGGGATGCCACATATAAGCCCCTAATTTCCAGCATCAGAGAACACTGCAACTGCAGCACTGTCCCATCTGCATCGCAGTGAGCCAGGTCAGGTTCAACATCTCCTTCTCAGACTGACTATCCCAATTCAACAACTGACCTATACACACGTGAACCCCATACAGAAGGGCCCCACAGTCCTGAGCACCGGCTGGATGCCTTTTCCATAGGGAAACTCTAAATCCAGCATTCAAACCACCGCTCCAATGTGGAGAGGCTCCATCAGTGCAGGACAGCCCCAGAGACTCGGCCACCACTGCACAGGCAGTCTGCAGCCCCACATGTATTCCCCACGGGACCCATGATTGGCTATCTTCCTCTGGGTTGATTATGCTCCAGTCCTACTATATAATAATACCTCCCTCTGAGCAGGGATCCTGCCAGCCTCACTGATTACTGCTTACTAGAACCTAACCCTGTTCCTCGCAGAGGAGGCCCTCAATCCACAAGGGATGGACGGTCAGCGAGGGAACAGACACATGAGAGGCAGGTGGGTGGGTATGTTACAGGGCAGGGATGGAGGAGATGAGCCCCTTAGCTGTGATTTCTAATTTGCCAATGTCATAAGGAAATGATCAGATCAAAATAGTACATTGTAAAATATGGTATAAAGTTACACAGTGAATAAACTCAGATGATAAAAAAATAAGGAAAGCACTATAATATTAATAGTGGTAGAACTTTTTTTTACAATCCTTTTGTGTATTTTCCATTTTCTGTTTTATGAAGTTCACTTTTAACTACCAACATTGAACTATAACCAAACGAATGATCTTCCCCTAGACTTGTATAGATTTCAAAACACCAAGCGGCCACAGAGGAAAGGATAATATTTTGGATTAGTAAGAAGAGAAAACACAGAAGGTGAATTTGGTCTTCCACATGGAAACCGATCCTTCAAGACTCCTTGGTGGCCCCGTAGTGACCCATTACTCCCCCTTCACCTGCTATCAGCAAAAGCAACATTAGTTCACCCTTCTAATCCTGGAAATCCAAAATGTTATGGGAGATTATATTTCTTTTGGAGCAAAGGATGGTAATTTTTTCAGCTCTGGCCTATGAATGCTCCCAAAGAAAAACAAAGAAACATAAGGAAATCTTCTAATACAAATACCTGAATTTAAATTTAAATACACATGCGCCCAGAAAAGTACCATTGCTCTGGTATGTCCTTGATTGTGGGACAGCCAAAACAGCATGTGCCTCACAGCAGGATACTGTCCTCTGATGATGTGATGTAGCCACTGCTCCTGGGAGCCCTGGACCAGGTCTCTGCACCTCAACTAGCCCCCAGACATACAGGATGGGCAGCAAGAGCTCAGGACCAGCTACTTTGTAAAGGCAGACAGGGAAACCGAGGTCCTAAGAGGAGGAGTATGTACAGGGGATGACACAGAGCTGAGAACAACTGCTTTCCTCCAGCCTGGTGCCTCCCCTTGTTCATGTGACAAACATCACCTGAGTGTCCTGAGGTACCAGATACTGGTTGACACCTTGCTATCAAGCAGGGGGGGAAGAGTGGGGACCCTTAACAATTAAGTGAATGACCAGGTAACCCCAGATGGCGATACGGGCCAGCAAACGGGAAATAAAGGCAAGGGGTAGAAAGTTATTTCTGATTTCCCAAGGAGCATCAGCCATTGAGTACTGTGCAGTTACAAATGCCCCTGGGGTTCTGCCAGACACAATTTATTAACAGATTGCATTTGGGCGCTGGAGTCTGTGAGCGATGCATGAATCACCAGCAGAGTGGATTAAATGTAAAAGACACCCACAAACTAGAGGCATCCTCCCCCCCCCCCAACTCTAAGGTTCCCACAGCAAGGCAGGAAGTGCAGGGTGTGGAGTAGGCTTGCTCTTTGGAGACGGCTAATCTGGGATCAGCCCTGCTTCAAACTGCAAAGACTTCCCAGTGCCCTCAGAATGAATTCTCCTTTGCTTACTGCCAACCACTGGCCACAGCTCACCCCACCCCCCCCCACCCCCCCCACCCCCCGTCAAGACATCTCTGTGCCAGGCCTCACCTTGGCTCAACGTCACTTCCTCAAGGCCTTCTTCCCTGACACTGCTCTGGCCCCACAGGACCCTGACCCTTCCTCCCACACCACTCTTAGACTTACTTATTCTAGAAAGTGAGTTCTGTAGGGGTGGACTGATCCTCAGCTCCCAGAGCAGCACCCAGCGCACGAGGGGCTGAGGCAGAGAGACAGAAGGGAAGAGAAAGAAGTCTCTCCACCATTTCTCAGGGTCCTGAGCCTCAGTTTCCACATCTGTAAAATCGGGGCAAGACCAACCGGCTGCAGAGTGATGACAGTGTATTCTGTGTTTCTGCCTGGCAGCCTGGATTTTGTTTTATTAACTCATTTTCTAAAAAACATTTTTACATACAAATTCACTTTTTGATGTGCAGATGTGGATTCTGACACTCGTTGGTGTATGACCACAATGAAAACACAGAGCTCTTCTATCACCAGGAAAAAGTCCCCTCGTGTTGCTCCTTGGTAGTCATACCCTCCTCCCCACCCCAGCTCCTAGCAACCATTGATCTGTTTTCTGTTCCTATATTTTGCCTTTTCCAAAATGTCATGTAAGTGGGATCATACGGTAAGTAGGCTTTTACGTCTTTTTCACTTGGCATAGTGCCTTGAGATTCATCTGTGGTGCTGCGTGTATCAGTGTTTTGTTCCTTTTTATTGTCCTTTCCCTGAGGGAAATCTCTTCTCTCAGGAACAGGGTCACAGAAAATAACAGTGGACCTATCCCCTTCTACCTCCCCTGATAATTTAGCCACCAACTTTCTAGAATCCCCTAAAGCTTGGGGAGCAACCAGGAAGTCAAAGGTCCCCCTTTCTGGCTGTGTCTATAACCCGAATTCTGAGACCTGTGCAAACCCCTTCCCACCAGGCAGCCTCTCTCTGAGGTCGCTCATTTGCAAGAATGGCCAACAAGACCCAAGCTTCCTCTGGGGTGTTGACTCAGAAAGTGGAGGTCCATTCGGGAACCAGGAGGCAGGACTGGCTGTCTGGGGATGGCTGACCACCTGGGGTGGCTGTTTGGGGGCAGTAGTGGGGGTGGCAGTCAGCTGGCCAAGTCTGGGGAGAAGTGAGTGGACAAGAAAGAAGTAGAGGCAGAAGTGCCCCGGGATGGTGAATTCTTACTCGGGGCCGGGCAATGTTTATACGGGTGTGCCGTCATCTCGTATAATCCACACAACAGCTTGATGGGCAGATTCTGTTAACATCCCATCCACAGATGAGGACCCTGGGCACAAGGAGAGCACCCAGTGTGCTAGCAGGTCTGGGAGCTGAGCTCTGACTCCAAGGCTTGTTCTCTTGGCAACACAGAAGCTTAGAGCAGGAGCCAGGGAAGGAAGTGTGCGGCACAGCAGGGAGGCGGGAGGGAAGAAGCCGGTCGAAGATGAAGGGACCCAGGGGACGTGAGTGGATACTGCTCCAGGCATGCCCTTAGCTGCGAGCCATGACACTGAAGGTTTGCTTTGTTCTTTTCAGCTGCAGAACCCATGTGTCAAACCTGATCATACTCAAAACCCGAGACATAAAGCTGGTGGAAATAGAGTTGCTCAAACTGAAGGGAAAGAGGAAATGGAGCCAGACCCACTGAACTGCCCCAATCCCTATGACCTCCCTCCTGGTGGCCTCTAAGGAAGGGACCTTCCAAGGAACGCAGGACCCCTTGGACCTTCACTTTCTGATATATACTCCCTGAGGGCTGGCCTCTTTCTTTCCTTCTCACTTTCTTTCTTTCAGGTTTCAAATGATCAAAAAACACATTCAAAACTAAAATTAGCCAGAGAGGCATTGTATCTTGTGTCTGCACCACACTGTCCAGCATGTAATTAGGACTCAACAAATGGATGATGGGCAGGTCTTGGCAACACCTGTGCAGGATCAAATCCGGATCCTCCCTCAGCAGCTAAGCGACCCTCAGCAAGTGTCTGACCCTCACAAAGCCTCAGAAGCCCCAGAACTTCCCTTGCCTCTTAATATTTGGAGAGGGCTCAATAAGCAGATGCTCGTAAGAGCACTTACCACAGTGCCCAGCAAACAGTAAGAACACGGTGTTACCTAGCATTATTATTAATAGCATCCGCGAGACTAAAAGTATATTGGAGGAAAACAAAGAATCCACTGGAAGGAATTAAAATGTCCCCATGGGAAGCACAGTGCCCTGCATGTCCCAGTGTGGTTCGCTCCTAGGACTGGCCAGTGAATGCTCCAGTTTTCTTTCAGTCGTCTCTTTCATTTTTGTACCAATGGGAGGAAGGCCTGGACTGCAGAGGTCTGAAGATCACGAGTCTGACATGCAGGGCTCATCTGGAGCCAAGTAGTTATTAATTGGTGTTTATGTAACACTCTGTGCCCCTCCGGCCTCTTTCTGTCTGAACACGTGCTCTAAGAACCTTGGAGAATGCATCTCTCTCTTCTGACTTTTGGATGCTCAGACAACAGCAGATGGTGCTGCGCAAATAACGGCACCGACACTGCAGCTCTAAAGGGAAAAGTCCACGCCTTGAGGACTCAGAGTTAAATTAGAAATAGCTGGAAGTGGATATCTTCCAGGACTGACCTTTCCAGGAGAGAGCTGGATTCCAGCCTCCATAGGAACACTGCCAAGGAGAAAGAGAGCACCGAATGTGAGTGAAGGGTGTCCTCTGCTGGCCAGCATTAGAAATCCTCAGCAGCGCCCCGTCCTCCACCTCTCTGGGAGGGCTCCGCTTCCTCTGCCTCCAGGCAAGTCTCAAATACCTTCTGTGGCTGTTTTTTTGAAAACATGAATTTGAACTGCCAACAAAAAGGATTTCTTTCCTAAAAGGAGAAGAGCTGAGAGAAAGGTCATAGAGCATTTTATTCCCTCCTCACTTAGGTTTTTCCTGCTGGAGCAAGAAAATGCTCACCTAATGAATGTCACCTAAAAAATGGTCCTGTGAGGGGCACCTGGGTGGCTGTGTTGGTTAAGTGTCCGACTCTTGATTTGGGCTCGGGTCATGATCTCACAGTTCATGAGTTTGAGGGCTGTACTGTGCTCTGTGCTGACACAGCAGGGCCTGCTTGGGATTTTCTCTCTCCCTCTCTCTCTCTGCCCTTCCCCTGCTGGTACACACTCTCATTCTCTCTCTCCCTCCCCACCCCACTCAAAATTTAAATACATCAACATTAAAAATGATGGCCCTCTGAATGCTCCGTGTGAGTTCTGCATCAGAGAATCCAAGCAACTTGGGGAACTTGACCAAGTGTGTGCACGTGGCCCACAGCACCACCCAATTTCCATTCCAAAAGGCTACCCTCTTGACCAGACTCCAAACTTCACAGAGAGACACCCCGAGTCAAAGTTGTCTGCCTCCTCCCAGAAAATCCCTATGGGTCTGCACACAGGGACAGCAAGATCTCGGTGGCCAAGAAGACAGGCCGATCCTGGATCAAACCCAGCCATTTCTGATGTCCCCCTCCGGAATCTTGGAAACTCGGGACCAGACCCTCACACACCACTTAACACCAGAACACGGCTTGTCTGGCTTCCTGCCAGAGTGCTCCCGACAGCTGGGGCCCTTCTGACCTCTGGCTCCAGCTCTCGCACCATCCCTGCCCCATTCCCGAGGAATAACCCTGACCTCCTGGGTGAGTTCTAACCCACCTGGCATGGTGCTCACTCTGACAGAGCCAACGTGGCTGAGCTGCAACCCCCGCTCATCACTTCACAGCTGTGTGAGCATCTCCAATGAGCCTCCTTTTCTGCAACAATGCCAGGAGCTGCCATTTCCTCAAGGTCCACTACCTGCCAGAAATTTGACATATACTACTTCTAATTAGTCCTCATGACCACACTATAAGGTGCTCTTCTTTCTGGATCCAGGTCAAGAACTCTTTAAAAGCTGAGGCTACCCACCCTCTTGTCCACTGGCTAAGGAAGGACTTGGCTCCATCTGCCATTTTCTTCCCTTCATTATGCAAAGTGAGTCCTCAGAGGGCAGAGAAGCAGAGATACGGAGAAAAAAGGGAATGCCAGGGGGTGGGAGAGCAGGGAAAAGTCTTCTGGAGCAGAGGAGAGGGTTTAGGGTGCCTGCAAGGCAAGGGTGACCTGGAGACAGAAAGGGATGAGGAGGAGGGACAGCAGTCCCTAAAAAGGGCTGCTCTTGAGTGTGAAATGGATCCCCCTTGGACCTTCTTTGAGAGACAGAAGTAAAGAGTGGAACTATTTTATTTGTTGACTAATGGACTTCGAACTTCTGAATGCAACAAAACCCAAAGTCTGGAGTATCAGAGGCTTTGGTATTTGCTCAGATTGCATTCCAATGCTATAGGTAAGGACACTGAGACTGAGAGGGTCGGTAACTTGCTAAGGGCTACACGACTCATGAGCAGCAGAGCCTGAATATAAACCCAAGTGCACCTGACTCCACAGCTGTTTGTGTGACACTCTGGCCTTAGCTGGAAAGGAATAATAATGCCACCTAGCAGGCCAGGTGAGGGGTAAACTTGGGATAGACTATGTGGACTAAGGCCTTCCCGCAATGAATTGCATATTGTAGGTAATGCCAGAAGTACCAGTTCCTTTATTTCCCTCCTTTGTCCTGATCTCTGGGCTCTCCTTGATTCTTAAGACCCTATTCTCACTGCTGGATTTCTAACATGTCCTTTTATTGCCCCAAATCCTATTTGGGTAACCGCCCTACTACCCTAGCCTCCCCCAGGTCTGCGCAGAAGCTGGCATTCTGGCCCCAAACTCCTCCAGTGAGAAGGTAGAGGCTCAACCCCTAACGGATGGCAGGCCGCGTGTGTGCCTGAACAGCCAACCTTGTCCCCGTGTGTCCATTCATCCAACATATAGTCACTGGTTTCTCCTCTGTGTCAGCACTGTGCTAGCCACCCAAGATAAAACGCCATTTTAAAAAGACTATCCAAGACTAGGAAAAAAAGCATGTCTTTTCAAAGTCTTCCACAGCCTGAGCCTACCTACAGGGAAGGTAATTTTGTTTGACTTACTGTTCTTTTTTTATTACGGACCAGACTCTGTAAAGTCAGGATGTTAACTTGTAAAAGACTAGTAAGTTGCAAATAATTTCTGTCACAAATAAAAGATAATTCCAAAGGTTACAGTGTTATTTACCTATAGGATCTTAACCAGTTTTATATCTAAGTTTGCAGTCTTATCCCAAGATTCTTTTCTCCACATTTTCCCATGACTATACACACGCACACATAAACACACATGCATTCATGTATGTATATATGTGTACACGTGCATATAGACACATATACAAGTACATGCATGTCTAAATATATACCCACATGTATATATACACACATATCAGAGAGTACATATGTCTACACACACACATATATCTTCCTGCATACTTCTTTTTTTTTTTTTTTTAAGATTTTATTTTTAAGTAACCTCTTCACCCAACGTGGGACTCAAACTCACAACCGGAGATCGAGGGTTGCATGCTTCACCAACTGAGTCAGCCAGGTGCCCCACTCCTAAATATTTCTTAAAACCAGTCTTCTCTTCCTCATCCTTTTTGTTTTCTCATGTGTGAGTTACATAGATATTTTACTCAGACTAAGCATATATTTGTACAACAGTTAAGGTGTTAAGAGAAAAGCAGACCTTTGTATGAGATCTGTGAGATCTGATAGGGGCAAAGGCATCCCAGGCAAGGGGAACAGCATGTGCAGAGGCTCTGTGGTAGGGAGTATGGCACACTGGAGAAACCGAAGTGTGTATGACCTCCAGCATCTGTGACTAGAACCTTTCGGCTAACACCTGCTCTATCAATATCATGACATGACTGTCAAGTCCCTCCTGTCTGTCTCAGACACATGCAATGGACTAAGAACACAGAATTGGCCTCATATGGTAGGAGAAGAAAAACGGTGTTGCACCTCTGTGGCATCCTTCTCCAGTCATTAGAGAGGAGCCAGGTAAAAGACAGTTGGCAAAGTCACAGTTCTCAAGGGGGAGAAGACACCGGCCTCATCATGCAGCACAGGTAGCATTAACAGCTCAGTGCCAGGCGCTCTGTCAAGCTCAGTGTCTTCTGTGGCCTGGTCCACCTCCACCGTCTGCTCAGTCACCAAGTCAATGCGGTGATAACACCTGCTCACAGAAGCCTATATGGTAGGAGGATCATAATCTCTGCACATTTTCACCAAAAACATCACTCTACACTCAAGTTTTACATCAGCCTCCTGAGAACAGAAGTTTTTGTCTCTCATAGTACAAACATCACCAGCAATGGGGGCAAAAGACCCTGGCCAGAGGCTGGTAATTAACTATGTGACGTTGGACAAGTTGCTTCACCTGCTGGAGCCTCAGGGTCTTTCTTCATCTGGATATGATAATACTCATATCTCATTAAAAGGCTGGGTGATCACGGATAAGAGCACATAATAGATTATAAAACACATTATAAACATACGTTATTTTCATAGTTATTGTGATTATCAGACACTATTTTTAAAAATACCACAAGGCTTTACGGAGTAAACAGTGCAATGCTACATGAAGCTCAGGCAAAATTTCTACGTGAAAATGTAAAACCAAAAACAACAACCAGACAAAAACATGGCAAGGAGGCAAAGTACAGCTATACAAACTCTAGTAATGAAGGCTGGCAGGCACATTTTCTGGAGTGATGTTGTGTCAGGCACTGGGCTGGGCACTGACCAGCTTTACCTCAGGCATTCAAATAACTTACACAAAATTTAAGTTCATTCATAAACATGTTTGGTTTTTCCAAAGAGCCTACTTTGCGGGAAATGTGAATATTTCTCTAAAATTATTTGCCAGGAAGCGAAAAGGGCTTCAACAGCCTCATTAATTTCACCCCCCCACCCTCGGAGGAGTTCATATTTTCCCAGCATTATGTATGTTACTTGTCTCAAGATACTACTGCTAATATTCCTGGGTAATCTTTTAACATTTTTCCCATTAGGCCTGTAATAACACACAGCATGCTTCCCACATTCTTCTGAACCCAGGATAATAAAATAAAATAAGATGTGTAGCAAGAAATATGGCTGGTGCACACAGCATCAGTTCTCAAGCTCCCGGTTTGCAATAGCTCAGGATATGCACTGTATCAAAGAGAAGTGTGAAAAGCTAAAAAATAAAATCTTCCAGACATAATTATGTTTTCACTTACTTCATATGCCTTGCTGATCTTTTAGGGACAGACAGAATGGCCGTCCTAAGATGAGACAATGAAGATCTTTGAGGCTTCTAGTACGTAAGGGACACACAATAATTATTTTTTGAATCCAGCGCTCCCAGAGTGGTTAGAATTGAAAAGAGGCATTCAAGAGTTTGCCACTAGAGGGCACAAGAGTAAAATTTCTTAGCATAGAATTTTCTTGTTTCAACCTGGTCTCAATTTGAGACTATACTAGAGGGAAGCCTAAAAAAATATCAGTTGAAGCTAAAATTGGACATTTGAAGTTTTTCTGATTAAATTATAATGAAGCTTTCAGGGCTGACCTAAGAGCTCTGAGGACCTCTTTAGTTCAGGAATTGAGGATCTGTTTAAAATGGAAATAGGTTACCAGGGCCGGGTAACATATTAATACCTACCAATCATTAACTCCCACACATGACTAGAAGTAATTCATCAGCTGACCTAGCAATGGGCAAGAACTGGGTGAGTGTTGAATGAGAGGACACGGGCACCGGTACCTCTAGGAGCAGATCTGTGGGAGCATCTTTTGTCTTTGTCATTGTTTCTAACCCCCATTCTGTGTATCTAGGAACTGCGGCTCCCCAGTTAAGGAAGAGACTCTTGATGAATGGTATCACCACCTTCCCCACACCCACCCTGACCCCAGGGAGTCGGCAGAGACCGCCACCACCATTTCTACACCCACTGTGCTCAGAGCCTTCCTCCCTGACCCATCCCCCTGTCTTAGCTCCCCCTGCACACTGTGACCACCAAGGAGCTGTTAAATCTCAAATACAGTCTTTCCCTCTTCATCCCTGCATCCCATTTCAAATCTTTGAAAGGCTCTCTATCTCTTAGAAAATAAAATCCAAGACAAAAAGTATAGCTAAATAGACTAAACACTACATTCGCCCCACCTGACCTACCCTTGGACCTATTTCCTGGGATCCCGACCCTAGAACCCCTATATCATGCATGCAGCCCTACAGAAGGATGCCCCCCAACTACACCAACAACATCCAGGCCTGCAGTGCTTAGTTCTCTCTAACCAGCTGAGCCTCTGGAGACTCAGCCTCATGCCACCCTTTCTGAGAAGGCTTCCTGACACCCAGGACCTCCCTAAGGAAACACCACTCCTCCTTCGGCCCCCCCAACTCTCAGTTCAGTCCATCTACATGCCCTGTGGGGAGTTCCTTCAGGGCAGGGTCCACGTTTGGTCATTTCTGCCCTAGAAGGAACAGAAGAGAATTGGCCTCAGGGATGGGGCTGGGAGCACTGGCTTCTTGGAAGGGGCCGCTATCAAGAGGAAGAGCAGCTCATGGTGGGTGGGAAGAGACATCAAAAATAAATTCTGCCCCCCGACAGCTTAGCAGCGGGCTTGTCTGAGCAAGGAGGACTGGGCAAGAGTGGGGTCTGGCAGCCTCTCCATAAACAGGGCTGACTCTGCACAGAGCCTACCCAGGGCAGGTTGTCACAGGAACTCAGAGGAGCTGTTTGCAGGGGCTTTTTCCACATCCACATCCGCATTTGCCCTACTCAACAGAGAAGGACAGCCCAGTAGAAAAATGAGCAGCCCCAGCAAGAGATGGGGAAGAAGGGATAAATGATCCCAGTGTCCCCTCTGCACCCCTCACCGCCTTGCCCTGCCTTGTCGCTCCTCTTGCAATTATAAGGAAACCCAAAGGGTTTTATGTTTTCACTACTCCAGCGGCTCCATGCTCTAACTTAGAATTCCTGGAGGATGCTTGTACCTTGTAAAACATTTCAAAAAGTCATGCTCCTTACAACTTGTATGCAGTTGTGAGCAACGGTGCATGCAAGCTCTTCTGGCCTCTGTTTCCTCATTTGCAAAATGAGGAGGGCAAGACTTAATTACCTTCGATGTCCTGAGTCTACAATGTATGGTGTAGAGTGTGGTTTTTAGGGCTCTTGAGTTATTTATGCAAATGCCAAATCAGTAACATCACAAAATGCTGCTCTATTTCCAGTGCCAAATTTTTGCAGTCAGCCAAGGCTTCCTGCACACAGACAATTGAAAAACAACCTCCCCTTTATTCAACCCATAGAACCACACAAAAGAAAAGGGGCCAAACATTCTCTGCACAAAAAAAAAAAAAAAAACCCAAACCAGTAAAATCAAACAAGAGGCCCTCCATTCAATCATGTGGTAAGGCTGTTACTTGGTAACAGTACTACTCAATATTTACAAATATTTACAAACATTAATACCCATTAAATGTGACCAGGAAGGTGGCTTAGCTCCTTCTCTCCCTGTCATCCTGGCTTTTTTTCTTTCCCTCCCTGCAGCCAAAAGCAACACTGGCTGGACCCTGGTTCACTTCTCTGCTTTCCTTGCTGCGGGCTCCCTGGAGAAGAGACGCATCCAGGGCTCTGTGGGGCCATAAGCTCCTTCGTGGCCTTAGCTGTCCACTGGAGGAGCCACAGCCAAGCCCTCAGGCCACACCCTGAGGCCCAGAGATCTTACAGGCTTTCCTCAAGTTGTCTTTCCTGAATATCAGCAGAAAGCTGGGCAGCCACGCCTGTGGATTTTCTTGGTTTGGTTTTTAACTCACACTGTTTCAAGGAATGGCCGATTCAAACACAACTTGCCTTCATCTTTTTCTCTTCATTGTGGGAAGTGACCATTTGAGGATCCAGAGGAAGTTATGTCCATGTGTTTATGCCCACAAGAACAGAGTCCTATCCTTAGCAGACACCATGAAACAGACCCATGGATACAGTTACGCATGTTGGTCAGGGGCCTCATGATTACTTGATGTACATCCATATGGGGGGGGGGGGAGGGATTCTCATCGAGCTTTATTATTAGGAAATCCTTAGGACTGACTTCTTGATTTTCTACAACTAGTGCTTTGCATTAGCTCAGCCAACATTAAGTACAAAGATTTCGAAGAGCTTTTTTAAAATCAAAGTCCTTTTTCTTTTAAAGAGAACCGCTCTTTAAAAAAAAAAAAGTTCATTTATTTTGAGAGAGAGAGGATCTCAAACAGGCTCTGCCCTGTCAGTGTAGAGTACAATGACACGGGGCTCAAACCTCAAACTCACTAACCATGACATCGTGACCTGAGCCAAAATCAAGAGTCGGACGCTTAACTGACTGAGCCACCCAGGTGCCCCTAATCAAGTCTTTTAACCAAAGACATTT
Source organism: Panthera leo (assembly GCF_018350215.1). Taxonomy (NCBI): domain Eukaryota; kingdom Metazoa; phylum Chordata; class Mammalia; order Carnivora; family Felidae; genus Panthera; species Panthera leo. The sequence goes on from NC_056680.1 coordinate 24,917,578, forward strand.
AACTTATCACAAATCATGCTTGCCTACTCATCAAATCAATTACTTTGAGAAATACTACTAAATAACACACTAATTCCAAAAATAACCTCCATGCAATAGGAAGGAATATTTTCAGATCATACTGCTTTTCCTCCACTTAATTAAAAAGAACAAGTCTTTATTGAAGGAAACAACATACACGTAAACAACAAGGAAGAGATCACTACGTGTGGTATATTTCATCCATAGTGAACAAGTCCTGTTCTGCTCCATGAGCTTGAACCCCAACTCTGCCACGCACTAGCTGTGTGGCCTTGGGCAAATGACTTAACTGCTCTGAGTCTTTGCTTTCTTGGCCACAAAAGGAGATTAATAAGTGGCATCTGTATCATAAACTGGTTGTGAGGTGTCAGTGAAAAATCCCTGCCAAATGTTTAGCCCAGTGCCTGGTCTATGGTAAGGGTTTGAAAAAGGTCAGCTCTTGTGGTTGTGAATGCTATTATTACCCATCTACACAGAGCTTCCCATATAACTTTAGGAATGACTTCTCGGTATATCACATACACTCCTGCAAAGGCCAGTTTGAGGCAGATTTACAGTAAAGTCAAAGGGGGTCTCTTAAAGGGGACCCTGTCACACACAATTATATATGCAGCAGGCCCCACAAAACCTGGACCTTTCCCTGATCACAGGTAACAACTGATGCTCACTGTACATGCCTCCCTGGAAACATCCCTCCCTACTTTCTCCCTTTTGAATATGATGCTGATCACTCCTGATCAGTATTTTTTCCTTACTAGGTAACTGTAAGCAAGAGTGTTTCTGCGTGTAAACTTTATAGTAGTGGAATCATACTATGTTCTATTTTACCTTCTGCAATTTTCTATTTGATATTTTATATGTTTGAGATTCATCCATGTTGACACATGCAGGTCATAACTGCTTTATATACTTAATTGGATAGATATAAGAGCAGTGTATTTGTGCATTTTCCCACTGATGGATATCTAGGGTGTTCACACTTTGTTGCCATTACAAACTATGTTGTAATAAACACACAGCCATTTTTGTTTAGATCTCCTTGGGGAACTGCACCGGCCAGAGTTTCTCTAGGGAATCACGACAGATGGCTGATGCATCCTTTTGTCCTTACTAACAGAATCCAACATGTTGCAGTTAAACATTCTCACCTTCCGAGACCTCCCTGAAGCTATGGAAGGACACATGCCTCAGTTCTGGTCAAAGATGTAGACAGAAACCCACTGAGGATTCCCGAAAACCTTCGCTTCCCTGCTTTAGTGCTGGCCCATCCTTCTCCATCCTCCCCTGCTGGAACATGGGCAAGAGGGCAGGAGATGAGCAGTCATGGTGGGAACATAAGGACAAAAGCCCCACCAAGGGAATAGCAAAGTGAAAAAAGACTTGAACTGTAGCCAATTGGATTATTTAGGTGCTACGTTAACCTCTTCCTACCCTCAGCATTACTTATGTATCATTCTACAAAGGAATAGAAAATTATTTCCTCACAAAAGATGCATTAGTCTTATAGACTTATCTTGTGTCTTAAAACTCAAAGTGAGATTTTTAAATGAAAATATATATATATATATATATATTTTTAATATAATGTATATATTTAGTTGAATATAATGACAAGACTTTTCGGTCTTAAGCGTCAATAGTCAGAACAGCCAAACTGGAAAATGGAACATGTATCCAAACACTTTCTGAGTGCTAACTAAGAATAAGAGACTAACAGTGATAACTGCAAATACTCAAAATGTACTTACTATGTGCCACACACTCTTCTAAGCCTTCACGTCTATCATTCAAAGTCTCAGAAGGAGAAATACTATTATCAGATGAGAAGATGTGAGAAATGCTAACTAGCTTGCCAACATCACAAAGCTGGTGAGTGTAGAGCTGAGGCTTGTGAGTCTAGCATTACAGGGAATGTGTCTGTGTGGGAGGCTAAAAAAATGGCCCCCCAAAGATGCTCATATCCTAATTCCCAGAACCTGTGAATGTGTTACCTTGCATGGCAAAAGGAACTTTGCAGATGTGATGAAGTTAAGGATCCTTGAGGCAGGGAGATTAGCTTGGACTATCCAGGTGGGCCTGACATAATCACCGGGGGCCCCTAAGAGGGAGACTGGAGGGTCAAGGAGACTGGAGGGTCGTAACAGAAGTAGGAAATCTGAGGGTAGAGACACAGGGAAGGGACTATAATCCAAGGAAAGTAGGAAGCCTCTAGAAACTAGAAAAGGCAAAGAAACAGATTCTCCCCCAGAGCCTCCAGAAGGAGCCAGTCTTACTGAAACCTTGACGTTAGCCCATTGAGGCTGATTTTAGACTTTGGACCTCTAGAACTGTAAAACAATAAATGTGTGTTGTTTGAAACCACTAAGTCTGCAGTCATGTGTTATAGCAGACACGGGAAACAAACACAGCTGATGACTCTGACCCACACATGCACACACACACACACACACACCCCTAGCTAGTCCTTACCCTCAAGAAGTTCATCCATCCACAGAGGGAGACAGACAAGCCACCACCTGCTCTTAAGACTAGATGGAATAAGAGTCACAGAACCCTGACCCTGACCAAAGTGCTATGGGAACTGGGGGCAAGTGTTTGGTTCACACCTGCGGGCCCCTGACCATCCCAGAAAAATGTCCTTGTCATCTACAACTGGTTACAAAACCCAGGGAGATAATGACAGTCTGGAGCTGCTTACTAACGGACTTGTCAGAGGACTCATTTTCTCATGGATCCACCCTGATAATGTTTCCACATTCGTAAGAGATGAAAACTTGGCAAGGGAAAGGCAACACCCTCCAAGCTTCCTTCCTGGAACCCTCCAGTTGCTTGTCTGGATCTACCACAGGGTCTTCCTTCCACTCCCTTCAGTTGGGCTCCTGGTGCTGTCAGACGGCTGATGCCTGACATTTCCTCTTTCTCTGGCCAAGGTCAAGCACATACACCAACTACTCTCATGTGAGAGGCAGCATCATCTCCGATCCACAGATCCCCTTTCAAGTAACTGCCTCCTGCGTGCACCAACTCTCCACAACATCCTCCCCGACCCAGTCCAAGCACCTGTGGGTTCACCATGCACCTAAGGTAATAGTGCGATCCACGCAATCCCTGAGGTAAATGGGGGTGCAAAGAAGGAAGGGGTCACCATCTTTATAAGATGTCTTCTTAAAATCCACAAAGGAGTCCAGCCCTTCCTAAAATGCAGACCATAGAAAGCCAAAATTTTAAGCTATAATGTTGGGGAAAAGAGAGTCCACTTCTGCTGAGTGTCTTCGGAACTCGGGAGATGGGAAAATGCAGGAGTAACTAAAGAGCAATGACAGTGCGTATCTATTAAGCACTTCATCTTGATTACTGTAACAATCCTACATCGTGGGTAGTAATATCAACTCCATTTGACAGATGAGGAAATTGAGGCATGACCACAGAGAGGAAGCAGCAGAGAAGAATGAGGGTCCAGGGAAGCAAACACCACCTTAAACAGTGAAAGTACCTGCCACCTGAGTGCCACCTGAGTGCCACCTGAGTGCTACCTGTCCCCACCTTCATAACAGTCAAATGAGATGACAAGGGCAGAAGGAGCATTCCCAATGAGAACTGTGTTTATTGTACAACAGAAAAGCCTCAGCATGAATCAGAGTCACAGGAAAGCCCCCTAATCAATGCAACATTCCAATAGCTGGAGAGTCTGTCCCTCCTGTCCCACCAGCTCTGTCTACAGACCTTATTCATCCATGTCTAGCAGCTAAGTGTAAAGATTTGGAGCTGCAAATCCTTAAAGGAATGAGGGCATCACTCCACAAGGCTCCGCTCCCTAATATGTAAAAGGCAGAGAATAATGTTAGTACTGTGCCCAGCACAAGGCCTGCTTCTCATAGCGTAACTTGGCACATAAACAGAAGACTGTGGAATAAAAATAACCTCTTGGACTTACTTGCCAAACATTTTCTAGTGTGCAAAATGCTTTACATGTATCATCTCATTTGGGATAAATTTCTGGTTAGGACATCACAACACACACCAGGAGAGACGAATGCACAACATATAGCCTTGATATACAATCAATAATTAGCTTACCTGTAGCACTGTATGTCGACAAAGGCCAAGGACCCCAATAACTGTAAATAAGGTCATCCCTAGCACCAGGTGCACAGCTGGCACTTAATAAATGCTGAATGAATCCCGAATAAATAGGTACCACTTTTAATAAGATCCACCACTTTCCTTGCTGCCTTGAGCCACACAAAGCAAGTGTATATATAGAAACCACCCCAGGCACACAGTCAAGTAACGTGAGAGCAAATCACTGAGAAGCCCAGCTATGTCCACACCTGCCGGGGGAACTCCCAGCTGTTGGTGTCAAGGACCAGTGTGAAGCGCCACACGGACAAGACAGATTTCACTTGTTTTTAAACACACCATCAAAGTGGCTAATGGCTTCCCACAAAGAAACCCCACACCTTCAGCCAAGAGACAAGGAACTCATTAGGCAGACTTGCATCCTCCAGTCCCCATTGTCAACAGGCACCATCCAGGCCATCAGAAAACAGCTCCCAGGAGCCCACATGCTGACAGGCGGCATCCGGGGACGATCAGATTTCTATCAGTAATGACACATGGCGTTTCTCTCTGGCTCCAATTCAGGATGCCACTCCACCCCCACCAGGCAGCTCTCAGCCTTTAATACTTCCTGAACAATCATGCCTTTAAGAAAACAGTCATATATCGGTGGCACACAACATCGCCAACTCAATCACAAAATCAGTGTACTATCTGCCCTGGACAGCCCCCAAATGTGGTCACGATTTCTCATGCTCCCTTGCTCTCAAGGAGATGCCCACAAACGCATCTCAGCACCAGCCAACATCTACCCCATACCATGAACACCACCACGAGAATCTTCCTTCTGACATTCAGAGAATAATCCTCCCTGGCTGAGTTTTCCCTTAGCTTCATGGCACCACCCTGCTTAGGACACTCTAAGTTCAAAACCACTGACCCAAATCCTGGTGATTCCGTTGACACAAAGTCATAAGCCAGGATAATGGTCCACCCCTCCCCCACCCCATGGCCAGAACCACAGGAAAGGATTCTTGGGAATCGGTCATGCTGTGTTTCCTGATCTCAACACAAAGTTGTGTTCTGTGTGTGAAAACCCAGACGGTGGTATGGTTATTTACAACCTCTTCTCATGTATGTTATTCATCTATAAAAAGTTAATAAATAAACTGTTGATTCACATGAATTCTGTTTGTTCTGGAACTTTAGAGATTGGAGGTGGGGGGTCAATTACGCCATACTTCAGCCACATAAATCACAGACTTTCTTTCTCAATAGCCTGAAAAACCAGTTGTTCCTGCTGTTGAGAGTCACAGATCACACTGGTTTCAGAAACCCTTCTAATAGCCCCAAAGGAACAGCGGCCACAAAATAGCTGCCACTGCACATGCCTCCTGCTGAGCCTGAGTTAGAACCAGTTTTGTTTATTCCAAGGTTGGGCTTGGGAAGTGACCACTTGGTCTTCCAGATGAAAACAGGCAGCCAGCACTGCCTGCAGAAACTCCTCTATTTTTAAAACAGCCTGGTTGGTCACAGGGGATGGATGCTTTGACTGTAACACACATTGTTTTTGAAATCAGAGGCCAGGCCAGCAGCGCCCACCCAGCCCTCCACGTTTACCTCCTCGCTTAGCCTCTTCCTCGCTGGCCAGGGACGGGTGTGTTCCAGGAACGTTGCTGCTCATGAGTCACCCTCCTGGGCCCTGACAGCTGCTCCTGGATCCTGATCAATTTTCTTCAAGAGACTGGCTGTGGTGTTTGGGGTTCACGCTGCAGTAACTTGCAAAAATAAAACTCCTCTCCTTTTTACGAGCCGACTGAACAGAACACGAGTACATGAGTCTCTGGCAATGTGTCCCCCTCCCCCTGGCCTCCTGCATAACAGGAAACGTTCAGTTCTGAGCCCCTTGGTCAGATAGTCATTTGGCCACGCCAACCAGCTAACAAATGCAAATTTCTCATCACCTTATCCCAGCAGGGCTGCTCTTCTGGGCAGCTGAGGTTTGAGGTCACAGTCCAGGGGCAGCCTGGTCTTTCCTAGCCAAAGGACAAGGCTGACTTGGCCTGACATCATGGGGATTATCCTAGCCTGCTTTGTGCAAGCTAAGATTTCCAAAATATTTTCAACTGTATAGATTCTTGGGCAGAAAGTTCTGTTGAACCACACTGGATGTACTTTCCTAGAACAGATCAAACTTCAGCAAAATTAAATCCATGCACTTTTCAGTATGATGAATCTGAGGAGGTGGCCCTGCCAAGAACAGCCTCTTCTGGATACGTGCAAGCATCTCGGAGTCAACTGAGAATGGAGACCAGGTTCATGCTTCCTGGGGCCCCTTTCTCCTGCCTCCACAGCAGAGTTTGGATGACCCTGACACCTGCAATAAAACTCCATCCAACGGCCCTCCTGGAAGCCAAAAAGAAACACACTGGGTAAAACTGAGTTGCGGGGAGAAGGCCTGTGATAGGAGCCCCAGAGACCTGGATTCAAATCCAGCTTTGGAGTCATAGATAAGCCACTTCTCTCTGGACCTCAGTTTCCTCATCTGCAAACCCCAAAGGCACAAGTACAGCATTTCTCAACTCCCTTGCAAGCTGGTGGCTTTTCAATTCCAGCCCAGAGATGTGGTTTAAAGTGTTGTTTTTTTTTTGTTTTGTTTTGTTTTTACCAATCAGTTGCAAACATTTCAAAGTCTGGAGTACTTTCATGAGAATTTGGAGATTTTACATTAAGATCCCGATTTCTGGATTCTCTTGGGAAATCAGCAGATCTGGTCACAGTGGGCCCGCATTCCCAGTAGGAGGCAAGAACTGGAAGGAGGAAAAAGTGCCCCAGACTGGGAACAAACCACCCACACTGCTGCTTTCACTGTCATCACTGGCCATCCTGTGAAGTTTGGGACTGCTGTCATAAGTCTGGCTTATTTTCTTTCCCATTAACATATTGCTTAACTTTTTCACTTTTCATTTCAGCTGGAATACTCATGAATAAATTCTGAAGTCAAAATATTTCACAAATAATCAGTGCAGATAATCTGTTACGTGGAAATCCACAAAGCTGGAGGCCTGTGCCCCAGCCTGCCAGCAATTCTGACATGATCATCCAGGGACCCAGAATTGGTTTAAGTCCACCCCAGGGGCACCTGGGTGGCTCAGTCAGTTAAGCGTCCAACTTCGGCTCAGGTCATGATCTCGCGGTCTGTGAGTTCAAGCCCTGTGTCAGGCTCTGTGCTGACAGCTCAAGGCCTGGAGCCTGTTTCAGATTCTGTGTCTCCCTCTCTCTGACCCTCCCCCATTCATGCTCTGTCTCTCTGTGTCTCAAAAATAAATAAACGTTAAAAAAAATATTAAAAGTCCGTCCCAGACCCTCTGACCTTTGTGGACAGTCTCAACCAAACCCCTACCCCTCATCCAGGTCCCTCAGCCCCTCAGCCAGGGACACGTTTGGGAGCCGGGACAGTGAGGTCAGAGGCAGGCGGGTTTCTGAGGAGGTCAGAACCACATCTGCATTTTGTCATCCTTCTGGACAGGCCAGCATGTGCAGGGCTGCCTGTGAGCCTGCCAAGTCGCTGGAGGAGACGAAACAACAAGCAAGCCACGTTGCAGCAAGAAGGGAGTAAGCGAGTGCACGGAGAAGAGTCTCAGCCAGCGCAGGCGTGTCCCCATGATGCAGGGCAGGTAGCGGGGATGGGCCTTTGTGCCACATCTCTTCAAAGGCAACACCTGAGCCAAGAGGTGCAGGAATGGAAACTGTTCTCAAACCAGTCTCGTCTCATTGGTAACAATGACAACGTAATGACAGTGCCAGTGACAATAGCAGCAGCATACCAGCTAAAACTTAGTGAGCTCTGACTCTGTGCCAGGTGTTGGTGTTGTTATGATCATCATTCCTACTTTAGAGGAGAGGAAACTGAGGCCCGCAGAGGCTACAAACTGGAATAAGGTCTCCAGGCAGCACGTGGTAGCATGGAGACCAGATCCCAGGCAGCTGCCTCCTGAGCCCAGCTTCTGCTCACAGGGCTCTCTACTGCCTCATCCAATGTGCAGGCATCACAGCACAGGGCCCTCGTGTTCAGGACTCAGTGACACATGCTCCTTTCCATACTGTCTTACATTAAAAATCACAGCGGATGGGCTCCTGGGTAACTCAGTCTGTTAAGCGTCCAACTCTTGATTTTGGATTTTGACTCAGGTCATGATCTCACAGTTCATGGGGTCAAACGCTGTATTGGGCTCTGTGCTGACAGTGCAGAGCCTGCTTGGGATTCTCTCTCTCCCTCTCTCTCTGCCACTCCCCTGCTCACATTTTCTCTCTCTCTCTTTATCTCAAAATAAATAAACATTAAGGAAACCACAGTGGAATTTATCTGCATGTGCCCTCCTTGCTCTGTAATAACTATGTACATTGATTTCGAAATACACAGGTCACTGTGCAGGACTATACACACAAAACCATGCATGCTGGGGCGCCTGGGTGGCTCAGTCGGTTAAGCGTCCGACTTCGGCTCAGGTCATGATCTCACGGTCCGTGGGTTCGAGCCCCGCGTCGGGCTCTGTGCTGACAGCTCAGGGCCTGGAGCCTGTTTCAGATTCTGTGTCTCCCTCTTTCTCTGACCCTCCCCTGTTCATGCTCTCTCTCTCTCTCTCTCTGTCTCAAAAATAAATAAATGTTAAAAAAAAATTAAAAAAAAAAAAACCATGCATGCTATTCTTTATGCGTGGTTTGGAGAATTTTTAAGATTAATTTTGGCCATTTGCAACCTATACCTTACTCCCCAGCTTTAGGTGTGCAAAGTACCCCATTTGCCTTTGGCCCCACTCATAGTAAAGTGTCTGTTCCCTCAGAGCCCTGACTCCCAAGAACCACAACAATCCGTTAGGAGCAAAGGACTCCAGCGTTTGTGAAAAGGACTAAGGGAAGGGTTCTCTTAAAGAACAGATATGGGTTATTTTACAAAATAGACCTTAATTCCAAGGAAGAGATGTTTGGGCCCTCACTCACTACTCTTAATTTACACAAACTCCACTAAACTCAGGAAGAAAAGATTAGAGGCAGCAAAATTGGAGCAAAAGAGGAGGGTACTAACAGGTGACGCTGGATCTCCAGGAAGGTGACCAAAAGGAAATTTCAAAGCAGGATTTAGCACCAGGGACAAGGTTTCTGTTCCCGTCCCTGGTCACGGGGCACATCACTACAAGCAGGTGCCATCATAAACTTGCAAGCTGGCAACACAGAAAGTCGAGGAGGAAAAGCAAAACTGGGGTCAGTGTGCCCTATTTAATAAAGCAGGGAGGCATGCGGCCTAATGAAGAAATAGAAGCACAGCTGAACAAATGGCCTTTAGGCATCAGGAGGTAGTTAAACCACCTATAACTTACATGGACATACTGGTTCTGAGCACAAGCTCTCAAACAAGAAGCTCACTTTTCCTGCCCTGAAAGGGAACTCCCTGAAGACCCCCCATCTGGACACACTAACGACAGCAGTTCACATCTGATACTGAGGCGCTCTCAACCCCACCCACCCGCAGGCAATAGTGCCTCCTCTGTTGCCCCCAGGCAACATTCAGCAGTGTGTGGAGACATTTTTGGATGTCACAAGTTGGGGGAAGGTGTATTGGTGGCATCTAGGGGGTACAGGCTAAAAATGCCACTAAACACCCTACAATGCACAGACCAGCCCCCACAACAAAGAATTACTGTCCTGCCCACAAAGATAGTCATGTCAAGGCTGAGAAATCTAGATCTAAACCAAAGCAAAGTGGGCAGTGAGGGTTTGACCTCAAAATGAAACGTCTCCCAACACCATCGTGAATTTACCTTGTGTGACCTTGGACTTTGGTTTCCTCACCTGTACAATGGAATGATCCTGAGAGGGCTCTGCTGGTCTCAATGAGACCTGGTTTTGGCAAGTGCTTTGTCAGTCATAGGTCTTGCTCTGTCATTGTCACCACTCAAGGTTTGCAAAAGCCTCTGATTGGCACTGAGGCTAAAGGAGATGGGGTGGAAAGAAGTGGGGTCTGGCTAGGTGGAGGGGGGTGATGTCTCAGAGTGGCTGGTGAGCACAGATTGCCCCTGGGTCCTGCATGGACCCACTGAGGATGCGACTCCCTTGTGGAGTGTGTTGTCCCTTGTGACACAATGTCCCTTGTGACAGTGTGTTCTAAGGGAACTCAATGGGCTTGGGACATCACTGCTCTCATCAAGCTATGCCAGGATAGATGGGATTGATGATGGTCACAGAGCAACAGCTCCATGACCTGCCTCACAACCCAGAACTGCTACAATTCCTACAACAACACAACCACAACCATAATAATAACAACCATAATAATAACAATAACAACGACAACAATAATGTCAAACATCTATTGAGCACTTAACCTGTGCCTGGCCAAGAATGAGGCCCTCTTTGTGGGTGATCTTAACCACAACAGCACTCTCTTCCAAAATTATACCACTTCCATCACCACCTGGACCTCCATATTCTAGAAAAAAACCAGAAACCAAGCTGATAAACAGTATAATTTTAATTAAAATAATCAGTGTGTATGCATATGCTTACGAATGCAAGAAAGAAATTTCCTGCAATATTCACTGATTAACAGTATTTAGTGGTGAGTGGTAGAATTACACGTGATTATTTTACTTCCTTTTTATATTTTTCTAAACTTCTCAAAGTTTTTACAATCAACACAAATTAATAGTTAATAATATAACAAAAATTAACCTTATAAAAGCAAAAATTTATAAAATTGGTCTTTTTAACTTATTACTTTTTAGCAAAAAATCTACCAAACAGTCTTAAATTATTAATTATCTAGACCAGAAGTTGACAAACTATGGCCTGCCTGTTTATGTAAATAAAGTTTTGTTGAAACACAGCCACATACGTTCGTAAATGATGGACCCTGCTTTTTGCTACACCTGTAGAGTTGAATAGCTGCAAGTAGGCACATGGAAGCACTATACCCCTTTTCTAACCTGCCCTAAGATGGACCTTTTACTTCTTCACTTCAATTTCTCCTCACAACGTGTCTCTGCTTGTTTTGCCACACAGCCCAAACTGGATATAGCAGGAAGCTAATGAAGCTGAAGCCCCTCCTTAGAACGGTACCCATATGGTCTTGTGTTTTTATAAAATTTGGAAAAGGATATTTTTAAATTCTTTTTCTTGAAGAGGCCCCCAGATTCTATGTTTCAGACTCCTCAAATGTGGATCCACCCCTACCCAAAGCCCCAGACATTTTACCACCCTTAGTCCATTTTTAAGACCATAGTGTGTTTGGTGGTTAGAAAGGTCTTGTCCACCAACCCCCAAGGAGCTTTAGGCATGGTGAGCTCTTTTGATTTCCAATCCCCAGATAGCCAGCTCTCACAGACCAAGGCAGCTACCCATCACTATACAGCTCCAGAGACCACAGGGAAGGGGGCCCACCTGGGCCGGTCCTCAGGATCCACCAGAAAGCTCAGAGCAGACCATCTAGATGGAGGACCCCTGATGGCACCACACCCATAAAAGGAAGAGAAGAACACACTGGTTCACACATACTGTCCCTTAGCCATTCGTTACCTCCATTGAAATCCTACCAGCCAATTTATGTATTTCATGATACAGAGCTTCTGTAATCATAATAGCATTTTCAAATGATAAGAGGCAGACAGATGCTGTAAAACTGCTTTCTAAAAAGTCAAGTTGATCTCGAGAACAAGAAAAAAAGGGATAAAATCACATAAGTGTGCACAAATATCTTGTTGTTTATTTAAAAAACTTCTTCCAATTCAAACCATTATGGTGGGGCATTTATATCAATCCAGAGCCTACAGAGCCCAGCTGTCCAATCAAATGTCCATCCGCGCCTTAACTGTAGGTGGATACTGTCCTTCATTCTCTGGCTCTTGGTCCCTTCCTGGTCTATTCTTACCTTGTCTTTCCCCAGTGTGGGGGAGGGGGCATCTTTGTGGACGGCAGCTGGCGGTTTTGATAAGCAGGTGTCAGGAGTATGAAAATGACCTTGCATCAGCTGGTGGGAACCCAGCAGACAAGGGAGTTACTGTATCACTGTCTACTAGGTCCCAGCCCCCCAAAACAAGGCACTGTGAGGCCCAGGAGGAGGGAGAGAGGGAAGCTTTCTCACACACACACACACACACACACACACACACACACACTAGAGGGGGTGGGGGCTGACCAGATGAAAGAAAATCTGCATAATTTCACCCAGGAGAGGAAAAGCTTCCACTGAAGAGGAAAATTAAAACCTAGCAATGAGGATGCGTCGAGGTGTTTCCCAAACAGCAGAGATAGACAAAGAAAAACAAAGGAGATTGATCTTTAGGAAAATCAAAGGGAAAGTCTACATTCTCTGCAGCTCTGGCAAATGCAATTAGGAGAGAGTTGGCGGATGTGGAAGGAGAGGGATGTATATTCACCCAGCTGATTCCAGCATCCAGACAGCCAGGGCTGTGTCAATGGCCGTTACTGTACCAGCCACTGGAAGGGGTCCAACACACAGGACATGCTCTGGGGGGGGAGAGAATGTCCCCTAACCCAGTTTCCAATTAAATGTGGGTTAACTGGCACTGTTCCTTACAGCTCAAGGGGCCAATTCAGAGCTGAAAGGAGCGTTTTTCAAAATAAAAAAGGCTGAGCCCGCCAAACTAGCACCTTTTATTTTCTCACATCCTTTCGGTTGCTCAGCCTGACCCACTGCTAGCTGAGTTGACTCCCTGGTCCTCAGAGAAATGAGCCCTCCCCAGCACCACCAGCTCCCAACCCAGACACCCTCCCAGCACATGTGGGGTTGAACTCCATTCCACTTTTCCCATGGAGTGGTCACTGCTGCCCAAGTATGAGTCGCCTGTGAAAGCCACACATTGTCCCCAACAGACAAAACGCTCAACCCAGGAGAGTGGTCCATTCACTCTTCTCTAAGAGCCGACCTCCTCCTGTAACTTCTAGAGGATGCTGCTGCCCAAACGGTCACTCTTCTCTTCCTGAAGCCCATCACTGACTCAAACGTGAGTAAAGAGCTTTCAGTGACACACCAGCACAAAGAAAGTGCAAACTGGAAACCAAGGCAAACTTTCAGCAAGGGTTTTAAAGACCAAAGCGAAGTGTGGATATCAATTTATTGGCAGTTATAATAAGTCACATTTATTACACACCAACTGAGGTACTAGGCTAAGGAAGTGTATTTTACTCGTTATCTCATTTAGTCCTCAGAGCTACCCTATAAGGTAGGTCCTATTATTAGCCTCACTTTACACTCAAGGAAACTGTAGCCCAGAGAGGTTAAGTAATATACCCAAGGTTACACCACACAACAATCAGGATTTGAACTAAGGCAGTCCATCTCCAGAGCCTGTGTTCTTAAATACCATGCTATCATTATTACTAAACCGATTCAAAACTGTAAAATTATAGTCATGCTAACGTGTTCTTATTTGGGGGGGGTTGTGATTTTTTCAGCTTACTTTTAGGTCACTTCTCACCCTCCCCCCAAGAGATGCTATAAACTGACTTTTCAAATATAAAAATCACATGTGCCAAACAATGTGATGAGTATGTGATACCTGTCATCTCATTTAAACCTCATGACCACCCTACAAGGTTGGTATTAATACGATCTCATCTATAGATAAAGACACTGAGGTTCAGGAAGATTAACAGCCTTACCCAAGGTCATAAAACAGAGCAGGGATTTGAACCCAAGAATGCCTGTTACCAGCATGTACATTCTTTCTACTATATATATCATCTTTCACAGAGTTTCAAGATTTTCCAGGAAAAAAAAAAATCAAGAGTATCATGAAATGAGGGTGAGACCACAGTGGATGGCTGGACTATAGCCGTGGACCATCTGGCCTTGAACCTGCAGCAGCCCATGACCTTTGGCAAATCCCACCTCTCTTGAGGCCTCGGTTTCCTTGTCTGAGAAGGAGGAGCAAGAGAGCAAGGGGGCCTTCTAATACTCTAACTGGACAATGTGCATTCACGACCATGTAGAGCATGGGGGGGCTCTGTGTTTGTCCTCCATGGACAGTAACTTCCCTCTTCTCTCCCGACACAACTCCTCAGGACCAGGTTCCTAACTCTGTCCTTGAATGCAGGCCAGTATAGCCAGGAGAGAGTTTTTAGGCACAGCCTGAGACCAGACAGTGGTGAGGAAGGGACAGGTCTTCTGGGAGGAGGCAGGGACTGGGGCAAAGCAGGGCGTCTGGGAAGAAGCTAGTAAAGAGTGTTTGAACAAGTATTGACCCTTGATCTGAGGGGTAGGAACACAGGTAGAAACTCACTGAGCTTTGCCTTTAATTTGATACACACCGTACATAAAATAAAGCTTAAAAAACAACAACAACAAAAAATATTTGAAGAGATGACAAATCAGACCAGGCAAGATTCTGCCAAATTAAAACTTTGTTACTATACACACTCCACATAAAATACTTAACATCCCATCAAAGACACCCCTTTAAAATTGTCTACCTTCTAAGTTCGTCATAGAGAGGGGACGAAAATCACCAAGATGAATTATTATGTTCAGTGAGTGGGCCAGGGGTGAGAGCAGGCCCAGGGAAATCCTTCATTTAACAATCAAATCTCAAAGTGCCCAGCTAACACTTTTAACTCTACTCCTGTTTCTATGTGTAATTCAGTAGAACAAGTAAGGCCTAGAATTTCAGGTAGGGACTTAGAATCCTGGCTCTGTCACTGACTTGCTGGGCCCTAGGGTTGGGTAAGGAATCACAGCCCCTTGTAGCCATCCCTCCTACCTGTGAAAAAGGACAGCAAAGACCACAAAAGAAAGGGGATCACTGGCCCCGATGGCACAAACATTGGGGGTTTCTGCCACTGTGCCTCTGATTGCCTGTCTGTGGGTAACTGCACTTGGCTTTCCCATTGGGGGAACCACCTTTTCCCCCTCTCAGTCCATGGGTCCAGGTGAGGCTGATCTTATCCCCCCACCCTTGAGTTCCAGAGATAGCATGTGTCCCAAGTGGAACAAATATGAGTCTACTTGGGAAGTCCTATTGGAACAAGTGGGAATGATAAACTCTCCATAGCTGTGGGACAATATCAGCCTGTAGCTTCTGGGAGGTATCCTGTGAAGGAACCTTCCGGGGAATGAAGCCAATACAGAAGAAAGTGGAGCCAAGGGAAGTAAAGAGTGAAACCAAAACCTAATAACTCTGAGCCCCTGGATCCGGCCATGCCTGAAGCTACCTACTGTTGGGCCACCCATTCATAGGAACCCCATATTCCCTTAATCCAGACTGAATTTTGTTTCTGTCACTTGCAACAATAACAAATCCTGACTGAATGGAACCACTGCATACAATCACAAGAACTCCTAGTTATAAGGGACACTGAAGGCCATCCATCCAGCAGTGCACATATTAACATTCAGT
The DNA here is from genome assembly GCF_018350215.1 of Panthera leo. Taxonomy (NCBI): domain Eukaryota; kingdom Metazoa; phylum Chordata; class Mammalia; order Carnivora; family Felidae; genus Panthera; species Panthera leo. Next base: position 24,933,069 of record NC_056680.1, read on the forward strand.
AATGGTATATTGGCCTAATGAACTAATGACTCTAGTTTCTGATGTCTCAAACTGAAGTAAAGCTATTCTGTTGGTGTTACTCTAAACCACGGGAGAAACCACTGCATCTCCAAGGGGCAATAATGCAAATTATGGCAAGTAGCTCAAAATACTTTTTTTAAAGTTTGTTTATATATTTTGAGGGGGGTGGGGCAGAGAGAAAGGGAAAAGGAGAATCCCAAACAGGCTGCCATACTGTTGGTGCAAAGTCCCACATGGAACTCGATCCCACAAACTGTGCGATCATAACCTGAGCTGAAACCAAGAGTCAGACACTTAACCAACTGAACCACCCAGGTGCCCTTTGACATACTTTTTTAATTAAAAGAGAGACAGAGGGGCGCCTGGGTGGCTCAGTCGGTTAAGCGTCCGACTTCAGCTCAGGTCACAATCTCACGGTCCGTGAGTTCGAGCCCCACGTCAGGCTCTGGCCTGATGGCTCAGAGCCTGGAGCCTGCTTCCGATTCTGTGTCTCCCTCTCTCTCTGCTCCTCCCCCGTTCATGCTCTGTCTCTCTCTGTCTCAAAAATAAATAAATGTTAAAAAAAATTTTTTTTTTAAATAAAAGAGAGACAGAGCACAACCAGATGTGGCTCACTCCGGGAATGCAAGGATGGATCAATATTAGGAAATATATCAGTACAATTTACCTCATTAACAGGTCCAAAAGGAAAAACACATATGTCTTTTTAGATGTCAATCTTGTTAAATTTCAACATTTATTCCTGACTCTTTAACAAAATCTCTTAACAAAATAGGAACAGAGAGGAACTTTCTCAAGAAATATACAGCTCAAACTGAGAGCCAGCACTCCCACTGATGTCAGTATAAGGTAAAAAAATGACGTGAAATATAGTCATTGTTTAACATTATGCAGAAAGCATTTGCCAATCTAATTAGACCAATGAACAAACAAACAAAGCTTTACCAATTGGGAAGGAAGAAGAAGCAAAATACAATTAACTTGCAGAAGATGTGATTATGTGCCTGGAAAAATCCCTCCACACACACACAAAATAATAATAATAATAATAATAATAATAATAATAATAATAATAATATCTAAAAAAATATTAGAACCAATAGGACAATTTTACAATATTAGTCAACATTAATAAAATAAATTATTAACCAATAGCTTTCCTACATACAGAAAACAAAACAAAACAAAACAAGAAAAGTGATTTTTCTAAAACACATTCCTTCTTGTACTCCTGTTTCTGCTTCCTGTTTAGTTCCCAGCCCTTATAAAACCTAAACTAAACTACAAAACACCCCGGGGGTGGGGGCACCTGGGTGGCTCAATCGGTTAAGCAACCAACTTAGTCGTGATCTCACAGTCTGAGTTTGAGTCCCATGTCCGGCTCTGTGCTGACAGCTCAGAGCCTGAAGCCCGCTTCGGACTCTGGGTCTCCCTCTCTCTGCCCCTCCCCTGCTCGCTCTCTCTCTCTCTCTCTCTCTCTCTCTCTCAAAAATAAATAAACATTTAAAAAATTAAAAAAAAAAACACTCCAGGGAAGGGACCCTGTTAGATGTTATCCGGCTCCTGCCTGTCCTAGCCAGCTGTATATCCCTGAGTCCAGCACAGTGCCTGGCATTGAGCCTCCATCAATACCCATCCTTGAGGAAGACACTGGCTGCTGCTCGGGCTACACACGGCACACACAACACCACACACAGGTGGGACAAAGCCACATTCGGCTACAGTCCCAGCAGTAATCTTTGGGGAAGCCTTACCCCGAGTTCCCATGCTCTCCTCCCACCTACAGAACACAAGCCTCAAGACTCTCCCTATCCACACCCTAGCAGAACTCCCAAACAAAACCAGCACCTCATAAATGTATCTTGATAATTCTTGATAATTTCCATTAAGCCTACACACCACCATCCGTGGCCTCCCCAGCTCTCCAAACCCAATTCACCACCCTTGTTGTTGAAAAGGTTGATTCACCTCCAGGGAAAGTGCCAGGCTCTTGCCTGGAAGGAATTTTCTATGGATTCCCCAGAAGGGAGATTGCTGCACGTGGTCTCCACCCAGCAAAGGCTCAGCATCAGGACGGGTGCTGCTTTTCACCCAAGATCCATCCTTCCACAGAGTGGGGGCTGGTTCAGCTTCCTCTGCCAGATGAGTGGGGGCCACAGACCAAAACTCTCAAAGACTCTCTTTTCCTACCTGCTGTGTTCCATGAATTGCATTTCTTGGAACACCACGGAGTGCTTTGCCCATTCAAATGCCCTCCAGTTTGAGTGTTTTTAGAGATTTTCCAAGTACTCACTATATGTTAGATCTTGCTAGGCCCTTCTTCATGCCCTTCTTGTGTTCTATTATTTATCTCTCCTTCTTTACTGTAAGCAAGGTCCACATCTGACTATATCCCCCCAGAATGCCTGATGGAGTGCTGAGCACATGAAAGATACTCAAATAATCGCTGGCTGGTTTCTTTGAGAAATCAACATACGTTAGGGATAGTCACAGGAAAGCAACAACACAGAACTTAAGGTTCAGGAACCTGAGTCTTGTCTTGGCTCTTCCGTCCCTTGCTAGAGGACCACAGTCCAGCCCCTGACTTCTCAAAATCTCAGTTCCTCATCTATCAAATAACATCGTCTCCCTCAAGGGGTCTTCATGTGTCTCAAATAATATCACATGCACTCACTAAATTACTTTAGCAATAACCAAGTAAGCTGTCTGTGGGATTATGCCAATGAATGGAATAAGGGGCCTATTCTGCTTTCACATTTATTCAACAAATGTTTACATCCCAGGCACTGCCCGGAGAAGTCAGTGAGAAGAAGACACACAGACCCCATCTGCCCTCATGGGGCTTATAGTTGTTTTATTTTTTTTTTAATTTTTTTAATGTTTATTCATTTTTTGATATAGAGAGACAGAGCGTGAGCAGGGGAGGGGCAGAGAGAAAGGGAGATGCAAAATCTGAAGCAGCCTCCAGGCTCTGAACTGATAGCACAGAGCCCGAAGCAGGGCTAGAACTCAGGGACCGTGAGATCATGACCTGAGCTGAAGTTGGATGCTTAACCAACTGAGCCACCCAGGGACCCCATGGGGCTGATAGTTGTTTTAAACAACATGCTGAAAATTTTAGGCTTGAAAGGAAACCCACCAACCAACCTCTTTCTTTTAAGCCAGAGAAGAATCTGAAAAGCAAAGAGACACCCCCAAGGTCACAGAGCCAGGAAGAGAGCAGTGCTTGCACAACATTTTTTTAACTTGCATCTAGGGCTCTTTGCATGGGAGGGAGAGTTTCTGCTTGAATGAAAACCTTTTTGAAGATGCCTGAGCCTCCTGCTTACCCTCAACTCACTCGCCAGGAGGCTTATAATAGGGGTTGGAAGATTTGTTCTACCTTTTGCCTACTATACTATTATAAAGTTCCTAACGGAGGGGAGGCTGGGTGGCTCAGTCGGTTCAGTGCCTGACTTGGTTCATGTCATGATCTCGCCGTTTGGTTCATGGGTTCGAGCCCTGCATCGGGCTCTCTGCTGTCAGCTTAGAGTCTGCTTCAGATCCTCTGTTCCCTCTCTCTGCCCCTCCCCCCCCCAGCCTGTGCACACACACCCTCTCTCTCTCTCTCTCGAAAACTAAACATTAAAAAAAAACAAAAACTAAAGTTCCTAATGGAAAAAAAAAAGTGCTATACCATTCAAAATCCAACATCTGTGTTCTTGGTTACTTTGCCTTTCTGTCCTATGCACATCGCTGAAGCTCTGGGAGGAAACTTCAAGATTTCCCAACCCAGCACATCCCCAGTGTGACCTATGCAACAGCAGATGAGGAAGGCTACACACTCTACCCTCTCCTGAGAGGCCCCTCCATGCACACTAGCTCTGTTGGGTCCTGCGAGAAAGGCCACATTTATCTGAGCTTAAGTCAGCAATACCCAAATAAAGTTTGGCAGCAAGCCCCATTGTTCCCTGCAAAGCCTGCTGATGCTTGGAAGAAATAATATTCTAATGAGGAGACTATAGGTAACTGAGGGGACCTCTAAGAAGACAACTTGGGGAGGTAAAGCACCTTGCCCAAGGTTACCGGGCTTCTGAGTCCAAGAGATAAGGCTAGAACCTCAGGTCAGGAGAAATTATACCCTCCCTTTTGCTGGGTTTCCAGCTTCTCAAGGTCAGCAGCTGAATTTCTAGAGGAAGTAGAGCAGGGCCCCACACAGCCCTGTGGGCAGTGGACAAAGAACTAATAAAAATCAGCCACCGAAACAGCTCCAGCCTAAGGACAAGATGCACGCTGATAAGGGATCAAGAGAACAACTAACAACAGGCAGCAGCACTAAGCTGTCTACAGGTGAGGGCTCTTGAGCATGCAACAAATCAGTCACTCTGAGCATGAAACAGAACACCACTCTGGGGCAAATCTCAGTGTTGGATTCAGCCCTTCATGTCTAAAAATTACTAATCACCATCTAAAAACTACTGTTTTCTATCCAGTTCAGTCAACTGAAGCCGCTCCCTGTGCACTGGACCCTGAGCCAGGTGTGGGTGTCCCTGCACCAGATGAGGCCAGCCTTCCAGGAGAGTAAAGTCTAGCAGAGCTGGCACAAAGGAGGTGCCTAAGACACTAAAATAAAGGAGTGAGCCAGAGAGGATCTTTATTTTCATAAAGAGACATGCATTTGTCTAATCTGAAAGTGAAAGGCCTTAATAATTCCTTATCTGAGCATTTTCCCATACAGCAACATCCCAAAGGGACGTTGACTGACTGAATAAATGAATTAATGAGTGAATGGATGAATGAGCAAATGAATGAACTTAAACCTCTCCATTTCTCCAGCATGGGTTAAGTGCTATCCACCCACCCATTTCCCCACAGGTCCATTTATAGGATGGATTTACAAGAAGAGTAAGGACTTCTCCCCTCAAAATTTTCCTCTTTGAACATCAGAAATTCCACCTGCTTAACTCCACTGCTGCACAGCTGAGGAAACTGAGGCACAGTCACTGATGGCAGCAGAAAACTGAACTCCCCAGGGGCTTAATCTTCTAGAATCCTGTGTTCTAGTGAGTTAGCAGCTAGAGCTAGACATAGTGACTCACGGTTGCTCAGTCAATAAAGGCTGTGAGATGAGGTCTCCTCAAAAAAGTCACTAGACGAAAAAGACAGAATGGCCACAAAGCTCAGGAGCAAAAACTGTGTCCCCGCACAAGGAAGTGTGGTCTGTAGGCAGGGCCTGGAGCCACTGTCCTCGGAAAAGTGGGGGTGGCCCCAGGTGAGCTGAGGTCCTTCTCTCCGGCCACCTTTGTCACAGCACCTCACCTCAGGGACCCAGGGTCTACCCCTTGTCACTATTCCACCCCATAACTCATCAGTCCAGAAATACTAGTGGGCACCTACTGTGTGCCACACACTGGGTAAATGATAGGGGAGATTTGGCCCTATGGAATTCACAGTCCAATAGGTAAGGCAGACACTAAAAAGATGAACACATTTAGGATGAGAAATAGTGTCGACTGATTATCATTTCTAAAACACAAGTCTGACCCTATCAATCTCCTGATAAAAAAATCTTCCTAGGTTCCTCACCCTATATAGGAATAAAAATAAACAACAAAGCGGCGCCTGGGTGGCTCAGTCAGTGCAGCATCTGACTTTGGCTCCAGTCATAATCTCATGGTTGGTGAGTTCAAGCCCACGTTGGGTTCTGAGCTGACAGCTCAGAGCCTGGGACCTGCTTCAGATTCTGTGTCTCCCTCTTTCTCTGCCCCTCCCCCGTGCGCTCACGTGCTCTCTCTCTCTCTCTCTCTCTCAGAACAATAAACATTAGAAAGAAATTAAAAAAAAATAAACAACAAAAATGAAATGAGTCACCTTTATTGGGTGCTTACTATATGTTAGGTGCTTTACTATAATTAACTCAGGACATGCCCCAACAAACCAGTGCAGGAGACACTATTATTATCCCCACTGACCAATGAAGAACCACTTTTCTACTTAACCATTGCTTATCATGTGTGTGACTACCTCCTGCCCGCCACCCCCCCCCCCAACTCTGAATTCTCTAACAACTCATCTTACCCATCTTTTTGTCTCAGGTACACAGGTAGTATTCACTAAATGCCCACTGAACGAATAATCGAATGATCAATGGGCAAGTTTCCTTCAAGGCATTATCTGCTAATAAGCTCAATTTTTGGAACAAGTGTGATCAGTGTTCTAATAATGACATGAGAGGTAGCTGTGATGTACAAAGAGCCAGAGCCAGAGCCAGACCCTAAGACCTGAGACAGAGGCTTGTCTGTGTGAACTTGAACAATAACATCATCACCCTAGGCCTGATGGCTTAAAACTGTTGATGAAGAAGCAAGAAACGGTAATAAGGAGCCGAGGATCTTCCAGGTCTAAATTTGCTTGTCTCTGAAGCATAATGGGAGGAGGGCCTCAGGAAGCCCTCTGGAATTGCATACTGCCTGCTTTTAGAATGAGATCTAAAGTTACAATTTTGTTTACGTATTTAGTTTTTAATGTTTTTAATGTTTATTTTTGAGAGAGAGAGAGAGAGAGAGTGTGTGTGTGTGTGTGTGTGTGTGTGTGTGAACAGGGGAGGAGCAGAAGAAAAGAGGGAAACACAGAACCCAAAGCAGGCTCCAGGCTCTGAGCTGTCAGCACAGAGCCCGATAAGGGGCTCCAATTCACAAACTGCAAGATCATGACCTGAGCCAAAGTTGGATGCTTAACCGACTGAGCCACCCAGGCGCCCCTAAGATTACAATTTTAGAGTAGGGTGACTGATCAGGTCTGTGGGGGTGAGTGGTACATCTCCCTCCATAGCTCAGTGGGTGTATTTATCCTAATAAAGCAGATTTACCCCCATGATAAATATGCTCAACCTGCTGTTAAAACAAAAAAACAAAAAACAAGCCCAGGTGCCTGGCTGGCTCAGTCAGAGGAGTGTGCAACTCTTGATCTCTGGATCATGAGTTCAAGCCCCATGTTGGGGATAGAGAGGACTTAAATAAATAAATAAATAAACTTAATAATAATAATAATAATAATAATAATAATAATAATAAAAACAAGCCCAAATTGAAGTCATTTCCCCCCACACCAGCAAACCAAGACTTCATTAGAGTTTCAACCTATCCCAGGAATGTGACCTTTTTACAAGTCAACCTGAAAATTTTCTAAGCAGCATTAGTCAGGTTATCTGCAAGGTTAAAACCCTGCTGTTCCCTCCCTGACCCTAAAAAGGTGTCTTGGCCTGAAACAATCTTTCTTTTGCTAATAATTCCTTGCCCCACCTTCCTTCCTATAAAAACTTTCCATTCTGTACACCTCATCCAAGCTCCTTTCTACTTGGTATGTGAGATACTGCCCAGTTCATGAATCACATAATAAAAGCCAATTCGATCTTCAAATTTACTTGGTTGAATTCTGTTTTCTAACCCTAGAAAACCCCTTTCCAGAGAAGCATTTTGGACAAACTCAGGTGAGGCCGCCACCCCAACGATATCCCAGAGCAAAGGGGCTAGTTAGTTATCTAAAGGAGCCTGTGTTCACATACCAGCTGGAGACAAAACCCAAAACCAAACCCTCAGCTCCCACCTCCCCTCCAGGAAGACCATGGATGCAAAGTAGCAACCAAGGCAACTGCAAACATGGGCCTGATGGCCCCACAGCTACGTCCTCGAGGAGAAGTTAACATGGGTCTGTTTGCCATTGCAAGTGAGGGCAATGCTAGGAGCTGGGGCTCCGTGGCAAGGTAGTTTTTGTGGTTTGGGTTGGTTTTGAATGAATTTTTGTCTTAATGTTGCCTAGTGGCCACAATGAAGGTAATAACACAACTTCCTATCTTACGGGGCCATGTGAGAATTAAATGAGCTATGTCAGCCCAGTGATCCACACAGAGCCTGACACATACCATAAACTCAGATGGTTGCCAATGATGATGGTGGTGACAGTGGGCGGTGGAAGGAGCCACCTGAAGTAGGAAAATCCAACCAAAGTCTCTTCAAAACCAGGAGTCAAAAGAGAAGCAGGTAATCCTGATACACTCCCCTGGAGAAGCATGCTTAGATACTTTTCAGAAGGGAAAATGAAGTGGTGCCCTCTTCTGGATAGGATCAGGGCTGCCCAGATGTCCTGGGCCTCAGGAGAGGTCACTAGACCCCTGTGAGTACAGGCTCTCCATTTGCCATTGGGAGATCAAACCAGGTAACAGAGAGACCCAAGGAGATGAACTTCCCCAGAGAAGGGAGAGGAAATGACAACTATGGAGAGATACCATTGTTCACTCAACATACCAGCAAAAACAAAGGAGCATGAAGATCTGAGGGGCAGTGGGAGGGCAGGCAAACAGGAAATCTGGCACCCTATTGACAAATGGTCTTTAGAGAATGACTTGGAAATCTTTAGTAAGATCTTAAATGTACACACAGGATGGCACGACAACTTCACTCCTCGGTAACCTCCTAAGAGAACTCTCCACGCATTTGTGCAGGAAGCACATACCAGAAAGTGCCCCCCAACACTGATATAAGGGCAAACAATGGGACCCACCTACCCACCGCTCACGGGAACATGGCTCAATAAACAGTGGATTCTTATACCATGAATACACTATTCATTTTGTGATAGACAAAAACAAGGTAGGGGCACCTGGGTAGCTCAGTCAGTTGAGCATCCAACTATTGATTTCAGCTCAGGCCATGATGTCACAGTGGTGGGATCAAGCCCCGTGTTGGGCTCTGTAGTGAGCGTGGAGCTCACTTGGGGTTCTCTCTCTCCTTTTCTCTCTGCCCTTCCCCTGCTTGTGCATGTGTGCGTACTCTCTCAAAAAACCAAAACCAAAACCAAAAAACAAAGTAGATTCTCATACACAGTCTTGAAAACATTTTAAGGCATATTATTGGATTTTTAAAAAACGTTACAAAATAGACCAACATGCATAGCATGACAACCTATATCAGAAAGGAAGGAAGGAAGGAAGGAAGGAAGGAAGGAAGGAAGGAAGGAAGGAAGAAAGAAAGAAAGAAAGAAAAGTTAGAAAGAAAAGAAAAAAGGAAGGAAGGAAAGAATGACTTTTTCTACATATATAAGCACCTAGAAAAAGTTCTGGAAGGAAATGTACAAAAGGAGGTCACAGTAGTTACTTCTGGGAAAGGCAGGTGTGGGATGGGGAGGCTGGCAATGAAACCAGGCAGGGTGTGTCACCTATTTTTAACTAAGAAAAAATGTATCTATGCATCTCTTGGGCATTAAAATAAAATTAAATGAATACATTTATTTTTTAAGGAGAAAAAGAGGAGGTAGACAGAGAGAAAGACATAGCTGCCAAGAGCTAAGGGGCTGTCTGCCTCCCTCCAGGACTGGCCACCCACACATACAGACACAGCTCATCTGAGCAAGTGTCCATAGTTCTCAGAATCCAGTATTTAATTCTATACCTCATTAGTTCTATTTATACCAACTCTTCCTTCTAATTCTTAGAAAAATTCCCTCATACTTAACAAAGGTATCCTCCTCTGGTGTCAGAAATTGGAGATATGAAAAGGGGACACATGAAATTCTGCTATCTCCAATTCTTGATGGCCTCCACTGACTTATATAGACTTAGATGAAAGCCTACATTGCATTTAATTGGTGTCTGTGAGAATTTTTTAAATCTTAATTTTTAAAGATATTTTTACCTTTCTTTGTTTTCTTCCATCCCTCTGAAGACGCACTGATTCATTACTGTGGAACTGTCCATAGACACAGCATGGCCAGGCCAGGTCTTCTTTCTGAAAAAAAACAAAACAACCCAATGTTTAGAACCTGGACATATTTCTGTTATAAATGCACAGAGAGTTGCATTAAATACATACAAGGGGGATATGTCAAAGTCTGCCCAGTATCCATTAAAATCCATTCTCCCTTTCTTCCATAGTTATTTGAGTTTTATCAGGGACTACATTTCCCAGCATCCTTGCAGGTAGGTGTGGCACTGAGTTCCCAATTCCATTGAGTTCCCAATGGAATCAGAGAGGAAAGGTGCCATTTCCCCATATAGGTCTTAAGACATGAGCATGCCTTATCCACCCTTCCCACTGGCTCCCACTGGCTAACTCAGCTCTGATTGTGCACATGATGACCATGCATTTGGAAATAATGGAGTGACAAGACAGAAGGCACCTAGGCCTATGATTGACTGCATGGAGCACAGTCAGCCTCTCACCTTCTAACTACTACCTTAGTGAGAAATTTCTTTTTTTTTTTTTTTACATCATTGTTTTATTTGATTCTATTTTTATGGCTAGTTAATGCTCATCCCAGTTGGCACTGAGTAAATATTCCCTTTGGGGCCCTTGTGAGGGTGGGTTTGGTTATTTGGAGCTTACAACATGTTATGTCTATGGAGACAGGTGCTGCCAGACTATTTTGGTCACAATTTTGGTAAAACCACATGCAATTTAAGTAGTACTTAATCAGTGTTAGATGGATAAAGAGATGTTAATGAGCATGTAATACCTTCTAGTGTGAAGTCTGTCAATAACACACAGAGCATGTGGCCAGAATTAGGAACACTGGGATCCACAAGTGTGAGTTGTGAGCTTTGCTTCACAAAATGACGACTTGGAGTGGTAAAATATCCCAATGAACATGATAACCACATTTAAGGATTCAAGTCTATGTCTTTGGAAGCAACAGAAACTAAGAGAGACACAGGGATGAGACAGAGAGAGAACATTCTGTTGGGTGGAGGATTCCGCCCACTCACTCTTCCACACCCTGAGCATGGCCCCAGGTGAGTCTGAGAGAGGACACTGAGGTTCCATCTCCAGCCTCAGGTACTGCATTCCTCGCCAGACAGGGGGAGTGGGTTTTGCATTAAGGCATATTCTCATTCTTAAGCATGGACCTGAAGACAAACCTACTGCTTCATTTGGTGTCAGCCAAAGAAAGAAATGGTCATTAGTTCCAACACCAGAAGGACTCGCTGTGCACACCACACTGAAAGATGGTGTACCGGTCTCCAATCTTGTGCCTCCTAGGGTTCAAGGTAATTTGGACATCTGTGATCTTCTGTGACCTTCCATGCTGATGCATCAGCTGTTTTGACTCTTGAGCAACAAATCTGCTTGGCCAAATCTCCCACCAGCCTCCTCCATCTGCCACACCATGAGTCTGGCCTTTTCCCAGATCAAAGCACCATTAGTGGGGAGCCTAGCTGGCTCAGTCGGTGGAACATGTAACTCTTGATCTCAGGGTTACAAGTGTGAGCCTCACACTGGGTGTAGAGATTACTTAAAAATAAAATCTTGAAGAAAAAAAAAGCCCTATTAGGATAAAAACTCTCAGATCCAGGTGAGCAGGACCAGATACCTTGGACTCTGGCACCCCAAGGCATTGGAAAGAGTCAGTGTGGGGGGAAAGCCACAGTCTCCAATGCTGCTCTTTTATGTAACTTACAAAGAGCACACCATGAGATATTTTTAGCATCTGGATCCCTGTCTGGGACCACTGCTCTGGCTTCCATCAGAGCTAACTTCATCAGCTAAGGCATGTGCATTACAGAGGGGCCCAGAATAAGGCAAGAGGGAAGATGTGGATCCTGGAATGAGGAGAGATGGAAGGGTAGTGAGACATAGGCTCAGAGACTCAGAGGGGCCCCCACATCCCCACGATCCCCACCATGAAGGGAGAGGGAAGAAAGTAAGAATGCCACACCAGGGTCACCTCTGCCGCTGTGAACACCTCGGTCCACCTCAGTTCAGCCTGGAAGCCACGTCTACTCAGTGTACAAGCCATTCCACAGCCCAGTAAGTGCTGCAAGGGGGGGGGTTAACACCTACATCCTCAAATTATGCCAACTCTCCTCAAAGCCACGTTTCCCAAGCAGCTGTGAGAGGTCAGAGCCTGCCTTCAAAGGGACCACGAGCTAGCTCTGGGTCAGAGTTTCAGGTTTTCCCTCCTGGTATTGGAGAAAGCATTCTGTAGACAACCACTGATAAACCATCACCCTTCTGCCTGTGGCTAAGGGCAGAGATTGGGAGCACCTGACTGTACCCTAGCACTGAGGGGTGCCCAAGGCCAGGCACTGTCTTGAATTATTTCATCAATCTCATATCAGCCCTAGGAGGCAGATACTGCCTCACTTAACAAATCAGAGACTGGGCACAAAGAAATTAAGATTTGGCCAAATGCCATACAAACAGCAAATAAAATTGAGACTTGAACCAAGCATTTGATCTGGGAGCCTGTGCCCCTAATCAGTGTATTGTAATGTGCATGATAAAACTCATTAATGGCTGAATGAATGAATGAGCAAATGATGAATGAATAGTTTCAAAAGCAGTTTCAAAAAGGTGGGGATGGGGGCGGGTACTGTGGGAGACAGTGTCTCTATAAAGCCCTAGAAGGGTGGACCATGTGCCTGACACCCCCCATCCTGGATGCCAACCAAGTGTGTGATAGTCTCAGACCCCCATCCCCCCAAGACAGCCACTTAGTCCCGTGAACACTCTGAACCCAGGGTTGCCAACTTCTCTAAAAGAAATTTATACGCTTAATACCACCATCCCTAATAACCACAGCTACCTGTGATTCAGCACCTGTGTGTAGGCAGTAAACTCAGGGCTCAAACACAGAGTCTTCTCATCCATCTGTGGCCCCACAGGGTAGGTAGGACCATACCCATTTTATAGATGGCAGAACTGGAGCTCTGAGAGGTTGTGGCCTAAAGTCACAGGGCTTACAATGAAGGCAGTTTTCAAATCTGAGCAGTTGGCTGAACAGCACAGGCTTTCTGCCTGTACATGACACTCCCCACTCAGCTTGGTTAATCAAAAAGTTACAAAGATAAGTGGTGTCCTAACTCTTAAGCTAGAAAGCTCTGTATTTTTTAAAAAAGATATTAGTTTTAAGTAATCTCTACACCCAACATGGGGCTCAAACTCATGACCCCGAGATCAAGAGTCGCATGCTCTTCTGACTGAGCCAGCCTGGAAAGTTCTATATTCGCCTAAAGTTATTCAGTATTTCCCATCCAAGTCACTTCCATGGGAGATGAATTCTACTTCTTCCCAGCTAGAAACTCAGGCACTTGCCACTTCCTCATCCCTCTCCTCAGCTGTCTGGAGCAGCACTGACCAGCACCAACCTCCTGCAAGCCCAACTATATCCCTGGGACACCGAGCCCTGCTAATTTTTCACTGAAAAACCTCTCTCCTCAGGAGGCACTAAGTGTTGGTGAGGATTGAATGCAACCAGAGCTCTCACTCTTGCTGTTGGTAGGAGCACAAATGGGTCCAACCACTTTTGAGGACTGCGGCAATCCTTGCATTTCCTCCTAGGTACATACGTGCACCAAGAGGTTTTCTAGAGAGTTCTCAGTAGCATTATGTATAACAACCCTCTATTAGTTTCCTATTGCTGTTGTAACAAATTACCACAAACTTAGTGGCATAGAGCAACACAGATTTATCATCTTATAGTTCTGGAGGTAAGAAAAATGGGTCTAAAGTGAGTCAGCAGGGCTGTACTCCTTCTGGAAGCTCTAGAGGACAATCCATTCCTTGCCTTTTCCAGCTTCTGGAAACCACCCGCATTCCTCAGCTCATGGCCCCTTCCTCCATTTCAGAGACAGCAATGTAGTATCTTCAAATCTCTTCTCTCACCTCTGCTTCCACTTTCATGTCTCATTCTCTGAAGTGGACTTTCCTGCTTCCCTCTTGTAAGGATCCTTGTTACAATGGTCCCACCCAAATAATTCAGGGTCATCCCTATGTCATGACCCTTGACTTACATTTGCTAAGTCCCTTTTGCCATGTAGGGTAACTCAGTCTCAGGTATTACCAGTGAACAGTACCTATGACCAGGGATTAGGTCATGGACATCTTTCAAGGGGCCTACCTCAAGCCCCAAACCAGAAGCGATGCCCATGCTCCTCATCAGTAGAATGAATGAAATAAATGGTGGGGGGTGCCTGGGTGGCTCAGTCGGTTAAGCATCCGACTTCAGCTCAGGTCACCATCTCGCGGTCCGCGAGTTCGAGCCCCGCGTCGGGCTCTGGGCTGATGGCTCAGAGCCTGGAGCCTGCTTCTGATTCTGTGTCTCCCTCTCTCTCTGCCCCTCCCCCGTTCATGCTCTGTCTCTCTCTGTCCCAAAAATAAATAAACGTTAAAAAAAAAAAATTTTTAGAAATAAATGGTGGTAATTCACAGCAATGAGAATAGATGAGCTACAACTATTTGCAGCAACAAGGATGGCTCTTCACGAGAAGATTCTGAGCCAAAGACACCAAACACAAGAGTGTCTGCCATATGAGTCTGTCTGCAGAAATCCCAGAACCAGGTAAATCTATCCCATGCTGTCAGAAGTCAGGATGGAGGTTGTAGTGGGGGAGCAGTGGCTGGAAGAGTATGAGGAGGCTTTTGGGGTGCTGGCAAAGGCTGTTTCTTAATCTAGGTGCTGCTTACACAGGTGTGTTCAGTTTGTGAAAATCCATCAAGCTACAGTTATGATCTATGATCTATGCCCTTTTTTGCTGGCATGTTATGCTTTAATAACAAGTTTTGAGAATTTTATAACAACTAATTGTGCCTATTTAAAGTTTCCCCCCACCCCACCCAAGTTCTCAGTAAACCTCTCAACAAATAAGGTTGCTGCAAGTTTGGTTTTCTATCAATTAACATAGCGATGCACCCTACAATTTGCATCCTACAATTTCAGGTCAATAGTTATGAAAATACAATAAAGGCATTTATAACTAAGAAAGAGGAGGAGGAAAAGAAACTAGCTTCTCTGCCTCTCTCACCCCATTTCCACTCCACAGGGACATGTCAAATTTTATCTCTGGATGAAGCAGATCCCAGCTGGCCCCCTAAACACTCCCTACCCTGACAATTGCTGCCCACCAGACTGGCTGGAATGTTTCCCTGCCACCTGCCACATGCTCCTTCCTCTGTCTCTCCTCACTCCTTTACCCATGTGACATGACCACGGGGAGCCCCATCTCCTCCTAGGAGCTCCCCCCAGCTTCTGTAGGACTTGTAATACAAACCACACCATTTGGACTTAATTGCTATTGCCATAAACTAACTGTTAATAGGACCAAGTGTCTTAATCTGATCTCCCCCCAAAAGACTGCAAACTTAAGAGAAATCAGGTCTTGTCCATTCAATTTTTGTTGTATGTGAACTTCTTATGCTAACTAAGAACTACCAATATTAACAGCCTTTATTGAGCACCTACTTCACATCACGTTCAGTGCTCCTAATGCATCATTTCCTCTTCTCCCACCCAGGGAAGTGGGTGCTATCAGTATCCCTGTTTTGAATAAGAGGAAACTGAGGCACGGAAAGACTAGTTAACTTGCTAAAGGTCCCAAAGCTCATCACAGGAAGGATGGGATTTGAATCCATGCAATCTGATTCCAGAGCCCATGCTTTTGACCCAGACCCTACTCTGCTTCCCTAATGCCCAACCCAAAGCCAGGGTTAGGCATATTATTGGTGTTTAATAAACACCACTATGACATATTTGACCCCCCCCTCCCCCCCACACACACATACACATTAAGGGGGAAAAAAACCCTCCTCAGGACACAAATAACAAATCAAGACTCTTCACCAAATAAGATCTTTTCAGCCTCAGATCTCAAAAGAAGGCACAGCCTCTGGAGAGATCTGCAAAAGTTCTGCATATTCCTTGCTCTATATCATGCCTGGCATTCAGGGGGCTTTATAAACATTTATCAGTAAACAATAGCCAGAGTTTGTCCTCCAGGCTTTTATCAGAATAGGGAGAGAGTTGGATACATTTATTTTTTTGCTTGCCAATCTCAGGGTCAAAGCCAACGTCAGAGCTGAAGGCTGACTGGACAACTCAGTCTGTGACCACAAGATCCCAAGCCACCTGCCCCAGATGACCTCATTTCCTCGACAGCCAAGAATTGTGACCCAGAGGCCTTGGCTGGTAACAAGGCCACCACCCCAGAGGGCTGCTGAAGCCACTAACCTGAACCAGAGATAATGACACCAGCAGCCCTGCTGTCCCTGGAATATGATGTGATGTGTGGCTCCAGCCCAAGTGCTCCCTCCCCTTGAGGCCCGCCCCACGGTCAGGTACCAAGCAGTGCTCTGTCCGGCGTGGACACAGCAGTGCACCGGTGCCAGCCACTCCCCCTTAGCTTCGCACAGATCAGTTCCAGCGTCCATGTGGGTACAAGAGAAAGGGCCTGTGCCCAGGAGCGTGCTGACGACTGAGAAGACATTATTTTTAAATGGCTGCCTCTGAGGAGGAACAGGAGACTGGCTGGAAGTCAAGGCAGGCTTTAGTTACACCTGTACCACTAGCATTTTTACAGGAACAACAACAACAACAAAGTGTTTATGTATTTGGGGGCTTATTAAAACTGTCCCAAAGTTTCTTGAAAAAAAAAAACCGAGGGGCTCCTCGGTGACTCAGTTGGGTAAGCATCCGACTTCAGCTCAGGTCATGATCTCACAGCTTGTGAGTTCGAGCCCCATGGTGGGCTGTGTGCTGATAGCTCAGAGCCTGGAGCCTGCTTCGGACTCTGTGTCTCCCTCTCTCTCCCCCTCCACCACTCACACTCTCTCTCTGTCTCAAAAATAAACATTAAAAAAATGTTTTAATAAAATAAAATAAAATAAAATAAAATAAAACACTGATGATTGCAGTACAACGTGACCATGCAGTAATGGAGAGACATATGGTTACAAGGGGATCAGCACCTACATCAGCCTGAGGGAATCCTGGAAGGCTTCTCAGAGGACGCACTGCTGGGGCTGAGTTTTGAAGGAGGAATAAAAGCTTGCCATGTCAACAATCCAGGGTTGCTCTGGATAAAGGGTACAGAGTACATAATGGCAAGGAGGAAACAGAGGCCACAAGAGTAAGAAGAGGGTAGAAGGAAGTAGGAGAAAGGCTAGAACACCACGGCATCTCAGGCATCTCATCTCGGAGCGTTATGCACTGACAGGTTCAATGACATAATCTATGCTGAGGGTTCAGCCAAGAAGAGGTACTCATGAGTGGTTGGCGTTATCTACCTTTGTTTGTATTCCTATTGCATCCTTCCTGGAAGCAGACTCTGTGGACATCATCAGGGGGTTGTTGGGGCAAGAATTTGGAAATGAGGTCCCCACAACCAATTTCTGAAAGACACTTTGTAAACTCAACCACTCATGTGCCCTCGGGTTTTCCTAGAGCCTCCTAGTGCCTCACCAGTGTTCCCTCCTCACTCCTCCCGCATCCAAAGCCCATCCACATGTGTGCACATGTCTCCCCAACTGCACCGGGTTTTGTGACACCCCAACCATGAGCACAGTACCAATTACAATAGTTGTTGAACAAATTAACAAATTCAGCTAACTGCACTTCTCCATACTAGTGAAAGATGATGAGAACCCAACACAGAATCTGGACATCATGGATGCCATCACCACACAGCTGAAGAAATTATCTTGGGGTGTTGGCCACCCCAGAATCACAGAAAAATGAGGTTCCAAGAGGAAAAACCCCATAGTACCCACCCAAGCCCTTAAGTCACCCTGTTGAAGGAAGATATATCCTGGGGACCCAAGAATTCAGGTGCCATATCCCTAGATAGTCAAGGTGCCCCAGTGATGAAATGGATATAACAGGCTAATACCATTTTCATACTTGCTCCAACAAGTATTTTGGACTCCATTCTTGCTGTCTTGCCAGGCAGCCTTTGGGTTAGGCAACTGACTCTCCACATGGCTTAATTACATGGAGAGGCAGAGCTGCGGGTGCCACAGAGGCAGATGATAGTTCTTGTCTAGGTCAAGGCTGCCAGTGTGGGCATGACAAGCTTGCTTGGGGAGGGACGGACAGAAGGTGAGGTCAGTCCTCTGGGCTTCATCACAAATCTCCAGTCTCCCCAGTGTGAGATCACATCCCAGGGTCTAGAACAAGGGTTCAGTGGGGATACTACCAGTGGTCAAGTCCTGTCCAGGCTGCCTGTCCTTAGACAAAAGGTGTTCTGATTTCAACCAAGACATCTCCTTTTCTATATGATTCTTATGTGGGGTAAGTTCTCATACCGTAAACAGTTCCAATGCAACAAAAGAAAGTTTTAAAAACTTCATACAAAACACCTGTTACCTGCCAGCCTCTCTCTAGGTCCCTCCAGTAATGTCTTTAGTGGACACTTGGTACATTTTTATTGATGGACAGAGAGCATACTTACCCATTCACAGAGGACCCAAACGTAGAAGGGATAAGACATGGTAGTCAGAGCAGTTGGGGTCTCCCGTCTGTGCTGTCTGCTGTAAGATAGACACTGCCCAAGCAGAGCCCATCTGATGGAGGGCACACGGGCTACCCAGGGGTCACTGTGGTCCTCACTGTCCTCCTCCTCATCACCACAGGCAACAGTGGTCTCCATACATGCCAGGTATCCCGTGGAGGGCTTCAAATGCTCTGATTCCACTTCACTCTCTCAGCAATGTTGTAAGGCAGGGGCTCTCATCCCCTTCTCACAGATGAGGAAACGGATGCACAGAGGGGCTTAAGTGACTTGCAGGCTCACAGAGCTAGTGAGTGGAAGGAAGAACCAGCACATAGGCACACTGTCCCTCCTCCCTCAGACAGAGCTCCAAAAAAGGAGATGACAGTCATATAAAATGGCCCCAGAGAAGGCCTCGTGGCAATTTTCCCAGCTGGGGATAAAACTGGATTCCTTGAGCAGTGAGCGATTTTCTGACCTGTTCCTTCGCCAACCAGGGCATTTGTGAAAATGAACTTCATAGAACTGACATACATCACACTCACTCACTCAGCTTGAGGATGGTAGTCTGGTTTGCCTTGTCATCACTCATTACCTGCAAGGACAAATGCTTAAGTACAGCACACCACATGGCCAAAGAGTGCTTTAAAACACCTGCAAAGTGGTACCTGGATGACTCAGTCAGTTAAGCATCCAACTTTGGCTCAGGTTATAATCTCGTGGTTCATGAGTTTGAGCCCCACATCGGGCTCTCTGCTGTCAGCGTGGAGCCCACTTCAGATCCTCTGCCTTCTTCTCTCTCTGCCCCTCCCAACTCATGCTCTTTCAAAAATAAATAAAGCTTTTTTTTTAAAAAACACCTGCAAAAAAGGTGAGCTCTCTTTTTATTATTTATTTTAGAAGGAGAGAAGGTGAAGGCAGGGGAGAGGGGCAGAGGGGGAGAGAGAGAATCTCAGGCAGGTTCCAAGCTCAGCGTGGAGCCCAGTGTGGGCTCAATCCCACAACCATGGGATCATGACCTGAGCTGAGATCAAGAGTCAGACATTCAACTGACTGAGCCACCAAGGTGCTCCAAGGTGATAATGTTTCATAAAATTGCATGTAGCTATCCACTTGGAGACAATTTAAGATTCACGGGAGGGGCGCCTGGGTGGCTCAGTCAGTTAAGCGTCCGACTTCGGCTCAGGTCATGATCTCACAGTCCGTGAGTTCGAGCCCCGCATTGGGCTCTGTGCTGACGGCTCAGAGCCTGGGGCCTGTTTCGGATTCTGTGTCTCCCTCTCTCTGACCCTCCCCTGCTCATGCTCTGTCTCTCTCTGTCTCAAAAATAAATAAACGTTAAAAAAAAAATTTTTTTTTTAAAAAGATTCATGGGAATCTATGGGGCTTTAATATAGGGGAGGAAATGACAAAGACCTATCAAGGACCTACTCTATATCCACATTAAGTCACAAGAGATACCCATGAGATGCACACTGGTACCCATACTTTGCAAAGCAGGAAACGAACTCCAGCTTAAGCAGCTTGGGTCAAGCTCCAGCAGCTGGAACATGACAGCAGGGACTGAACAGCTGGGTCTGTCTGACTCCTGGTCCAGGTCTCCACACTACCAATACCCCATAGGCTCTGGCACCTGAGTAAATACGCAGCCTGACTCCCCTATAAAATCAAACTCTCTGCCTAAATCTTAGCTCCATCTCTGTGCTCTGACCCTAAGTGTCAGCTGAGAAAGACCCCGCAAAGGAAAGGAGCTATTACAGCCTTCTGACCCTACAGGGGAAATTCTGAAGTTGGGGGAAAAATCTGGCAGAGTCTAAAATGTCCCTGGAAAGCCCCTCAGGAAGGTGCATATGGAGAGGGGCTCCAGCCAGCCGAGAGCTAGAGGTGGCAGCTGTGTGTTCAAATGCACTCCAGATAGAGTCTGTGGTCAGGACAGACTCGTACATGGGGCTGTCCCACACTAGCCTTCCACCCCACAGGAAGTGGGGCCAGCTTGGGGGACCCTCCAGAACATACACTCACCTCAGTGCAACAGCAGGATTAAACAGTTGTTGCTTTTTTCTAAGAGCTTCTAGTTTAGTTCACATAAGTTAAGCACAAGAGAGATATGATTCCATGGTACCATAATTCCACGATAACATGATCTTCCATTTATTTTTTTATTTAAAAAAAATTTGTTTAATGTTTTATTTATTTTTGAGACAGAGAGAGACAGAGCATGAGCAGGGGAGGAGCAGAGAGAGAGGGAGACAGAATCCAAAGCAGTCTCTAGGCTCTGAGCTGTCAGCACAGAACCCGACAGAGGGCTCGAACTCACAAACTGCGAGATCACGACCTGAGGCAAAGTCGGACGCCCAACCGACTGAGCCACCCAGGCGCCCCTGATCTTCCATTTAGTACTGGAACATCTTACGTGGCAAATTATAAACACATTCACAACACAGATAACAACTGAGGTCTTGGGTTCTGAAGTTAAGACGATTGGGACTGTAATTTGACTTCTGCCACTTAGCAGCTATGAGAGCTTGGAAAGGACTCCTGTGCCTCAGTTTCCCCAAGTAAAAGAGGGGTCATAACGGTATCTACCTCCTGAGGCTTCTGTAGGAATTCAATGAAACGGTGTAAGTGAAGAGCCCGGCACAGGGCTTCACAAAGGTTAGTGTGCCCTCCCACTTCACAAAAAAACAAAAAGACAAGACAGCAGAGGCTCAAGGAAAAGTTAACTTTTCAGAGGTCCCACGGTGAGTAAGCTCCAGAGTGCACGTCACAGTCAGTGCTGCGGGTCTTGGGAGGCTGGGTGTATGAGAGGAGACCTGGCTGGGATGAAGTGGCCCAGGCATCTAGGTTTAAGAGCCCAGGGAACAGAACCTGAAGCTTCAGGAAGATAGAATGAAGCAGGGGAGAGCCCTTCCACACAATATAAAAACACCTGGTGAAGAACCATTCCAGACCCACCTAGAAGGCAAGACTATACAGGCACAGAGATCTCAGGCAGCAGTAAACTGCCACCTCAGTCACAGTAATAAAGAAGATAGTGACTTGAGTGACAGTCACCCTAGATAAGCTTTGGAGCGTTCCCCCCTTCCTGCTAGCCCAGAGAGTCAGCCCACCCAGCCCCTTCCTCCCTGACCCCCAGGCTTTGCCAGATCCCCCTCTAGGATTCCAGATCCCTACCTCTCCAAGAGTTGCACACACCCACAACACGCACAAGAAATGACAGCAAGCAATGAGCAATCTGGAGCCATGTCAGCCAAGTCGCATGTCCAACACTGGCCTGGCTCTGCTGGCTGCTGAACATTCACTCACTGCCGAGAATGAGCCGGGGAGGCCCCTCTGACGCCACAGTGGGGCCTCTATTACATGCCAGCCTTGCACAGGTCAAGAGCAAGACTGCACCTTCCACAAAACCCAACCAGAGATTTGCAGACAGCAGGGAGACAGGAGTGAAGGAGGCCCCTTCCACTTGGTGATAATCATTCCCCTGTGTCCAGGGAGGAGTGGACAACGGAAAGGGGCAGATGCTTCCGGAGGCGAAGCCTGGCATTCGAGCCCTGTGAGTGACAACAGCTGTTCCCCATCACTCCCCTTCCAAGAGGCTGGCAGGGAGCATGAGACCACAACCCAAAGCAAATTTGGAGGCACCGGTCCCCAAGTTGTTGGGACATCAGCTGTAATAAAGACACTTGCCCTTGTGTAAGTTTTGGTGGCAGCAGAGGGACACTTGAGTTCAAAACAGCAGGACATTTTAATTCCTGCTAATGGTAGGAGGGGAGGAGCTGCTGCCACTCCCCAGAAACCCCACCTGGTGACCTGGCACCAACTTGATCCAGCAGGCAGGATGTGCCAGGGCATGTGGCTGAGGACAAGGACCTTGAGTTTCCATGAGAGAGTCACAAGATGTCAGAGCCAGGAGGACCCACAGCCCTCAGAACCCACAGGTGTCTTGATGCGGCAAAGCACAGAATCATCCATGTGTAGAGACATGCTTGGCCCAAGCTCAGCCCTTCTGAATCAATCACCAAGGCTGGGCCCGGGAATCTGCACTTTAAAGGCCCCTCTCAGGTGACTCTGAGGCAGCCAGCCCAGCCCAGGGCTGCTCTGGAAACAGAATCAGTCCCGCCTGCTGGTTTATCTGTGGGAGATCACAGCCATATCGTGGATGCTTCAGCCATTCATGCATTCGTGATTCTAGGACCATTTACCCACAGTTGCCCATGTGACCAGCTCTGAGAAAACACAGTTCCTGCTATTCATAAAGTAGCTGGGTTCACCTGGGGAAATTCTCAAAAATGCAGACATCCAGGCTCCACCACCTGTGATTTGGATTCTGAGGGCCTCACAATCCAGTGGGAAAACCAAAGCAAGGCCTGAAAGGGAGAGGAATCTGGAAACTGATGGCTAGGCAGGTAGTTCTGACTGAGGGGCTAGGCTGCGGGTGGCTTCAAGACACAAGGGAGGGAAGATGTTATCCAGCATCCAGTACACGCCAACGCCTTGACCACTGGCAATGTTCACCGCAGCCCTGCAAGAGGACTGTCTTAATCCTCATGGACCAGATGGCAGCACAGGGCTCAGAGCAGGTGAAATGGCCTGTCCGAAGTCCTGGTGCCAGCAAGCCTGGGATTTGAACCCCAATAGCCAGAGCACTTGCTCTTTTCACTACCATTCCCTCTTCCTCCCAAGTCCCAGCCTCAGGGAAGGACACGTCTGTCTACCCACACTGTGAATCCAGAGACCTGAGAGGTGTCCTTGACCCTTCTCTCTTGTTACTCCTTATGTACAATCAGGCCTGGCCCACTGTCCTCCACCTCCTTCTCTTGAATTCAACGTCTAGTACCACTAACCGAGTCCATGATGACCTGTGGCATTTAAAATACAAGCCCAGTCAGCCAGGTCACTCCTTGGCTTAATCCTCTGCAAGGCCTCCTCACAGGCCTGAAGTTACAAATCCTTCCCCCAGGTTTGCTGCAGGGCCTTCCAGAGTATCCTCTCCATTCCCCTCACTCTAGCTCCTTCAGCTCAGAGGCCTTTAGCAACCTCCCAGGAACACCAGATAGGTCCCAAGCTTCCTCCAGAAGGCAAGGCCACAGAGCAGGGGTAGCTCTGTCCATGGCTGAGCCCCTGGGGACACAGTAGGGGTGTGTGTGGTGGGGGTAGAGGGTGGTTGTTGACCGGCCACGGGACTTTGCAGCTGGTCTGAGGACCAGGTATGGTGGTGACAGAGAAGCCATGGAGTCAGAGACTGGGCAGATAGGCCAGGGCCAGACTGGGATAGGAAGGCTGTGAACACCACAGAAAGGAGCTAGGACATAAGCCTGGGGGGCAGCCGAAGAGGCTCTTGGAAGCAGGGGGGTAATATGACCAAATTCACGTGTACACACTATTGGTAGAATTACTTCCTCTCATCTCTTTGAAAGGCACTTTGCCAATAACCACCAAAATTTAAAATCTGCATGCCCTACTGATCCAGTAATTCCAAGTCTATCAAGGATACTCACCGTAGGATCCTTCTATATTGGCAAAAAAGAAACAGTGACCTAACCAGCGAACTGGAGAACAAACTGTAGCAGGCAAGTCCACAGTCCCTCTTCCCACCTTGGGAGCTGGATGTGCTTCAGAATTCATAATGTTTGCACATTAGAAAGGTAATACAAAGTGTATACACTATGTTCTGTAAGAAACCAGCAGGGTGAGGTGCGACATCCATAGTCAAATCCCTAAGTACATCTGCAGGTGTACATGTGACTATTCTGCCACATACTATAAATAGCCTCCTATTAACTCAGGTCAGCTTTGCTCATCAAATGAGTTTGCACTAAACTTTTTTAAAGGCATGCAGTTTTGCGGGGGGTGGGGGGGGTGTTTTTTTGTTGTCATTTGTTTAAGTAGGCTTGAACTTACAACCCTGAGATGAAGACTTAAGCTGAGATCAAGAGTCGGACCTTAACTGACCGAGCCAGCCAGGTGTCCCAAAAGGCATGCAGTTTTTTGATGCTTATACTGTTCCAACCAGCCAGCCCGTGGAACTGGAAATGAAGCATGGCCTTCTCCTGTCAGAAGGACACCTGCAAGAGCACCCAATCCCAGAGCCAGAGACCCTCTGGAGCAGATACCATGCCCCAGGGGCACCGAGGGCCATTCACACACCATGCCCCAGGGGCACCGAGGGCCATTCACACACCATGCCCTGGGGCACTGAGGGCCATTCAGCTCAAAGATCTGTCCCAGCAGGGCCAACCGGCTGCCACAGGCAATCTACAGAACAAGCTTTAATTTGTTGTTGAGGATCAGCCCAGGGTGTGTGTGCTGAGTGATGTGCCTGGGCAGACAAAGGCAGGTTCCACTTCCTCCGCTGGATCCTCTCTAACCTATCTGGTTAACACCAGCCACCACCATCGTTTAATCCTGGGCTTCAGGGAACACTAGCCAATAGGCAGGTTCCCTCCCTTTCCAGGCTGGGACATTACAGGGAGTCCGAGGAAAGCACCAGATAGATGCACTTCTCCTTTAAACAGCATCGGAGCGCCTGGGTGTCTCAGTCGGTTAAGCGTCTGACTTCAGCTCAGGTCACGATCTTGCGGTTGTCTAGTTCAAGTCCCGCATTGGGCTCTGTGCTGACAGCTCAGAGCCTGGAGCCTGTTTCAGATTCTGTGTCTCCCTCTCTCTCTGCCCCTCCCCTGTTCATGCTCTCTTTCTGTCTCAAAAATAAATAAACGTTAAAAAAAAAATTTTTTTAAAAAAAGCACCACAATTAGGAAAGGCCACCCTCCCTCTCAAGAGCTGATCTTATCTGCCAGGTAAGGACCATGCCAGCAGCCAAGGTGGTTATTGCTCACACTGCAGAGTGTGAGGGGGGATGGGTGAGGACCAGGAGGAACACACAGGAGCAGCAGGTGCTGCCAGCACGGGGTGGGGGTTGGGGAGAAAGGGTTGGGGGCAGGGAGGAAGAGCTCTATCACAGGGAGAACTCAGGCCTCCCCTCCAGCCTGCCCTGGCCTCTGACACTGCTTCATTCCCTCCAGCCCTCCTCCAAGGACTCTAGAAAAAGACTACCAGGTATTTTTTTTTCCAATGTATACATCAATAAAATCGTTTGTGACACACATAAACTACACAAATCTTAAGTGTACAACTCAATAATGTTTTTACATATTTATACTTCCATGTACTCACCAACCAAATCAAAATATAAAACATTTCCAGCCCCCTAGAAGGTTTCACCATGCCCCTCCCAAAGGCTCTTTTACATTATTGCAGTGTATTCTGCTTGGATATGCAATTTGCTCACCCGTATGGCTGTTTATGGGCATTTGGGTTACTTCCATGTTTTGGTAATGACAAATAAAGCTACTATGATCATTCATGTCCAAGTCCTTGGGCGTTCATATGCACTCACTTCTCTTGGGTATACACGTAGGAGTAGAACTGCTGCAGCACAGGTAGGCATATGTTTAGCTTTGGTAGACACTGCCAAAATGACTTTCCAAAGTGGTTGTACCAATCCCTACCCCTACCAGCAGTATGTGAGGGTTCCAGCTGCTCCGTATCTTTAACAACACTCTTACTGTCCAGTCTTTTTCATCTAGCCATTCTGGGTGCATATACAGTATTATCTCATTGTGGTTAAAATTTTCTGATGACTCCTGAGGCTAAGCACCTTTCCATATGTTTATTGGTCATTTGGAATCCTCGTTGGTGACATGTTTGCTCAAGTCTTTTGTCTTTTTTATATTGGGTTGTCTGTTTCTTGTTGGTTCGGAGAAGTTCTTTATATATTCTAGATATGAATCTTTTGTTGGACATATGTATTTCAAATATCTTTTCCCAGGAGCACCTGGGTGGCTCAGTCGGTTAAGTGTCCGACTTCGGCTCAAGTCATGATCTCACGGTCCATGAATTCGAGCCCCGTGTCAGGCTCTGTGCTGACAGCTCTGAGCCTAGAGCCCGCTTCAGATTTTGTCTCTCTCTCTTTCTCTCTCTCTCTCTCTGCCCTTCCCCTGCTCATGCTCTATCTCTCTCTGTCTCAAAAATAAACATTTTAAAAAATTTAAAAAAAAATCTTCTCCAAGACTGCAGTTTGCTTCTTTACTCTCTTAATAGGGTCTTTTGATAAAGAGTTCTCAATTTTAATTTTAATGAAGTACAATTTATAAATTTTTTCCTTTATGATAGTGCTTTTCATGATCTTGTCTAAGAAATCTGTGTCTAGCCTAATTTTCATTCTTCTCTATTATCTTCTAGAAGCTCTACTGATTTGCCTTCCACATTTAGGTCCTCGACTCATCTCCAGTTATTTTTATATATGGTATGAGGTGGGGTGGCTGGCGTGTACTTTAAGTTCTTTAAGCGTGACCACAAACCAGACACACAAGAAGGACCAATCGCTGTCACCTCCAGAGGAAAATGTGCCTTCCCACACACCCCTAGCCTTTACAGGATTCTACAGAAGCATCTACAGCCCACAACCCACAGCCCAACAGAGTTCAGATGTACATGTCCCTATCATTTGAGAGAATTTCTGGACACAAACAATATACAAAGCACTCTCATCTCATGGGAAGCTTCCACAAATTCCCACAAGTCCACTTGACAATTGTGTATAGGTCAAAATCCTTTTAAAGTGCAAAATGGTTAAGTAGGAATATGCACAGAGACAACGTCAGACAGCACCTGGCTGTCAGGTCTGCTGGGTGCCCACTCTCTGCATCTACATGACCAGACATAGCCTCTGATATCACCATGCTCACAGCCTGGGGAAGGGACTACGAAAACAAAGGGAAGAGAAAGTGAACAGAGAGAAGAACTGAGAGGAATTCTCCCCTGTAACATTTGAGCCAAGACCTACATGTGGAAAGGAGCTGGCCCTGAGAAGAGAAGGGGTAAGAGCATTCTGGATGGAAGGAATGGCATACTCAAGGGCGGAGAAAGAACAGAGATTGGGATCTTGCTAGAAGGCATGACAGGGAGTGGCAGAGTGTGTAGCTGAAGGTAAGAAAAGGTTTGGCTTTTTTTCTAAGCAGAACTGGAATCCATTGGAGGATTATGCTCCATCTGAATTGTCTTGAATATGTATCACACAAGCTCTCTAAGAGGGTGAAGGGCATTCAGTCAACTGGTCTACTTTGAAATCCTTCTATCACACGACGGTTCAGGCAGGCAAAGACCCATGAAGACTGCTCTCAGCCTTGAATGTGCTGGTATACACATGCACACAGACACACAGACACACACACACACAGACACACACACACACACACACACACACACAGACACACACACACACACACACACACACACACACACACTTTCCTCCGTGGTGATACCTCAAGCTGAGAACTCTAAATTCCTCCTCCAATCCTGGGTGGGATGGTGTTTACATTGCAGACTTGCATTTCTGCTCATGGTTTCTCAGCCCTTGTATCAGCTGTAGTTTTACTTGCAATCATGTGACGATTTGATTAATATCTGTTTCCTGAATGAGTCTGTCTGTTGACTCCAGAAGGGCAGTTTGAGCCTGTCTTGGCCACCAAGGCCTCCCCAGCACCCAGCATATAGCCTGGCCCAACATAAAAGCTCAACACTATATATTTTAACTTTTTTGAATGCCAAAGTTCAAATACATACAGAATTAGAAAGACGTGTGCCCATCATACAACTTCAATGGTCAACTCATTCCTAATCTTATTTCTTCTATACTCCTCCCAGTGAAGTAACCTCAACCATATATGGATGGATGAATGAATGCCTCCTAGGCAAAGATTGAGGAGGGGACATCTAAATGAGTCAATTTCACCACCAAATTAGCAACTCTGGTAACATTTCAGGAGACCATATTGAAACTATTGGCTAAAATGAATTTCCTTTTCCCGTATTTACAGGGCTTTAACTTTTCATGGCTGTCCCTTGCCACATCCCTCAAGAAGTGACTATAAAACAAGGAAGGCTACATACATATCTCCCATAATCTCTTTTACATAAAAATCTTAAAAAAAAAAAACAAATTTATTTCCATTAGGGGCTCCTGGGTGGCTCAGCTGATTGAGCATCAGACTTCAGATTAGGACATGATCTCATGGTTTGTGAATTTGAGCCCTGCATCAGGCTAGCTACTGTCAGTGCAGAACCTGCTTTAGATCCCCTGCCGCCCCCCCACCCCCGCTTCCCCTTCTCTCTCTCTCTCTCTCTCTCTCAAAAAATAAAATAAAATAAACATTAAAAAAAAAAAAAAGAACCAAGGGGCGCCTGGGTGGCTCAGTCGGTTGGGCGTCCGACTTCGGCTCAGGTCATGATCTCGCGGTCCATGGGTTCGAGCCCCGCGTTGGGCTCTGTGCTGACAGCTCAGAGCCTGGAGCCTGCTTCGGATTCTGTGTCTCCCTCTCTCTCTGCCCCTGCCCTGCTCGCACTCTGTCTTTGTCTCTCTCAAAAATAAATAAACATCAAAAAAAAAAATTTAAAAAAAAAAAGAACCAAGAAAAAAAATTATTTCCATAAAACAAGGCATGTCTTTTACACACAGAAAAGTAACACCTTGTTAATGAGTACTATAGTTTGCTCCCTCCTGGGGCAATCTCTATTACTCCCTATTTTATCTATTGTAACGTTTATGGTAACTTGTTCCCAATGACCCTGGTCTTTTTGAAATGCCAATGCAGTGTTACAAACTCTGGACAGAACTGTCATGACTCTGATACCCCTAATCTCGTACAGTGAGTGGCACTCAGTACTCAGTGAGTGCTTACTGTCATTCACTTTTCTAGGTCCCAAAGGGACTCATAACAATGACCTGAAATGCTAGAATGCAACCATATTTAATATGTTTTAATTGTAAAATATGTTATCTGTATTTTCTAACTTTTTTCCATAAGCATAAGGAAAAATTATGAAATTTCTCTCCAAACCTATGACCTAGAGATAGCTCACCTTTTGGAGTCCAACCTTCCATGAGCAGGTGTGTGTGTGTGCACAAGTGTGGGTGTATACATTGGCATGGTTACAAATCCAGGCTCCTGAATCTCTGCCCTTTGCAGCCTGGGGGCCTCAGGCAGTTGCTTCACCCCATTAGCCAATTTCCTCTTCTGTAAAGCGGGGCTAATAGGACTAGCTGATGGGATGAAGCAGAGGCGTGAAAGATACAAAGTATGCAGAGCCCTGAGCCAGGCGGGTCCACACCAAGTGCGCCACAGGTGTAGCTACTGCATAGTAGCTTTTGTTTTCCAAAGGAGCTGCAAAAGAACTCTGGGCAGCTTCTAGCTTCTGCTGGGGAGCCTTCCTAATGGCCTGCATGGCAAGTGGGTACATCTGGGTGCACCTCATAGGGGGAAGCCGAGTCAGTGAGTTGGAGAGGGCATGCACCTGGAGGAAGCTCAGGGCAGCAGTGGCCTCTGAGTCACAGCCCAGCCCCTCCCTGCCACATCCCTTTGTTCTCTGGGGTTGAGCTGTGACTCACAAGGGCTCCAGTCCTGGGCTGAGCCCATCTGACCCAAGGATCCGACTGGCCTGCCCACAATCACTAAGAACACTCTCTCTGTGCACACTGGCAGGCTGACTCGTTCCTGCCACACCAGATCCCCCCGCCTGCAGCAGCAGTTCTTAGAGGGACACTCCGGGCCCTTGTGAGTGGTTTTACCGGCCACCCCCGCCTCCCACCAGCACCTCTTTTTTGCTGTCTGCTCCATTTGGATTTAACTTTAACCTGTGAGGAAAAAGTCCAGGAGACTCGTGGTGACATTCACACCCATTTCACACCCTCTAACTCCTCTGACTCCTCTGACACTTTTTTGTTATTATAGGAAAATACACATAACATAAAATTTACCACTTTAACCGTTTTTAAGTGTATAATTCAGTGGCATTAAGTGTATTCACAGTGTTGCACAACCATCCCCACCATCTGCCTCCAAAACTTGTCCATCATCCCAAACAGAAGCTCTGTACCCAATAAATAATAAATAATTCCCCATTCTCCCCTCCCCTGACTCCTGGTAACTTTTAGTCTATTTTTTTGTCACTATGAACCTGCCATTCTAGGAAGAAGTGGAATCATACAGTATCTGTTCTTTTGTGTCTGGCTTATTTCACCCATCATGTTTTCAAGGGTCATC
This sequence comes from Panthera leo, assembly GCF_018350215.1. Classification (NCBI taxonomy): domain Eukaryota; kingdom Metazoa; phylum Chordata; class Mammalia; order Carnivora; family Felidae; genus Panthera; species Panthera leo. Next base: position 24,963,426 of record NC_056680.1, read on the forward strand.
CATGTTGAAACAGGTGTGAGAATTTCCTCCCTTTCTATGGCCAGTAATACTCTATCTACATAACTACACATTTTGTGTATCCATTCATCTACCAGCAGACACTTGGGTTGTTTCCACTTTTTAGCTTCTGTGAATAACGCTGCTATGAATATGGGTGTGCAAGTATCTGTTTGAGTCCGTGCTTTCAAAACAGTTTCCTGAGGTGGAGTGTGATTATTTTCATCCTCATTTTACAGACAAGGAAGCTGCGATTACCCCTGTCAGAGGGCGGTGCTATGCCTCTGAACCCAGGCAGATGACACTGTTACATTGTTTCTCCAGTGTGACAAAGAAATGGAGCTGTTTCTGCCCACATGCATTTGCTGCCCTGAACAATGCCTGACTTAGGTCTGTATCATCCTTCCTTGCTCTGACCTAGGAACAACCAAAAAAGGGTATGGGGGGATGGTCCCCTGGTTGGATTTATCTAGACTCACTCCTTGCAGTGAGAAATCCAACTCCATCTAGATTGGTGAAAAGGGGGATTTGTTGAAAGGATACTGGAACAGCTCAGTCAAGGGACTGGATCCAAAGAAGATGTGCCCCACCTTTTCCTCACACTGTCCCCACTGCAACCCTGGGAACCTGTCCTTACTGCCCTGGACCCGGTGCCTCTGAGCGTCTTCTCTGCCGCTTCTAAGAAAGTTAGGGTGAGCTGGGAGAAGCCCATGGCCTGGCTTGGCTGGACCTATATGGGGCCCTAAGCCAATCACCACAGCCAGGGGGTGGAGACCACTATGGGCCCAGCCTGGGCCACGGCCCCCACCCAGGCCCCCACCCAGGCTCGGGAGAATGGGGACTCCTTCCAGAGGAAAAGGAGGGAGGCATGGCAAACGTCCAACACAGACACTCATGGTGGTGTAATCTACAATAGCAACAAATTGGAAGCTGTCCAATAGTAATGAACAAAACAAGGTTAAATAAATCAAGTTCCTACATCCACACAGTGAAACATTATGTAGCTATTTAACAAGTAATAATCATGAAGATTGCCTAGCAACTTTAAAAAAAAAAAGAGGTCTGTACAGGAATGCCTAGTGGGAAAAGACAGAAGACACAGGCACACATAACCTACCTATATGAACAATTCACAGGTAAGAAAAATGCAGGCAAGAGTTGTATCATAATGGTAGAATCATAAATGACTTTTTATCTCTATTTTCCCAACTATCATTTATTGTTTCAACAAATATTTACTGAGTGTCCTACCTGGTGGGAAGCAGGGTGCTAGGGATACATCAGGGAGGAAAACAGAAGAAAAAACCTTGTCCTTGTGGAATCTACATTCCAGTGTGGGAAGAAGACAAAACAAAACAAAACAAAACAAAACAAAACAAAACAAAACAAAACAAACAAACCCAAGATGAATAAGCAAAATATCCTCTACGTCAGATAGTGATAGGAGTAAGGAGACAAAATAAATCGAGGAAGAGAGAGAGGGGAATTGGGGAGAGTGGTAATAGTTTAGACATGACAGGGAAGGTGGTGTCTGAGTAAAGGCTGAAGGAAGTAAGGGACTAAATTATGCCAAAGTCAGGAGAAGAAAAATCCCAGCAGAGGGAACAGGGAACAGGAAGCACAAAGGTTCTGGGGTATTCAATTAGAGGAGAGCACTGAGGCTGATGTGACCAGGCTAGGACAATGAGGGGAAGAACAAACTAAGGAAGAAGATGCACACAGCCAGATCATGGGGGTCCTGTAGGCCACTGGGGGATGTTAGCTTCTGCTGTGGGAGAAGATGGGAGCCCTTCGAGGGTTTTAAGCAAAAGGGTGGCAATCTCCCCTCCACCCCCGGCTTTAGGAGGATCCCTCTGGCTGTGAATTGAGAACAAGCTGGAAGGAGGTAAGGTCAGAGGCTGGGAGACCAGCAAAGAGATCGACATATTCACTCAGGTGAGAGGGGAGAGTAGCTTGGACAATGGGTGAACAGTGGCCACATGCTGGCTATATTTTGAAAGTATGCACAGTGGGATTTTCTGATAAGTGCGGAGATAAAAGATATAAGGGTCAAAGATGACACCCCAAGCTTTGGGTCTGAACCATCAGAAGGATGGAGTCACTGTTAACTGACATGTGGGAAAGGACCAGGAGAGTAAGGTGCCCTGGAAGCCAGGTGAAGAAAGCGCTTCAAGAAAGAGACCATGACCACCAGTGTCCAACGCAGCTGGTCACCAGGCTGGGTGGGGCCAGAGAATAAGCGATGGGGATGAGCAACGTGGCAGTCAGCAGGAGATGTTCATGAGGGGAACCTAAGCCTGCTGGGTTTCATGGGTTCACAGAAGAATGGAATAGCAGCAGTATTCCAATAGCCAAAAGGTGGGAACAACCCAACTGTCCTTCAACGGATGCATGGAGAAACAAAGTGTGGTATATACATACCATGGAGTATTATTCAGCCTTAATGACACCTGCTGTAACATAAATGAACCTTGAAGACATTATGCTGAGTGAAATAAGCCAGTCACACATACAAAAGACAAACACTGCCTTATTTGTATTGATGCCATTTACATGAGGTATCTAGAGTCAGTAAATTCATAGAGACAGAAAGTGGAGTGGTAGTTACCCAGGGCTGGGGGGAGGGAGAAATGGAGAACTGATGGCAACAGAGTTTCCATTTAGTAAGATGAAAAAGTTCTGGAGATTGTTGGATAATAGTGTGAACATACTTCACATTACTGAACTGGACACTTAAAAATGGTCATGATGCTAAGTTTTATGTTATACATATTTTATCACAAGTTTTTTTTTAACAAGTGAGAGAGACAGGGAGACAAAAAATTAGAGCAAGCAAGTTCAAACAATTCTTTCAAAAAGTTTTGCTCTAAACTAAAGAGAAATAGGGTCATAACTGGAGGGAGAAGTAAGGTGACCAGAGTGTTTGGGTTGTGGGGGTTTTTCTTTAAGTTGGGACAAATAACAGCATGTTTGTTTGCTGATGGGACTGATCTGGCAGACAGTGTTCTCAAATGTTTAAATTACTTTCCAAAAAAAAAAAAAAAAGCTATATTCTGGGCTGATGAAAATGTTTTGGAATTAAATAGTTGTAATGGCTGCCCAATTTTGTGAATATACTAAAAACTACTAAGTCACACACTTTAAAAGAATCTATTTTATACCTTAATTATACCTTAATAAAAAATAAGAGAAAATGAAAAAGATAATAAATTTAATATTGTCTCGATAACCATGTTCTCATATACAGCCTGAGTTCCCACCCAAACAGCCCCAGGTAGTTCCTGTGGCCAGTGACCCATAGGTTACTTGGTAGCTTGAGGCATCCGAGAGGGGAGCAAAGTCTTCCAAGTTTAGGCTGAGATACAAATGCTACATCAGCACACACAGTCCCTACAGAAAAATCCACTGAACAAGCACCCGCTGGCTGGAGATAAATGGCTCTATTTACTTAGGGCCATGAACTCTCAGGTCTCTGGTCTAAAAAAGAAATGTCAGAAAAATCCATTCAAGTCAAAGCAAGAAAATCTGCACCTGCTACCCCCTCCCATCCGCCAACCCATGCTGTGCTCCCATAACTGCATGGGAACCAGGGACGGGCTTAATTGGCAATCAATCACGGGAGAGGGAGTTCTTTCTGAAATGCCCTCCTATTTGTAACAATATGACAGTCCCGCTTCCCACTGCATTTTTCCTTTCTTCTGAACAACTTCAAACAGTATCTTACTCCCTATTATGCTTAATTTTATGTGTCAACTTGTCTAGACCACAGTGCCCAGATATTGATCAAAAGTTATTCTAGGGGTGCCTGGTGGCTCAATTGGTTAAGTGTCTGTCTTCAGCTCAGGTCATGATTTCGTGGTTCATGGGTTCAAGCCCTGTGTTGGGCTTTGTGCTGACAGCTCGGAGCTTAGAACCTGCTTTGGATTCTGTGTCTCCCTCGCTGTCTGCCCCTCCCCCACTTGTGTTCTCTCTCTCTCTCTCTCTCCCCCCCCCTTTCTCTCTCAAAAATAAATAAAGATTAAAAATTATTCTAGAAGTTTCTGTGAAGGGTCAGGTATTTTTTTAGATGAAATTAACATTTAAATCAGTAGACTTTGAGTAAAACAAATTGTTCTTCATAATTTGGGTGGGCCTGATCCAATCAGTTGAAGGCCTTCATAGAACAAAGACTGACCTCCCCTAGCAAGAAGGAATTCTGACAACAGACTGCCTTTGAACTTGAATGGCCACTCTTCCCTGAGTCTCTAGCCTGCCAACCTACTCTGCAGATTTTAATGTTTATTTATTTTTGAGAGAGAGAACACAAATGGGTATAGGAAGAAGGAGAGGGAGAGAGAGAATCCCAATCAGGCTTCACACTGTCAGCGCAGAGCCTGACACAGGGCTCGAACCCATGAACCATGAGATCATGACCTCAGCTGAAGTCAGACGCTCAACTGACTGAGCCACCCAGGCGCCCCTACTCTGCAAATTTCAAACCTGTCAAGCCTCCACAATCACATAGAGGAATCACCACCTCCTTAAAATAAATATATCTCTTTCTCCCTCTCTCTCTCGCTCTGTATGAGATACATATCGACAGAGACAGAGAAGACATCCTGTTATATAACACATATTATACAACATATAGCATTATAAATTATATACATACACATTATATATGTACACATTATATATCTTTATATAATATATACTTTTATATTATACATACTGTGGTATTATATATGTGTGTGTGTGTGTGTGTGTGTGTATATATATATGTATATAATTTATATGTAAGTATGTTGGTTTTGTTTCTCTGGAGATTCCTGACTAATATACCCCCAAAACAACTGACTTTCCATCAGAAATTATCCCTTATTATCTGGACTTGCATGAAGTTCCAAGTCATCGGATGACTAAGAAAATAAAAATAAAAAATCCACAAAATACAGTAACTTAGGAAGGATAATATGTCTATGTATTGATCCAAGCCATCATAGTGGATACATGTGTTTTTAAATGCAACTTTAGGTCAAAAAGTGGTATTAATTTTATATCCATTTTGTGGCAACCTTCTCAATATGCAGCAACTCATTAGATATTAAATTATACCTTCTCCACTGATTGTTACAGGAGATAGATACCTGACCTGGGTTCACACCATGAACTTGTAACAGGACTTAGTCTTTTTGGGTGCAAGCCCAGCTCCACTACTCATTCACAGTGTGACCCTAGGAAAGTTATCTCTCTGTACCTTGGTTTCCCCATCAGAAAATGGAGATACTAATACCCTCTCCCTGAGGTTGTTAAATGAAATAGTACATGTAAGACACACAGCAAACTGTCTAGCACAGTGCTTTTCAAACAGTAAGTTCTGACCCATTTATGAAATAAATCTAGTGGTCTCTTAGCCATCATTTAAAAAAAAAAGCATAGGGGCGCCTGGATGGCTCAGTCAGTTAAGCGTCCAGCTCTTGACTTCAGCTCAGGTCATGACCTCATGGTTCATGAGTTCAAGCCCTGCATCAGGCTCCACACTGACCGTGTGAAGCCTGCTTGAGATTCTCTCTCTCTCCCTCTCCCTCTTCCCCTCCTTCCTTGTGCTCACTTTCTCTCTCAAAATAAATAAATAAACTTAAAAAAAATTTTTAAAGCACAAATTCACTAGTGTAGGAAAGAGTTATCAGAGGACACTAAACATACATAAGGTAAGTCTTGTCTCACCAAACTTTTGTTTCAGATATGCATGTGCATGCATTCGTGAGTATGCATGTGCGCGCGCACACACACACACACACACCCCAGGTTATAGCCTAGATTTATCTCTTACAATGTGTCACAGTCAAACACAAGTGTGAAAGCCCAGACTCCACCATATAATAAGTGCTCCATAGAATTTGGTAGCATCATAATTATTATCTCACTTGAAAAGATAATACAACTTTCTTTACTAGTGTAATAAAACAGGGTTGCTGACCCTGGTATCGGTTCTGCCACTCATTCACTGCAGTGCTGTTTAAGAGTCACTCCACCTCCCTAGATTCACTTGCCAGCTCTCTCTCCTCGAAGACCTCGGCAGTCATTTAAATATTCTCTGACTCACAAGGCTGGCCAAGGACTAGTGAGGCCCTGCCCAGCCCAGAACGTACAAAATGTGAGTGACCTGTTAAGAAAACCACTTGAGTGCACAGGGCTTTTGTAAAATTAAAGCCCTGCTGGAGAGAAACAGTTCCCCCCACCCCCTTGGGAGATGTGTCACAGAAAGAGGTTACTCAAGGTCGCCTAGGCTGCATCTTCTGAGACTGGAACTTCAGCTCTGACACATGCTTCCTTGTTTGGGGGTTGGGTTATATCATTGTGTTTTTCCCCTAACTTTCCATGTGCACAGGCGTGCACACACACCCCTCAGTAACGAATGCGAATGAAATCCCTATGAACTGCCTGTTCTAACAGGTTGGGTAAAGGGAACCTGCTAAACCCAAAGGAGCTTGGCATCTGAAGATCTCGAAATACTTTCTATTGGCTATAACTTTTTCCCCTCCAGAAACAAACAAAAACTCTGCCCAAATTAATACTTTTTAAAATTGCTGTGACAAACAACTCCAACCTCTGACACACATTAGCACCATTTTGTCTCAAACGGAGCCCCTAGCCCCTGCTGCGGTGCACCATGGGTTTGCATTGCCCATTGTAGTGCCCCGGGTTGTTCCTGCAGTCTAGAAAACCAGACTCCTAGTGACACACACGTCGGTGCTTCACTTTTTCTTTCTTCTTCTGTAAGAATACAATTGTGGACTTGTGCCAAAGCATGACATCTGGAATGCATAAGTGCAGGTAGAGGTGTAAACTAATCTTCTAATAAGTGATAGTATTCCCTTCTTATTTTTATTCCATTCTTCAAAGCATGATGCCAGTTTGGGGAGAGGAGGCAAAATTGCTTTAGCAGCAGAACCTTTTCCTTCAATGAAATCCTACCTCTTTGCCCGCCAAATAAAAGAAGCTAAAATATGGCCTCACTCTAATACCCTCCACCATTCCCTGGTGCCTCTGGGGCTGTGGGCGTCCCCAGTTCTCACCACACTTGTCAAGCATGGAGGCAGGGCAATAAAGGAGGATCTCTATGGATCTCCATCACGCCCTCAGATACAAGGAAGCTGAGTCTGCCATATGCTTGGTCAGTGCCAGATCTACTCCCATTTCACACATTCAAGGCTTAAATGTTTTATCCAAGGTCTCCAGCCTTGGATTGGACACTACCCTGTACTTGTCACTTACTTCAATAAGAAAAAGAGATGCTGGTGTCCCTGGGTCTTTGTCTTTGCAGCTTCAAGGATGGGACCCTGAGTGTCAACCCATCAACGAGCGAGTGATGCATCAGGATCTGAACTTAATATGGATAAACTAGCAAAACTCCACACTGACATTCTGATTCAAATGACTCCCTATTAAATCTCAGCTGCCTTTTTTGCAAAAATTGACAAGCTGGTCCTAAAATTCATATGAGGACCCAGAATAGCCAAAACAATCATGACAAAGGACAAAGCGAGAAGACCCATACTTCTTGATCTCAAAAGTTACTACAAAGCTGCAGTAACTAAGACAGTGGTACTGGCATAAAGATTTACATACAGGTCAATGCAACAGAATTAAGAAGGCAGAAACAAACACTTACATTGATGGCTAATTGATTTTCAACAAGGCTGCCCTTTCAACAAACGGCTCTTGGACAACAGGATCTCCACATGCAAAACAGTGAGGCTGTACCTCTACTTCATACCACATATAAAAATTAACCCAAACTGGATCAAAGGCCTAAACCTAAGGACTAAAAACTATAAAACTCTTAGGAGAAAATTTCAGCATAAATCTTCATGCTTTATGCTTTTTGGTGTTATACTTAAGAAACATTTAGGGGTGCCTGGGTGGCTCAGTCGGCTAAGCGTCCGACTTCAGCTCAGGTCACGATCTCGCAGTTCGTGGGTTCGAGCCCTGTGTCGGGCTCTGTGCTGACAGCTCAGAGCCTGGAGCCTGTTTCAGATTCTGTGTCTCCCTCTCTCTCTGACCCTCCCCCATTCATGCTCTATCTCTTTCTGTCTCAAAAATAAATAAACGTTAAAAAAAATTTAAAAAAAAAAGAGAAACATTTACACCAAAAGCATAAGCAACACAATAAAAATAGATAAATTGGACTTCATCACACTTAAAATCCTAGGCTTCAAGGAACACAACCAAGAAAATAAAAAGACAATCCACAGAATAGGAGAAAATATTTAAAAATCATATATCTGATAAGGGACCGAATTTAGAATATATAAAGAACCCTTACAAATCAATAATAAAAAGACAAACGAAGTTTTAAAAACTGGCAAAAGATCTGGAAAGACACTTCTCCAAAGTGAAAAGATATTCACCCAACACAATGTTAAAGAAGAACAAAGTTAGAAGACTGCAGTTTCCTGACTTCAACACTTATTACAAAGCTACAATAATCAAGACAGTGTGCTATTAGCAAAATAATAGACAAATAGACCAATGGAAAAAAATAGAGAGCCCATAAATATAGTCAGCTCATCTCTGACAAAGGAGCAAAGGCAAAACAATGGAGCAAAGATAATCTTTTCAACAAATGGTGCTGGAATAAGTGGATATCCACATGCAAAACAATGAATCTAAACACAGACCTTATGCCCTTTGCAAAAATTAACTCAAAATGGATCAGAGACCTAAATATAAAATGCAAAACTATAAAACTCCTAGAAGATAACATTGGATAAAACCTAGATGACCTTGGCTATGGTGATGCTTTTTCAGCTATAATGCCAAAAACACAATCCATGAAAGAAATAATTGATAAGCTGGACTTCACTAAAATTTAAAATTTCTGCTCTGCAACAGATAATCCCAGGAGAATTAGAAGACACACCACAGACTAGGAAAAAATATTTGTGATATATATTTGATAAAGGACTGTTATCCAAAACATGCAAAGAGCTCTTAAACTTCAACAATAAGAAAACAAACAATCTGAACTGAAAATGAGCCAAAGACCATAATAGCCACCTCACCAAAGAAGACATACAGATGACAAGTAAACATATGAAAAGATGCTCCTCCACATCATATGTCATCAGGGAAATGCAAATTAAAACAATGAGGATACCACCCCACACCTATTAGAAAGGCCCAAATCCAAAACACTGACCATACCAAACGCTGACAAAGGATGTAAAGTAACAGAAACTCTTTCATTCATTGTTGGTGGGGATGCAAAATGGTACAGCCACTTTGGAAGACAGTTTGGAGGGTTTCTTACAAAACTAAATATACTCTTACCATACAATCCAGTATTTACCCTAAGGGGTTGAAAACTTATGTCTACACAAAAACCTGCACATGAATATTTAAAGCAGCTTTATTCATAACTGCCCAAACTGAGAAGCAACCAAAATGTTCTTCAGTAGGTGAATGGATAGACTTGGTACATCCGGATGATGAAATACTAAGCAGCACTAAAAACAAATGAGCTATCAAGCCATGAAAAGACAGGGAGAAACTTCAAATGCATGTTACTAAGTGAAAGAAGCCAATTGCTACATTCTGTCTGATCCCATTATATGATATTTTAAAAAAGGGGAAACTGTGGAGACAATAAAAAGCTCAGTGGTTGTAGGGGGCAGGAGGGTAGAGATGAATAGGCAGAGCAGAGAGGATTCTTGGGGCAGTGAAAATACTCTGTATGATATTATCATTGTGTTTATAATTATCTTTATACATTGGTCCAAACCCACTGAAAGTACAGCACCACGAGTGAACACTTAGATAAACTATCGGCCTTAGATGACCATGATGTGTCAATGTAGGTTCATTCTTGGTACCAAAAGTACCATTCTGGCGAGTGATGTTCATAAATGGTAGAGGCTACGGATGTGTGGAAACAGGAAGTAGAAAGGAAATCTCTGTACTTTCCTTTCAATTTTATTATTAAGAAAACAAAACTAAACTAAAACTGCTCTAAAAAAATTAAAAAAAAAGATGTTCGGAGTACTTGGGTGGTCAGTTGGTTGAGCGACTGACTTCAGCTCAGGTCATGATCTCACAGTTTACGAGTTCGAGCCCCACGTTGGGCTCTCTGCTGTCAGTGCGGAGCCCGCTTCAGATCCTCTGTCCCCCTCTCTCTCTGCCTCTCCACTGCTCACATGCTCTCTCTCAAAAAAAAAAAAAAAAAAATTAAAAAAAAATTCAACACTACTAGCTATAGGGAAATGAAAATCAAAACCACAATGATATATCACTTTATATGTACTAGGATGGCAGTAATAAAAAAAGATGGACAGTAACAAGTGTTGATGAGGATGTGGAGTAATCAGAACCCTCAAACACTGCTAGTGGGATTGCAAAATGGTGCTGCCATTTTGGAAAACAGTTTGGCAGTCCTCCAAAATGTAAACATAGAGTTACCATATGACCCGCAATCCCACTGGAGGTATATACCCAAGAGAACTGAAAACATATGTCCATACAAACTTGTACTCTCCTCTCTTGGTGGGGGGGTGTGAAAAGAGAGGAAATGCATATGAACAGAGAAAGTGCTCTTGGACATGTGGTCAAATGAGGTAAATCTCATTGGAGAACAATACATATAAAATGAGCCCATTATGTTGGTTTTTAAAGATATGCACAGGTACACACACCTGTACATCAAAACAAGAAAAATATACAGTCAGCTGACCATAAATGTTCTCTCTGGAAGCAAGCCAGGGATGGGGGAGGCACAATTTAATTTTTTACTCTACAATTTCTGATTTGTTTGCATTTGTATATGTAAAGAATATAACCAGCCTTTCTTGTACAAAAGAGCATTTCTTTTTCTAGTCAAAGGGGAAGGAAAGAGGGAAAAGGCCATTGGAGCTGGGCAGTGTGGGAGATTCTGAACGTGGATAAGAGTGAAAGAGCACTCCCAGTAGTAGGAACAGTGGATGCAAAGCTGTTAATATTGAAAAGCCTCTAGGGTATTTGGGGGGCTGTTGGGTTCAGCTCCATTGGAGGGTCTAGCAGGTGACCTGGGGTGGGGTGTGATGACGATACACCAGAACAGTCCATTGAAGCAGCCAGGTTCTGAGGGTCATGGGTACATGGAAGCCACCACTGTAGGGGGAGGCCTGGGAGAGACCACAGGAGGGGAGGGTGCGCTCGGTGGGCAGGGCATCTCATGGCATTTCACACCTGACCTCTGTCTCACAATAAATTTACCCTCAACTCCACTATCCAGATTTGGCTCCTAATATAATTGTCTCCAGAAAGGATCGCACCTGTCCCTGGTGAGGTCCCCAAATCTGAATGAAGAACTCTCTGTGTGTTTGAGCAAACCTTTCAGAGCACAAAGTAGTGACGGAGTGATGTGTGTCTGTTTTAGGTCACCAGATAATGACCACAGCCAGCCTTTCCTGCACAGAGGCTGTGATAGGAATATGCTCCCTGCACATATCTTCTCACTTAATCCCCACAGCAAACCCATAAGGTACAGCCAACCACTGTCCCCATTCACAGAGGAGGAAACCAAGGTTTGCAGAGGTTAGGCACCTTGCCTGAGGTCACTTTGCTACTAATGCAATGCTGGAACTGAGACTGGAACACAGGACCCCGACCATCACCTCCACCACCTCCGGACATGTCAATTTGCCTTCAAGTCACCCACTGCCCTGCATCACCACCCCAGCTTCCAGGAAAATAGTAAGCTCAGAATTGAAGATGAATTCAGGGCTTGGGGTTCTATCAGCAGGAGCAGCAAACCCCAACCTATAAAGTTATCATATGCTGTGTGGAAGTAGAGGTGGCAGATTGGACAAAGAACTAAGTTGGACTGTTAAATAACTAATTTGATCTTTAGCTAGCTGAGCCACACAAGGCACCAAACTGCCTCCTTTGTCTTTCAGCTCCGGCCAAGGACCCCAGCCTCTCTTTCTGGAGCACTCAGCTTTGACTTGGGCCCCATGTCCAGCTCTGTCCTGACTTGTGGGTCCACTTTAGAAAAGTCAGGAGACTCCTGGGGAAATAAGGCAATGGCCTCCTCCAGTCTCATTGCTCCGTGGCCACCAGAGACCCTGGGGATCCACTTAACACCCCAACAAATCCTCACCATGCCAGAGACTGGGCGGTTGGCCGGGAGCAGCCTTTGCGATCCCAGAGCTGACATTCCACAGCGCTGTGCACCAAAGCAAGGCCTGTCAGTGATATTTAAAAGCATCTCTCTCTCTTGACATCACTGAATCAATCTTCTGGGAAGATCCCCCTCATCTCCACCTTCCCTGATACAACTGAACAGAGTTCCAGAAAGACACAGTTGGCAAGTTATTCCACTTCCCACCTTGCTTTCTTGGTCAGGAAGATGGGGATACTAAGAGGGCATGTGCCACAGGACAGTTTTAGATAATACATGAGGATGTCAGTGTAGAGCCCAATAGCACAAGGCACGGCCTTTCACATCAACTGGCATTTACTGAGCACTGGTACGTCAGTTCCTTTTCCACAGAATACTCCAACATATGTGCACACACGCTGCCATAACCAATGAGGATCTGGCATCATCTGAGAGCTGGTACCTCTTTATCTGGACCTTTGCACATGCTCTTCCCTCTTCCTTCCATCCCCCACCCCCCGCCACTCCCCAACAGAAGTGACTTGTAGCCATCCCTTTCTTTTCTTAGATATCACTTTTTCCAAGAACCCTCCTTGTCATACCTCCTTTATGCTTTGTTAAATAACATCAAATGACCAACCAATCAACCACTCAATGGGGAGAATGGGAAGCATACATCTCCTGGTCTATGATCCTATACATTTTCATCACTTTGTTTTTTTCCATCAAAGCTTTGCTAAGTAACTACTTTCCTTCTAGATGGTTCCCTGTAGGTGATGAGATGTTTGTAACCAAATGGCACAAAAGAGGAGGCAGTCCATGGCGAGGGCAGGTGAAATGAAGCAAGTCTTACTACGTGTAGGTTTGTACTTCTAGCAGTGCCCCCCAAGGCTTATACTCGTCGCCCAGGTGGCAGTTTCAGGAAACACCATTACTCCAGGTACCTCTGGAAAGGAAGGCACAAGCCTTCTGGTCAACCATGAGAGCACACAGTGTTGAGATCTTACTCCAGCCACCTGCTAGGATCTGGGGAGGAGGTGATGGAGGTTCTGCCCACAATGTCTCATTTCCCCTCCCCCCTTCCCCAGTGAGACAGACCATGTCCAGGGCTCAAGAGCTGACTGGCCAAGCCAGGAATTCAACCACAACCTTGGGGTCCACACGCATAGAACTGTCTTCCCCCAGATAGCCACACCCCACATTCATCTAGGTTTCTGTTTGAATTGCTTCCTCAGAGAAACCATCCCTGACCTAAACCAATGCTGCCTCCACCCCACTCACTCTGGGTGAGTGGATCCCATCCAGCTTCATCTTGTTTATTACACTGACCACACTCCCTGATATCATATTATAGACCTAGTTGTCGACTGTCCATCTCTGCCCACGGGATGTAACACCATAATGGAGGAACACTGCCAGTCTTGACTGCTCTGTGGCCAGTCTCCAAGCCCTCCCTCCATAAATGGTTCTTGAATAAATGGAGTGAATGAGCTGAGCTAAGGGGATAAGGCACATGTGCAGATAGGATTCCAAATAACTATAATCTTCGATCTTTTTTTTACAAAAACGTGTACCCATTTTCATAACTGAATGAACAGTTTTCACTACAGTGAAGGAGAAGGCAAAGCTTATCTCCAAACCTCTCCACAGAAGACCCCACTCCACCCACCACACCGGCGATCTCCCACGCAGGAATGTGCATTAATTAGAATCATATATACAAGCGTTTCATTGTCACTCAAGTTTCAACCTGTGCAAAGTGATATGAATCAAACAATATTTGTACACACCATTAAGATAATGCATCCAAGGATTAATTTTTTTAGTTAATTAAACCTGGCTGGCTTGGTCAGAAGAGCGTGTGACTCTTGATCTCTGTGTTGTGAGTTCGAGGCCCATGTTGGGCGTACAGCCTACTTAAGAAAAACAAAACAAAAAAAAGCTCTTACTCACCTCACTTCACTCAGGGGATGCTCATTCATTCTGTCACTAAGGAACATTTATAAAGCCTCTACTGTGTGTCAGGGGCCAGAGTTCAGTGGTAAAGAGGGCAATACCTCTACGCTCTTGGAGTCTGCATTCTCCTGTGTGGAGGCAGACAATAAACCCATAAATAGATACACGACTATGAACATTTCAGGTACGCTCCATGAATAAAATACAATGGGATAATGTGATAAATACTGATGGGGGAGGGGCTGCTTTGAACAGAGTGGTCAAGGAGACCACCTCTATAGAGAAGACATCCAAGCTAAAGGACAAGATACTGCCGGACATGAGAAGAGTGGTAGAAGAGTGTGCTCCGCAACAGGAAGAGCATGTGCAAAGGCCCTGAGGAGTCTCCTGACAACTTGAAATCAAATTTTATGAACTGCATCCCATCCTAACAGCCCCACGACAGGCCAACAATCTCTGCTCCCTCAGCTTGCCTTCTCCTTTCCCCAATTGACTTCTTTATCAGATTTTCTCAAGTCAAGGCAGACTTGAATTTTCCACTGGAAGGTGTGCCCTGAGTAAGGGCACGAAGGAACACGTGTACACTTCTACCTCTAGGAGACACAGGTAATGTTGACATCTTGACACCGTAAGAACTTGGGCCTGCTCATGTACAAGAGGTAAGAATCTCCCCACCAGCAATTCAGGATCCCCTTTTGTGGGGTGCAGGCTTTTTGCAGAAAATGATGAAGAGAGAACTCTCTGGAAAAATACACACCTGTGCTCCAAGCATCTCATGTACGTGTCAGAAGATTCCTGGAGCCCCAGGCTCAGGACTCCCATCTGTGGTTACTACCACCAAAAGATGCTAAACTGGTGCAGGCTCCACTGGAGGGACAATCTGCTAGAGGTTAGTGAGTGGAGGGGAGGGGACAAGAGCAGGTCTTTGGGCCCCTAACTACACTCCCACACTCACAGAGATGAGACAGTATCAGCCTATCAGGGGGCCTGAGAACTGAAGAAATTCCCATGGAACCTTATTCACTCCCCCTCAGTGAGGCAAATATCCAGTCACACTCTAGAGCTTCCAGAGAAGGTCTGAGACCCCATTTCTCAGCAGTGTCCTTGACAAAAGTCATCTCTAATCTCGTATTCTGAGACACGTTTTGTAAAAGGCTGCTTAACCATAGGAAACATTACTGCAAAGCCCAAGGATTTTGCAGCCCAAAACAACTAAAGCGAGTAGAGCTTACCTGGATACAAGGCACAATTCTAAGAACTTTCACCTCACACAACACTTTAGCATTTGTACTATTATCCTCATTTTACAGATGAGAAAACTAAGGCACAGGTGGGTGAAGTAACTTGCCTGAGACTATACAGCTAAGACAGAGACACAGAAAAGCTTTCTGCTTCCACACCCCAACCAAGAAAAAACACAGTTATACCTTGTGTTGTGCCTGAAATGCTGTAAAATAAGTTTCTGCGGGTGCATCCAGGACAACTACCGTTTGGCAGTTCTCACATCTTTGCCCAGGGCTGGAAGCAAGCCGGGTTCACGCATTAAAGGGGGAAAGAGTCCTCTAGGAACAAGTCGCTCTGTTTCAGCACTGTTCAAGCCCATGTTGAGGCTGACAGTGCAAAGCGCAGCTCTACCCCGTGGCAAAGCCCAAAGGCATCCAGTTCCACCGGGCTCGGCCAACTTCCACACTCAGAAAATGCTCACCGGCCTCTGGCTATGAGGCACCGAGATTCACCCTAACCCCTTGGGGTCCGCCTCCCTCGCCTCTACCTCACGGTCCTCTGGCCGCGCTATTTAAAAGATGCAGCCGCCAGCACACCGGCCGGGCGGTCCCGGAACCGCGGCCGCCGCCCTGCGCGTCCAGAGCCGCGTTCCTCGCGGCGAAGTGACCGGCAGCCCCGTGAGCCACTACCAGCAGCGCCCGACGCGACGCTGACCTGTGGGCGACCCACCAAGGCTGGGGAAGACACCAAGGAAAAGGACAGGTGGCGCCTCCCTCCCCGGAAGTGGCTCTGGGAACGTTCGCCTAAGAGCTCCCAGCACCAAAGTCAGGGTCTCCGGCGCGAGCGGCCGCCGGTCCGGAGTGGCGGTGGCGCTGCCTACCTGCGCCGCGCCCAGGCACCCGAGTGCGCTCCGAGTGCGCCGGGACCGGACAGCGCGCCGAGTCCGCTTCGGGCACCGGGACGGGTGGGGGCGACCCGGAGGTGGGGGGTGGGGGTCCAGCTCGGGGTTGTGGGTTAAGGCAGGGGAGGAGCCAGCCCCGGAAAGTGCCCGCTCCCGGGCGCCTAGCAGGGGTGTCCAGCCAGGGAGGGTCTAGCGGAGGGGCGGGGTTCGCGGCCAGCCGCCCTCACTCACCTCGGTGCTCAGCGCTGGCTCGGCCCAGAGGAGCGGGAGAGCGCACCGCGGCGACCGCGGCGGTGGCGGCTGCTGCGGGGGCCGCTCCCCCGGGCGGGGCGGGGCCGGGGGCGGGGAGCCCGGGCCGGCCACGTGGGCGGGAGGCGGGCGGGGGACCCCCTCTGGCGCCGGAGCCGGGTGGCGCGGGACCCGGACGCAGTCACGCCTGGCTGCTGCTCGGCACTCCCCCTCCGCTAGCCCCGCCGGGGTCCCTGAGAAGACTGGGGAGGGATCTGGGCCCTGAGGCATTCCACCCCGCCACCCAATCCAGACCCTGGCGGAGAGAATTTACAGCGTCGGGGAAGGGGTGTGCCTCCCGGCCCCAGCTCTTGCGGTGAAGGCGCTGCGGCCAGCCCAGGGTAGGCTCACGGGGTTAAGTATCGGAGCAGCAGGGGACTGTGGCGACTTAGGGGGCTGCCCTGACGGCGAGGGCCGGAGCCTGTGCGTGGAGCCCCCACCCCGCTGCTAGGCTGACCTGGGGCGCGTCGGGTCTTGTCCAAGCCTCCCTTTCCTGGACTGTGAGGGTCAGAATGAGGACGAGCCAGAGCTGCGCGAATCCCCACGCCACCAAGCCCTCAGGAATCGCGGGGTTTGTGGGCGGGTGCTGAGCCAGAAAGAGCAGCAGCCTGCAGTGGCCTGGGTCACCGTGCGGAAATAGACGTGGGAATCCAACTAAAACTATTTTCTGCATTCATTCATTCAGTAGATAACCGCCTGCGGCGCTCAGGATCCCATACAATCAGAAATATAAAGAATGGGGGCGCCTAGGTGTCGCAGCTGGTTAAGCGCCAGCTTCTTGGTTTGGGCTGAGGTCATGATCTCACGGTTTGTGAGTTCGAGCTCCGCTGGCTGCGCGGACAGCCCCTCCGCCTCCGCCCCCGCCCCCTCCCCGCGCATGCTCGTTTTCTCTCTCTCTGTCTCTGTCTCTTTCTCAAAATAAATTGGGGGCGTGGGGGCGGGGAGAGATACAAAGACTGCCCTACAGGGATGCCTGGGTGGCTCATTTGGTTGAGTGTCCAGTCTTCATTTCATCTCAGGTCTGTGATCCCAGGGTCTTGGGATGGAGCCCTGTGTCCAGTTCCAAGCTGAGCGTGGAGCTTGCTTAAGGCTGGTTCGCTCTCTCTCCCTCTGCCCCTCTCCCCTACTTGTTCTCTCTCTCTTTCTCTCGTGAAAAAAAAATGCCATATACTGTATGGCTCTTATAAAAGTAAACCATCGTGATAAAAATCGAAAATTCAGGGGCGCCTGGGTGGCGCAGTCGGTTAAGCGCCCGACTTCAGCCAGGTCACGATCTCGCGGTCCGTGAGTTCGAGCCCCGCGTCAGGCTCTGGGCTGATGGCTCGGAGCCTGGAGCCTGTTTCCGATTCTGTGTCTCCCTCTCTCTCTGCCCCTCCCCCGTTCATGCTCTGTCTCTCTCTGTCCCAAAAATAAATAAAAAACGTTGAAGAAAAAAAAAAAATTAAAAAAAAAAATTAAAAAAAAAAATCGAAAATTCATTAGTTGCTCTCATAATCCAGGTGTGCCTTTTAAGTGCTTGATCTATTTTAACATTCACAACAGCGTCGTGAGGTATAAGAGTTGTGTGGGCCCACTTCTCAGATGAAGAAACTGAAAAAGTGAAGCCAGCCCCCAGGTCAGAGAAAAGAGGGTCAGCCCAATAATTATGGCTCTTGCCAGACTGACCTTCCGTTAAATGACAAGAACAGCCTCTGAGTGGACCCCTTCGGTCTCTAACCACCACCCCCTCATTCACAGGAAGAGGGGGCTGGTGAAGGCTTGCTGGGAGGCACCTGTCCTGACAGCAGCCTCTGGGAAGCCAACCTCACAGCCCAGGCCCCCAGGCCCCATGGGAGGTGTTCAGAACTGCTCCAGCAAAGCTGAGACTCTTCACTGAAGCCCCTGTGTATTGTTGCAGGCACTCAGCCTCCTAGTGCTGGGTGGCCTCTTCCTGGCCGACAGCCTGCCTTTGGGGCCAGAAACTAAGCATCTTGAGCAAACTAACTTTCATTTCAACAGCTGCAACTTCATTCCACTACAACTTTAAAGGGACTCTTCGACCCCAAACCCAGTGCCTCATTACCCACCTGTTCCTTGTTCAAAGAACAGGTAGCCTATGCAGTACTCCATTTCCAAGGGCAAAACCTATATCCAGACTCCTAGTCCTCAACCTATTCCCCCAAACCTCTTTTGTTATTCTCTCCTTTACCCCTTCCACACTGAAGAAGATCCCTACTACAACCAGCCTGTTTATAAAGTAATAATAAACGGCTTCCACTCCCCCATTAACCCAGCAGGAACTTCAGATGCACAAGCCAACACGTGGGGCTCTACTCAGGCAGCCTTATCAGAAATAAAAGTTTTATTTCCATTAGATTCCACTTAACAATGATTTGAGTATCTGCTACATGCTACACACTGTGCTGGTCTCTGGGGAACAGTAGTGAATCTCAACAGGACAGAGTCCCTGACCCCATGGAGTTTGCAGGTGATGCAGGAACAGCCAGACCCTCACCAGGCAGATGGGGAGCAGGATGCAGGAAGAGACACACCTGAGGAAGAGCTGGCCCCGATTCAGGCATAGAAAGACTTCCTGCGGGAAGTGGGCCTCAGCTGACCCTTGACCAGGCAGGGAAACCAGCCGGGGAGGGCAGAACCAGAGATGCAGAAGCCCAGAGGTGGGAGAGCACAGGGCACACGTCTGTGAGGTCCGGGAAGAATGAGACTAGAGAGGCCTTCATGGCCAGGGTGAGACACCAGACCTTAACTGTTGAAAGGTGCAGGCATAAGTGATGAGGTCCCTCGGCTGCTGAGAAATGCTCCCATTGCTGCTGAATGTGACTTTCTCATGGGAAAGTCTCCTGTACACAGCAAAGGCAATGTGCATTGTTATTATTATTGCTAAAGGTAAACTCCTTGACTTCCTGTTTTATTATTCAGGGTCTCCAGAAGTCAGAACAGATCTGTAAGTAGGATATGTAGGCTAAAAGAAATCAATTTAGGGGTGCCTGCGTGGCTCAGTTGGTTAAGCGTCTGACTCTTGATCTCAACTCAGGTCTTGATCTCAGGGTTGTGAATTCAAGCCCTGTGCGGGGGCTCTGCTCTGGGCATGAAGCTACTTAAACACACACACACACACACACACACACACACACACACACACACACACACAAATCAACTTAATCCTACAAGGGCTTATATTCAGCATGCCATCCCCTCCCACCCACACCATACTCGGCCCCATGGAGGGGGCAGGGGAAAGGAATTGGTTCCTAGACTCATGTTAAGACTCTTTGGAGGAAAAGATGATACACCCAAATGGAGTCCTTTGGTGTAGGGGTGGGGTGGGGGAGGGATGGCAAGAAATGTGGGTTTCTATCCACCAAGTTTTGAAACTGGCAGACAGGCCAGAAGACATTGATGATGAGCTGGTTTTTCTCCTTGAAACAGTTCAGGAGGGCCTGTTCTTGAATTCAGCCCCATCTCCTCCAACTCTCCAAGACAGGATGAAATGGGGCCAGGGCAGTCACCTTACTAACTCATCAACTGGGAAAGCCGGGTGTCTGCAGGAGGCCCCCACATGGCCTGCAGAAAGGGCAGATGATGCGGTGTCACTGATCCCAACTAACAAGCAATGGCAGGAAAAGGGCCAAGGTGAGGTGCCAGGTAGCACAGCTGAGGAAAGTGACCACATGTGAAGGCATCACCAAGGACAAGGGCAAGGATGACACATTTGAGACCACTCCCCCGTCCTCCTGGTGCCCACTCAGTACCACGGGGCATTGACTATTGTGTGCAACCTTACATTCAAAACCCTCTGATGAGGGGCTCCTGGGTGACTCAGTCGGTTGAGTATCCGACTTCGGCTCAGGTCATGATCTTATGGTTCATGGGTCCAAGCCCCTCATCAGGCTCTGTGCTGACAGCTCAGAGCCTGGAGCCTGCTTTTGATTCTGTTTCCCTCTCTCTCTGCCCCTCCCCTGCTCGTGCTCTGTCTCACTCTCTTTCTCTCTCTGTCAAAAAGAAATAAATATTTAAAAAAAAAACCCTCTGATGATGTAACACCACTCATTGTAAAACAATGCAGAGGGACAGCCTGGCTGGCACAGTCAAAAAAGCATGTTTACAGAGTATTGAAAATAAATAAATAAATAAATAAATAAATAAATAAATAAATAAATTTTTAAATGTAGAAAATACTGACAGGTTTAAAGAATAAGATAAAACCCACACACAAGCACACCACCTAGTGATAACCACTGTTAATTTGTGCCCTTTATTTTCGCTTAACCTACTGTGAGTCTTTCCCTTTGTCATGAAATACTCTTCTGCAATATGATTGTTAAAAGCCACTTGTATGAATGTGCCCTCTTCTTAGAATCAGTCAGACCAGTATTTGGTGTGCTTCTCATTTCTCAGTATCTGGGATAAGTAATGCTTGCTAATGAAAACCCACACATAATAAATGTTGGCACACATATCTGGTTATTTCCTAAAGACAAACCTGTAAGTGGGGTCACGGGGAAAGACACTCAACTCTTCTGCAGGCAGCACTGTACAGACAGATGCCTTCTCCCTTTTGGTGGGGGAGGGGTGTTGTTGAAAGATGGGGAGCATCCAGTTGAAGTGACACTAATCTGGTACAGTCCCCATCCAGGGGATGGGGATACCTGTGGAAGGATTAAGGTATTGGTCTTACTATTCAGGCCTCGGCAATGCTCTGCAAGTGGCCACACCATTTCTTTCAAAACAGACCCCTTCTGTTCTCATAATCTTGGTTAAAGGAAAACCTGTGAAGTAACCTTGAGCAGTGGAGTGGAAAGAGAGAGAGGGGCTTTGGAGTAGAAAACGCCCAAGTTCAAATCCAACCTGGGTCCTACCCTGGGGTAGCACATCACCTAAGCTCCAAAGTTCCATTAGGAGGATGTGATGTAGTCAGGCAATGGCATAATGCTTGACACAGTAGCAGCCATCCGACTCACAGGGGTGATTCTAATATGTACCATGTCACTGACCAATCTCGTGTCTACAGGAATCTAAGTCCCACAGGGAGTGAAGCCCTGAGACAGTACAAGCCATTCAAGTGACTCTCAGCTCTGGGGATCATGGTAATGGTAAATGAATAGTGACCTCATTTCAATTTGCAAAGAAAGGAATAAATGTTGTTCCTCCAGGAAACCTTTTAAAATTTACTAGTAACTGTTACTGCTTACTCTTGATGACATCAGAGACAAATGTTAATGGTTTTGAGCACCTGCTATGTGCCAGGCACCATGCTACACCCTCTACCTGCTTTATCCTTACAACAACCCCATAAGTCAGATGCATTTTTACCCCCATCCAACAGATGAGGAAACTGAAGACCAGAGAGATGAGGTGTCTTGCCCAGTGACAATTGAATGGTAGGGCTGGGATCTCTAGCTGGTTCAAGAAATCGAATCTGAGCCCAACCCAGAAGGAAGGCCTACTGTAAATGACACAGCCCTCCCTCAAGGAGCAGCCATTCTTGTGGGCAAGAGGAACCATCACATAATCACACAAGCTGAGCTAAGTGCTCCTGAAAGCAAATGTCAGGACCTAGACCATAATGAACAGTGGTCAGGGAAGGTTTGACAGCAAAGGAGGGATGGAAACAGAGAGAGAGTGTTCCAGGCAGAAGATATGGCATACGCGAAGTTCCAAGGCAGGAACACATGAGTGAGGGATCTCAAAAAACCCTGGGATGGCCCTGAAGAAAAAATGAACACACAAAGAAGAGATTGGCAAGGGGCCAGATCAGAACATCAGAGGTCACTTCCAGGGCCACTGGCAGTTTCAAGCAGGAAGTGACCTCCTGATCAAGTAGCCATCTCTCATAGAGGTCATTGCCAGTCACTCTTGGAACTAAGACCTCCAAGAGATAGGAATTTACGTCAGTTTCTAGCCCATCAGCCACCCCAGCCAGGCTGAGGCAGACATTTAAGGGATCCCTCTTTATAGCCACACCGCCCTTAACCTGCCCCAGGGGACCACCTCCCCACAGGCAGAGGGGAACTCACAAACAGTGAGATCATGACCTGAGCCGAAGTTGGATGCTTAACCGACTGCCACCCAGGTGCCCCATTAAAGCTCCATTTTAATCACAAGGATTCTCATCGTAACAATGAGAATAGACACATACACATGTGCGTACCGTCTGTAAGTACATCTAACTTCAGTGCAAAAACCAAAGGCAGGACGTGCCTGTGTTTGCATTCTGCTGCCAGGCGTGCCGGCCTTTCTTTGCTGTGAGGTCTCCTTCTCTGTGGCCTGGCCTTGCCCACACTGGTGGGAAGTGTCTATGATTTGTCTGAAAGCTGACACCCGCCCACTTCTTGGAATGTCTCTGACCAGCCAGAGGGGGCACCACCAGGCAGGACCAATCATCCTGGAGGACCACTTCTTTGTCTCTGTCCCCTCCAACTTTGTAAAGCAGAGAATTCCCTAATCTTTTCCTCATAGTCAGAGAAACAATCCCAGGGGTGCCTGGGTGGCTCAGTCAGCTAAGTGTCAAGACTCTTGATCTCACAATTTGTGAGGTCAAGCCCCACGTCTGGCTCTGCACTGACAGAGCAGAACCTGCTTGGGATTCTCTCCCTCTCTGTGTCTCTGTCTCTCTCACCGTCCCTCCCTGACTCACACGCACGCTCTCTCTCAAAATAAATAAATAAACTTAAAAAAAAAAAGAGTTCTCCTCCTTTAAGCAAGACCATTATATAAAAAAATTATATTACCTAAAAGAAAAATCAATGTTATTTAAAAAGACAGAGGAAAGAAAAAAAAGAAAAATTCCCAGCTTTTGTTCACATCTAGAGTGGGGCGTGTCCATCTGCCTGGCACAGGGTCCTTGAAGCACCAAGTCCAGAAAAAAGTCTCTCTCTCAGGGCTGGCAGGTGACTAGGAAAAAAGGAGGCTGGTGAATGGAACATAAGCAGATCTGAGTTCACGGTCAGTTAGCACAGACTACATACGTTCAATTATCAAGAAAACCAGCATTACTGTCCTAATTTAATTTTGCTAGGAACACATCCTTCCTCCCCAACTCCCATCCCTTCCTTCCTAGACCAGCATCAAAACAAACAGGCATGAACCCTGTCTCTTCTTTCGGGGAGTAAGATGCTGTAACTCAGCACCTGACGAAGTCCCTGGGCTGAAGCTCCTATCAGCAGGTAACTGTCTCCCTCCCATCCCCATCTGACCCCCACAGAACCCAAGTCTTGCTCTTCCACAGACTGACTGATAAACCACTACTTACCAAGTGCCAGGCACTTCCAAGCATGACCACGGGTGCTTCATAAACCCCATCTCATTTCATCCTCACAATAGCCCCTATGCAGTGGGTATTAGTCCCAGCTTGCAGATGAAAAAAACAGGCTCAGAGCAATTAGGTGATTTGCCCACAGTCCCATATATAGAAAGAGACGGACTCAGAAGGGAAGGGATCGTGTGTGCATCTTGCCCATTACTGTGTTGCCAGTACACACTTTAGACTCTCAGATGAATGTTGTAAGAGCATTGTATCATTGGTAAATGTGACAGCTGGTGCAACATCCTCTCCAGAAAGAGCCCCGGGAGCTGAGCTCACTGATCTTGCATTACTTTCCCTTAATCCCAAAGACCCTATTTGAATTTTGTCTCATTGCAAAAGGTCTCACCTCAGGTTTGTGTCCTTCCCTCCTTCATTGCATCCTCTACCTTATCGTATTCTTGGACCACTTCTGATTTTGTTCCTGTGAACAGGGAGGGCAGGGTATGCTGGGGCTAGGGGTGGGAAACAGACATTTATTGAAGGCCCACTATGCCCAGGACAGCAAAGATATATTTTTATGTTTCCTTCCACCATCTGCTTAGCTTACGGTTAGTAGTCTCTTATTCAATTAAAGCAGATGAAATTCTAATTAAAGCCTGCAAGGGAAGCTGGTCTTTGCTACCTTTAAAGTTTGCATTTCTAAAACAAAGTAAAGCCAGTGTTGAGGCCCCACAGATGCTGGCGATTATAAGAACCCCAAACAGGAGCACCTGGCTGGCCCAGTCAGTAGAGCATGTTACTCTTGATCTTGGGGCTATGAGTTTGAGCCCCAAATTGGGTGCAAAGATTACTTTAAAACTAAAAAAAGGAAAAAGAAAAAAAAAAAACCCTGAGCAGCTGTAAAAACAGGCTCTATTTTCTAACACTGTGGTAAAAATTAGGGTTTCTCTGATGTCCAAAGAGGATTTTCCTCCTAATAGGTAAGAATTCACTTACTGCACCAACTGCCCAGTAAGATTCTTCCAATCAAGTCCCTTTAGATCTATTTGCTTAACCTGTGAAAGAAATCTACTCTCAATATTTGGATAAGGGAACCAAGCCACTATAACTTGGCACTCCAGGTCCTTCCTTCAGCCTATCGGCTATACAGAGGGACAGACAGTTCAGCCTACTGGTTAGGGATGAGGATGCTTCAACTCGATCTACAAATCTCTGAGCTGCCAATCCCTTGTCTGTGCTCTTGGCAAAGCTAACGGATTTCCTGACTTCAGCATCTCAAAAATGAGAGTGCTAATAGTACCTTGTATATTGGGTTGTGGTGAGGAAAGACACAAAGAGCACTCAGAGTGGGAACTAACATCCTGTGGTTGTCTGTCCTCACTTGCTGTCCCCACTAACGTTATGGGAAAGCATTCTACTGCCTTTGGCCACACGTACACTTGCAAGTCCTCCCCCACCTACCTGGGCGGCCAGACCTTTACCAAGGGGACCTGTGAGCAGCCTCGGCAGGGTTTGCTGCAGCTCATATCCCAGCTCTGCTACTAGCTAGCTGTGAGATCAAGAGTAAGGGACAGCCTCTCCAAGCCTCTGTAAAATGGGGACAGTACGATTACCCACGTAGCAGAGTATCTGTGAAACTAAATGAGATGATGGCATGTAAAGCATGTGGCGCTCAAAGGTTGGCTCTTAGAAATGTGCGGAAATGGCAGGGAGCATGGGAAAGAGGAAATGAATGAGGAAAAACATGCAGTCTCCTGGGTGAATATGAACAGGAAAACTGAAGGCTATGCCAAGCATCAGAGGCAAGAACATGGTTGAATTTCCTCCTCAGCAGTGCTTCACTCAGAGCAGTTTTTTGTTTTGTTTTTTAACAGTCCTGCGGGAAAGGGTAGGGGGAAGAACCAGCGGACAAGGAAAACCCAATGTTCCCAAGACCCAACTCGTCCACCATATTCTTTTCAGACAATGGCCAGGAGGCTTGTATCCTGTGTCCCTGCTGTTTCTTACCACTTGTTGTCCTGTCCTGGATACCTGTCATTTCTGAGCACTATGTGCCAGTAAGCACTTCACATTCACCACCCTGTGAGGGAGGGTCTTTGGCCCATTCTAGAGATGAGAAACTGAGGCCCAGAAGTGCAGCCACAGGGTCACAGTGGCAGAGCTGGGAACTCACCCCAAAGTTGATGGGCACCAAGAAGTTAACTCACAGAGTGCTGGCACACAGGAGGTGGGATAATGTCTATAGGAAGAAATAAAAAGGCACTTCTTTGTCTTATTGGATGGCAGGAAGTTTGTGGCTCCCACATTTCAGTGGCTCTTTTCAAATTTCTGAAAAGAAAGCCCATTTGTTCTGACAGTCAAATTTCTCCTTGATAGGAGCATCCCTGCTCCTGACTCCACACAGGCAACACATCACTGCCCACCAGAGGGCAAGGCAAACAGCCACGGCAGCAGGCTTCATGTGCAAGAAAGACATACTGGCTACCCTCACCTCCTCACCCTGGATATTCTTCCTCCTTCCCAGAGGCAGAGCCCTTGGAAAGCTGTGCTAGGAACCCAGCTACTTGGGAAACAGGAAAGAGGATCTAGAATCATGAACCACTGCAATCTTAAAACATTTTATTTGATGCAGAAATCCTAAGGTACAAAAACATTTTGCAAATGTCAGCTGTGACCTACTGTCACCTATTTACAGTTATGTACAAATCAGATAAGACATTGTTTTCAATGTAAAAATATAGCACACTGCTACAGTCCTGCTATTCCACCAAACCCCACAAAGGACAAACTTAAAGATGAAACAAAGACAATGGCAACAACCACCATGTTCCAATGTTCCACAGGCTTTCCCCCCCTAGATCGTAGTCACAGGGAGCTTCTGAAGTGAAAAAAAAAAAAAAAATAGTAAAAATAGAAGTTACCTACTCTCTAAATGGACATGTGGTTTTTACAAAAGTTTTTGCTTTGTCCAGACTCACCATGGTTTTTCTTGAGAGAAAAAACACAAGTTTTACATAACAATTACACATCAGTGTAATAACCCAAAGGAATTTTTTTGTCTAACAGATGGAGCAGCCAACTTTGTCTACAGCATGTACAAATAGAAGAATGCTTCTTTGAATATTCTCCACTGACATTTTATTTGATACAAATGTCAGAGATGCAGTCATAATGGTTTGCTTTTCTCAGACTTCTGATTGTGCAAAACACAGTGCTAGGTCATTTCAGAGCCATGGCCCCAGCCCTTCAGAACACAGGAAAGCTCCTGGAAGAGTCTGTGGTCCCAGCTGAACTTCGGGCAGGAAACAAAGAGCAGGAGGGGGGACAATTGGCCAAAATTCCCAAGAGGTTGTCCCTCACCTTCCTTAAAAATTAGCCCTTAGCAGCTGCTATCTTGCTGGTGATTAAGCTGAAGTCTGAACCATCTAATAATATTGAGTCATGAATTAAAGGCAAGGTCTAGAGGTATGTAAAATAGAATCCAAAATTGGGAGGGAGAGGTAGCTACCACTCAGAAGGTAAGAGTTGGTCTTGAAGAGAATTTTGGAGCTCAGGAATGACATCAGACACATCAGGAATAAGCACCAAGTGTCTGACCAGAAGAGGGGAAAAGAAAACACAATAGAAGACGATTGTTGGGGAGGAATGGATGGGGCGACCAAATAATCCTCAAAATGA
Source organism: Panthera leo (assembly GCF_018350215.1). NCBI lineage: Eukaryota > Metazoa > Chordata > Mammalia > Carnivora > Felidae > Panthera > Panthera leo. The sequence goes on from NC_056680.1 coordinate 24,990,834, forward strand.
ATGCAGGCGATATACCATTTTTAAAAAGTGCCATTGTATTTGTAAGTAGTAAGAGAAGCTGGGCACACGAGAATTTCCCTGTAATCCCCATCCTGAGCTTGGCCGTCACAAGGCACCAATGCGAAGAAGGCACCACATTCTGTTTCGGCAACCAAACAGAGTGTGAAGCTGGGAAACAGAAGAGCAGTGAAAATTATTAAGCCCTTGGAAAACAAGAGCTATGAAGAATGGTTTAAGTAGGTGGGATTATTTATCACTGAAATAAAAACACCAGGGGGATGACTTCACTGTGGTTTTCAAATACACGGAAGGTAACCAGCTGTTCTTTTTCCACTACATGAAGAACAAAAGAAGGCTGGTTTGAATTTCTGTAAGACGTACAAAGAACTATCTGATCAGCAGGGCAGGTTACAGAATTTCCCTCACTGAAAATCCAGAATCCCATCCATAGCCATATGTCTGAAATAATTCAGGCTCAGCCCTGGCTGACACCGGGAGGGGGGACATCCTAGATAATCCAAACTTTCTCCCAGCTCCAAAACTCTGAAATTGGAATCCAAGCTATTGGCTTACAGTCAGACTTCCTTTTGTTTATTTTCACCCTGAGCCTGGAAAGGAGGGGACACAGAAAGGATGACCCAACACCCCAGGAGGACTCCTGACTGATCTCTCGGTATCAGGAAAAGCTTTTGTCTGGATACTGTTTCACATCTCCAAAACACAGTCACTTCACAGATCATTTAAAACAGAAGACAATGCAAATACCTGGCTCTAGTGGACACTCGGGGATTCCCTGCCCCACTCCCCACAACGCCTGCTGTTCTCATTAAGTCTTGGCCTAAGCTCAGAATTGCACATCATTTAAAAAATTATGAAGCCAAGAACTAAAACTATAAATAAGGCCCTTTAGGTTGTGGAGTTTAAATGAAAATTGTTCCAAGTGTTATGCTTTTTAAATTGGGGAACATAAATCTGATTTTGAAATTAGTAACTGGCCTGCCTTTCTCTTAAGGCACCATGAAACATAAAGAAGCCCTCAAACATTTCAAATACATTCACAATCGTATCAAACTACCTTGGGGGAGGCAAGGTGGGGAAGAAGCAATCCAGACACCAGCTGCATCTAGCAAGAGCATTTTCTGGTGGTACCAGACATCTGTAATTACCATGAACACTTTTCATTTCAAATCTTACAAGGCAGAGGTAGCAAACTGGCATCTAGTGGGCCAAATCAGGCCCACTCATGTGTTCTGTTGAATCTGAATCGAAAAAAAAAAAATCTCTTTTAATTTAGCTGCCAATACTTTAGAAAATTAGAAACTTTCCTATAAAATTCCAGATTCTCAGCTTCTCTTGAAAAATGGGAAGATCAGGAGACACCACATGGCCACAAATGGCTGGAGTAGCTGCCCTCCTATGGGTGGGACACGGAGCACTTCAGTTTGCCACACTCCCCACCATGCCCTATGGTCTCTCTGACACTGAGAAGGTAGGTCATTGCCATTTATCACCACACTTCATTGATCTGTCGTCCTGGCCCGCTGCACTGGCACCTCCTGAAGGCACAGCATCCGCTAAATAAAAGCGGCAGTCTTCACCAACGATATGAAACAAGAAAGGCTAACAACCTTCATGCTGTTATTGTCCACATCTCTCCAATAAAGACACAAGGAAGGATTCCTCTCCCCTAAGAACCAAATTAGCATTGAGGCTATTGGGGACCATGGGGTTTTCTTTCTTAAGAGGAAGGTTGTGTCGTTTCTTCTCTAGGAGTAAAATAGCTTTTTCTTCATTTGTTTCTTTTAAAAGATGCTCAACTCTGAAAAAAGGAAAAGTTCTGAAAATCATGTAACTCCACATTTTTGGAGGAACAGTCTTCCTGTTTATTTGTGCTTAAGTCAGGGAACCTGAGACTAGGGCTTGGCTAGAAAAAAAAACACCCCACATTTGCAGCTATGAAGTCGCAAGACTGAACTTTAACATACAAACACACACGACCTCAAATTATGACCCATTGATTCTGATGATGTCATAGTTGCTAAAGACATTTTTGAACTTCTGCTCTGGGACTGTCTTCAGTTATTACTAATGTGTCAACCAAAAATGGTCTCATGACTTTAAGGCCCCATCTCATTTTTGGTTCAAAATGCTATTACCCAACCTGAGGGCCTGGGCCTGTGTCTTCTGATTCTCTCTGGAGATCAATGTGCCTCAAAGGCCCAGGATTTGGCCCTCTGGAGGATCCCCTGCAAGACACTCTGTCCACTGTGTGGCTGGACTGGGTCTGTCCAGGTGGTTCTTGTTGCTTGTGGCCAACCTCTGGGAGAAAAACACACCTTTACCTGGGCTTCCACTTCCCCAATCCATCCCTGGACAAAGCTGACTACGTCAGATGCTAAGTCCTTTCTGTAGGGCACTAGGGAGTTAAGATGAACACCTAGCTCCCTACCTTCAACTACCTTCAAGATTTGCTTACCTGGGTCCTTGGACCTACTCCAGGTGTCCTGCCCAGAGAACACCAGCTAACTTAGCCACACAAGCCTCTTATTCTCAGGACCAAGGCTTTTTATTGAGATCATCCTTATATTCTAATTCTTGTTTCCCCAATTTCAAGAAGCCTGTGATTCAGTAGAACCTTTATCTGAATTCCGTGTTATCATTTCCATTGACTGGAACAATGTATCAGTCAAAAACTGCAGGTCTGCTTAAAACAGATGTTTTGCCTTAATCTACAGGGCAACTGTTCTTATTCCCAGCACAAGATGGGGAGGTTTAAAAAAAAAAAAAAAGTGAAACTAGTAAGGCAAAACCACGAAGTTGGGACATCTCAACACTGTGGTTTTGCTACTTGGTATGTTAGAGTCTGCTTGTGTTGAACATAAGAAACATTAGTATTTCAAAATAAGTATCCAAACCATAAATCCAAACGAAAAGTTTACCTGATTTTTGGTCTAGCACATTTTTTCCCTTGCATTTTCACAAGAAGGAAGTTCATTTAGCAAGCTCTCTGCCCACATGCATGGAGCTCAGTTGATGCTCCCCACCCCCTGCCAGTCCTCCGTGCTGTTCCTGGGGTCGCTTTCTCAGAGATGCATCATTTTCTGTGCAAAGCTGAATATCTAACCTAAAAGTAGCTCCTCGGGGTTCCTTTGGAGCACGTACCATTTCTTGGCTTCAATCTCTCTTGATACTGTTCCAGAGTGAATTTTCACGTTAGCAAGTTTGGACTGACCAATCTCCCTTGCAGAACGTATCCTGACAGTGGAAGGGCAGGGCAGGCATATGAGGGCAGGAGCTCTGCACTTGTCCCAGACTCTCCAGTATCATGGAACATCTCTTCTCCAACCGGATGCCTGGTTCTGTGGGGGAGGTGGTTGTGAGGCTCACTTGTCTCCCCTGCAGAGCAGCTGCAGGAAACTCGATGCCAGAGAACAGACAAACACGTTCTTCCCCCAAGAAGCCCGTCAGCTGCCTTTACAGAGCATGGAGTGTGGCATTTGCATCAAAAATACACACAAACCTCTTCTTTGCAGCAAGGCGGCAAACCTTCCCTTCCCACCTGCTAAGCATGTGCTTGGATGGAAAGTCCTGCCTCATTCTATCTCCCAACCCCTCCTTGAGACATTTCTCAGTGTCTCCCTTAATATTGGTCCTACCTGCTAAAGGAGTAAAACCCAGGGTCCCCTGTGTAGTGCTGAGTAAAAGCAGGGTGCCCGAAGCCAACAGCACCCACGGAAAGGGTGGAGAAAGATGCTCACAACCCCTCAAGGACACAGGGAGAAGGGATTCCACAAAGACATCATCACACACATGCTAATAGACAAGCAGGATTTGAACAACTGTTTTCCCTTCGGAAGGAGAAATTCTGTAGAAATGTCATTCATTAAAAACAGAACATTTACTTTTCCTTTTTTAAAGCAAATTCTTTCCTCCTAAACTCTAAATACCTACTTTTGGTAGGAAAACAAGAGACCAATCTTTCACTGGGTAAATACAACAGAAACACACAGCGAAACATGATTCACAGGCTGAGTTGTGGGGGGAGTACTTTGAGATTCAAGAATTGAATGACTTCAGGTCTCATGTCTTCTTCAGATATTACAAGAGCAAACTCATCTTTGTGACAGTCTCCCCTCCACCTTCTTAAAATGAGATTTATCATTAGTCAAAACCAGTTCAGCAGATTAAGTGGCTGCCACCTGCACATCGCCATATTTCAATGGATTCTGATCCCTGATATTCTGGACACAGCTTTAGATCAGAAGTCAAATGAAGCACGGACTCCGGCTTCCAATAATCCAGCCCAGTTAGGTATTAGTCTTTTAAAAATAAACTTCCAGGCAGCAACATCTAAGATACTGCACAGTAAATGTAACCCCGGGAAACTTGGTGGGCAGATCCCGCCCCCACACAAAGCCTACTCAAACCAAGAGGCGGTCCTGTGTCCTGAGTTTTGCTGCTTTCTGGACATTGACCAACCTATGTGAGAAAGAATTGTCTAGATGGTCAGCCTGACCCTGCAGCCCCCACCTCAGTGTGCCATGGCACCCACGAACACATAAAGACTCGTATTATGAAAGGTGATACGATATACAGTCACCTCCTCGACCTTTGACTCAGAGCTTTTTTAACATCCAAGCCATTGTAAATTCTACACCCAAAACAGACAAGAACATCATCTGTAGGAACATGGATTCCAGATAGACTGGCACTTGATTTCTGTGGCTGTAATGGTACTAAAAGTGCTTCTCCACAAAGCATTTCCAATCAAAGTAGCCAACAGCGAATGGGCAAAGTCGGAAGAGATAAATAAAATCTGAATGAGCAGTGCAGGTATTTTCCTGTTTCTCTGTGCATGTTTCCTCCCGACCTCCCAGAGTTGGCTCTAATCCAAGGTCTGACCTAATGTGACCAGCTGCCGTCAGACCTTGTGGACATGCCTTCCAGAGATCCATATGGTTTTAGAAAATTGGAGACTTTGCCAAGATATCAGGTAGAGGGATGGGGCAAGGAGAGCAAGTACTGGCCCGAATTTCACTCCAAATATCCTTGTAGGAGACCTCAGCTCCAAGCAGACTGCTCAACCAGGGAGAAGAGCTGGGGGACCAGAGAGAGGCAGCAGCTAAAGTGGCAATGCGTAGACTCTTCTGTTTTGTTACAAAGGGGCGACTGCGTGGAGTTCACCAGTGTAGCTGCAGCAACCAGGCTCTGCTCGGCACGCCCCAGAGGTGAGGAGCTTGGAAGGGAAGGCGGGAGGATCCTCCTCACCTAAGGAAAGAAGACAGGGCAGAGACACGTCATCGCACTTCACTGGGCTGGGGGCTAAGGCCAGAGTGTGGCTGCATCTGGGCTGGGACTATGGGCTTTACAAGCGAGGCAGGCATACCAACCGGCTCAAGACAGGGCACTCTCATCCTGGTGGCAGGCTCCCTTAGCCCAGGGTCAAGGGTTTGCATGCATGACTCCCGCTGGCCACAGGGACCGTAAGGAGCAGTCCCAGATGGCATCCTGCTGGTGCTCCCTTGGGAGGTAGGACTCTTCTACAGAGCCCTCCTACCTGGCCCTGTGCTGAGATATGATGGAGAGAATATCGTGTCCATCAACCCCTGGATCACAAGATGTGGCTTTCAAAGCACTGGCATTGGTGAGGGGTGGTGAACACCTCAAATCCCAACAAAGATACAGGTCCACAGCCCCTCATCCGATACCCCTGGGGCAAGCTGTCTTGGTAGTCAGATGTCTGTGGAGTTCACGAAGGTGATATAATGCACACACTGCATGTTACATAACACCACTTGTGGGGCCTGGGCAAGCTCACTGTAACTTAGCATCAGTATTTCTGCAGTTCCCGTGAACACTCCCAGTGCCTGGAATAAATCGGGACTACCAATGGAGTTGGGTTACTTCCCATGAGGTTTCATTGCCAATAACTCCACCCGAAAATTAGGAAAACCCTTGCATGGATTTGGGAATTAGGGACAAAGGCTGTGGCCTGCATCAGGAACCCAACCCAAAGACACTCTGGGCTCTCCTGCACCTTACCCAGGCCAGAGGAGGAGGACACGCTCTCCGTCAGTGAAGATGTTTCTGTTTGATCCGCTGAGAGTCCTTCCATTAGGGGCAGAGACAGCTCCGAGGAGGGCACGGATGAGTCGTAGATGCCCGAGTCCCGGGGCATGTCAGAGGGGCTGGCGGCCTTCACCACGTGCAGCAGGGGGCGCAGGACCGAGCTGCTGCCGGGCCCAGGCCCCGCCTCCACGTCTGGGTCCAGGCCCAAGGGCTGGCCCTCCAAGGGCAAGTCGGCCTGCACCCCGGGGACCGCCTCGGCCTTGAGGCAGAAATCGTTGTCAGGGCCTGGTTTGCACATGACATCATTTAACACTAAGCCCGAGTCAAACTTCTCCAGCACTGGCTCCCGGTAGTGAAGTGGGGTAGGGCGTAGGGGAATGAATTGCTTCTCAAACCAGTCGGGCTCCTCATCGATAAATTGGTGCATGTTGCAAATGGCGACGTAAAGGGACCGACCTGATTTGCTGCGAAAGTAGTTCCTTCTGCTCACCTGTCCGGGGTACTGCCCGGGCTCCGGGAGACCGTGGTCTCGGGAGTGCAGGTGGGAACAGAGCTGGGGAAGGTTGTCCATGAGTTTGTACTTGGTGCTCAGGTCCAGGATGCCGGGAACATCTCCCTCGCAGGAATAGTCGAAGTAAACGGTGATGAACTTGCTGAGCTGGGCTGAGGAGCTCTGTTTGGCCTGGCGGAGCTTTTCAGCAATGGCGGACACAGCCACCAGGAAGAGCTCGCCCTTCCCGGAGCCCCGGCCGCTGCCTTTGTGCTTGTAGTTCTTCTTGTCCACAAAGTACTTCATGCCTTTGGAACACACCACGATGATGAACTGGGACTCATGGATCTTCTGGATGACCCATTCTCTCTGTCCTTCTCGGCAAAGACTGAAGTCTTCCCACAAGTCCAGAGCCACCTGGAAATAGATCACAGACTTCACTCACCCCAACCGTCTGGGGAGGGGGGGGTCAGGTCAGGTAACAAAAACAAGAGTGTTACAAGAAGGTCACATCATACGTCCCTTGAGTATTATCAGCACTGCCGTGTGCAGGCTCAGAGCTGCTGGGCTTTGAGAACAGCTCACATTCTGTGGGTGATGGTCATGTGCCAGGCCCTCTGCATCGTGCCCCTGTTTTAGCCTAACGTGGGGCCATTAACACACTCACCCTATGAGGGAAGATCCTGAAGAGAAATCTGGAAGGTGATGACGGAAGGATCTGGGTGAAGGACCCCGAAGCAGGCAGCAAATGGGGCTCACATCTGGATGCCAGAGCTGCCCACAATGCTGACTGACTCACATCTAGAGAGCGTGACTGACAAAGAAGACCTCCTTGGCCCCAAGGTCAGCCACGCTGTTTACCAGTCAGTCAATGGCCAGAGAGGAGAGGGTGGTGGACTGTAGTAACACAGCCACTCTCCTTAATGCACTTAGTGAATGACTGGCACCTCCCCCCATGACTTCATGGCAATCTATGGGGTCATCTCCCTAGAAGGCCTTTAACCCCAAGGAGCCTCTGGGAGGGCATTTGGGGGGAGGGGCACTGACAAAGGAAGGAAAACCAGGCACGCATGTCCTCTTCAGAGGGCTTCACCTTCTCTGACCATTTTCATGTGATTCTGCTGAAAACGTCTCTTGGCAGTTGTATTAACCTTTCTTTCTGTGGCTCAGAAACTAATTCCTGGGGGTTCCTGGGTGGCTCAGTCAGTTAAGTCTTCAGCTCAGGTCATCATCTCATGGTTGATGAATTCGAGTCCTGCATTGGGCTCTGCACTTACAGTGTGAAGCCTGCCTGGGATATTTTCTCTCTCCCTCTCTCTTGCCCCTCCTCCATTTGTGCACGTGCTTGCTTGCTCTCTCTCTCTCTCTCAAAAATAAACAAACTTAAAAAAAAAAGGGAAACTAATTCCCAGGGGCTATGCCTGAGTGCAGGAGCCACTGTCTCTTATGAGGAAGGGTGTTCTGAAATGATTTTCTTCCTTTTTGGCTCTAAGGTGTTATCAAAGGGAAGAAGGCCCCCAGCGTTCACTCACTTGCTGAAAATAATCCTAAATCATCTTATGTTTCCTTAATTCTCACTAGCATTATACATTCTAAAAGCTAACTAGAAATATATACCAAGCATTTTAAAAATTTTCCCATCTTTGACCCAGCAATTCCACTTCCTGGCTTCTATCTCTGGAAAATCATTAGAAAGGAGGCAAAATTGAACTACTGAAGCTGTTTAACAATATGAAATAACTCAATTATAGTAAATTGATATTATGGATCATGTGGCTAAAGTTGCATGGTGCAGTCATGCTGGAAAACAGTATGGAGGTTCCCCAAAAAGTCAAAAATAGAATTGCTCTATGATCCAGCAATTGTACTATTATGTATTTCCCCACAGAATACAAAAATGCTAATGTATCCTGATGTTTATAGCAGCATTATCAACAAAAGGCAAATTATGGAAAGGCTCAAATGTCCATCGATAAAGAAGATGTGGTTTATATACACAATGGAATACTACTTGGTGATGAAAAAGAATGAAATCTTGCCATTTGCAACAATGTGGATGGAATAGGAGGGTAATATGCTAAACGAAATAAGTCAGTCAGAGAAAGACAGATATCATGTGATGTCACTCATATGTGGGATTTGAGAAACTCAACAGATGAGTTGAGGGGAAGGAAAGGAAAAATAAGATACAACAGAAAGGGAGGCAAACCATAAGAGACTCTTTAAACACGGAATGAACTGAGACTTGATGGGGGTGGGGGATTGGGAGGGTGGGGAAGATGGGTGATGGGCATGGAGAAGGGCACTTGTTGGGATGAGCACTGGGCATTGTATGTAAGTGATGAATCATGAAAATCTACTCCTGAAGCCAAGACCTACACTGTATGTTAGCTAACTTGACAATGGAAAAAAAAAAAAAAGATGTGGCATGTATATATTATATATTATACATTAGATGTTATATATATTTTATTATTACATTATATTATATATATGTCCCGCATGATGGGACATTACTCAGCCATAGAAAAGAATGAAATCTTGCCATTTTCAATGACATGGATGGAGCTAGAGAAGATTATACTAACCAAAATAAGTCAGAGAAAGACAAATACCATATGATTTCACTCATATGTGGAATTTAAGAAACAAAACAAATGATCATTGGGAAAAAAGGGAGAGAGAAAGCAAACCAAGAAACAGACTCTTAACTATAGAGAACAAACTGATGGTTACCAGAGGGGAGGTGGGTGGGGGATGGGTGAAATAGGTGATGGGGATTAAGGAGGGCACTTGTCCTGATGAGCACCAAGTGTTGTATGGAAGTGTTGAATCACTACTGTCTATACTGGAAAATAATATTACCCTGTATGTTTTACTAACAGGAATTTAAATACAAACTTAAAAAGTAATGAAATAAAATGATAGTTTACATAGAACTTTCAATAGTGTAAAAAGTTATTAAATGAAGAGACAGGAAAAAATCATTCCAATCACCCCAAAATGGAAAACTGTATGCATGACTTCATCTATGTAGAAAGGAACTGGAAGGAAATACACCAAGTATTAACTGTGGGTCCTCTTTTCTCCAGGTTGAGATTACAGGCCATTTTTTGTTTTTGTCATCCTTTAGTGTTTGCAAATTTTCTACAGTAAGCATTACCCTCATAATTGGAAGACTTTTTCCACCTGAGGCTAGTTAGTTACAAAGTAGAGCAAATGGGTTGTCTGTGTCTAAAGACTGTGTGGCACCCGCTGGAGCTTGTAATTGGTTTTTCAGTACACAGGCCAATCGGCCCATCTCTGTAGCTTCATGTGTCAGCCTTGTAAATAGGTGTTCCTGACACTAGGGGGCAGCCTCGCTACATGAAAAGACTAAAACCTACCAGGAGGCAGAGTATCAAAGCACAAACAACTTCAATTACACAATTACTGTACAATTCTTGCATTGGCAAGAAACAGAGTGTGCCTTCCATGAGAGCTTCAAACTTCACTCTAAAATTAGCACTATGACATTACAGAAAAGCTACATATTTAGAGCTTAATTCAAAAGAATAGGCAAGAAACCTGAGTGGACCATTTGAGTACTTCACAAATTATTGTTCTCCTTTCTTAGCAAAACTTCTCCAAAGAGCTGTCTAAACCCAATGCTTTATTTTTCATGTTCTCTTAGACCTTTCAAGGCTCACCAGGATATTTTGAGTGACCACCCCCCAACACTCCCGTTGCATGTTTCCAGGGCACATGCTGCTTCCCTCCATGCAACTGCATGGTCTTTTTGATGTTTATAAAACTTCCTGCCAGGTAGGTACCACTAAAGGCTTTTGAGCAGGAGTATTTCAGGGTTAGGACTAAGCATTAGGAAACATTTAGTGCTGGCGATGGGTAGGACAGACTGAAGAAGTGTGAGGCTGACCCCGATTTGGAAGCCAGCCCCTGGTGGAAGGCAAGAGTCACCAAAGGAGGCAGGGAGGTGGTGAGGAGCATGGGAGCATGTGTCCTGCCCAGGGGAACAGAAGAGACTTCAGACTCCTCACCTCACAGCCGCAGAAGTCCTGGAGGAAGTAGGCAAAACACCGGACAACGTTCATGTGATTCTGGCCATCTTTACTGGAATAGCAGAGGAAAACCTTTGGCCGAGGCCAGAGCCTCTCTCTGGGGAGTGCCGTGGTGTACGAGGAGGACTCAGAACTCTCTTCATCTAAATGTGAATATATATTTTCTAAATTGGAAAAGAAGATAAGGTTGATGCCTATGAGCAATGCTTTGTCCTGTTCCCTGAGACTCAGGACCTAATGCCATCTTCAAGAAACAACAGTTGACATGTCTGCCTGAGCATGTGCCCAGTGCGCCCCACCCCCCCAGCCCCTGGGGACACCACCGGGAATGGGACAGCTGATTTCTCCAGCGGAGCAACAAATGGCCAAGATTTGTTGTTCGCCTGACACTGACCTCAAGTAGGCTGGGAAAACTGCAGGGACCACCCTGGCCAGCAGAGAGCACCCAGAAGCAGCTGGTGCTCCAGGTGTTAACTACCAGACCAATTAAGCACTGACAGCTGAGCTTCTTAAACAAAAGGGGTGGGTGGGAGAAAAGAAAACCCTTTTACTGAGGTATAACTTATAAAGTATATAACTCTTAAGAGTACATCTCAACAAACTTTTATCTAAATATATACCTGTGCAACCACCACTCAGATCAAGGTATGAAACATTTCCAAGCTCCCCCAGGAAGTTCCTTTCCAACACCTGACTTTTATAAGTGATCACGCCCTACCTCTGCCCTTACACCTTTAAACTTCCTTTATGTTCTTGAATTTACTACCTTAAATTTGAGAACAGAATTACAGCTTCGTGTTCATGGCTCCTGAGGTTAAAAATCAAGCATTTTAATGCCAGGAACTACAGGAGCTATGTGGCTTCCCAGATGCCCACTCTGGGTGGGACCAAGGGCTCCCAGGCTCCCTCTGTTGGCCGTGGTCCTGCCAACCTGGGGGGAACACAACACACAGATACCTTGTTGCTTCTTGCGGCACATCACGGTGAAGAGGGTGGCAAATGCGGAGATGACAACCAGAGGCACGGTGATGGCAACAGCCCTAATGGGCCCGGCCCACGGGGAATGTGCTGGGAAATTTCAAAGACAAGAGGCTTGAAACTTAAGCAGCACAAGGTCAAAGGGAAATCTCCCCCCACCTTTTTAAACACAAGCTGCATAACAGATTCTAGAACCTCTTGACCACATTTCTCTAGTACTGGTCTGGTGATTATAAAAGGATTCCTTTTAAAGGGTTATAGGATACAATACCACAGTTAGAGTTGCTGGAACAGTAAATACCTATGAGTGGGAATTCTGCCCAAGGAAACCTCACCTCCCACCACTTTTCTTCCAAGGACAAGTGACTATTTAGTCCCAGCTACACACAAATACACACCAACCACACTGGCGTCAGTTTTCCAGGCACTGACATTAGGATGGAAGGAAAGTCAGCTTTGATGGGATAGCTTTTCTTTTTATTGTTTTTAAGTTTATTCTGAGAGAGAGTGTGCATACACATGTGAGAGGGGGAGGGACAGACAGAGAGAATCCCAAGCAGGCTTTGCACTGTCAGTGCAGTCTGACTTGGGGGGATGTGGGGCTCAATCTCACAAACTGTGAGATCATGACCTGAGCCAGGTGAGCCAAGATCATGACCGGAGCTGAAATCAAGAGTCAGATGCTTAACTGACTGAGACACCCAAGCACCTCTGATGGAACATCTTTTTAAAAGACAGGAGCTCAAATGCTGTGTTTTGATTTTGTAAAACATGAAGTATAGAATGTTATCAAATAGCATGGTCTGCTGTAGTCCTGTGCCAACATTTCACACAGAAAATTAAAAAAAAAATCATACCTGGCTTTAAGGCATAATGCATCACTTTTCTTGTTGTATTAGTGTCATCCACCAGCTACAAAACAGAGGATGATGTATCGTTATTTTATAAAAGTGATAACATCTCAACAGATTCCGTCCATGTTTCCCTATGTAGACAGTGGGGGGTAGGAGGAAGGAGAGCTGCTGTCTATGATCATGAATGAGCCAGGACTAGACATTACATCAGATCCATCTCTGCTTTACCAACTCAAAACCCTCAACCTCATCACCTTTCCTTTCATGAATCAAACGTGGTTCATTCATTGATGAATCAGCTGGTGAGTTCCACATTCTAACAATCTTCAATTACAACGGCATCCTACCACTAATTTTATGAGGCCCCCATTAATGCTTTAAGAGGGTTTAAAACCCTCTTAAAACCACATACTGCTACCAAGTCATACAACCAGTGTTTCTCCTAAAATGTTGAAACATGTTGGTTTCTCTGAATAGTGGGTCTATGGGCAAATTTTTAATTTCATTTCCTATTTTTCTTTTTTTCTATTTTTGTTTGACTCCTATTTTTTGTAGTATGTTTGATACTAAAAAAGTAATCTAAAATAAAGAAGAAAAATATATATCCCTTGCATGTTTTCCGTGGTATTTAGAACTTCATATATATTAATACAGAAAATGTCAGCAGAAACCTAGAGAGGGATAGGCAGATATAATGGACAGCACTTTTGCTGTTTTATTACTAAAAGTTTTTATTTTTTTATTTTTATTTGAGAGAAAGAGCAAGCGTGTGAGTGGGGGAGGGGCAGAGAGAGAGAGAGAGAGAGAGAGAGAGAGAGAGAGAGGGAGGGAGGGAGGGGGAGGGAATCCCAAGCAGGCCCCACACACTATCAGTGCAGAGCTCGATGCCAGGACTGTGACATCATGATCTGAGCCAAAACCAAGAGTCAGACGCTCAACCAAATAGTCACCCAGGCGTCCCACTAAATAATTTTTAAATCTAAATTTTTAAAAACATATTTTTGTAGTATGAGGATGTAGGAGCCCAGGGCAGGTTGTCCCTGTAGGTATCACAATGGCCTATTGATAAATACTTTGAAATGAAGTTACTTGGCGAACAAGCAAGGACACTCAGACCCTCCCTTCTGTCCCCCTGAAAGCAGGAAACAGATCTCCCATATAACAAATACTCTCACTATACGAACAAGTAAAAACGACATCCTTCTGGTCTGAGATAGGGACTTGAAAGTCGAGAAAGCTGTAGAAACAAACCTTGTTATTTTTTTCTAATTTATTACCTCAGCCTAAATTCCACTTAGAATTCCTTATTAAGTAAAGCTCCCAAACATCTATTTTCTTTATCCTGTCAACTCCTCACTAATTTAGTATCTCTTTGTTTAAAAAGTATAAAAACTACACCTGCCTTTGTCATTTCTTTGGGTCTCAATTTCATTATTGGGCCTCTGTGCCCACTCAGTAAGACTCTGGTTTTTTTCTCCCCATAATCTGTCTCATGTCAATTTAATTCCTAAAACAGCTAGAAGAACCCAGGGAGGAAAGAAGGAGGCTTCTTCCTCCCCTACAAAGGAATACTGTCTAAAAATTCTAAATCATGGACTATATGGTTTCATTAAAATATTTATATGAAATATTTGAAATAATGAATGAGAAAAATCAAAGATTGATTACATATAAACTTTTTAAAAAGCATGTTAAGGACCATGTAAAAATATAATTGTACACACCCTCGACGGCTTGAAATTTTAGTGTTTTAAACAGTGGGAATTCTACATGAACTAGATTCATTCTGTAGAATTAATAATAGGGCTTTCTTGAGTTATACGTACCTCAATTATATAATCCCCAGGAGAAACATTTTGAAGGAGGCAGCTGGTTGTCTCTGTATTTTGCTCCTGCAAAGAAACAAAACACTTTTAAAACTCACTTCTTGGATAAAGGTCATCTGGACTGCTCTTTTCCCCCTAGAGCTGAAGGAGACTTGCCACCAGTCTTAATATGTTCAGAACACTTTGATTAGGGCAGAAAGCAACCATGTGTATCTGCTACATGTTATCTGAGTTTCACTTTGATAAAAAGGCCCAGGAGAGCCCAGGACCAACCCCCCAACCCCCATAGTCTAAACTTAGCTGGTGATGCCCTCAGCAGGCATATGTCATCTGAAGACAAAGAAACTAGTTAGAATACCCTTGACTTATTGAAAGGGTGAGGAAAGAAATTACCCGCCCATGTTTGTGCATGTTTTATGTGCTGTAATTTTAACTTGAGCAGAAGGTCAAGGAAGATCAATGACACAGATGAGAGCCCACAGGAAAACAAAACTCAACAATATAGGAGCATCCAGGAAGGCACTAAGTTCTGCTACCCTGACCCAAACCCTCTCCTGGTGCTCACTAGAGGCGATCTAGCAGTTCTGTGCACTTGCACCAGACATCTTCCCCTCTTGCTGACCACCCTCAGTTTAAGAACTTGGCTGCTGAGCTTCTACTTGACTTTGGCCTATGTGTAAAATCAGTAGGCCCCTAAAATCCTAGTGGTTTGGCTCCTAGATGTGGCATTTCCACTGACTAGCTGTGTGACCTTGAGCAAGCTAGGTGACCACCTGAGCCTCAGGTTGCCCATCTGTAAAGTGGGGTGACAGCAGCCTCTGTTGCATAGAGTTGTAATGATTCAGTGAGCATAAAGCACGGTGACTGGCACACAGTGAGCGCCCAATTAATGTTTAAAATGTAGCAGAAGGAACTAGAAATACTTCATTCTTTTGGCTCCTTGGTAATATCTTTCCCAGGCTACATCACCACGGGGATAGCTGGGGTGTAGGTAACTGGGGAGTGAGGATATCCCTAAGACTATGCTGGAATATCTACCAACTGCTGAGAGTCAAAGCCTAATGTTCATGTTGAACCACCCAGATTCCAGGGGCCCAGGGGTCACTTTAAAACATGTACTATTCCAGAGGCACCTGGGTGGCTCAGTCGGTTAAGTGTCTGACTTTGGCTTGGGTCATGATCTCACGGTTCGTGAGTTCGAGCCCTGTGTCAGGCTCTGTGCTGACAGCTCAGAGCCTGGAACCTGCTTCAGATTCTGCATCTCTCTCTCTCTTTCTGCCCCTCCCCCACTCATGCTCTGTTTCTCTCTCAAAAATAAACATTAAAAAACATTTAAAACATGTAGTATTCCTTAATGTACACATAGCAGCTCACCTGTTTACAGGTCTTTCGCTTGAAGGGCCCTTCATGCTTGAGCTTATAATGAAGATAGAAGAAACGGAAGCCAAAGGTGTGTGGTGCGTGGTCAAAGGACACCTGCATGTCCAAACCGTGCTGGGTGATGTTCAGGTTCCGAGGCTTCCAGACTGGGAGGAGGAAGGACTCGGATGAGCACCCAGAGGCCACCCCGACACCACTGTGCTGGACAGACTTGACGGATAGGAACGGCTATACTCACAGGGTTTACAGGCCAGGTTGTCCGGCTGTAGCAGTAGGTCGCAGGCTATTAAGAAAGATGTGTATTTTTAGTTATAGTACAGTCTGACATTTTCCTCATGCAATAATTCAATAAAATGTAAATATATGGCGCTGGGTACTGCTGGTCAAAGTATAAAATAGATCAATTGAGCAATGATTTCCGGTACAGTGCAGTTATATCTCATGAAAATTTAAATTGTACAATATAAAAATATTAATGCAGTTCATTTTGTGCCAAATAAATGGAAACAGTGTAAAGTCACCCAACCTTTTAAAGCTTGTCAAGCATTACATAGTTTCAAGGCCAGTGGGACTGTGTTCAGCCCACGGCCACATGGAGGCTCTGTTTCAGCTGTAAACAGAAGTGACGCCAGCCTGCTCCACTGCACAGGTGCTTAGGCGCAAGAGAACTTTGGAGTGATCCTAGTAACTGCCTTGGGTTGTTTTCACATTTGCCAGCATTCTATTTTAAAATCCTTTTGGGGGTGTCTGGGTGGCTCAGTCAGTTAAATGTCCGATTTCAGCTCAGGTCACGATCTCAGGGTTCGTGAGTTCGAGCCCCGAGTCAGGCTCTGTGCTGACAGCGTGGAGCTTGCTTCAGATTCTGTATCTCTCTCTCTCTCTCTCTCTCTCTCTCTCTCTCTCTCTCTCTCTCTCTCTCCCCCCCTGCCCCTCCCCCACTCATGCACATGCACTCTCTCTCTCTCTCTCTCTCTCTCTCTCTCTCTCTCAAAAATAAATATATAAATAAATAAACATTTTAAAATCCTTTTGATGGAGTCTAAAAATGGCATGCAGGCATCTACTAAATAGTGGCACCAGCACTGAAAACTAGGCTGTAGAGTTTTGAAACAGGACTTAAATGTGATAAAAACACAAGAGAGGGGCCAAACAGCTAGTCCAATATGCCATGTTGCTAACCCAGGGAGAACCTTCTGGAAAATGTCCACATACTGCCAAGAAAATCAAAGGCAGCATCACGATCACAGGGCACGGAAATGGTGATAAACACATCTCCCGCCCCTGCCTCACCCCCAGATAGACACAATGATTCTGATGGGAAGACTTTATCTTAAATTATGCTAGTTCTGATTAAGGCAAGCTTTTCTTAAACATATTTGAATCCTCTAACTGGTTCTGTGTAAGGCACTGAGATGTAAAATGCATATAGTCTTTGCCCTATGGAATCATATTTTAATTAAGAAAATGAGACCAAACTGTTATAAAATAATTGTGCTGCACAGGAAACACAGTTTAAAAAAAGAAAAGAAAGGCAAAAAGAAAACAACCAGAGTGTGAATGCTGCAGCTGAGAACAAAAACATCACAGAGGAGGAGGACGGCAACTGGGCCACATAGGAAGGGCTGTTGAGTTGGCCTGACAGCTGACCATCAGGGGTCTGGTATGCCGGACAGAAAAACTGGACGGGAAGGCAAGAGGGAATGGCTGCAGGTTTCAGGATGCCTCGGCACCAAATCTGAAAGCAGCGATTCAGGTTGAAGAAAGACACACCACACCGTGCACAGAACAGACGGGAAAGGGTTGGCTGGTCAGCATGGTTGGCTGGAGAGTGTGGACTCCAGAGTCAGACTTCTGGGTTCAAATCCCAGCTCCCACCAGGCTCTTTAATCTCTGGGTGTATCACTGCACATGTAATAAGTGCACATGAGAGGATTAAATTCTTGAAGGGTTGGAATGGGGGTAAACTGAGTCAGTGTTTAGAAAGCATTTAGGGGTGCCCTGGGTGGCTCGGTTGGTTAAGTATCCAACTTCAACTCAGGTCATGATCTCATGAGGTTTATGAGTTCAAGCGCCGCGTCGGGCTCTGTGCTGACAGCTCAGAACCTAGAGCCTGCTTTGGATTCTGTGTCTCCCTCTCTCTCTGCCCCTCCCCTGCTCATGCTCTGTTTCTCTCTCTCTCTCTCTCTTTCAAAAATAAACAAACATTAAAAAAAAAAAAAAAAAAAAAAGCACAGGACCTGACACGTGAAGGTTAAAAAAACAAACTTTCTAGAAAAAGGCAATCTCAGGGTTGTTGCTTAATTTTCTTAATGTAATCCTGAAAACAGGCAATCACTCACAGAAGCCACCTTCCTGATGACAGGTAAAAGATGGATTATTTCACGCTCTCCCCTTCACCCCAAAAAATCAACTTCTACTGTTTATTCCTGCTCTTCTTTTTTCCTAAATGGTTTTAATATATGGCTGTCTGACAGCACTTTAAAAAAAAAAGAAAAAAAAAAAGAAATCAAGCATCAACATCTACTCTTGAACAAGCGTGAAATGGGTGTCGTAGGCAGTATTGGGTGAATACTGCCTAGGCCAAATCCTAATTCTAAGAATTGCTTTTCTGGGTACTTTTCCTGGATGCTTTTCTCCTCACGATGCTGGTGTCATACCAGTATTTGGTATATTTCTCCAAAAAGTCATTAGAATCAGGAGCAGTCTCATCATGGGAACCAGGCAAGAAAGGCCATACTCACCGCGGGTTCTGAAGAAGAAAGGGTGGTAATTGCTTTCATTTTTAATGGAAGGAAAAGGGACGATCTTCACAAAGTAATCCGTTTCAAATTTCATATTCAGGAAAGGTTGAGATTCCATTCCCTAAAAGGGAATAAAAACAGACATGATATCATGAAGAAATTACCCACCCCTCCACCTACACACAGGACCTTCAGTCCTCTCTGATAGTCACCCAGACACCGCTCCAGAGCTAGGGGCTATTTTCTGGACCAAGTTTAGGTTTGGATCCCTAACCGAAATAAAGACTGACAATGCTGCCTGTGCTCTGGCAAAGAAGCCCTAGGTGGTGAACGCGGAACCTCAAAGCTGGTGGGGAGGAGTCCGCGTGCTCTTGAGTGCACAAAGCCACCTTCCAGGACATGTAACCTGAGAGGTGTGTTTACCAGCGAGAGGTGCTGGAGGGTTTCTCTGGGTGTGGAGCAGGCTCAGGGTGTTGCCGAGCTGTTTCTCGCCCACCTTGGCAGGAGGGGTGGACCCCACAGCCCCTCCTTCTCCAGTTTCACAGACATTCAATAGACCATTCAGACGCCCAGAACAATGGCGTGTCTCCAGGGGCACATTCCCCGCGTGTGACTTACAGTTCTTTTGAAGCTACTGTTGAGCTGCTTTGGGTCCTTTAGAATCAGTTGTTGGCACCGTCTTCCCTCTGACTTCAGCTCCTCCAGTATTACTCGAAATCCTTTTAGGAATTCGATGCCTAAGCAGAGCAGAATGCTTTTATTAAAAGCCGACCTAATTACTTTTGAACACACTTTCCTTCCTCCAAGATTACCATCCTTTCCACCTACACAACGGAGGTAAAGGAATTCTTACTTTGGCTAGCACATCTGAGTCTTACAGAAAGGAAAACCACATACCCCGCATTCCTCTGGTACAGGCCAGGTGATTTTCTCCATCCCATCATTACTAATTAATTAGCTCTAATCCAGCCAGCTACTTCACAAATGCCCATTGCCTCTGTGACATTAGGGTTCAAATATATAGACTCAAGTCACAAGTGATCCTAAAAGTCTACAGTGGAATACACAATTTCTAGGTCCTGACACAGAGTGTATTCAGCTGATGGTAATTCCCAATGCTGACTAGGGACTCCCGTAAACCATGTTTCTGCTTTAAGTTTTCGTCCTATATTTTGCTGGCATGGTTCATCCAAGTAATGCACAAAATTCCCAACAAAGTATGTGCCTACACCCAAGGGGTTTCTAGACTTGGGATTAAATAGCTCAGAACGCCCATGTGATTGACAAAGTTCTTGCTCTAATCATGCCTGAAAGGCAGACACCCAAGGGCTGCCCAGTGTGCGCTCTTCATACAGCCCTCAGAGGCCCCGAGACGCCCACAGTGCCACTGAAAGACGCCCGGCCCAGCCTCCCCGCCACCTGAGGATTAAGCTCCGCTGATCACAAGAGCCAGTACCAGTGCTCTTCGTCATTTGGAGACTGGAGCGGTCCGACTGCAGCTGGAGATCCCCAAAGCCGGCCTCAATTGGCACGGTATCGATTTCGCATTCTTTCTGAACACTAGACAAGGAGACAATTTCAACCCTTCCCCTCCCGGGGCAGAAGTAATGACATAGGATGCAATTAACCAGGTGGAAAAAGTACCGATGGCAAAGGACAGGAAAATCTTTTTCGAAAAGGTTCTTTTATCCTATAATTATTTGATGAAGAACACGTATTTTATGGTGAGTAGGGCAAAGGAGTTACAATTAGAGCTTCACATTTTCAGGGGTCACGGGGTACAGTGTGCAGGCACTGACTCTGCTGTACTGTATTTCAAGTTTAAAGCTTCCTGTGGGGGTGAGAGCCACCTGACCCACAGCCCAAGATTCAGATACAACAGGAGCCACAGTCTCTGACCAGCAACTAAGATTTAATTCATGTCATGTCCCTAGAACTCCTGTTTAACAAAAGCTGGATGATTCATATAATTAAAGACTGCGCACCTCACAGTTTCATAAAATTCATCAGCTGAGGTAGGAGTAGGTGGTTCTAGTCCTTATTTTTATTTATTTTTTAAATGTTTTTTCAAGTTTATTTATTTAGAGGGAGAACACAAGTTGGGGCAGAGAGAGAGAGAGAGACAGAGAATCCCAAGCAGGCTCCATGTTGTCAGCACAGAGCCCGACGCAAGGCTCGATCCCACAAACTGTGAGATCATGATCTGAGCCAAAATCAAGAGTCAAATGCTTGGGACACCGGGGTGGCTCAGTCAGTTAAGGTCCGACTTCGGCCTGGGTCATGATCTCACAGCTTGGGAGTTTGAGCCTTACGTCGGGCTCTGTGCTGACAACTCAGAGACTGAAGCTTGCTTCCAATTCTGTGTCTCCCTCTCTCTCTGCCCCTCCCCCGTTCTCTCTCTCTCTCTCTCTCTCTCTCTCTCTCTCTCTCTCTCTCTCTCCCCCCCCCCTCCAAAATAAATAAATGTTAAAAAATTTTTTTTTAAAAAAGGGTCAGATGCTTAACCAACTGAGCCACCCAGGAGCCCCTAGTTCTTATTTTTAAGAGGTTAGCGTGAAAAACCACTATGCCAAGTCTGCCAGGTGGGGGTAAAAGCAGCAAATGTAAACCTTAATGCCTTTATCACAACACTCTGAATTCCTTTTAGTTACACGTTTAACAACTTTACAGAGCAACTTCCCATGAAGGGACGTATTTACTCCTTCTCATCATTTAAAACTCATTAATCCTTCTGGCATCCATGGGAGGAAGGTATTGTCCTCATTTTACAAATGAGGACATAGGTACAGAGACAATGACTTATCCGGGATCACACAGGAATTAAATGGCAGATGTGGGATTCAAACCCAGGAGTGTCTGGCTCTAAGCTGGTACACTTTTTTTTTTTTTAACGTTTGTTTATTTTTGAGAGACAGAGACAGAGCGCGAACAGGGGACAGGCAGAGAGAGAGGGAGACACAGAATCCGAAGCAGGCTCCAGGCTCTGAGCTGTCAGCACAGCACCCGATGTGGGGCTCAAACCCACGAACCGTGAGATCATGACCTCAGTTGAAGTTGGACACCCTTCTAAGCTGGTGCTCTTAACCCATATGCTTTTCTGTCACCCAAGGAGTCTTTTTTTTTAAATGTATATTTATTTTTAAGAGAGTACACAAGTGGTGGAGGGGCAGGGAGAGAGGGAGACAGAGGATCTGAAGCAGGCTCCGCACTGACAGTTTGAGCCCAACGCGGGGCTCAAACTCACGAACCAAGAGATCATGACCTGAGCCGAAGTTGGACACTCAACCCACTAAATCACCCAGGCTCCCCAGGAGTTTCCTTGATAGAACCTGATAGAAACAGAACCTGTCCACCCACAAATCGTCATTCAGGAAAAGCACCACATTCTGCCCTCACTGCTCCACCTGTTAGTTTTCCAACCACCTAGCTTCCATCCCTTACTTGCATTCTAAAGGAGACTGCAATTTGTCAGGCCAACCCCTCAACCGTATAGCCTTACATGGAATGACCACTTCCTGTTGATCCACAGAGAATGTTTTTATCTTTAAATGTTAAGATAATGTTATTTTTGGAAAACCCACTGGGTTCAGACCCAGCAGTATTTACACGGATAAATGAGTCAGGCCCATGGATCTAATCCTTCCTCCCTCACTCTGCACTCACCTCTCCTGCAGTCTGGTTTTTCTGAGAATTATCCTGTTCAGATTAAGAAATCCAGACTTTATGTTACTTTTCCCTTATCCAGATTTCTTTTTCTTTTTTTTAATTCTAAGATTCAGTGGCAATGTCAAAGAAACAGGTTTGAGGACCAGGTTTTGATGATAACAGTAGCCATTTTTTTTTCTTCTTAAAGATTTTATTATTATGCTTTTTTTATTTGAGAGAGAGGGAGGGAGCACAGCAGAGGAGAGGGGCAGAAGGAGAGAAAGAATCTCAAGCAGGCTCCAGACTCAGTGCAGAGCCCAATGCAGGGCTGGATCCCACCACCCTGGGATCATGACCTGAGCCAAAATCAAGAATCGGACACTCAATCAGCTGAACCACCCAGGTGCCCCTAAAGATTTTAAGTAATCTCTACATCCAACATGGGACTTGAACTCACAACTGAGATCAAGAGTTGCATGCTCTACCAACTGAGCCAGCCATGTGTCCCAATAGCCACTGTTTTAAATTTTAAGAGCTCTTTCTAGAGATGGCTGGCTGACACAGTTGGATGACTCTTGATCTCAGTGGTCGTGAGTTTGAGCTCCACGCTGGGTACCCAGATTATTTAATAAAAACTTAAAAAATAAAAGAACTCTTTCTAGAAATACTGCGTGCATGCGCGTGTGCGTGGAAATCGTACAAAAACCAGGAGGCCGTCAGTCATCTTCACATCACAGATGGGGAAGCCAGGGCTCAGCAAGGCTTAGCAGCCTCTTGTGGCAGGTAGAATCTGGGTTCACACCCAGGCCCATCTGAACAAATGAGCCCTGACCATGTCCCCCACCCAGCTGTCCCATCCTCTCTTCTATCATCAACTCATTAAAGAGGACAAGCAAACTCTGTCCTAATCTGAATCTGACCAGATAATGTGGGTTTGCTTTTTTTCTGTTACTTCATTTTGAATTTTTTTCAGCCCACACAG
Source organism: Panthera leo (assembly GCF_018350215.1). Taxonomy (NCBI): domain Eukaryota; kingdom Metazoa; phylum Chordata; class Mammalia; order Carnivora; family Felidae; genus Panthera; species Panthera leo. The sequence goes on from NC_056680.1 coordinate 25,013,857, forward strand.
TTCACATAAATTCAGTTAGTTGCCAAGATTTAAAAACTATTGACTTTAGAGTCACTTGGGTGGCTCAGTCAGTTGAGCATCCGACTTCGACTCAGGTCATGATCTCATGGTTAGGGACTTCAAGCCACGCATCGGGCTTGCTGCTGTCAGTATGGAGCCCATCTTAGATTCTCTGTCCCCTCTCTCTTTGCCCTTCCCCTGTTTGCTCTCTCAAAAAAAAAACATTTTTCTTAAATTATTGATTTTATGGATTCTTACGAGCACTGAGATATTCCTGTAAACTCACAACACGTGCCAGTGCTGTGCCCGGATATCCATGTGGGCATACAGATGGCCAATGCTGGATGCTAAAGCCATTATGCCCTTGGACAGGTCACCTGTCCCCTGGCTACTGCTTAGACCCAAAGGCTAAGGCTTCAGCACGATTTATTGCCATACACTATTATTCTTCAAACCCACATCTCTCTCAGTAACAGCCAAGGGAACAAAAGATGAGCCATGGGGTACAGTATTAAGCTCTGTACATGCCCAGGAAGTACATGCAATAAAGCAGGAAGCATATCTGTGCCCAAGCACACCTAAGCTACACGTATGTCAAGACCTGCCTGGCCCCTGCAGGTTGTCACACTGGGACCCTTGCACTGGTCACCACCCACACAGGCCACATGCTGGGCTCCATTTTGACCACTTACCAAGGGCCCCTGGGGACCAAAGAATGGTGACTGCCACTTGCTCATGGCAAGCATACTGACTGATGGTGATGTTCTGGGCATCAGCAATCACGTGCTTCCCCACTGGATTCAAGTAAGTGGTGCAGTCTAGACAGTTGCGAGAACAAAAACAGTTAGATTAAAACTTTAAATTTTACAATTTTTTATTCCCAGGTTCATCTTCTCAAATTACAAAGAGCCATCTGGAGGCAGCCAAAGCCATTCTGTTTAAAGACGTGTGCCTCAAAAGCCCAAATATGACAGTAAAGTGTGACTACTTGGGAAACTGTAAGATGCAGTCGTGGAATTTATTTATAGCACCACCACCATCCCACCACCACCCCCCGCAAGTTAACTTCTAGGACAGCATTAGGGGAGGATCATATACAGTCTGGAGTTGGACTATGTATCTGGCATTAACTTTTTTTTTTTTTTTTTACTGTTATGACATCTTACCTAAATCAAGAATTATTTACATTACTTCCATCAGTTTTCAGCATTAGAGAGAGATCTGAAGCAAAACCAATGGCTAAATACTGGGGCTTGTTTTTAGAAGAAACCTGGAGGCAAAGTGAGCAGGGAAAGGAAGTAATAGGGTAAGACTCATGGGGGAGGGGCGCACAGCAAGACAGTTAAAACAATCCAATTAGTACCTGCAAAAGGTACTAACTGACTTCCTGATGAGTGAAGCACCTCCAGTGTTAACTGGCATCGCAAAGGGAAAACACCATGTGTTAATCAAAGACATCCACAATGCCCACCAAACCCAAAGAGTTCCACATTACTCAGCCAATGAAGACCCGATTCTCTGATTTTGCCTGAGGACATTACTTGCAGCCAGGTGTCAATGTGGCCACTACCACGTGAGCAACTGTGACACCTGGTATTGCTAAACACATCTTCAAAGTCTACAGAATCCTAAAAAGCTGCCAGAAGCTTCCAGCCAGACTCAGCATGGGACTCCAGAGAATGGCCGTGGGCTGTTCTGGCCACTGACGCAGGGGAGAACCATTGGCCCTCCTCGGCAATTTTTTTAAGGTTTTTATTTATTTACGTTGAGAGAGAGAGCGCGCGTGCGCGCGCGCGAGTGAGTGAGCAGGGGAGGGGCAGAGACAGAGGAAGAGAGAGATTCCCAAGCAGGCTCCACACCATCAGCACAAAGCCCAATGCATGGTTTGAACTCACAAACTGTGAGATCATGACCTGAGCCCAAACCAAGAGTCAGATACTTAACAACTCCCAGGTACCCCCAACTCACAATTTTTATGCTGCTTCATCTCCATTTCTTTCTCAATGGTTAAACTTGAAAACTCTCTTTGGTATCTGCTGCAAAAGGTCCTCAGTTCCATCTAATGTCCAAAACTACTCATTACCCCTCCAAAGTCGGGGTGTTTTTCTTTGAGGTGAAGCAGTAAGGGGTTATTTTCTAGGCTCAGTGAGTCTGCTGCACTCCCAGTGCCCCTGCTGTGCACCGTAGCACACATTTCCCATTTTTATGACTAAAAACCTTCCCTCAATACTTGAAAATTATAAAAGAACATAAGAAAACTATAGAAGTCATCCATACCCTCCCACCACGGAGATAACTACTATCAACTTCTAAAGGACATGCTTCCAAGCCTTTTAATGTGCATATAACATAAGTCCTTTTAAAATTTCTTACTAAAATTCAAAACACATGCACCACAATGCACCCCCCCCCCACTCGGGTAACTCCCATCCCTCACAGAGCTTTGTGCCCTGCTTTCTTGCCTAACTGCACCCCCTTCCGGAAACTCCATCTGCTTAAAAAGCAGCCACCTCTACATTTCAATATTACTTCTTTTGAAAAGATGTTAATAATTAATAAAACCAAATTCTACTTCTAATGAAAATTGACTCTTGAAGCATACAACATATGTTCTCTGGGTGCAGAAGAGAATTTTAGAATAGAAAAAAATGTTTCTTTAAACATCTGGTTTAACACCCACATTGTACAAATGAGGAAACGTTTTGCAGTTAAGAGGCCAGCTGGGTGGCTTAGGATTCCGCTGCTGACCAGCCCTGGGTCTGGACAGAAAGCAGCCTGGCTCATGAAGGGCTCTTGCCATTCTAGCCTCAGCACAGAGATTACGACTATAGTAAATTCTGAATCAGAAGTGGTTAGCCTGAAAAAAATCCCTGGCTGAAACAAGCTTCCCAATATTAAAAAAAAAAAAACAAAAACAAAAAACCATCAGATTTGTCAATTTCAAGCATTTTTCATTTTTCGAAACCTCTGACTTAAACAGCTGTTAGGAAAAGATGCACGAAAACAAGAGCAAATCATGGTTTTTTTTTTTTCCTTTGTTCATTCCTAATGCCAAAATTAGCACTCTCCAGGTTTCTATAAATATAATTATGCAAATATAAAGTCAAAGAATTAAGAAAATGTATTACAACCTACTCAGGCATTACCACTCAGAGCCCAAAGAAGAAACGAGAAATGCAAAATGAAAGGAGGCGTAGAGACCTAGGAGATTCGGTTTTGACTTAATGGCAAGACATTACCTTTCTTTGTAACATCAAATGGCAAAAGAGCAGAAATATAAGATTTTGTAGTTTAACCCTTTTGGCGAAAACCTGATCATTGGCTCTCAGCTCTTCCAAACAGAATGAGTAACCAGTCAACTGAGCAAGAACAGAAACTTCCTTGTGGAAGAGAGAAAGAAATATCTTTTCAATGGAAAACAATGAATAAATTTTTTACACAAACCTGGATCCAATTATTAGCAACTCTAACATTTTGGATTCTGGTTACCAAAAAACTATGCCCAAATGACATTTTGCCAAAATGCAACCGAGCTTCAGATGTCTCAGGAGTCAATTCAAGTTGCGAATTAAATTCTAATTAAATGCTGAAGAGTAAGAAAGAAAGAAATGACTAAGAGACGGGCATCAGGCACATGGGCCAAATGTTTAGTCCCATGAAGAAAACAATAGATACTTTTAAGTTTTACAGGTACAGATCCTCTTTCACAAAACCCCGTATTAAATTAGAGCTGCAAATACTTGTTTGCAGCTGACCGGAAAATTTTGAACTCTTGAATGTAATACAAGATCTGCCAGGACCAAGAGCATATATTAGAAATTAACTTTGTAGCTCAAAGAGAGCTCTCTTACACATGTCTTTACTTAGCTGAATTAAGTGTCCTGGACTTGCAAATCTTTCATTAGCATTACAGCATTTACCCAGAACAGGCACCCACCACTAACTTGAAATGTCTGTTTCAAATGTAAGTCCTCATTGGTTAACTTAAAATACTCACGTCAGCAACTGCGGGCATAAATTTGACACACATATTTGTATCTTAAAATTGTTAGATTGTATACATGACCTCAAAAATCTTGCTCTAGCAGTGATCATTTCAAAGGCCTCACTGTGACCTACACCCATTATTTACATGGATTCACAACCCTCTCCAAGAGATGAATCAAAGGTCAGGAGTCACTTAAATAGGAGTCAAGCTCCCTCTTGTTAACGTTTTTACATGTAAATTATGGCTCACAAGGCTAAAATGCTCACAATTCCATATAATTACCTTCTCAGGCATGGAAGCATTTGCTGAGGGGAGATTCTATATGCCTAATCAGAAAAAGCACCCCACCCTGCCCTTAGGAAACAATTCAGACAGATTAAGTCACACTTCCTTGAGAGAAAGGGCCAAAAAGATGCTGTATTCCAATTCTGGTTGGAATGACTTCTAATATTAACAGATATCAATTACTGAGTGCACATCTTAGGCCAGCCACTGAGTTAAGCAGGTAAAAGCATTACCTCATTTAACCCTCAAAATGATGCCGAGGAAGAACCTAATCTTTATTTTATATGATGTGAAAGCTGAGGCTTGAAGTCAAATCACCTGCCACAGCTCACAGCTGACAGGTAGGGAACCAGAGCTGGAATCCAGGTGAAGTCAGAGATGGCCAACTGGAGACCCTTGGGCAAATCTGGGGCAACGTTCACTTGGCCCACTCTATGTGTGTGAAAAATTTTAAATAGATGACAGTATTAAAAAATGGTTAGACAAAAAATGCAAATTTCTTACTCTTCTTCAAAATCACATCTGGCCACACTCAGGGAATTTCAAGGCCACCATGAGCTGGAATGGAGAGAAGCCAGTGCCCCCTTCAGACCAGACAGTCCCTGCTACTCCCTAGCATCTTGCACTTGAGTAGCTTTGTCCCATGCTGGGCCCTACAGGCATCTGCCTTAGTTCTTAAGGACATGACTATGTCCTGAAGAAATCAGGGGAGGTCTCCCTCCATCCAAAATTTCTCCCAACACTATGGAGGGCACTTGACCTATCCAGGCTCCCAAATACTTGAGTGACTTAATGGAGACTCAGCCAGCTGCTTTAGCTCTATTGATAAACCTGGGCAGGTTCAGAAAATTCCTCAACCCTAGGACCTCAAGTGTCCTTGATTGAGCATGACTGTGTGAGCTTTAGATCACTGAACGGGCCCCATTCTTCAGCGGTGAAGCCAGTTACTTACTGTCATATCTGAAGGTGATGTTGTGCAGCCCACTGTTTCTGCTGGCCGGCCCCACTCCCTGTGGGAAAACAAGAGAACATGATGAGGAGAAAAGCCAATTTGCTTTTCCAGCACAGATCCCTTGGAGTCAAAATGTACACAAGATAACAAAGACCCAGGGTCATGCCAGTCGCTGAGCAGTATCTACCACTCCTCCCGCCCACTCTGTGCCTCTTCTCCCCCCACTGACTGCCAACCTCCCTCCAGCCCAGGAGATTCCTACTGCCAGGCCGACGGCATCATGAGAACGTACTTCCCTAAGACAAGAGGAGCATGCTGTTCCGTGTTTGGGGGTTAAATAATAATTCATTAACAGTAAAATTGGGAGAGAGATCATGAGCTGCCAGCTGGAGCCCTTCCAGTTGGATCTGCTTTGAGCACTGATTGGTTATAAAATTCGCCTACCAGACACTCTCGTCCAAAAGCTCTATTAAGCCACGACAGATAGGCAATTCCTCAAGTCTAAGGAAACAGGTTTCTCATTCCAAGACTGGGAATGAGTGTGGGAATAAGCCATTACTTTTAATGAGAAAATTCTTCACTGTATCCATACCTATGCTTGGAATATATAGGGTGGGTCATAAAAGAAAAAGAAAAAAGACTTTAAAAGGGCTAACTCTAACTCTTGGTGATGTGGCCGTTAGCCATCTGCACTCTTAATAGCAGGGATAACAACTCCGCCAGACTCCCCAGTTTAATTACAGCATCCACAGAGGGAGCACCGGATTCCTCCCGTTGCCCAGCCTTTTCCTAACCCACCACTTATCCATCATGGGAAAGAGCAGCTACAGACCTGCCGACTCTGGTTTAACTATTTCTGTAATAATCTGCAAATGTGCCATTCAGCATTAATTGCAGAAGTCTCCAAAAACAGTTAATTCTGAAATGCTAAATGATGGGAAAATATTCTAACCACACAGCTAAAGTTTCCACTTAACAAAGGGGATGTTGGGGAAAACCATATGCTGGCAGCCCGGTATTTAATGGGCAATTGTCACACTGAGACACGATGTGCAGAATACTTCTGATGCAGCCCAGGGTCTCAGGCCAGAACCCCATCATATCCATATGCTGTAGACATGTTCACGCTTTTTATCCTGAAGCCAGGCATGCCCACTGAAACTGTATCCTTGAGCTCAGATAAACATGGACCTTAGGAAAGCACAGCTGTGCAGAAAGGGACACACACACACACACACACACACACACACACACACACACACACTCTTCTAATTCAAGTGAGAAATAAGCAGTAACAAAATCTAAATCAACATGGTACACTAGCCCATGATCTATGGAGGCTCCCTTTCTTCCTGATTCACCTTCCTCCTCCTGTTTCCTTTCCTGTTTCCATCTTCCTTTTCCCACATACACAAGATTCCAGAATTCCTCCCCTGAGCTAAAACACTTTGGAAAGGGTTGTTTTCTTATTAAAATCCTAAATGCCTCCGTAAATCCTTAGGGACAAGGCCTCTAATGTGCCACAAGAGTCTGCCCAACTTCCAGATGGTCAAGCCCAGACAGACACAACCAGGCAGGAGAAAATGCAATCTCTCCAAAACCCTTAGGAAATGCCCCAAACCACACCTTTCTCCCTTAAAAACCCCTGAGATATAAAATCACTTACCATTAATTACTATTATGAGCTAGACATCATGCTAGGTATAGTGGTGAGGAAAACAGCCACTGGTCCTGTCCTCAGGAGCACAGTAGTTCATTCCTTCAAAGGAGACTAGTTGGGTATGTGGATCACATGCCAGGTATATAGACAAATTTCAAACCACGCCTTGACTCTCCAGGAACCCTCAGCGTGGCATACAAGGAGGGTGCAACTAGGTGAAGAGCCGGCCATAAATAAACATACAGCTTATGAAATGCCATAAGGTAGCACCTTTGCTACCATGCCATGAGGTAGCACCTCACAAAGGATGATTCAAGGGTGAGGACAGCACACACCAGAAGCTTGAAAGAAGGAAGGGTAACCGAACTACGAGGGAGAGGAAAAGGGAGCATCACGGAAGGCAAACATCTACAGGCCAAGGTGGGTATCTTAATCCTTCCATCCTCCTGCTGGTGACCAAGGGCAAACCTCTTCACTCCACCAGGTTGGAGTGCCCTCAACTATTTTCCTAAAAAGATAATTTGGATGACTTTCCCCTGGGACAGGAGTTTGAGGAGGACCACGTGAAGCCATGTAGAGGAAGCACTTTCCAAAAAGCAAATGCATTTCACTTAATAGCATGCTTTGAGGTCTGTAGGACTCTAGTGACCAGTGACTAGTCACCTTACTTGTAGGACTAGCAGCTTTTCACTTTGTTCTTGTTCTCCTCATATTTCCATCGCAGCACGTTTTTTTTTTTTCTTTTTTTAAAGATTTTATTTTAAAGTAATCTCTACATCCAATGTGGGGCTCCTACTTACAACCCTGAGATCAAGAGTCACATGCTCTACTGACTGAACTGGCCAGGGGCTCCTGCTGCAGCATGTTTTTAACAGGTATGTACTGGGCACTTGCGATGAGCTTGCATTGTGGAAAGAAGCCCAATATCGTGAGATGTGTTATATCTTGCAGACAAGAACCTAAATCCTTCCAAATAAGGTCTGTGCTGTATGCAGAGCTGTTCAGAAGAGGGCCCAGTGAGCGTGGCCTCAAAGGACAGTGAGGCTTGCATACAGTGTCGATTCACTACCCACAGGGCATTCCACCTTGACCCCACCCCTCAGGGCTGGGCACTTTTGGTCATCGACCAGAACTAGGTCCTAATCTCAGGGGCTTTGGCCACCAAAGTGATCTCCTAATGTGCAATTCTGCCTTCATTCCTCTGCTCCAAGCCCACCACTAGCTCCCTGTCCCTCCTAGAACATTCCCGATGTGGCTCCTGCCTGTCTTCTCAGCCGCTCCCCTCCCCACCTGCCAAACTCCTCCAGTCACTGCATTACTGCTCAGCACAAGTTCAGGAGCGCTTCTGTATCCCAGAATGCCCTTCCTACCAGCCAAGACCTGCTCCTCCCATGGGCTTCTGCCTTAGTCCGTCTAGCTCCATCACACGGTGTTCCTGACACACAGATGTGCCTGCATATTCACCCGATGAGAGTACAGTAACCCACCCTCACAACCTGACTGGCCTGGCACTTCTGTTAATGCACATGCAAAACGGTCATTCTAATTCCACACAAAAATCAGAGACCAAAAGACCCTGTGACTAAGCCTCATCCTTGAGTTCAGAGGCAATAGAGCACAGAGCTCAACTCCATCAGAAGTACCAGTTCCTGTGTGCACTGGGAGACCTGTCACTCTTGGCAGTCATCCAGGGCATGGCTTCTGAGCACATGCCATCAGACAGATGCTCCAACAGGCTGTCCTCGCTTCGCACCCAAATGCTCCCGCTGCTCCAGAGCCCTCAGAAACCACAGGAGAAACGGTGTGCCCAGACTAGCCCACAGAGCACTACTGTTTTCTTTATGCTTTGTGGTAGACAGAATACCAGCCCCCACAAAACAACAGGTCCCCAGGACCCATGCGGTTACTGCACACAGCAAAAAGGACTGTGAAGATGCAATTAAGTTTAAGGAACCTGAGATGGAGAAAGTATGTTGATGAGCCCAATGTTATCACACAAGTCCTTGTAAGTGGGATACAGGAAGATCAGAGAAGGAGATATGGCCACAGAAGCAGAAGGCAGTGAGGCAGACATTGATTTAAAGATGCTACACTACTGGTTTTGAAGATGGGGATAGAAGGGGCTCATAAGCCAAGGAACATAGGCACCTCTAGATGCTAGAAAAGGCAGAAAAGGGTTCTCCCTAGAGCCTCCAGAAGGAGCCAGTCCTATCAACACCTTGATTTTCAACCCCACATAAGACTCATCTTGGAACTCTGACTCCAACAACTATAAGATAATGAATTCGTGCTGTTTTAAGTCACTAAATCGTGACAGTTTGTTACAGCAGTAATTGAAAGCTAATACATACATATACTTTAGCTGCAATATGGATGAGACGGATCTCAGTGTCACACATGTGCTGCGTGTTGTCATTTTCCCCTTCCCACACCCAGGGCAGACTGATCGATCACTTGTCACAGCCCTCTATCCCACCCCGGCTGCAGGCAGACATGAAACACTGCCCCATCAAGCTGTGGCTTCAGATTCTGCCATCCTAGATGCACGCTTTTGAGGGCTAGCCTGGGGCATATCTGGAGTGGAGGAGTGGTTAACAGGACGGGCTTTGGAGTTGTACAGATGTGTGTTCAAACCTCCCCCTTTCAGGCTGTATGACCTTAGACAAGCTTCCAAACTTTCCTGAGCCTCGTTTTCGTGAGCTATTAAAGTGTTTGAATAAAACTTCTTGGAAAAGTTCGGTGTGGAACTGTATGAGAAGACATGTTATCAAGTATTCTGCACAGCACATGACACATTGAAATAGTTATGTTACCATTCCTGGGAAGATTCCTGCCCTAATAAGCAAAGAGCTGTGCAGCGTGGGAGTACGTGAGGCAGACAGGGGAACGCTCACAAGAAGGGGCATCTCCAGATATGACCAGTCTTAGCATCCAAACCTGGGGGGTCTGGCAGATGGGTGGAAAGGTCAGGGCAAGGTGACAGAGGCACTAACCACCAGACTAAGGAATGGTCTTGGTGGGAACTGGGCAACCCAGTGACCCCCATCACTGGTAAGTGCTCAGGCTGGATCAGATGGGAAGAGACTGGAGGCAAAGTGACCAGGGCGGCCCCCTACTCCCTCATCCTTCTCCAAGCTTGCACCACAGTCCGGCCCTGGCCCATAAGTCAGCCCTTGATATATATTAGTTTTCTGCCTGAATGAATGAATACATGATGAAACTAGGGAATGCAGATCAAGAACCCAAGAGGACCTAGCCTTGCGTGACAGGGTGAGTTATGGGCTTAGAATCAGGACTCGCACTAAGAGAACATGGTGAGCAACTTACAAAGCTGGTGAATGGTTTTGCAAGCTGTTTTTCAGTAAACAATCCAAAGCTTTTAGCTACTATACCTGGTTTGATGTTTAATGAGCTTACAATTAAGAATACTTGTTTGTGGCCTGTTACTTAAAAACTATAAAATGCCAATGCTGTGGCCTTAGGGTGTCACATTCTTAGTTAATTAACCACCCCCATTTGCTGCACTTGGGGGCAGCTTTTAATTTGTTCCAATGCTAGGGGAGAAGCCAGCCCCAGGTGCCTGGGGCTCTGCTATGAACACTCTATGGTGAGCAGGGACGGAAGCAGCAAATGGGAACATAATGGAGAAAACATCTTTTACTCAGGAAAGGGGGAGGGGAGGATAACCCATAAGTGCTCTAAAGGAATAAAATTCAAAACCCACACTATGCTCCACCCATATGGCAAAGAAGCAAAGGCCTGGACACAAAGACAGCCACAGGGAGGGATCCCACACAGAGCAGCTAGCGAGGGCCATGAGGGGCCATCCGAAGGCCCATTTCCTGAGGGGCCCTTGGGGATTCTAAGTCCATTGAAGACACCAACTTCCCAGAGCAACATTTCCAATCCAGCTCCAAAATAGCTTAACTGCCATTTTGGAAAGATGCATTTTGAAAAGGACTGTGCTAATTATAGTAGCCCCTTTCCAGTGGAAGGCATGGCCAAACTACAAGGCCTAAACAAGACTGCTTTCAAATCAGTTAAGGCCCTCTCAGAAAGCTAGCAATGTTTTAGTGACCCGAGTTTGGATGAACATTTAAATAAGAGCATCCATCATAAGGAACTGAATGGGTTTTTTTGGGGTTTTTTTTTTGTTTTTTTTTAAAGATAACTGAACAACTACTTAAAAAACCAAGGCCAGCTTATACTTTCTATTTTCCCTTTTCCTCCACCTTGGGTTTCCAGCGTGTCAAGGAGATTTAAAAGATAGCAGACAATTCTGTGAGGCTTCAAATGCACTACAGGACTGACATTTTTGCCTGTGACCAGTGGACGTGGTAAAGGCAAGAGGCAGAACATGGGGTCAATTTACTCTGCACAAGTTCGGTTCAGATGGTTTCATAGATGAATTCAGATCCCACTTAACTTCAGTTCAAACCTTTAACTAAAAAAAGGTGCGGGGGGGGGGGGGGGGGGGGAGAAGTCAGAAAAAAGGAGAGAAGCCCCAGGTGATGTAAGCTGAGGAGAATGCCGGCAAACCCAAAACACAAGGAAAATAAATCACAAAGCCAGCCTGGGTCTGGATCTATTCAAGATATTCTTCTCCACATTCCCGAGAGCTATTCTCTCCCACTTTCCAAGTAGATGCAACCAACTTCAGAAACGAAGGGTGCCAGCTGTCTGATTTGGGGAGGTAAGGCTTTGGATGTCTAGTGGGGAACACACAAGCTCTGGGGGAGTGCCAGTGTGTTCCCACCAACAATTACCACGTCGGCCCAAAAAGACCCAGAGATCTTAAGCTAATTAGAGAGATTTGCTCGAGGAGGTAGGAAATCACTACTCCAAAGCATCGCCTGTGTACCAGACCAAAGCCGTAATCATGATTCATCTCTGACATGTTGCTAATCAGCACACACATGTTCCTAATTTCACGCTCCCCAAAGGAAAGCTGAAGGGACAATTGTTTCTGAGCTCGAACATGGAGCCAACCTATGCCAAGTTACAGTGTGTTTTGCTTATCAAACTGAGAGCTCTCGTTTCCAACTAAGCTGCCTTTCACTATTTTACCCCTCCTCTACACCCCCACCCTCACCTCAGACCCAAGGAAATCCATTCACTAAAGATAAAGATGTGTTAAGGTATTTATAGGAGTTGTCTCTCAGATAGTAACTTTTTTTTTAATTGAAATAGAATTGACATACAATATATAAGTTTAAGGTATACAATGTATTGACTTGATATATTTATTTATTGCAATAGCAACTTTTCTAACTGGCCATTACCTAAATGGAATTTAGTATGTTTTTAAATGTCTTTCCCTGCTCCAGATTTTGACTTTCTTATTGCTTTGCCACTGGAATATACACGTGCAGTTAATGCCCAGAGATATCAACACACACACACACACACACACACACACACACACACACACACACACTCTGACTTTTCTCCTGTGTTTAGAAACAAAACAAAACAAAGCTCTCCAGTCTCCTTGGTTTTCACAAAGCAAAAGCCCAAATACTTTTTTCCAATTAGTCTGTTAAGGATCTGGGCTGTGTGTTCTCCCGTGGCTGATACTCACAAATAGACAGGATTGTTCCATTTCTCCAGTTCTCAAAACGTTAAAAGCAAGCTATAAAACATGCCTCCGGATAGCGAGCCAGACCCTCTCCCTTGGCTGCACACAGCACTCCCATCCACTCAAATGAGAACGGCATGTTAAAGAGCTGGCATCTGTAAGGTAACTATCAGCCCATCTGCAGTTTAAAACGCACACACAGACAACTTCGCAGACACAGATTAACTGGTGTTCTGTAAACACTGGGTACGAAGAGGAAGCAAGCAACCAGCCACCCAAACACCCACCCAGCAAACCAGCTACCGGCTTGCTCTCACTTAGCTGTTAAAGGTAGTTACAAAGACTTCACTCCAGAAGCTCAAGAAAGTATCTCCCTGCAAGGGCAAAACAGTGATTAGACAATAGAGGAAAACTTCAAGCTACACACATGCCTGTTATGCCTAAGCTCAGAGGAAATGTTCGGATCAAAACAAAACTACTAATAAAAAGCCTTAGGACCACACAGAGAGCGTGCACTGAATTGTACCGCTTCAAATACTGTTTCCGAGGCCCCGGGACAGAGTCTCCAAATACTGTATCACATCTGGAATTCTGCTTTTACAGCACAAATGCCTGCAGAAATAGGGGATTGTGATGTTGCCATGGGGACCAAGCCTCCTCCAGTCAGGCAGGTCCCCAGTGTGTCCCACACATGTGCTTCCTTCAAGGTGGATTTCACATATTTGGAAATTATGGAAGACCGCCCTTTTAGGTTTTAGTGCAAATCGAAACATCACAGGCTACACTAGAAAGCAAGGGACCTTCTGTCAGCCTATTATTTCTGTCCACATGGTGGTCTCAGAGAGAAAACCTCCTTAAAATAACAGTGGGAAGCAGCAAGTCAACACTAGACCCTTTTTCAAAAGTTATTTGTGTCTTTTCCCCCTTCCTCCAGGAGGGAGACAGGCTTCAAGCACCCCTTTTAAGCTCTCTTGTTCTCTGGCTGCAAAAATCCAAGTGAGTCCACCTATGTGCACAGCTGCCTCCCACTGCTGGTCTACGGGAGGGACCCCAGGCTCGGGCTCTGTCACTTGCCATCACAAGAAGTGAGCCACTAATGCCTTCCCAGCAGGGCTACTGGCCAAGGTAGGGGGTCTTCATTTTTAATTGTTGTTAAGGCAAAAAGGTTTCTAGAACCCATAGGAGAATCCTGTGAGAAACATTCCTTACCCAACTTCCCCCCAAAACATTCTTTTTTTTTTTTTTTGAACATTTTATTTATTTTTGAGACAGGGAGAGACAGAGCATGAACAGGGGAGGGGCAGAGAGAGGGAGACACAGAATATGAAGCAGGCTCCAGGCTCTGAGCTGTCAGCACAGAGCCCGACGCGGGGCTCGAACTCACGGACCGCGAGATCATGACCTGAGCCAAAGTCGGCCGCTTAACCGACTGAGCCACCCAGGCGCCCCCCCCCCAAAAAAAAACATTCTTACACAATTTGGGGGCATTCCCAAAACTCCCAGAGGCCACCGAGGGCTTCACAGAACCCAGGTCGAAAGCCATATATAGACACAAAGAATCTGGAGCCCCCACTTAGAAATACCTTAGGAGGTACGTCTGGGCTTCTCCACTTCTCTGGGAGGCAGCCTGTCCAACCAACCCCCCCCCCCCCCAGGTATGGATTCATACATACAGGAAAAGCAACCCTCATTGGGTGCTGGCAGGTGCCCATGACCACTCCTCAACCTGCCATTCATCCTACATCCCTAGGACCCCAGCTGGCTTAAAACAATGGTCAAGATCCTCATCTGTCTTTCCCCTGGGAGCATTCTCCCATCAGTTCTAACTAGAATGTCTCAAGCCAAAGCAACAGTGACTCCTCTAATACGTATCTGCTTCTCCGCAAGGTCTGGCCTTTCCCAGATTTCCTGGGGGGAAGGGAGGGAATCAGCCAGCCCAGAGGTGAAGCAGCAATCACCAAGTCCCATGGGCAGATCGAGGGGGCTCAGGGGGAACTTGTTCTCGGCCCTGCCCCAGCTCAGTGTGACCTCCAGATTGAACCATTTCCATCTAGTCTCTTAGATATCACATCCCAAAATGTCCCCCTGAGATGCAGCCAAAGTTCGTGAATGTGTGTGTCTGTATGTGTGCATACCCAGCCACACAGAAGAAGGAGAAAAAAAAAAAAAAAAAGCACCAGGAAGTCAGCAGCTCGGCTCCAGGTGTTAACACTTAGCGCATCCTGCCCAGCCCCCTCCAGCTTGAGGCCGGCCGCCTGGGAGCCGGACACAGCAATTAGGCCCTTCCCGGGCTGGGCGCCTTTGTCCCCTCACTAACATCATTAGTGTCTGACTTCCTGTGCACAACAGGGCCTCCCGGGGGGCAATCGCCGGCTGACCGGGGCAGGGCATTAGACTTCCTTTGTCAAAGACCCTCAAATGTTAACAAGCATGTGAACAAGCTTCTCCTCCCCCACAACACCCCCCCCCCACCTCCGCCACTCCTCCGACCCACCAAACACTCAATTCTCTGAGGCCTTGGTTCTCCCCGACTTGTGGGAATCTGAGTTACTTGAGAGCAATATCAAGTCTCTGGGTTGAGTGAGCATAGCTTCCTTTTCTGCAGAAGAGGTGGACAAATGTGATTTCCTACAGCAGGTCCCCTACAAACATGCTACTTGCATTTACCCAGCGCCTGCCAGATACCAGGTCTGTATCACTTGTCTGACATTAACTGGGGAAAAAATGAACAAAGGTGAAGGTGCTTGGACAACATGAGTCCCAGGCTGTGTAACACCCAGCCCAGCATCTCTGTAGGCACAGGTGTCCCATTCATGTGTGCTCATGGGTTCAAGTGCAAGACGGTCTCAAGATGCAAGGATGTGCCGAAGGTTTGCGTGATACTCCCAGGCTTTGAAACACTGATCACATCTGAAACTGGGGGAAGTGTAAGTTGCTACACAGCTACAACCCTACTGTCACCTTCCCTTTTCTCAGCAATACTAACACCATCAGGACCAACATCACTAAAATCCTCTCGTTTATTCCTCCAGCCCTCTCAACAGAGGGTCTCAGCTTCTTACGTGGGGACACAGATGTCTTTGAGAATTTGGTGAGAGCTGTGGCACACGTACAAACACACAAAGCTGCACACAGTATGTCAGGAAGCTTCTGGCTGGACCCATGCAATCCATTCAGGGGCCCCCACCTGCCTGCCCTAACCATAGATCAATAGCTTAACACCAGGTCTGTAGAAGGACACCATGAGTGGTTCAGTGATCCAAGGGAAACTTTGGTGGTTAAAAGCTAAATTCAAAGGGCAGAGGAAGATGGTTGGTAATAAGATCTCAATTTTAAATAGAACTCTGGATTGATTCCTCAGTTATAATCCTTTATAGGCAATATTTGTTACAATTCAATAATTAAACACTAGGTTCAGGATGTTGGGACTCACAAACTTTACACAGTAGCAATACAAAAGGCAAGTATTTCTATTGTTATGCAAAGGAGCCCATTATGAGATGTGCCTAGCACCTTTCAGACAAGTGACAATAGTCATGTCTGCAGTCAAGTCAGTTTCACTGAATCAAGTTAAAAAATAAACAATGTGGCTACTTCTCACCCCCATCCGCCATAGTTAAACAGTGGAGGAACATATTATGGTATCCAGAAGATGAAGAACTGATTGCTCCTGCTCAAGTGCCTTTGCAGCCTGTGGTGTCTGTGGTCAACACACAAAACTGGGTTAGGTTTTGGATGCATTTTAAAATATTCGCCCAAGAGCCACAGTGGGGGATAATCTAAAACTCCCCCCCTTTTTTTAATGAAGAATAATCTATGGTTTTGACTTCTACTCCAGACATACCAAAACACCTTCAAAGCTTCAAAAAGATGTTGGTAGACAGCAGAGAAAGGACACCAGCACATCTATGATACCAAGTCCCCCACAAGTTTATTTTGATGAACTTTACAGGTTTCAAAGGGTAAAGTATTTCATCATTGGTTCTGATTTTTACCTTCTGCCAAGCTAATTTCAAAATAGTAGGCAATCGGAAGAATATACTCAGACATTAATGGTCTTTGCAACCTTACGTCTCCCCGCTTTTTGGATGGAAGCCAGCAGTCTGCCCTTAAACTATAAGCAATAAATCTACAAGACTCTCCTAATTTCCCAATGATACCACATGCAATTCCCATTAAAGCACACACGTACACAGTGACATACCAGTTAAATCATTGTGTGATTTAGGCCAGGAAATAATTGTGTTCGCCAAGAAATATTCAGCTTTGTTTTAAATTCCTTGAACAGTTAAAATGTCATTCTGAGAAGGAGGGCAAAGAATGATGTAAAAATGGAGAATCACTGTCTTGGTTGATTTCAGACTTAGATAAACCTTCCCATGGGTGGAGGAGGCAGTACAGACTTCCCAGGAATGAAGGCCTCCCCAAACTACCTCTCCAAGGACTCCTGGCATGGATTGATAGAGAGGGGGAAATCAGATTCATGTGAGACAGATGAGGCAGTGGAACCACACACTTCCTCCCTGAGAAGTGGCCCTGGTACTGGGCTCCAGCTCCTCTCTGATGGGGCTGAGACCAGCAAAATGGCACACACCACTTTCTTGGCCAGGCAATAGGAAGAAATCAATGCATCTTGTCCCCTTCATTAGGTTTCCCGTGAGAGATGTTTACAAAATCAAAGCAATATGGGGGAAGTAAATTAGAAGCTTGTTATATTTTGTCATGAGGTGAAACAGAGACTTCCCAGAAAAAAAATTAAAGCAGTGACTAAGTATTTAAAAACTAAAATTAAGGGGCGCCTGGGTGGCTCAGTCGGTTAAGCATCTGACTTCGGCTCAGGTCATGATCTCGCGGTCCGTGAGTTCGAGCCCCGCATCGGGCTCTGGGCTAATGGCTCAGAGCCTGGAGCCTGCTTCCGATTCTCTGTCTCCCTCTCTCTCTGCCCCTCCCCCGTTCATGCTCTGTCTCTCTCTGTCTCAAAAATAAATAAACGTTAAAAAAAAAACCTAAAATTTAGTTAAAAACTAAAATTAAAAAGGGAGGTCAAAGTTCCTGGCTAAAATGATTACAATCTAAGAATGAGGAGCTGAGTCAATACAAGGCCATCCTTCAGGTAAGTAGCACTGTTTTGTGGACACAGAGCCAGTGAATTCACAGGAGGGCTGAGAAGGAAAAGCCCCAGACAGGCACAGCTGTCCAGGACAAGGTGGGCAGGAAGGTGGGATGGGTACCATGTTGCACCTGCCACTTCCCCATCTGCCCGTGAGGGGTGCGATATTCCCTGGTTCTCAAATAGAGCACCTGAGGACTGGGTTTTCAAGTTTCTAGGAAAAGTGTAGGCTTTTCTTTTGATGAGGGCTTTATTATTTTTTGTAAATATAACAAATTCAAAGCAAAAGGAATTTAAGTACTGAGAATATGAAAATCCTCCCTAGTCAACCTCAACAAAACTGTACTTTATAGTTCCAAATTGCTAAGGGACCAGATCTTAAACATTCTCACCACAAAAAAGAAATGATAATTATGTGACTTGGTAGAGGTGTTGGCTAAAGCTTCGGTGGTAATCCTATTGATACATGTAAGGTAACCAAATCAACTTATCATATACCTCAAAATTACACACTATCATATCTCAATTATACCTACATTAAAAACAAAGAGAAAACCCTCCCAAACATCCTCCCTGCCCCAGCATTTTGAAGACTCTTCCGGACTGTCTCTATTTCATGCATCACATGGACTATGGCTTGACCTAAGTTAGATCCTAACATACAGAACACTTGTTCTGATAAATCTCCATTAGCAAATAATGAATACAGTTCCTTTTGGGAGAAGCATGTGGGACGAATGAGAAAAACAACAAAAGATCCTAATGAGGTAAGAATTAGGACCACTGGGCCAAATGGTTTCTTAAGGTCCTGCCAGCTTTCATTATCCATCCATTTTTCACAAAGAGAAAGCACCACTATTCAAAAGCAGTAAGACAGGCCCTTTCACCTGTTCCACAGCTGGTTGTGTACATGGAAAAGGCAACAGGACACACATATCAAGAAGGTTTCCCGGTGAAGTGCCCAACACATGTAGGCGACCTGCTGATGTGGGTATCCTGAGTGCTGTTCTGTTGGGTAACCCAATTACTATAACTCATCCTGAAAGTTTCAAAAAATTACACAACATTAGGGGATTTTATGATTCGTTGGCTAGTCTCATGTAAATAACAGAATTGGGTAAAATGAAAAGGGAAACTCTGACAAACCCAAGAAGAGGGCTGACAACATCCTCTAGCCCACACAGTAAATAAAAATCTAGGAGCACCACTCTTCAGAGTAAGGCAGCTGGAAGAGTGCCAGGGTGGGGAGATTCTACAGACCGAGTGGTGGAGAGGAAGTAATTTGCTTGTTAAAACTAAATTCTCGGCTAAGCGATCGACTCTTGATTTCGGCTCATGTCACATCACCGTTCGTGAGTTCAAGCCCCACATTGGGCTCTGCACTGACAGAGTGGAGGCTACTTGGGATTCTATCCCACTCTGTGCCCCTCCCCCAGTCATGCTGTCTCGCTCTCTCTCAAAATAAACACATAAACTTAAAAAAAAAAAAAAAACTGTAAGTGCCATTTGTGATTAAAATCACAACACATGCGTTAGCCTGGTTATCGAAGAAGAATGATCTCTGCCTAGAAAACTTTGCCTGATCTAAAAGCAGTATTTAACTGTACCCCAAGGTTCTCTCTTCTCATTTATTCATGAATAACCTCAGATAATGTCCCAGAATTTATTAACCGATATTTTAAAGGTTAGAAATGTACTTTACACTGGCAAGGCCATTTTGCATGCTTGAGAATAACTTTCCTCCAAAAGTTTATAGTTCATTTTTGAAAACAAAGCTAAAAGGCATGAAATTAGAGATAATAATGTTATACCTTACAGAATGAATGCACGTGGTTATTATGCAGTTGAGCTCCAAGTGTAAGGGAATTTCAGAGAAGGGGGTGTTGAACAGAAGAAGGCTCCCCCAGAGAAGTGTCTTCACAAGGTAGACAGGTCCCTAACTGGATCCTAGGGCACTGGGAGCTTTGAGGTAGGTAGTGAAGAGACCATTTCAAGCAAATGTGTATACAAAAGGCACATGTAACCAACTACACCACCCCCATGGTAAGCATTCAGTAAATGGCCTCTACACCTCAAGGTAGACGTGGAACCTTCCTCATCAGCCAGAACAAATTGCTCTAGAAGCCCTGGAGTAAGCGACAAACACAGTAATGCTTCTGTCTGAAACACCCCAACCAGCCTGAAAGAATGGGCACCAGAGGGGCTGGGAGGCACAAAGGAGCTCATTTTGGCATGTGGCACATCTTGCCATCAGGCGAGACTGGAACACCGTGGTCCTTACAGAGGTGAGCACAAGCCTGATTTGGCAGGCAGGAGTTCAGGGAAGGGTCCCTGATCCAAGCCAAGGTGGCAATGGGCTAGGATCCAGGTAGTGAAGATAGAAGAAAGAGGCAATAAAACAGCAGCTTCAAAGGATAAACCAAAAGGACCAGAAAGTTGAATCAAAGGAATGAGTCAAACCCCAGGGCCTGCAGACAAGAGGTGCCAGTGACAAAACAGAGAAGACTAAAGCTGGGGTCTCGTTACACACATCCCCTTATTTCCAGAATGGGCCTGATTCTCTGCCCATGATACAGATGAAAGGCACTCAGGAAGGAAGAAGCGGAGTCCTGGTCACCATCCACTTCCCTCCATGACCACAAACATCACTGGGGCATCTGGGTGGCTCAGTCTATTAAGCTTCTGACTCCAGCTCAGGTCATGATCTCATGGTTTCTGAGTTTGAGCCTCGCGTTAGGCTCTGCTGAAAGCTCAGAGCCTGGAGCCTGTTTCAGATTCTGTGTCTCCCTTTCTCTTTGCCCCTCCCCTGCTCACACTCTGTCTCTCTGTCTCTGTCTCTGTCTCTCTCTCAAAAATAAACATTTAAAAGATTTTTTAAAAATTACTAACTTTTGGTGTTGGTGAGTGGAAGCATCAGGACCCCTCCCATCTTCCCCAGTCCCTCCCACACATCCTGACTCCCGTCTACAGCTGGAGTAAACCAGTGCCATGCTCCCAGGTAGAGTTCATTGAGGAAGGGAAGGAGGGATGGGGGGCAGGGGGGAGAGGGAGGCAAGGAGGGAGGGAGGGAGGGAGGGAGGGAGGGAGAGAGAGAGAGAGAGAGAGAGGAAAAAGACCCTGAAATAAAGGCCCTTTGTTAGCTTTTACCAACTCTTCAACAAAATTTCTGAAGACCAGAATCACTAAATACAATAGGTAGGATATTGGAAGGTACCTGGGTGGCTTAGTTAAGTATCCAACTCTTGATTTCAGCTCAGGTTATGATCTCACGGTTTGTGGGATTGAGCCCCATGTCAGGCTCTGCACTGACAGTGTGGAGCCTGCTTGAGATTCTCTCTCCCCCTCGCTCTCTGCCCCTCCCCGACTGTAAATAGATAGATAGATAGATAGATAGATAGATAGATAGATAGATAGATAGATAAATGGGGCGCCTGGCTGGCTCAGTTGGTTAAGCATCCAACTTCAGCTCGGGTCATGATCTCATGGTTCGGGAGTTCGAGCTCCATGTTGGGCTCTGTGCTGACAGCTCACCGCCTGGAGCCCGCTTTGGATTCTGTGTCTCCCTGTCTCTCTCTGCCCCTCTCCCACTCATGCTCTGTCTCTCTCTCTCTCTCAAAGATAAACATTACAAAAAAACCTTTAATTTTTTTTAATGTTTATCTTTGAGAGAGAGAGACAGATAGAGCATGAGTGGGGGAGGGGCAGAAAGAGAGGGAGACACAGAATCTGAAGCAGGCTCCAGGCTGAGCTGTCAGCACAGAGCCCGACCCAGGGCTCAAACTCATGAACCATGAGATCATGACTTGAGCCGAAGTTTGACGCTCAACTGACTGAGCCACCCAGGCGCCCCTACAAAAAATTTTTTTTAATAAAAATAAACAAAATAATCTGGTATTGGCACAAAAGGACAGATACTGTATGATTCCCTCTGATCTGAGGTTCCTAGAGTGGTCACATTCACAGAGACATAAAATAGAATCAGGAGGCTGCGGAGGGGTGAGGGGCTCAGGGCGGAGTAACTCTTTAATGGGCACAGAGTTGCAGTTTAGGAAAATCAAATTCTGGAGATGGATGGTGGTGATGGTTGCCTAACTATGTATATGTACTTAACGCCACTGAATTAATACTTAAAAATGGTTAAAATGGTACATTTTATGTTGTGTCTATTTCGCCATATTTTTTAGCAGGATTCTGAGCAGGAAAGTAACACAAATACAATAATGCTGTAGCACATCTGCAGGAAAAACTAGGAGAGTGGTCAGTTGGAGCTGAGGTGGGTAGGCTTGTGAGGCAGCCGCTGCAGACGTCCAGACGTGAGGTGGGTACAGCCAGCAATGGTGGGAAGATGACAGAGGACACGCTTGAGGGGCATTTTTAAGAAAAAATGGTGAGACTTTGGGACAAATGGGATACAGAGGTGATGATGAAATATTCCAAGGTACCTTGAGGTACCTATTTTGGGAACTTGGGAGAGTAGTGGTTTTTGCAGCAAGAAAGAAAATACCCCAAAAGAGAACTTTTCTTTTTTTAAGGAGGATGTAGAGAAGAACTTAACGGAGGTGACTAGAGAGTATCTTCTAATACCATATTTTGTTTTTTGGAAATGTGGGATTCAGAGACAGGAAGTCATGCATGTAGTCATGTCACAGAAACTTAAGGACACGTGGGCTAATTAATAGGAGGAATAAAGAAAAGCAAAGGATCAGGAATTGGGCTTTGTGGGACTACCCAGTTAGGGCACATGAAGAGGAAAAGAAGATAGAAAAAGTGAAGTTGGCCAAGTAGAAGAGCCAGGAAAAGCTATCAGGCAGTGAAAAATGAAACAGAATTAAAGAATATCAAATAGGTTACATGTAAAAGAATGTCAAGATGGATATTTTCAACATGAAAACCACCTTGCTGATGATACAAATCCCTGAGAAAATCATCATATTGATGGATCATTTAGAATCACTCCTCCATATCAATTCCCAGGTCTTTGGCTGCTATTCAGACTCATCCCCTGGTTTCCTATAAAAGAAAGCATATTTTAAAAGACCATCTAAATAAGATCTTTTTATATGTTTGAAAACTTAGAAGAAAACAAGTGATGACAGCAGTGGGAAAAGGTACTGAAAGACCGTCACTGTCAGGCTTTTGTGTGCAGGTAAAAATTACTATGCAGGCAAAGCTACCTTCAGACTCAAGATCCTGCCAGGACAAGCCTCCAAACTCTCATGTTAGGGAGAAGAACACAGGACACCAAGTCACCATGCCTCCCAAGATCTGCTCAGTGCTTTATAGTCTGAACCACTGTTAAATGTATAAAACATTTTTGCAGGTTTTGAAACAATGCTATCTGAAAAATTTAGAGGCAACCAATACTGAATTTACCACTCATTCTAAATCAGATCATTTTCCTTAACCAAATACTCCCAACTGGTTTAATAGCTAGCATTCTGACTCACTGACAATTTCCTAGAACCCAAAGGAAAAAAAAAAGATGGAAAGATAAGTTAGAACATTATCAGTATGACTCAAAATTACCAATTTCAGTTGAGTTGATGAAAATGGTAAATTTCTGCACAAAGGCACCAATACAAATATTAATTTTCAGACTATTCTGTTTTGGACATTACTCAACACTTGTGGCCATCTGACATGTGCACATCCAACAGCAACGACAGGTTTCGTAGATCAATTTTGGCTTCTGAGGCTAACACCCTTCTTCCCCAAAAGTAAAGAAATAAAGCCAAAGTGTGGTCATCACTGAAATTTAATTCATCTCTGAGAAGAGGATTATACTGTTTCCAGACACTCAGGACAGGCCAAGAGAAAATCATATTCTAAGAAGCAGTAGCTACCACACTGGTTAATGCTTATCACTAATGAACATTTTTTGGGCAGTAACAAAGCCCTAATCCTCATAACTTAACCATACTACACTCCTAGGTTTCTGAAGGTACAACTTCATTTCCTAACATGACTTTTATTATTTTTTTTTTTAATTTTTTTTAACCTTTATTTATTTTTGAGACAGAGAGAGACAGAGCATGAACGGGGGAGGGTCAGAGAGAGAGGGAGACACAGAATCTGAAACAGGCTCCAGGCTCTGAGCTGTCAGCACAGAGCCTGACGCGGGGCTCGAACTCACGGACCGCGAGATCATGACCTGAGCCGAAGTCGGACGCTCAACCGACTGAGCCACCCAGGCGCCCCTGATTTTTAAAGGCATAACAAAGAACTCCTGCAATCACCAGTTTGAAAAGAGTGACATCATCTTACACGTTCCTCAACATGGCAAACGCCTCTTATATCTTGTGTTTAAGTCTGACATACATTTAAGCTCTTTTGAAATTCTCCTGACACTAGAAAAACCCCATGCCAACAGCTAGTAGACTAATATTAATGAAAGATTAGCCTTATTTTCTCAGCAGCAATAAGCTTCTAGAAGATTTCCTTCTTTTAGAAGAAAACAAATACTATCTGATAAAGGGAAGATAGATTCCATTGCAAGACCTCTGGGCTCTTAGATCTGGAACATTACAAGCTGATTGTATCTATATGGTGTTCATCATAAGGGCAACGCATGGGTAGAGAGGGCAGAACAGAAGGACCAAGGCTATGAACACCTCTGCCTTCTGGCCCCAAAAACGCTACAGGAAGGAGAAAAAGTATTATCAAAAGGGACATATGGATCCCCTACACCTCCCTTCCCCACTCCCACCAAAAATAAACTCCCCCCAAACCATAAACTTTTAGCACCTCTCAAAGACTTCAAGAGAAGCATAAAGGAGATTGTGTTGGCCTAGCTAAGGACCCTCAAACCAGTGCAATTTCTTTCTTTACAGTTTTATTAAAATATGCAAGCACAGTACTTATAAACAAAGGAGTCATTTCAGTTTTTGCTTAGAAAAATGGGAGCCAATACATTCCTTCTGGGAATTCAGGGTAAGAGCTTTACAAAAAGTGTCCAGATGTGCCTAAAAAGTTAGTCTGTTCTTTCAGGGAAGAGTGAAGGGAGAAACAAAGGGTGGGAGAGACATTTTATTAAAAATTGAAAGGGCTATTAGTTTTTCTTGGCTCGTACCCTAACCTGCCCCCACCCCCGCCCATGGACAAACCAGACGGGAGCACCTAAGGACCACTGTGGTCTCCCGCAAAGTTGCAGGCAGGCAGGGACTGGCTGGTGGCAGCATGAGCCTCTGGACCTGCGCAAACCTCCAGAATGCCCTGAGTGGCAAACAGTTCCACCAGGTGATGAAATGGGACAGAGACTCTGAAAGCCAAGGATCCTCAAATGAGAATCAAGTACGTTTGTATTAAAACATAAAACAATAACCCTTGGGACAAAGTTTCACCAAAACAAAAAAAACAACAAAAAAAAAAAACCAACAACAACAAAAACTTTCTTAACTGAAATGTTTTGTCAACATCACATCCCAGTTTTAACCTGGAAGCTCTGCTGAGATTTGAAACTTCCTCAGCTCAGTGATTCATTCCCAGAGTCCTTTGTAACCACAGAGAGTTCTAAGTCTGTTAAGTGCTGCTTCGTTCTCACAGCCGTTGATGCTGGCTCTAGGTCCTGAAGGTAAAGGAGTGTTTCAAAAAGAGCATAAATAAGGGAGACAGAGAGTCAGGCACATATTGTGAATAAAAAGATAATCCTAATAATAGTTTACATTATCACGAACCAAAGTTTATATGAGCAGCTAAGCCCCCTTTCAAAGTAGAGGGCAGCTGCTGGTACGGGCGGAGGAAAATGGTATGTCAGAAATGTGACCTACCTTCAAGTTTGTTTAACTCAGCTGTCAGCCACCGCTTCCTTCCGCCACCTTTCACTGGGCCAGGGGCGGAGGCGGCATCCTTTTTGAAGTGTTCTGTTTGCAAAGGCATGGAACTGTCTCAGTACCGAGTACCTGATCTCCACTGTTCCTCGGCACTCCTGACAAAGGCCAAGTCACCCTCATCAGTCCCCTCAGGGTGACAGTGGTGAACCCACCAGAGAGGCAGCCCTGGGGGTGCCCTCCTACTGTCCCCCCAGGAGTCAGAAGAACATGTTCCGGGTGAACAGTCTTCATCCCTGAGGCTGCCGGGAACCCTACATGAAGGAGGCTGGGGACTCAAGGCTGCGCTTACGTGGGGACCTGCCAGGTCATGACGACCCTCCAGGCCTCACGCATTCCCCAAAATGCCGCCCCCACGTAAACCCCTTTAGCCAAAAGCCTTAACGTGTGTAAGCTGAATATCTGCACTCAGTAGCATAATCTAGCCCTTATTCATACATCACCTGTATGAAGGTGAAGGGGTGCCTTTCAGAAGTAGCCAGCATCACCTTTCCAAATTAGAACAGGGTTACATCCCCAGACACTTATTTGGAGTTAAATATTTCTGTACGTACAGAGGCGGGAGGTACACCAGAACAGGAGAAACAGTCTATGTCATTTAACTCCTTTTCAATCGGGACATGAAGCCCATTTCAAGATGCTTTCACCCAGCCACAAGCTCTCTGCAAAGGTTGCAGCTTCGACCAGCCCAAGGCAGCACAAGGGGAAGAGCCCCACAAAAAGCGAACCCCAAGGAGGCCACCTCCTCCCTCGCCCCATCAGCCTCACCTCGGCAGTCTGGCCCCAGCCACAGGAGCACACAAATACACTCAGTGAATGACCAGCTGGTGACACTGGGGAGACCCTCAAATGATCTCGCAAGCATAAGGGAATAGCCACTGTGCCCACCGTTCTTCTGGTGGAGCACCAAAGGCCTCAGGAAAGGGACCACCATTCACGGGGTGTTGGCAAAGGTTCAGGGGAGATGTTCACGATCACGCTGCCTTTGGGTGAGAACACCTGGAGGTACAAGCTGCAGGGACGGTGCGATCTCAGGCCTTCCCACAGGGGATTAAGACACTATTTGCTCTGCAACCTGCTGCACGTGGAGCCTCTGGTTTAAAACCGCCCTGTAGTCCAGTCCCTACTACCTATTTTCTTCAAGCACATCTCTGCTTTTATCTTCTCTCTCTCTACCCACCCATGAATTGTAAGTCCGGGTCCCCTGCTTGGTCTGTTGAGGGTGGCCCAGACTCGCCTTTGTGGAAAGGAAGGGGTTGCTTTTACATTAGCTCTTCCAGAAATGCTCTTAGTGTATCCAAGGACCATCACCTGGGACCCACTAGAGCAACACCACCTCAACCTGGGTAGGTGGTGATCACTCAGGATGACAGCTCCCGGGCCCCAAAGGAATCCCAGGGGACAGCAATCCCTGGGTGAGGAGCTAGGGTGTCTGTGTGTCACAATTCCTAACCTCTTTGGGGTGCCTGAGTGGCTCAGTCGGTTAAGTATCTGACTTTGGCTCAGGTCATGATCTCACAGCTCATGAGTTCGAGCCCCGAGTCGGGCTCTGTCCTGACAGGATTCTGTGTCTCCCTCTCTCTCTCTCTCTCTGCCTCTCCCCGATTCATGCTCTGTCTCTCAAAAATGAATAAAAGTTAAACAAATTTTTTTTTTAAATTCCGAACCTCTTTAGTGTTCTTAGTAAGACAGCCTGGTACAAATGGGGGTGCAAGAGAAAAAAAAATGAAGTTAATCTCTCAGCTCTGCAATTACTCACATGCAGATTATCTGCCAAACAATTTCTTTTCTCTGATCAATTTTATCTGTGGCTGCCTTTGCCCTGCCCCCGCTACCACCCAGCACATACCCTGGATCCTCTCCTCCCCTGACAGTTGCTGACAGAGTGGTCCAGGCCTCTGGTTCTGTCAACACCCCAATGTAATTCGGAGCTCATGGGGAATCTGAGGCAGTGCCCTTGTTTATGGATTCAGTGATTGATTAGGCCCTAAAAGCTCCTGGCCCAGAAGACTAAATGGGCTGAAATCAATCATTAACAGTAGTGCAATGTTAAAAAAACGAGTGATGCAAAGGGGCCTCTGGCCATGTGAACAAACTGGAAAGTGCACAGGAAATGCTAAAGATGAAGCAGAGGGATACCCTGGGCACCTCCCGGTAAACAACACAGGCACACCAACAATGCCCACTGCAGCTGACGGGGCACACACTGTAAAAAATAAAGTCTTCTGCGTAAGAATTTTTTTTTTTTTTTTGGTCTCTATTTCTTTTCTGTTTAAATTCCAGTTAGTTGGGGTGCCTGGGTGGCTCAGTCGGTTAAGTGTCCAATTCTTGATTTCAGCTCAGGTCATGATCTCAGCTTATGGGATCTAGCCCCACATCAGGCTCTGTACTGACTGTGTGGAGCCTGCTTGTGATTCTCTCTCTCTGTCTCTCTCTCTGCCCCTCCCCCACTTGTGCAGACTCTCTCTCGCTCAAGATAAATAAACTTTAAATACACACACACACGTACATATAGATACACACACAGGTAGGGGTGCCTGGGTGGCTCAGTCGGTTAAGTGTCAACTTCAGCTCAGGTCATGATATCACAGTTTGTGAGTTTGAGCCCCACATCGGGCTCTCTTCTGTCAGCATAGAGCCAGCTTCGGATCCCCTGTCCCCATCTCTCTCTGCTCCTCCCCCACTTGCTGTCTCCTTCTCTTTCTCAAAATAAATAAACTTAAAAAAAAACAACCCTCATGTTCACCTAAACATCTTCCCTTAATATTCTCTACTAAGCAACATCTCATCCACACCTCACTTTAAAACTACCAGACTTAGGGGCACCTTGGTGGCTCAGTCAACTAAGCATCTGGTTTCAGCTCAGATCATGATCTCATGGTTTATGAGTTCAAACCCTACATTGGGGTCTCTGCTGTCAGCCCAGAACCTGCTTCAGATTCTCTATCCCCCTCTCTCTCTGCCCCTCCCCCACTCACACTATCTCTCTCTAAAATAAACATTTTTTTAGAAATCTTAAAACTACCAGACTTGGGGAGCCTGGGTGGCTCAGTCGGTTGAGCGTCCGACTTTGGCTCAGGTCACGATCTCGCGGTCTGTGAGTTCGAGCCCCGCGTCGGGCTCTGGGCTGATGGCTCAGAGCCTGGAGCCTGCTTCCGATTCTGTGTCTCCGTCTCTCTCTGACCCTCCCCCGTTCATGCTCTGTCTCTCTCTGTCTCAAAAATAAATAAACTTAAAAAAAAAAATTAAAAAAAAAAAAACAACAAACTACCAGACTTAAAAGCAACAAAACTTACTCAGAAGGTAAATCATCAGGTGGAAAGATTTAGGCCTTCTCTAATAAATGCAGAATAAAACAAGTATAAGGTACACCCAAAATAA
This sequence comes from Panthera leo, assembly GCF_018350215.1. Classification (NCBI taxonomy): domain Eukaryota; kingdom Metazoa; phylum Chordata; class Mammalia; order Carnivora; family Felidae; genus Panthera; species Panthera leo. Next base: position 25,042,637 of record NC_056680.1, read on the forward strand.
CAATGAGTAAATGAGGATTATAAATGTCCATATTTTCCAGGATGTGAAAAATGAGCACACTTATTCCTCTGATAACAGACTGCCAACCAATGACCAAGCACTTGCTATGGGGCTCGGTGCAAAGTGAAATGTTTTAAAGACAGTATCTTATTAAGCCTCAAAACAATGTGGATAAACTGTTAACCCATTCTACAAATGAAGAAAATTGCCCAAGGTCATAAATGACAGCAAATGGCAGAGATGGGATTTGAAAACCAAATCTTCCCTCTTCCCCAAACACAATTCTTTGTCATTATACGGGACAAGCTGGCAAACAAGCATGCAGTAAGACCTACAAAACTTTTGCCGTGGGGGACATATGCCAAGCGAACTAACCAAAATGGCAAAGCGGGCAGGCAGGAAACCAGACTGCATGACCATGTTCAAGCAGCTTGATAATGGCAAAATTTTGGAAATGGCACAAATGCTTCATCAATGGGGCTAAAGGGCCAGCAAAGGGCCAGCACACAACATGAAAGTATTATATGGCCAGTGGCAGTGACATGTCTGAGAACTATATCAATACATGGAAATGTCTTCAAAAAACAAATTTACCTAACTTGAAGGGATACATGCACCCTGATGTTTATGGCCGCATTATCAACAATAGCCAAATTATGGAAACAGCCCAAGTGTCCATCAACTGATGAATGGATAAAGAAGATGAATGTATGTGTGTGTATATATATAATGGCATACTACTCAGCCATAAAAAGGAATGAAACCTTGCCATTTACAGCAAAGTAGATGGAGTTAGTGGAGGGTATTATGCTAAGCAAAATAAGTCATCTGAGAAAGACAAATACCATATGATTTCACTCACATGTGGAATTTAAGAAACAAAACAAATGATCATTGGGAAAAAAGGGAGAGAGAAAGCAAACCAAGAAACAGACTCTTAACTATAGAGAACAAACTGAGGGTTACCAGAGGGGAGATGGGTGGGGGATGGGTGAAAGAGGTGATAGGGATTAAGGAGGGCACTTGTGATGAGCACCGGGTGTTGTATGAAGTGTTGAATCACTAAATTTTACACCTGAAACTAAAAGCAAAAACAAAGTTAAAAAAAACAAATTTAAGTAAATTTAAGTCAAAAATAACCATAAAAAATAAATTCAGTTCTTATAACCCTGCAGCAAGATGCATTTGTGTGTTCAAGAGCGGAAGAACCACATTTAATGTTCATTAAGCCCTGGTTTTTTTTTCCCCCCACTAAATTGAAGTTACTGATTTGTAAAGGTAACACAAGGAAACCCTGCCTCAAGATCCTATGATTCAGAATGTCCTTCTCTTCTGGATCCAAAGAAGTAAAGTTTTTATATAAAAATAAAGGAATAGGGGCTCCTAGGTGGCTCAGTCGGTTAAGCGTCCGACTTCGGCTCAGGTCACGATCTCGCGGTCCATGAGTTCGAGCCCCGCGTCGGGCTCTGGGCTGATGGCTCAGAGCCTGGAGCCTGCTTCCGATTCTGTGTCTCCCTCTCTCTCTGCCCCTCCCCCGTTCATGCTCTGTCTCTCTCTGTCTCAAAAATAAATAAAATGTTAAAATAAATAAATAAATAAAATTAAAATAAATAAATAAATAAAGGAATAGCTCCACTAATTTTAAACCTCTCCCTCGTTTAGGCATTTATTTTCTTTTTTTATTTGAGAGAGAGAGAGAGAGAGAGAGAGAGAGAAAGTACAAGCAGGGGAGAGGAACAGAGGGAGAGAATCTTAATCAGGCTCTATGCCTAGTGCTGAGCCCAATATCGGGCTCGATCCCACAATCATGAGATCATGACCTGGGCCAAAATCAAGAGTCAGATACTTAACTGACCGAGCCACCGAGGTGCCCCTATTTTTACTTTCTTATTGAAGTATAGTTGACATACTAGGCATTCTTATTTTTAAATCAGATTAACCAAACCTCCTAAGCCCAGACCTCATGAAATTTTTGTTAGCCATTTAGTAAATTTATTTAAGACCAAATATGTTTACAAATGGAACATTATTTGTTACCATTTGGTTTGTACTCATCAGAGGCCACACTCTCAGAATCTTACTTTTTTATAACACATTTGAAAATTTAACACTATTTAAGATAACATAACTCCATGGGGGCTGGAAGAGAGAAGTTTAAGAGTGTCTGAATGGGGACACATGGGTGGCTTAGCCACTTGAGTATCCGGCTTTGAGATAGGTCATGATCTCACAATTTGTGAGTTCAAGCCCCACATCAGGTTCTCTGCTGTCAGTGCAGAGCCTGCTTCAGATCCTCTGTCCCCCTCTCTGCCCCTCCCCTTCTCATGCTCTCTCTCAAAAATAAACATTTTTTTAAAAAAAAGTGTCTGAACATAAGCCAATATGGAGGTTTATGCCCCAAATGCAATTTTTATAGGATCTCATTCCCCGAAGAGGAGCAGGATAGGCCCACATGGTTCTTCATTACACTCTCTTCATTAAACTCTCTAGTTTGCCAGGTGGGCCCAGCACATCCCCAGCCAGGCCACAGACATTCCCTGACGCTGTCTGCACATCACTCCTTTGGACCCTCCAATGGCTTCCTGTATAACCGATCACCTCAGGCGAACAGCAGCACAATTAAAGAGCATCCAAACTAACTGCTGCATCTTTTAAGATGGACAAGAAACTGGGCCAAAGTCCATGCTATCTGATCTGCACTAGGGAAAGAAAATCATTTTCCTCTGCTCAGCAAGCATGTCCTCTGCCTGGGCAGATCCCGCATCCGTCTTCATTCCAAGGTTCCTTTTTCCCTGTCCTTATCAACCGACGCATCCTGTCCATGTTCCTGTCTCGCTCTCTACTTAGAATGACGTAACTATTGTCCCTCAAACATACAGAATCACTGGGCTCCATGTGCACCTGGCCCCAAGCCAAAGCTCCCCGCCCCCCAGTATGGCAACGTCCGCCTCCAAGGGCAAGCTGTCCAACATGGTAGCCTCTAGCCATGTGTAGCTATTTAAATGTAATTTGAGTAAAATTTAAAATTCAGTTCCTCAGTTACACTAGCCACATTTCAAGTGCTCAATAGCCACAAGTGGTTAATAGTTACTGAACTGCATAGTGCAGAGAAAAAAACATGCCCATCACCACAGAAAGTTCTACTAGACAGCACTGTGCTAAGAGGTTTCAGCACTCACCCACCTGCCTCTGCAGTTCCAGGTGTCATTCTCTCACAGGTGGACAACTTTTCCTAGCTGTCACCAGGCACCATCCGTCACCTCATCTGACACCAAGGTGACAGCTCAGTTTCACCTAGGCAGGTTTTTGGGGTTTTTTTTAGCGTTTATTTAGAGACAGAGAGAGAAAAAGAGCAAGAGCAGGTTCCGTGCTGTCAGTGCAGAGCCCGATGCCCAATCTCACCAACCGTGAGATCATGACCTGAGCTGAGATCAAGAGTCAGACAACTGACTGAGCCACCCAGGCACTGCCATTTTTTAAAGCATATTTATTTATTTATTTTGAGAAAGAGAGAGAGAGAATGCACGTGTGGGCAGGGGAGGGGCAGAGAGAGGGAGAGAGAGAATTCCAAGCAGGTTCCATGCCGTTAGCACAGAGCTGGATGCAGGGCTCAATGCCATGAACCACAAGATCATGACCTGAGCAGAACTCAAGAGTATAGCAGGCTTAACCAACTGAGCCACCCAGGCACCCCTGGGCAGTTTTTTGTTGTTTTTTTAGACCTAGTAAGATGAACATTTCCATGAGTTTACACATTTATCAATGTTTACATTTGTGTATCCACCACCACACTCAGCATACCAAACAGTTCCATCATACCCCCCAAAATTCCCTTGGACAGCCCCTTTGTAGTCAAATCCTGCATCCACCCCAAAAACCCTGGCAACCACTGATCTGGCAGCTTCCTAAAAAAAAAAACTCAGATTCCTGGCCTTCTCCTGGAAATCTCACTTAAGCAGGTCTGGGATTTCCCCCCCTCCTCCCCTCCCAAAATGTTCCTTAGGTGATTCTGATATTCAGCCAGGTTTGGGAACTTCTGGGGTAAACTCCGAATCCTAGTTTAATTTAATTATCTGCAGAGAGCTCTCTGGTATCTAGACTTGCTCTCTTCCCACCCCCATTAGCTGCTCTGCTGCACATGGCAGACATCCATCGCAGGCTGGGTGATCGGAAGGCAGGGTGAGCTAGGCTGCTGGGGGCACGGGCAGGGTAAGAACCCTGTGACTCTGGTTTCTGGCAGAGAGAGGCCTTTCTGAGTCACGTGGCCTGCCATCCTAATCCCTTCCTGGCTCTTTGTGCCATGGAATCCTCATCTGGAAAAAAAAAAAAGGAACCACATCAGAAATAACTGCCTACCTCCAAGGTTCTCTGGGAAGCGATGATTCAGATAATATGTTCAAAGGCACTGAGCAGCCATGACAAAAGGTACCCTGTCCTGGATACATCATCACCACACAGGGCTACCTTTGGATGGAACTGTCCTTACTTTGACTATTTATCTGATGGATGTGGGGGATCAGGATGCAAATTACAATAAAATTGCCGCCATAGAAAATTTTAAAAAAAAAAGTCAAACTGCTTTCTCCTCCTAAATTCATGATCCCAAGGGCTAGGTGCCAAATCCCATTTTTAAAGGGGAATTCGGAAGAGTCAACATCATCCCAGAAAACGTCCTCTGCTCAGAAAGTAAACAATTATTACAAAGAGGGTCAACACTTGAGTGTAGCCACTCTGTCCAGCTTGCCTCAGCTCTGCTGAGGATTCCTGGAAAACACTTTGAAAAGTTTAAGATGATCAAAGGAAAAGCATGGCCAACACAAGAAATGCTATCACTTAACATCGCATGTTTATTTAGCCCCACCAAGCCAAAGAGAGAAGACTGTTTGAAAGGGAGAGAATGCCTGCTTAATCAACTAAAAATGCATTCATTACTATGCTATTCACCGTGGCTTTCCTGAAATCAGACACTTTTGCCCCTAGACCATAAGATTGAAGCGATTTGAAATGAAAATATTTCCTGTCCACTGCTTGCCAGTTTCTAGCCCCAGAGTGATATAACAGATGACATCCAGTACAATAAATGCTTTTATTAACCATAAATTTGAGACTGCTTTAGGGATTTGAAGTGTTGGGTTTCATGCTGAAAAAATGTAATGTTATCCACAGACCATCAGTGAGTAACAAAAACAGAGGCACAGGTTATGCTACTTTGATCAAATTATGGCAAAAAAAAAAAAAAAATCGTCTTTTGCATTTAAAATAGTAGTTGCATTCAGGGCATATCTTTCCAGGAGCACCACAATAGTTAAATCATATGTCTTGGAGAGTTTAATAGAAATTCATCCTGAATGCAGATTTATAGAACCAGCAGCTTCTGTTAAATAGAAAGGAAGTTGAAAAGTGTTATAAGGCTAAGTGAGCTGAGAAATTCAAATGCTAAAATGGGACCCCTAAATCAGGGTCTGTCAACCTCAGCACTACTGACACCTTGGGCTGGGTAAGTTTTTACTGGGGAGGGCCGGCCTGTGCATTTCAGGGTGTTTGGCCAGCATCCCTGGCCCCTACCCACAAAAAGCCAGTAGCAAAACCTCTTCCCCATTGTGACAACCAAAATGTCTCCAGGGATTCTCCAAATCACCCCCAATTGAGAACTATTGCTCTAAATCAAATTCTAGGCCTGCTTATTAGAAAATGCTGCCTGATTTCTCTTTATCCAAAGTACGGGTCTGAGCCCTAGGAGTCTTGCGGCCTCAGCTCTCTGCCCCAGTGCCTCCCTCTGCACAGAAATGGTGAGCCCCGAGTGATTTCTGAAAATCAGAAGCACTCTGCACCCCCTCTCCCACCGAAACCAGAGGCAGCACAGCCATGGAAACAAGAACACTCTCCCCTGTGACCACAGCCCACTAGCCTCAGCAAAGGCAAACCGCCACCCCCTCCTGAGGCACACCCTGGCCGGGCCTTTGTGTCCAGCGCATTCCAGCACAGGAGCCGGCCCTGGGCTGGGCTGGGCTGCACCGCATCCCTGCCAGCCTCCAGACTGCTGCTTTCTGGCCTTTTACTGTCAGGCCAAGGAGGGGACTAGGGACCTGGTGCCAGAAAAGAAAATGAAAAGCAAAGTTGAACCTCTGCGGCCCATTCTCTGCATGCTGAATGTCCCACTATTACAACTCGGCATGACATTTCACGGCCAGCAGGGGAGGAGGCCCGGTCCTGAAAGCTGAACAAACGTCCGGGCACACAGGCCCGCCTGCGCCCTCCCCGTCTCCCCGGACTTATGAATAAAAGATGGAGGGTTTGTCTCTGCCGCTTTCCTGGTACCCTGTAAGAATAACAACTGGTCACTTTCTGACGTTTTAACTTACTTTGAAAAATAATCAATATTAACTTTACACGTCTTTTACTTTACACGCCCTGACATCTGGGGTAAGGACAAAGGAAAGAAAGAAAAGCCGTGTAATTAGGGAGAAGATAGTAATTCACATTAAACTGATGTAACGGTCTGTGAGGGACTCTAATAAAATAATTTAGACACTAGGCAATCACAGAACCAAAGGGCTGGAAACTGACTTTGAGGACATGTTTTGAGTGAAGTGACCTTTACTGGAAATAAAGTTCAATGTTTTCTTAGCACAAAGGAAAGTAATGGCTGAATTTTGGTGTGAGGATGCATTCAACCGTAAACCTGCCTGAGCCAAATAGAGGTTTTAATAGGAACTCAGTTCCCAGTCGCTGAGGGCGATATCTACAACTGTTTGCAACAAGCCTGTGTGAATAGCAAAAGCCTTAAACATTCCCCAGACACCACACTCCTGAGAGCACAGTTGATTTCAAATAGTCTTTAAGCAAAGAGATTACATGACACCCTGCATTTTGGACTCTCAGCAAAGTAAAAGGGAAGCCTTAATGTAAAGCACCAGCTTTTTATTGTTTTTTAAATTTTTTTTAAGTTTATTCATCTTTTTTGAGAAACAGAGAACGAGCCAGTGGGGGAGGGGCAGAGAGAGAGACACACACACACACAGAATTTGAAGCAGGCTCCAGGCTCTGAGCTGTCAGCATAGAGCCCAATGCGGGGCTGGAACTCAGGAACCGGGAAATCATGACCTGAGTTGAAGTCAGCCGCTTCACCGACTGAGCCACCCAGGTGCCCCGGCATCGCTTTTTAAAAAAAGACAATACAAGACTGAACTGCGTTAAACCATTGGAAAGGTCTCTGTGGGCAACAATTTCACGTAGAAAAACCAAAGTTTGCTCATCGCTGCAACTCCACCCATATTTGTAACCTATTGATATGTAACATATCAACGTCCCCATATCACCTTTACAGGGATCTTGCCAAAATATTTAACTTGACCCTAATCGTGAGGAAACAATCAGAAATCTAACTGGGACTGTCTACACCACAAGTAACCCTGACCCTTCAGAATGTGTGTGTTACAAAGGACCAAAGAAATAGGTGAAAGGACTGTCCTCAATTAAAGGAGACAGGATGTCTGTGTCTATGTAAAAGCAATGAATGATCCTTGTCTGAATCTTGAATGTGATTCAGAAAGAAATCACGAAGGACTCTATGTAAGACTACTGAGGGATGTGTGGCAAGGAACTAGTGAGTCTAGGCAAAGGGGAAATAGGTGTTCATTTTACCATGCTTTCAACCTTTCTATAGGCTTGAAAATTTTCAGAATTCAAAATACAGGAGGGAAAGTAAAGAGAAGCCCAGGCACCAGTGACTGGCCCACCTACACAGCAACAATTTAATCTTCCTGTTTAGTTTCAGAAAATATATGCCCAAAATATTACTAATGTTTTTTATAGGAAAATTACATAAAGGCGTCACACAGCATAGATCCAGAATAAAGATAAAAATTTAAAAACATCATAACATGACTTATTAGTCACTTCACTGGGCAAGGAGGGTGGAGATGTGCACACAGCAGACATTTAAGACATTCAAGACGTTCATGTTTCTACTTTTAAAAAAGTCATAGGTCCTTCAAAATCTGTTTTATGCCTTTCCCTAAAACTCTCCTGCAATTTATCATTCTCTTTCTGCTCATGTCAGAAAGCCTACTAATTTAAAAACTTCTTAGAACAGCTCTTTAAAACCCCCCACTTTCCTTCCAAAGTCTCTCCCATTATCCACCCTCATCTTTCTTTAATGAGATAAAAGCAATAATTACACTCGTCTTGACCAACTCCAAAACTATGCACTTAAAAAAAAAAAAAGTGTGACCCTTTAAGTAAAAAAGAAGAAAGCTCAGTAAATGGGAAATGTGCTCAAGTGAAAAGATGTGGGGGTAGAATTTCTGTCTGCTAAGGACTTCAAAACCCAGGCAGAACAATGAGAGAGGCAGCCTTATGAGGGACCTGGGTGACTGTCACCTTGGGCGAGTCAGACACTGGGAACCAAAGCACGGCTCCCTCCCGCCGCCCCGAAGCAGCCTTGGGGCAGCACAACCAGATGTTACATTTTCTCTGCTTAATTTCAGTAAAACTCCATGACCTCTTTCTCAAATTAAAAAGGCAATGCTATTTTTTTAAGCCACAGGAGCTATCTTTAGTGAAGCCTTCTAAGGATTTCATTAATTCATAGCCAGCCAACCAGGACCTTTCCCACAGTCTCCCACAAAAAAGCCCGGGAAGTCACTGACTGCTTGGCTGGATCTGAATATGAGCAGAGGTAAGATCAGAAATATCTAGTTCCTCCCACAGGGAGGCAAGCCATGAAAATCAAAGCAGAGCAAAAACTCATTACCACAGCTGGCCGGCAAACCCACAGCCCTGGAAAGAAGGCAAAGAGCATCTTTGATTCTGGATGGACCGTCTGGTGACTTCAGAAAATGAAACGTGTTCACAACCAGAGGGGATGAAACAGAAAGAGACCTGTACCTCTGTTAAAAAGACAGGGTTTTCATACCAGCTGGGGGCTGCTGCCTGGGAGTGAGAAACATTTCATTCACGTCATTTCATAAAGTCCAAAACCAGGATGTGTCGTTAGCACTGGGTGGTAACTTTTTACTTTTTTTTTTTTTTTTAATCCACAGTGCAGTGTAAACTGTGCGGTCCAAACATCCTCTCTGGAGGCAACCAACACTTTACAAAGTGGGATCCCCGTCCAATACCGGCCCGATCGCCACCTCAGTCATCCGGCAGCCCAGCAATTGGCCAGGATGGGCACATGGTGCCAATAATCCACGATGTGAATAAGTGGAGCATATTTTATGCTAACTCTCAGCACCTAATGCCACATGATGCACTAATGTTGAGGAAAAGAAACTACAGAACTTCCGAGGAAATCTGTATGACAATTGCTCGCCTTCTGTGCCACCTGGTCAGAGAGACCGCCTGAGATCATCCGCTTGTGCCACCATCACTCTCCTGGCTGATTTTAATTTCCTGAAGAGCACTTGGTCATTCAAGGAACAAGCAGGAGGAACCTGCGATGTGCCGGCCACTGATCTCCTGCTGCAGCACGGAACAAAACAGATACGGGCCCAGCCCTCACGCAGCTGACCCCGAGGTGGGGGAGACAGACAGAAAACACCATGTGTGTCTCATTGTGAAAAGTTCTGTGGAGAAAAGCAAAGTAAGGAAAAGAGGGCAGGTTGCTATTTTAAACAGGGTGGTCAGGTTGGTATTGTTGTTCTACTTGTCTTTATGCTCCAGAAACCAGTTGCAGTTCATAGAAAACACCAAATACTCACTGAATAAAGAAATGGTCACTGAGGGTCACTCTTATCAAACCACTCATCTGTTGGAGAAACCTGCCAAGCCTCATCATTCTTGACAGGTGCACACAGGCAAAATTCAAGGCACCACATAATCCTGTCCCCACCCCATCCTCCAGCTTTGCCACTTCTTTCTTTCAGCCACACTTTCCTTTCAAAGGATCCCCCCACCTCCTGGATGCACTCACAGACAGGGCCTGCCTCCTTCGGCCATCCAATCCCTTCTTCTAAGCCTCCTCTGAACCATCCAAATGAAGTTTCTTCTTCATAAACAAATCAAGTTTCCACTTTTTCTTCAATGCATCACTGCAAAAGGCTGGATGCATTCTTACTAAATCTGGAGGCATGATGGGGTGGGTCTGACTTTACTAAATGCATGCTTTCTGGCACAGGTGATGTTCACATGGGGAGGCTGAAGGAGGAAAACACAGTGTGGCGAAGCCTCAGAAAGGTGAGCCTCTTCCAAAGCAGGGGAAACTGAGGCAGAGCAAGAGACCAGAGTTACACGGGCTAAAAAGCCAGATTTCCAAAGGTGGGTGCCAAGCAGTGCCTCGGGCACTGGCACATCATTACCCAGCTTCTCACACTGGCAACTGCATAAGCTGGAATGTTCTAGGATGAGAAGCAGCAGAAACTGTGGTTCATGTTTCTCTGGGAGGAGTGGGGAGGTGCAGAGAGTTCCCTGTACCCTGGAATCCTTCCTGCACCTCCCCGTCTCTAGGCCCCAATGCCTTTTTCTTGCAGCCTCAGCTGGGTGGGGAGCCACTGCAGACACGGGGACCTGACCTGGTCCTACCATCTTTGTCCTTGCCCTGGAAAACATAAGTAACTACAGAACCACACTGAGACTTGACACAGAGTAGCTACTCAAAAAAACCCTGTCTTGCCTCCTCACTCCATGTAAGTCTTCTTGAACTTCAGATATTGAGCAGTTACAATAACTCCTAACCATGTGAATGCTTGTGTCCTAGCCAGAGCGACCTTGAGAGGAAGGCAGAGATAAACTGTCACTTAGCAGGGACCACACTTGCTAGGGCTGAACGCTCCTGCATTGGTCTGGATTGCATTGCATTTTCCTCTGATGAAAGGCGGGGGGATTGGGGGGGCATTTCAGGAGAGGAAAAACCAGAAATCACCTGGACAGAATAAAATCACAGAGAAAGGGTTTTTAAACCATATGGCCTGTCTCAGGAAAATGTACTTCGTTCCAAGGAAACCTTCCCTCTATCCCCATCTCAGAACAGAAGTCTGGGGCCACAGCCAGCATTTTTTAAAGGGTGACCATTCACTGGGGGGCGGGGGGGGGGGAAATCTACAAAACTGAGAAATGAAAAAAAAAACTGACAAATGAGAACACTTGGAAAAACTCCTAGTTTTTAAGGGAATGAAGTACTTTTTAAATCTAAAAAAGGTTATATTTAAAGCCTAATCCCTTGCGATTGCAAAAGGATTCATTTGAAGTATTCATTTAATGTGTGAAATGTAAATATCCACTCAAACATTTAATTAATGCTATCAATTTCCATTCCCTTTCAAAGTTGCTGCTTCAGTTTTGTAGGACATCTCTGATAAGTTCAAGCAAGCTTTCCTACAATGTAGTAATTTTAATTAAAAAAGCCTCATGATTAATGTCTATTAGTTCAGGTTTGGAATGAAGGAACATACAGTAAAATTACAATTTATAAAATTTCCGATACTTGCAGTCTACTGCCCTTTCAACTCTTAAGGTACCAGCCTTATGCAAATAAGACATTTTACCGTTAGGTTTACTATAAAATAAATGCTTCTTAAAAGCACACAGTAGTTTTTTAATGGAGTTAGTTTCCATTCATGCTATTAAATCAGACAATTTATAGGCCAACTTCCGTTTTAGAAGAGAATTACATGTGTGTTCACATCACATCTTTATTTTGTCATCCACCCAGTGATTTGTTGAGGACAGCTGGTACCTATTAAGTCCCCCCTTTAAATGTTGTAGCCTTAATTAGCTACATCCACCTTCCCCCAACATTTCCAAACAAGGAACCAAAGAAAAGAGAAGCCGTTTTTATCACAGATGCTTTGAACAATGGAGTTGCAAATGTTAAAATAATAGTCTCCATTAGAAACTAGCTAGTTATTCCTTAGTTAGGCCCCTCACAAAGACAGGGTATAGACAGGGTTTAAATCTTCTGTCTTTGTTACTTAGGTAATTTTTAGTTTCACGCCTGGTGTTATTAAACTTTCTCAAGAAACTGCTTGGGAAAGGTTGAGGGACAGTCTCTCCAGAGGCTTTTTGGTATTATTCAGCTACAAACTTCTTACTTTGACTTCTGAGCACATGAAACCAGCAGACAGAATCTGCAAGTAGAGAATAAGCCTGGCATGGTTTTCTATGAAGACATCATGCTCTTCCCAGATAATGAAGAGTTTCCAACTCACACAACGAGAAATCCACTTGACTGTATGCCTGTAACCTGCCACACTAGATAAAAACTCTTTGATTTGGTTACAATTTTGGCTTCCCTTCTTAAAAACAAACAAACAAACCAAAAAGTACCCTATTCTGTACTCAGAACTTGAAGTGCGAATTGTGTCAACAAGCTACATTTCCAGCAAGATAAGGAGCTTCTCTAGCATTTCCCCCTTAGGTTTGGTTTCTTCTTAGAGATGTGCCCCGGCTTTAATCTGCAGTAAGACTATCTGTTTCAATAGGATGTGCTCACTCCTGGGTTTGTGTCTTTTCAATCAGCCGGTGGCCCTGCCGGGTTTAGAGTGGCAGAGAGGAAGTGGCCTGTGGTTAAACAGAGGAAATACCAAGGCATTTTAATAGAGCAAATAGTCTCTTTACTTCCCACAGGGAAGAGCTTCAAAGGCCCCGGGGCCCTGGAGGAGACAATGTGTTGTGGGGCCATCAGTCACCTAATCGTGTGTCAGGACCATTCAGAATGTCCCAGCAGCCAAGACAAACACTGCCCAGGAGGACATTGCCTCCCACAGGACGAGCAAGTCAGGCTGCTGGGAGATGGGGCCCGTGGCACCAGCACAGACAGGCCCCCTGAGCCTGCTGAGGGGCAGGGGAACCTCCAAATCCGGGGGAGATGTGAAACAGAAAAGGTCTCAGCTACCAGGGTAGGGTGCAGGACAGAGGTCTCCTGCGAGGGCACTGTCCTCCACCCGAGCCTGTCAAGCTTCTAGGGGTACCTGAGCCCTTGCCTCTCCGCCCATACTCTTATAAACTGAGGAGTTGGGGGGGGGGGGGTGGCGAGCTTCCTGAAGCCTAAAAACTCATCCATCAGAGGTAAAGGCAGTAAGAAACGAAAAGGTACAATTAATTGCTGATGGGGTGGCCCCAGCAGCAGCAGACATCTGCTGGGCATGGTGTGTGAAAAGCTCAGGGACCAATAAGGGGAAAAGAGGGTCTAAAAGCTTAAACACACACACACACACACACATTTTAGGCCAAATGAAGCATGAAAAATACTCAACTTAAAATAAAGACTTAGGAAAGCATTAGCAGTTCTTTCCTTTGTAGGGACGCTGTAAGGTTTGAACTGCAGAGAATACGATTTGGATCCTACCCTACTCTTTCCTAAGATTGTTTTCCAGACAAGCCCAGCTGTTCTGGGGAGGAACCCATGGAAGTCAGGGTCCCCTTCACTCGTGACCTCCCCTTCAACCCCAGGCTAAAGGCACCCACCCAAACCAGGGTGACCTGCCCAGCTGCCTCCCCAGGATCCCCTTAGCCAGCCTGACTCTTCTCACTGGTCGGGGGCTCTGACAGTCTCCACTTCCTCTCTAAGTCCAAAGAAGTACTTTAAAGTCAAACTGATTTTAAATGTTTAGAATGTGGCTTCTCTCTCCCTCATCTGGCCTGGGGAAGCCTGGTCTTCTGAAAGCAATGGCTCTCATCATTGAGAGTGCATCAGAAGAACTGAACCCCCATCCCACTCCCATTCTGGAGGCATTATCTTTGAATCTGCCTTTTAACAAGCTCCCAAGGCAATCCTGATAGTGGAAGCTCCCGGACTTCACTTTGAGAAATTGTGTTCAGCGGGAAAGGGTCCACAGCCGGTACTTACTTGCTGTTCTCATCCACCCAGCTGTATCCCCTTGTTAATAACTAGCACAATGCCCCAGGCACTGCAGGGGCTCTGGGGGTCGGAGGGATGGATGGGGGAGGGGAGACAAGGGAGGGCGGTTCAAGAAAGGTGGACTTGGGCTGACAGAATTCCCAATTAACACGGCAAGACAAGCCAGAGGGAAGCATTGCAGTTCTTATAAAAACGTCTCTCTGAAAAATGTGTCAACCAGGGCTGAGTCATTTTTAACGAAGAATTCTGTAAGAGACACAAGAGCATGTACAACATGGAAGACATGGCCGCAAGACAGGCCGACCAGATGCAGGCTGGGGAGCCATGAGCTGCAAGTGAATGAAAACGCATCCAATTCAGAATCAAATAAACATGCCTGGGCCCACAGCCAAGGAGAGTTCTTGGATTGGACTTTTATCAGGACCTAAATTTTAACCAGCTGGAACTTCTTTTCCAAGTACCACCCTATTCCTTCCTACCTTTCGAAATGAAGTTATTTGCCTTAAATGGGAAACTTGCACTTCATCGTAAAGACGATGCCAGCATTCTGGCTTCCTGAATTCCTGAAGGAGCAGGCTTTTTGCAGGCTAGACATTTGTTTCAGAGATAAAAGACCAGAGAAGATGTACCTCACCTAGCCAGGAAGGCATTCTTGTTCCCTCCTTCTCCACTGCAGAAAATGCCACTAAATAAAAACCTGTGGAAGCTGATGCCTAATTCTTTGTTCCATAAATGCTTTTCAAACAACCAGCAAGACGGGGGGGGGGGGGGGGGGGGGGGGGGGGGGGGGGGGGGACGGACCTCAAAGCAACTGATTGACATAAAGTTGCCCATCACAAACACAATCATTCCACTATCAAGAAACAAGAGTTAAGGTCCAGTGTAAATGAGGATGCTAGCCCCTCAGGAAGTTTTAGAAATTGTTACTTCTTTGGGAAAACTATTTATTACTCCAATAGTTTACCTGGCAAGGGCCCTAAGAGATTTTTTTTTTTTTTTTAAGCAGTTGAGGAAGTGTGCCCACAACTCATTTCTAAAACACTGAGCTGTGTTCAAGATGGTATCAGCCCCTTAATTGTCCCACTAATAATGGGGAGGTTGTGAAATCTGACCACTTAAACCAGGCCGGCTCCTCAGAGAGGTGTGTTAGCAGAGCTCCTGTGGGTCAGCTGGCTGCGGTCTACCTTGCAAGTCCTGGGAAAATACACATTCCTGCAGGGGCAAGAGTTCGTGGAACAAATGCTCCATGGAGATCAAGGGGGTCATTTGCTCAGTTCCTCGGCAGCACCCAGATCCTGCCCCTCCTTCAGGGCTCATTTTTCCACCCTGGTGTCCCCTTCTCAGGTTCCATGTGACCTAGACCCACAGGAAACTGTCTCCTGTTTGCCTCACACACAATCGACCCTTCTTGTATGTCTGCATGGCCCCAACTAGACTGTAAGCAACCTCATAACTGAGACCAACATCTATGGGCTAAACACCACTATCTGGTAGGGGACTCAGACATGAATCAAATGCCCAAGTCACTGTTCACCAGTATTCACTGGCCAGCCCCTGACAGAGCAACTTCTGGAAGAACTGATGCAGGGAGGTGGGGGCAGGGAAGGCTTCCTGCAGGAAGTGCTGCTCGAGCAGAGAAGGGACGCTGAGGGGTAAAGAAAAGGAACACAGACAGGAACAGCATGTGCAAAAGCGTGCTGAGGAGAGGACACTGGGGCTCAGTGCTCTCATCTCTCCAATCCACTTCCTAAAATATATCACTTAATACAGGATTTAACAGGAAGGCTGCAGAGTCTAATTGGGCTCAGCCAAGATTTACAGGGCTCCAGGCTTTGAGGCCACTAAGATGAAGTATCTAGTTAAGGAAAACCATCCTAAGACACAGATGTGAACAAATATTGAGATGGTAGTCTGGTGGGAACCAAAGTGCAGGACCTGCATGAGAAAGCAAACCAAGGGGAATGGCATTTAGGGAGGACTTCCCAGCGGTGGCATCACCTGAGCTGAGTCTTTGGCCAGGGGGAAGGCATCCTAGGAGCAGAGAAAGTATGCTTCAGCAGCTTTACGCTGGCACAAAAGTTAGGGAGCAGGCTGGAAAGGTGGGCTTGCAAGACAGGTAGGCAAGAGGGGTTGGGGAGAGCTGGTGGCTCCATCAGGTGTACCAAAAGGCAAGTCCAGGAGGGAAGCAGCCATGTATCAGGTTGGAAAGAGTGTAGAATCTGAGAGATGATCCAGAGACTTCCATGCTCATTCAAGAAGGAATGAAAATGACCCAAGGAGAGGATTAGTGGGACCAAAGTAAAAGCTGTTGGGAAGGTCACTCCCAACTAGGAATTGTGGTGGGAGAAAAGAGGCCAGCCTGAGTGTAAGCCTGCTGGACCAGGGGCCACTATTAACTTGTGGAAGAATGCTCAGTTAGGAGACAAACACATTCCCACAGGCAGAGAGAACAAAACCGCCAGCCTGGCTCTTTTAAGTCACTATTATACCCAAGGCATTAAGACTTCACAAGCTTTGTGCACTGACACATAAAGCCACCTAGACAATGCAGAAACACAGCAATTAGGACTGATCCACCTGTGCTGTCATAGGAAAACTCAGAATAAAATGCATGTGATGCTCCTACAGTTCTTCAAAAGCCAAAATACCTGTTTAGTCCCAAAAAGTTTAGCAGGATCTTGGGCACCTGGGGGCTCAGTCAGATAAGCATCCGACTCTTGATTTTGGCTCAGGTCATGATCTCATAGTTGAGTTCGAGCCCGGCATCAGGCTCTGCACCATGTCCTTGTGGAGCCTGCTGGGAAATCTCTCTCCCTCTCTCTCTGCCCTTACCCCATTCACACACTCTCTCTCAAAATAAATAAATAAACTTAAAAAAAATTTTTTTAAGTTTATCAGGATCAGTAAGTCAATATGAGACAGCCTTAAGGAAAACTTTTTTATCTACATACTGGGGAAAACTCGGTATCTTAAAATATAATAATAGTGATATTTTACTAAAGTGGGACAGAGTACAAAAAGGTGATGTTTTACCCAAAAAGGAAGGCTATATTCACTATGATGTGGTGGAAGGGTGTATTATACCTGTCTATAGTGAAGCTATTGGGTTTGAAGATATCCCATCTGCTGCCTCATACTTGGGTTTTCTGCACTGCATTTCTCTGAATGTGGGGCAAAAGAGCTCAAAGCAATAGCCTAAGATCCTAAAAGGGTGCCAGGTGCTAGGCCTGGACTGCTCTGAGGCCATTCAGAACATCCCAGAAGAGGTGGCACAACGTTGTTCTAAGTAAATGACCCATCTCTCAGAGAAACAGTGCTGGGATAACTAGGAAGTCTCCATCTATTCCCATTTTCCAAGTGAAGAAACTGGAGCCCGAAGCACAGACAAGGTCATGTTCGTGGCTGTCTATGTCCTCTCCACATGTCTGAAGGCCTTGAGTGCCCTGACGCCGGGCCGCCCTGGCTTCAGTGGGAGGTGAGGGGCAGACAGATGCACTCTCCCTGTTCTGGCGCCGCCCAAACCCAGAAACCCTGGTGGGGACATGGGAACTCAGCATCCCGCGCACACAGCCTACCACCCCACGCCCGCCACCGCCCGCCACCGGGACAGCATCAAAGTGGTCGGTTACTGGGGGAAGTCTCCAAGCACAAGACGAAATCTGTGCACCTCTCCAGTCTCCTCTGGGGCTCCTGACCGAGGTGATAAACTCATGCCTCCCTCTGGTCTAGAAAAATATCCGCAGGTCAAGCTGGGGACGGGGAGAGGGGGTGTAGGTCATCCGTGAGACCATTCTCTAGACGAAGGACGACGAGCAAAATTTCCCAGCAAGTCAGGAGTCGGGGCTGGGGTGAAAGTGGGGTAAGACTGCACAGCCTAGAGGGAACAATGCGGCCACGAGAGGGGGCGCATCCCTCCCCTGCGCTCTGGGTCCCTTCTCTGGCAGTCCTGGGCCTTTGCAGAGTTGTGAACCGGAGGTCCGCGGGAAGACCCCCACTCCGGGTCCAAAGCGCCCCCAGTTCGGACAGCTCGGAGAATCCCAGACCCGGGGCGAAGGAGGTACCGGTCCGGGAACAAAGGGTGGGGCGCCCTTCTCCCGCCCGCCGCGGGACGCCCTTCTCACCCGCCCTCTGGGAGCCGGACCCCAGCCAGTGACCGCGCCTCATTAGCAACACAAAGCCGGGGGTCGGGCGGCCCCTTTCATCCGGGCCGGGGCTGGCGGACGTGCACCCCAGGAGGGAAAGAAGGGCGGGAGCAGCGGGGATCCCAGCCCTGCCGCTGACTCTGCGAAGGGCAGGCACGTCTGCGCCGGCTCAGCTGCCCGCGAGCACCTGTGCGCACCGCGCCCGCCGCGCTTTTGGGGACGGCGAGAAGTTTCTCCTTACCCTCCAGCCGCAGGTGTCGGCGCCCCGCGCTCTGCTGGAGCCGCCCGCAGCCACGGCCAGCTGCGAGCCGTTAAGGCAAGCGTTGACCGTGAAGAAGACGGAGCAGAGCTGCAGCCACGGGGCCATGGCCGTGCGCTTGTCCAGCCCTACCTACTCTGCACCCCGGCTGCCTGCCTCTGGCCAGCCCCAAGTGGGCGGTGGCGCCGGCGGCGGCGGCGGAGCTGGCCGCATCAACGAGCATGCGCCGCCCTCCCGAATCCTGCCCCTTCCCTCAGGGCCCCGCCCCCAGCCCCCACTTTCGCGTCCTGGCCCCGCCCCTCTAGCCCAGCCCTCCCTTTGGCCCCACCCACTCTGTAGTCCACGCCCCCTACGGCCACACCCCGAGCCTCCACCCAGAAGCCCGCAGCTGCAGTTTTTTTCCCTTCACCTGACAGGTCTGTTTTTTAATCCAAAGGATTTGTCCAAGTGACGCCTGCGCCCAGCAAAACCTCGGAAAAATACAAAGAATGTAATAATAATGGTTCTAGTAATAATTTAACCAGCGCCTATTTGCCAGGCCTCTTTTTTGTTTTTAATGTTTATTTATTTTTGAGAGACAGAGAGAGAATCCAAAATAGGCTCCACACAGTCAGCACAGATGCCAGGCTTCTTCTTGAATCCTTCCAACCACACTGGTAAGTGTCAGTATTGTTATCTCACTTTGGGGGGGCACAGTAAAGTTAGGGCAATGTGATGGTTAGAAAAATCCTGGCTGGGACCTCCAACAAATGACTCGCTCTCTCCATGCTACTGTTCCTGCAAACTGAAATAACAAAAGTATGCTAATCTGGGGAGGATTGTACTGGTTAGCACATAGCAAGGGCTCAATAAATGCTACAATATATCATTAACTGACTGGCAGAAGGACACCCAGCTAGTACCCACCTGAGATTCAAATCCAAATCTGACAAAAGCAATACTCTTAGTCACTACGTTTGTCAAACTTACATTGTGAAATAGGTGGTGTCTCTGTTTGGAAGAGGAAGCTGAGGCTCAGAGAAGTGGAGAAGCCAAGGTCATATGACTTTTCACCACAAGCCCCTTCCCACTTTCACTTGTGTCTGTGCACCTGAATCCCACCACTTCACTCTCCTCCACTGCCCCGCCCCTCATCTAGGCCCCCACCTCCTCCTCCACAATTGCTTCCTAAGGGCTAGATTGCCTGCTTCCACTTTTGTCTCAGTATATAATGCATCTCTCTACCTGAAATCAGATCACTGACATCTGATTAAAAATCCTCCAGGGTGGCATTATTCAATGGCCATTTACCATTAAATCCATACTGACCTCCTCTTCCCCTACATTATCTCTTCCCACTCTGCCTTCACCACCTGGCTCCAGCAGTGTGGCTCTGCTCACTCAACTGCATCTTGGGCTTCTTGTCCCAGCAAACTCTCACCTCTGTCTTTCCAACAAGGCATCCTCCTCTACTTGACTTTCTCCTTCTAGGGCCCATAATCCCCTTCTTCTCCTTGTCTGTCTGGCCTAAATGTGGTGACAGCTCAGTTGCTGCTAACACTGGGTTCCTGCAGTTTCCCTCATGGCTCCACACACCCTGCCCATACCTTGTATTTAAACTCCCTGTGGAGACAGAGGCGGCCCCAGCTTTGCATGCTACCCCTGTGGAGAAGGAAGACTCTTCTCAGTACAGCTAGCAGAAGTCCTGGGCACTGGCTCTGACAAGACCACTTTGGAACCAGGGAGCAGAGCTAGCTTCATCTGAACCCCAGAGGCTGGAAGTGAAAAACAACGGTTGTGCAAAGAAAAACTGGCATTGTTGCCAGAGAAAGCGAGGATGGGTAGCGTGTTCACCAAACAACAGCGTCCACCACAAGCCCCAGGTGCTGAGACTTCCTGTCCATGTGCACCACTGGACAGAAATGTTTTCTTTTTTATCTCGCTGCCAGGATATTCAGGAATTCAGCCAGACCCAGAGAGGGCAAGAACCGCAACTTCTTTGGTCAACCAGAAGAACCCGCATCTGCAGAAGGTTGCCTACAAAGTAGCCTTCTCTGAATAGACCTCACACAGCATGTTGCTTCTCTGGGGGGAACTGTTGGTTCAGTGCTCTGCTCCCTTCCAGGCCTCTGCCCACCTCCCTGACATTCTTGGTACTTGTCTCTGGGTCGTTCCCAACTCCTATAGCA
Organism: Panthera leo; assembly: GCF_018350215.1. Taxonomy (NCBI): domain Eukaryota; kingdom Metazoa; phylum Chordata; class Mammalia; order Carnivora; family Felidae; genus Panthera; species Panthera leo. The sequence goes on from NC_056680.1 coordinate 25,063,007, forward strand.
GGGGATCTTAGAGGTCTGGCCATGAATATCATGAGCACCAGGGGCTGAGACAAGGCCAGGACCACATGGGTATCAATGAAACACCATGGAAACCATGAGGCTGCCTGCTCCTTAAGCTCCTTAATGTGTATGACATTCCAGCCTAGATAAGCTTCATAATTTATTAACCAATCACCTGCTGAGGGACTTGTCTTATAATCAGTGATTCAAAAATATCCTCACACATTTAACTCGATACATCCATTCACCTAATTTTCTTAAGATACATTCCTAGAATCAGAATTGCTGGATTATACACATTTAAAATTGCCAAACTGCTCAATATCTACTGCAAGCTTAACTGCTTTTCTGATTCATAGTGAGGCCATGTTCCCAAGTATTTAGTGGCCCTTTGCATTTCTTCTTTGTTCCAGGGTTGGACTCTAGGAAAGGCAGCAGTACTTGGAGTTTATGACCAAGGGAGAGACTTTAGGAGGGCGCTGGGGAGAGGAAAGTGTTTCTTCTTGGGCTTTACTCACATCACCATATGATTGAGTAAACAGGGAAGGCAGAGCAATACTCTCGCTCCCTTTCCAGTCTACACACACACACACACACACACACCACCTCCCAGCTCACTGCCCAGCCTGGCAACTGACAGCCTCTGAAAACATGTTGCAGAGTGCAGAGTGCTCCAACTTTTCTAAAGGAGTACAGAGGACACAAGAAAGAAAAGGCGTAAGTGTCCATTCCAAAACTTGTTAGAATGGCATCCCTCAGGACCAAGGATTGAGAGGCCCTCCTATTTACCTTCTAGGGAGGCCATACGCCAGTTGGGGGTAGGGGGTGGGTGGTAGGGGAGGAGAGAACCACATACATCAAAGGGTCAAATTTGGTCAGGAAATAAAGGTAGTAAATTGTCATTTGGCAACATCCTCCACATTCTGGTCTTTTCCATTGATTCCTTGCCTCTCATTCCCCCCCCCCCTTTTTTTAAAGAACATTTTATTTTTTATTTTTTTAATTTTTTAAAGTTTATTTATTTAAAGAGAGAGAGAACAGGAGAGGGGCACAGAGACAGGGAGAGAGAGAGAATCTCAAGCAGGCTCCCACTGGAGCTGTCAGTGCTGAGCCCAATGCAGGGCTCCAACCGGTGAACTGTGAGATCATGACCTGAGCAGAAATCAAGAGTTGGACGCTCAACCGACTGAGCCACCCAGACGCCCCCTTCATCCCCTCTTTTTACCCAGGACCCTTCAGAATATTTGTGAGACTGTAAGAAGTGAATCTCTGTACTGAGAGCTGAGATAAAATGAGGGGGCTAGGCCTCTACATGGCCTCCATGGACCATACAGTCCTCCAGACTATAGTGGAGCCCAGCTGTGTACGTAGGTGACCAGAGGATGAAGCCCTCCTCAAATACAATATATGGGCTCATGTACCACAGCCAAGATTGCCTGTGGCCCAGTCACAATTTCAGCCATCCCTCACCACCCCTGACTGACCCACCTCTCCTGCCTCCACTGCCTGGCCCTCTGCCTGGTCCACATTAGTGGGCAAGAAACTGTTGCTGCCTCCATTCCAGTTTGGAATGAAGCTGGAGATTAAACAGATTAAATCATCTTTAAGCTGTTGGTGAAATGTAAATATATTTCCCCAATTTACCTAAAACCTAACCAGATAAGAAAAACCCTTAATATAAAGACTGGATTTTGTTAGGAGTCAAATTATCCCCTGAAACATAAGAAAGGGTAAAGTGATGATAGAAATAATTTGAATCCTGGAATCATTTTTAGCAGAGAAAAACTAAAGACAGTTTTAATAAGCAGTGGTTAGAAGCACTGAGCCAAGCTTCAAATTTATTTTCGGTATTATGCTCAAGTAGTATGTTTTATATACTAATCAAGACATTAAAGGTAAAGGGTGTTCCCAGCCAGGCTCCCAGCAGGCTTGGGTGCAACTTTCCCAAGGCTTTAGGGGAGCAGTATGCAGAGAACTGGCAGGGTCCTGAGAGCCCCAGCCTCTGTCCTAGCCTTCTAAGGCTGCCGGGATGCTAGCCCGGCCACGGGCAGTCCTGGATCCCAGGAGGTAGATGTCCACTTCACGGATGGGGAAGCAGAGATTCAGTGAGGAGGTCCTAAACTCATCTGACTCCCTCGTCGCCTTCCTCCTCCCTCCTTCCCTCACACTGCTTCTGGCGCCCCGCAGTCTTCCCAAACTGGTCTTGGCTCCGCCAAGAGTGCCCAGAGGCCCGGAACGGGGACTGGAGGTAGTCCTGGGGCAGACGACCAAACCCCGCGCCCGGAAATCCGCGGACCCGCAACCCCAAAGTGCCGGAGGCGGTGCGTGCTGCGGCCACTAAACAGAATTCACGGTTCCACCGCCACTTCCCATTTTTTCCCCCCAGGAGGAAAAGAGGACCGAGGCGCCCAGTGTCCACGGTAACCCCTAGGGGGCGCGCGTGGTCCAGATCGGAGACGCCAGAACAATCCTGGACCGCGCCGCTGCGAGCGCACCTCATTCTAGGGCAAAAGCCCCAGCTCAGGTGCAAATACTGGCTGTTAGAGGACCCGGTGCTAACTTTGGGGGTAAGTAGAGTTCAGGAAGTGGTAACAAAAAAGGGTTAAATATGGGCTTTCAGTAAAAAATATGGGCTTTTAGTAACTGTATGGCTTTGAGCAATTAATTCACTGAGCCACTCTTTGAGTGTCAATTTTCTCAGTGGCCACACAGGAATGAATGATGTGGATGAAGTCCTCAGTGGGTTTTTGAAATAAGCAAATGGCTATGAGGAGTGCTACTATTGCAAGCAGTAGACCAGGAGTTGATGCAGACAGGCCCAGGGGCAGCTGGCACCCAGACAGTAGCTTAGGGAAATGGGCACTTTTACCTCCTTCAGGAGCTAGTGCCCTGGTTTGGATCTGCACTAGACTGGAAGGCTATGGGCCATATCCTGTTTACCATTCATTCATTCATTCAACAAGTACCATGGAATTCCTGCACTACATCAGGCATTATGCCAGAAGCTGGGAACCAGTTGAACAATCAGATACTGTACACAACAGACACGGTCCCAGCTGTCATAGAACCAACAAACAAATGTTCCATGGGGAACGCTGGCATTACTCAACTACATGCCCAGGGGATAATTAAAATTAGATGGATTGCCTCTAAGGAAGTGGTGCCTGAGATGAGGTACCTGGACAAAGGAGAGGGGAGCAAGGACAGGAAGAATGTTCTAGTCAGAGGGAGCAGCATATGCAAAGGCCCTGGGGGATTGAGAGCATGGCATCTTCAAGGAACCAAAAGAGGCCAGTGTGATTGGAGAGCAGTGAGATATGGAAGAATGGTACAAGGTGAGCTGTACCCTGGTTTGAACCTTAGAGTACCCAGCGGCTTCTGAGAGGTTTAAGGGCAATGGAAGGACTGTATTTTGAAAAGGTCCCTGCATCCCAAGTGCCAGGCACAGGGTACTACCCTGTGTGTAGTAGGCATTTGATACATACTTGTTAACTGAATAAGTTACTAGGATCATTATTGAAATTCTGGGATTGAATGTCCTGAATGCAAAAATCATTAAAAAGCCTGGAAAAGCATCCAACCCTACTAAAGTTCTAAATAATGCAAATAAAATAAAATAAAATGCATAAAGTTTTCTTGTCTTTTAAGGTTATTTATACTATAAAGCCCTTTATTATCTTTAATAGACTATTTTTTAAGAGCAATTTTAGATTTACAGAAAAATGGAGAAGATAATACAGAGAGTACCCATATACCCTGTCCCTAGTTTTCTTTATTATTAACATATTACATTAGTATAGTACAGTTATTATAATTAATAAACCAATATTGATACGTTATCATTACCGAAGTCCAAATTTTATTCAGACTTCCTTAGTTTTTACCTCATGTCTTTTTTCTGTTCCAGATCCCATCCAGGACACCACATAACTTGTAGTTGCCATGTCTCAGGGTCCTTTTGACTATGACAGTTTCCCAGACTGCCCTTGTATTTGAAGAACATTGGTTAGGTACTTTGTGGGATGCCCCTCTATTGGGATTTGTCTGATGTTTCTCTCATGATATTACTGGATATTACTATGTTTTTACTTTAATCAAAGTTATACATAAAAAGTTTTGAAAGTCTCATTAGTTCTAATAGATGGAAAATGAAAAACAGTAACCTCTGACCTGTCCCTTGTGACCCTCACTCCCCAGAGCATCTTGGTTCAACTCTTCTTGCTATTTTCTGGCATTTGGTGCCATGTTTCTAAATCATAGGCTGATCTTGCTTTTCCTGACCGACTAGTTTAGATGCTGGCTCCTAACTTCCTGCTCTTTGTGCCATATGAAAACTGTGCTCTCTTTGTGTTCTTTTCCTCTATCCACGCACTGAGGTTTGTCCTGGATGTCTCCCTCTGCCCTTCCAGAGCCATTCTAACCTGTACAGACCTCATCAATGGACTTTCTTGCCCTCAGTCTTCAGGGTGGGTTGGGTCAATGTGGGGCACAGGCAGGCAGTTGGGGGAGGGAGAGAGCCAAAGTGTTTCTGCCCTCAGTTACCTCTCTGTCCGGGTGCTGTGGGGGCTGCATGTCTGGCACTGGTGTCAGACAGGCTCTCCAGTTCCTGACAACTGCTCCCACCCCCTTGCCACCTCAGGTCTCTGTGTGTGCGGGGTGGGTAATAGCCCCCATACTGGTACTGCACCTTCCTTTTTGGTTTCTTTTCATCCTGCCCACAAAGCCTCTTTCATGAAGTTCTCCTCAAATTACCCCACTTGAGAGTTGTTTCGTTTTGGAATCCTGACTAATAAATTACAATATTTTGATTAAATCAACATTCAGCATTTATATCATTGTGATAATAATTATGACACACCATTTACTTTACAGGCAAGTAGTGTTTTATGATAATATTTCCTTTCTTGGGGCATCTGGGTGGCTCACTCGGTTGAGTACCCAACTCTTGGTTTCAGCTCAGGTCACGATCTCAGGGTCATGAGATCGAGCCCTGCATCAGGCTCCACACTGACAGTGCAGAGCCTGTTTGGGATTCTCTCTCTCTCTCTCTCTCTCTCTCTCTCTCTCTCTCTCACACACACACACACACACAATAAATAAACTTAAAAAAATATTTCCTTTCTTGTTACAACTTTTTTTGGTGTGTGTGTATTAAATATTTACCTTTTTAATATAACCCTTGTTAAATTTTCCCATACAACTTTCCACATGGTCAGAGGCATTAGCTTTTCCCCTCAGGCTTTTATTTCAGGAGAATTCCCCCTGGAGTGCTCATGCTTCTGCCCAGGGTTGGAGTCAGGGTTGGAGGTTCTTCAGGTCTCCAGCCCAGCTGTCCTTTCCTTTCCTTCCCTTCTCTCTGGTGCTAAAATCCTATTTTCTGTCTCTTTAAAACTTTTTTTTTAATTAATTTTGTAATGTTTATTATTTATTTTTGAGTTGCGGGGGAGGGCAGAGAGAGATGGAGACACAATCTGAAGCAGGCTCCAGGCTCTGAGCTGTCAGCACAGAGCCCGACACAGGGCTCGAACCCACGAAGTGTGAGATCATGACCTGAGCAGAAGTCAGAGGTTTAACCAACTGAGCCACCCAGGGACCCCTCTCTTTTATGAAAATCCTCAGTTAGCTGATAGATATGCCAAGTTTATCCTTCAATTTTCTTATTATCAGCTATTTTCCATCTCCTACTCACTTCGTTCCATACCTTAGAACATTTCTCCAACTAGATCTTCAAAATCTGATGAATTTTTATTTTATTATATTTCCTAATATCCAAGAGCAGCTCTTTCTTATGTGGTGATTGTCCCTTTTGCAGAACATCCTATTCTTGCTTAAAGGAAGTAATTCCTTCTCTTATCTCTCTGAGAAGTAGTTTCATTCAAGTTTCCTCTATTTTCCCAAATGCCTTTTTTAGTTTGTGAACTTTTACAAATGGAATTGGATTTTTCTGGATTCTCTAGAATTATTCTTAAGGAAATGGACATGCTATGTCAGCAGGTTAGGATTCACACTGGGTAATCAATTTCCAGAAACAAAGATCCCAGACAGGTCACATATGTCAAGAGGAAAGAGGCCCCACTGAGCCACTCAGATGAGACACGGTCAATAAACAGCCTGGAGCAACCATGCAACTCAGCCATTGTATTTCTCAAATTGTCTCACCTATAATTTTTAATTCTCCATTTACCTTCTACCACCAGATTTGTTTATTCTCTCCAGTACCATCTTGAACCTAAATGATATGGCTTGTGACATATACAAGTGCAGAATCATAATGACTAGTGTTTTATTTTTATTTATTAAAAAAATTTTTTTAATGTTTTATTTATTTTTGAGAGAGATAGAGATAGTGTTTTTATATTCAACTGTTTATTTAGCAAACATTTATTGAGTGCCTACTGTATGCCAGGCACTGGCCAGGCACTGTGCAAGGCTTTGGAATAGAACATGCACAAAGTCATGAGGTCCCTGCCCTCCAGGAACTCACTTTCCAGGACAGTACCTCACACTTAGCAGAACCTCCTGAGCTTTGGAGGCAGCCACTGAGAGCTCTACTTAACAGATGAAGGATCTGAGGCTCACAAAGGTTTCCTGGTTTGCCTGAATGACACACAGCTATTTAGAGACTATGCTGCATCATGAACCCCAATCCTCTTTTCAAAGGGTGTAAAGAGGAGCTGTAGATAATGGACCATGGAAAGAGGGTTCACAGTAACAGGAAGAAAGCTAAAAGGAAATGGTCTTAGGGTTCTCCAGAGAAACAGAACCAACAGAATATGTAGAGATATATATAAGAAGAGAGTACCAGTGTCTGAGGGCAAGAGAAGATGGATGTCTCAGCTCAAGCAGAGAAAGAGAGAGAATTTGCCCTTCCTCTGCCTTTTTGTTCTACTGGGGCTTCAACCAGTTGGAAAATGCCTACCTGCATTGGGGAGGGCCATCTGCTTTAGTCAATTCACCAATTAAAATGTTAATTTTTTTTCTGGAAACACACATCCAGACACAATCCAGAAATAATTTTTCACCAGCTATCTGGGCATCCCTTAACCCAGTTAAGTTGACACATAAAATTAACCATCACAGAAGCCAAGGGGAAAAAGTGTTTCAGAGTATTTGCTCAGGCCCTAGCTGCCCCAGTTTACATTTAAGCAGGAGTCAGTTCAGGGCAAATGGCCGGGAACAAGGGCTCCCAATGCACTTGGGGGAAACAGGACGGAAAGGAAGGAAGGAACACACGATGCTCATTTTACAATTGCGGGGTGCATCTTCTCTGCTCCTCTGGAGTTAATGCCAGTGGGGGAAGAGCCTCACAGTTGAATAACTTGCACGGTTGAATAGAAGCAGCAGGTGGCAACCCCAGTGTCAGAGCCTTCGAGGGTGTGCCCTCACTGTGGAGATAGGGCCAACCAGTCCCTCTCAGTTGTGAGCAAAAAAAACCAAAAAACAAAAAAACCCCACAGCACTCCCTGACTCTAGTCTCCCAACCTAAGGCCCTCAAGCAGGAAATTCTAGAGCTAAATTTCACTAGAGATGGAGCAAGGGAGTGACAGATTGCAAAAACAGACACAGAACAAGGCATTGAGCCAAGTTCACGAGCAAGAGAAATCAGCCTCGCACCAGCAACAAAAACGTACAGAGAACCCTGAGGGGCCTGCAAGCACCCACCAGGCCAGGCCTCTTCCTCCTCCCAGGGAACAGCTCTGAGGATTCAGGTGAGATGGCAGCTCCATAGCCCTGCCCCACAGGCGGAACCCCCACTCCTTGGAGGGGAGATTAGCATAGGCTGGGGGTGTGGGGACAGGAGTGGCCCCTGTCAGGGACAATGGTTCACCCTCCCCTCTCTGGAGAGGTCAGACGATGACTTCCACTGGCCTTCCCTGGTGCACATAAATATATATACTTAAACTGGAGACCTAAAATAAATTCTTCCATCGCTGCTGGCTGCCATTATGTAATGTCTCACAGTGTTTCCCTGGGACTCTCCAGGCGGTCTCATTTATTGCCTTGGTTGTGCTTCCAGCTTTGTTCATGACTTCCAAACTGCTTTCCATAAAATTGAGCCATATGTACATTGGCTACTCTCGACATAGTTTGTACCGTTAAAAGTATGCATATATTGTTGCGAGGCCAATGTTGAGAGTGGTGTGCAAGACCATAGATTGGATTCCTTTTTTAAAAACTGGCAACATTTCAAGCTCGTTTAAAAAAAAAATGTTTTTGAAATATTTTTAAATTTACAGAAAAGTTGCAAAAATAGTTCAAAGAGTACCTGTATATTCTCCACTCAGCTTCCCCTAACCTCTTATATAACCTCTTGTGTAACCGTAGCCCAATTATAGAAACCAGAAACAACATTAATATGATATTACTGCATAATCTACAGATGTTATTGGGATTTTACCATTCTCCCTACTTGTAATGTCCTCTTTTTAAAAATAATTTTTTTAATTTTAGAATTGTTTTTTTTATTTAATTTTTTATTTTTTAAAATTTATATCCAAATTAGTTAGCATATAGTGCAACAATGATTTCAGGAGTAGATTCCTTAGTGCCCCTTACCCATTTAGCCCATCCCCCCTCCCACAACTCCTCCCCTTAACCCTCCATTTATTCTCCATATTTATGAGTCTCTTCTGTTTTGTCCCCCTCCCTGTTTTTATATTATTTTTGTTTCCCTTCCCTTATGTTCATCTGTTTTGTCTCTTAAAGTCCTCATATGAGTGAAGTCATGTGATTTTTGTTTTTCTCTGACTGACTAATTTCACTTAGCATAATACCCTCTAGTTCCATCCACGTAGTTGCAAATGGCAAGATTTCATTCTTTTTGATTGCCGGGTAATACTCCATTGTATATGTATACCACATCTTCTTTGTCCATTCATTGATCGATGGACATTTGGGCTCTTTCCATACTTTGGCTATTGTTGATAGTGCTGCTATAAACATGGGGGTGCATGTGTCCCTTCGAAACAGCACACATGTATCCCATGGATAAATGCCTAGTAGTGCCATTGCTGGGTCATAGGGTAGTTCTGTTTTTAGTTTTTTGAGGAAACTCCATACTGTTTTCCAGAGTGGCTGCACTAGCTTGCATTCCCATAGAATTGTTTTTAAAATCACAGAAAAATTGAGAAGAGAGTACTGAGTTCCCATGTACTCATACCCAGTTTCCCCTTCTATTAACATTTTATGTTAGTATACTATATTTGCCACAATAAATGAATCAATATTAATATGTAATTATTAACTACAGCCCATACGTTATTCAGATTTCTTTCTTTTTTCTGTAATGCCACTTTTATGTGCCAGGATCCCATCTGAAACACCACATGATATTTAGTTGTTATCCTGCTTAGGTGCCTCTGGGCTGTGACAGTTTCTCAGACTTTTCTTGTTTTTGATGACTTTGACAGTTTTGAGTACTGATCAGGTATTTTGTAGGCTGCCCCTCAACTGTAATCTGCCTGGTGTTTTTCTCATGAACAGATGGGGATATGGGTTTCTGAGAGAAAGACCACAGAATTGAAGTGTCATTCTTGTCACGTTGTACCGATGGTCCACTAACGTCCTATTTCTGGTCCAGGCTCCATCTGGAATCCTGCAATGCATTTAGTTTGTCATGTCTCCTTAGTCCCCAGTCTCTGAAAGTTCCTCAGTCTTTGTGCTTCATGACCTTGACACTTTTGAAGAGTATTCAAAAATGTTCCTTAATTTGGAATTGTCTGATGTTTTTTCATGACTGGATTCAAGTTATGAAATTTTGGTAAGAATGCCAGAAAAATGATGTTGTGTATCATATCATGGGGTACATGGTGTCACTATGTATTATTTCACTTTTTTAAAAGTTTTTATTTATTTAATTAATTAATTATTTATTTAGAGAAAGCATAAGTAGGGGAGGGGCAGAGAGAAAGGGGGACAGCGGATCTGAAGCAGGCTTTGCACCGACAGCAGAGAGCCCAATGAGGGGCTCGAACTCTCAAACCATGAGATCATGACCTGAAGTCAGACACTTAACCAACTGAGTCACCCAGGTGCCCCTTATTTTCTTTTTTTCCTCATATTTATTTATTTTTGAGAGAGAGAGAGACAGACAGACAGACAGAGCATGAGCAGGGGAGGAGCAGAGAGAAAGGGAGACACAGAATCCAAAGCAGGCTCCAGGCTCTGAGCTGTCAGCACAGAGCCCAACGCAGGGCTCAAACCCATGAACCTCAAGATCATGACCTGAGTCAAAGTGGGAAGCTTAACCAACTGAGCCACCCAGGCGCCCCTTTACTTTTTTTAAGTAAGTGCTACAACCGAATGTGGGGACTGAACTCATATCTCCAAGATCAAGAGTTGCATGCTCTACTGATTGAACCAGCCCGGCACCCTTCTTATTTTACTTCTTTTTTCTTTTTAAATATTTTATTTATTTAAGTAGTCTCCACACCCAGTGTGGGGCTTGAACTTACAACCCCAAGATCAAGAGTCTCATGCTCTTCCAGCTGAGTCAGCCAGGCTCCCCTCTTGTTTTACTTTTGATCACTTGGTTAAGATGGTGTCTTCCAGATGTCTCCACTGTAACATTACTATCTTGTCTTTGTACTTAATTTCTTGGTGGTGATACTTTTAGATGACACAAATATCCTGTTATCCTCAACTTCTGCTAGCTAATTGTAGCATCCATGAGTGGATCTTGCATCCAACAATCATTTTTGGGATGTTCTAATGCTGATTTTTCTATTTCCCTTATTCCTTCTACATTTGTTAATTGAAATTCTCCTATAAGGAGATGCCCCTTCCTCCCATTAATTTATTTATTCAGTTAATTATTTATCTAAGCATGGACTAATGAATGTTTTGTGGGTTTTGTTCTAATACCTCTTTCTTTCTTTCTTTCTTTCTTTCTTTCTTTCTTTCTTTCTCAAATTGTTCCAGCTTTGGCCACTAAGAGCCCCTTCAAGATGGGTCCTGTATTCTTTCAACATGCCCCCATAATTTTTTGAGCATGTCCTACTTCCTGGCACACAAAATGCCCTGGGATCACCTTGTATTTTCCCTGTTCCAGTGCTAGCTAGATCCAATAATTTCTTTGAAAATTTCTGGCTCTTTTTATCAGAGAATCACCTTTTGAAACCAGTATCTGGACACTAAATGTGCTCATTGCTGCTGGGGTGTCTTTGCTTGTAGGCTGTGTCATCAAACACAGCTAGGAAATATATCCACGTGCACTAGCATACACATATATATACCTATATTTGTTTCTTTATCCATGTATATTCAGGGGTTCTCCAGGGTATTAGGACTTTCATGTCTAATAGTAAAGGTTAATGGAAAACCAAAACAACCAAGAAAAGCAGGTACAATTAAGTACCTAGAGTCTTTGAGAATTAAGGTTTGGGTCACCCCAACCAGCTGAGGTTCTGCCTGAGGGTGAGGGAAATAGTGAGTGGTAGTAAAGAAGAAAGTCATAGATACCAGTTATAGACTTATGACCAATTATAGAAACCACATTTTATTTGCTTGTCATACATATATGTTTATTTGTATATGCTAACCACTTTCTTCTTTCTTCTTCTTCCCATTTTATTTTATGTACAGATTGCTGAAGCTAACTTTACAGTTTAGATTTTAGGTAACAGAATATTCCATGAGACTGTGGTTGAATTTAAGGGTTAATTAACATAGTCAATGATGGATACAATAACTATTGGGACTGTTTCCTCATTAGGGGGAGAGGATGAAAATTTCTTCATTTCTTTTTTTTTTTTTTAATGTTTTATTTATTCTTGAAAGAGAGTGTGTGAGCAGGGAAAGGGCGGGGGCGGGGTGGGGGACAGCAGCAAGCCCAATGTGGGTATTCAACTCATCAACCGTGAGATCATGACCTGAGCCTAAGTTGGACGCCCAACTGACTGAGCCACCTAAGCACCCTAAAAATCTTCATTTCTCACATAAAAAGGTGTATCTTGTTAGGTGGAATTATAGAGAGGTTTTGTTACATGAGAGTTCAAATGTGTGTAAAAGGTAGCATATGAAACATGAGTTGACAAAAGCGTGAACTCAGCCAGTTATCAATTTATTGTATCTCAAATTCAAATTCATCCTTCATTATCTGATATGCAAAAATGGAGCTGGTTCATTTAAATATGGCACCATGTTGAATTTTGTCAGGAGAGAGCGATGGAGAGACATTGCAGGAAAAAGGAGGAAGGCATGGTCTGGTGTGTTCCTTCTGGTAGGCTCCCGCAGTATGGGCTGCTCCTCCAGCATCTGCAGTGTAGGCAGCTTCTCCAATGTCCAGTTCCTGCTGTGTAGACAACTTCTCCAATACCAGATTCTAGCTGCCGGCTCCTGCAGTATGCAGCATCCAGAAACACTAGTGCCTGGCAGCTTCCCCCTGGCGCCCTTTTTGGACGGTTTCATAGTTGAGTGCCTCCAGTGAGACACCTTCCCATGAACAGTTTTCCTGGCACCATAGCGAGTGGGTTTCTGGCAAGTTCTGATAGCATGGGACCACAGTGACTTCTCTGCCATTTACTGAGCCACGGCTGTCCCCTCTCCAACTGGGTCTGAGTCTCTGCCCTGGAGGAAGGAGACTTTTCCTTGGGTTGTCTCTCTAAGCCCAGGGAAGTAGCTGCTCCTTAGATATGCTATTCCTATATTCTCTAGAGTTCTCTCTGCTTCTTACTAGCCAATCACTCATTTCTCCAATCCCTTGCTATAGTTAATAATTCTTTTTATTAAATTTTCCCTGTTCAAATTACTGTGGTTTCTGTCTCCTAATTGGACCCAGACTAGTCTGCACATAAAACAGTTTCAGAATTGCTAACTCATTCCCCTGTGAGACCCATAGAGAGGAACAAATTTACCGACTAAACTACAATCTCTGTGTACAGTCCTTCCACCTTTTGTCTTATAGTATCGAAATATCATTTTTCAGTTACTTCCATTAGGTGTTCTCTTCCCCATCTCCTCCAGTGTGGTTATATTATTTGCTTGTAATACACTTAGATTTCTTATTGTTGGTGTTCCTTGTTGGGTTTTCTTCTCATCCTGGTTGATTTGAGTGGTTTATTTATTCTGGGAATATGTAAACTGGTTCTAAGAATCACAACTACATAAAAGGGCTTAGATATACTCAGAATGAGTGTGGCCACCTCATTCCCACTACTTGTTCCCATTCCCTCCTTCTTTATGTCCCATCTCTGTATACCCACCTTCAACTAATCTTTTTTTTAATCTAATATTTAGCATGTGGTTTAGCCTTCCTTTTGCCAGTTGATATATGAGGGTTCATAGATGAGTCATAAGCCTTCTTAGAAGCCAAAGACTCAGTTCATAGTCCTCCTGTCCCTGTTTTGTTTGGAGCCCAGGGTGAGCCCATTCTGAAGCTTAATAAAAAGAAATATTGGGGCACCTGGGTGGCTCAATGGGTTAAGTGCCTGACTTCAGTTCAGGTCATGATCTCACAGTTTGTGAGTTCAAGTCCCACATTGGGCTCTGTGTTGTCAGCACGGATCCCACTTGAGATTCTCTGTCCCCCCTCTCTCTGCCCCTTTCCCTCTCTCAAAACTAAGTAAGCATTAAATATATATATATATATATATATATATATATATATATATATATTTTTTTTTTTTTTTTTTTTTTTTTTTTTCTTTCTGGAGTTGACCACTAAAAGTAATGTTGTGGGGAAAACTGGCCATTTCTATTAAAACAAAACATATGTAGAATTTCTCATTTCTTCTGCAAGGCCATTCTGCTTTATGAATATTTAACCTTGGGGAAAAAAGTCATATTCGCATATTGGTAGGTATATACAAACTTGCTTTCTGTCATGTTTTTAATGGTGAAAAGAAAAAAGTAGTCAGAAACAACCTTAATGTCTATGAATAGAGAAATAGCTGAAAACATGCATGGAATAGCCAACTTGGCACACTATACAATTCATCAGGGTTGTTCATTTTAATAAGGTAGAGTTATGGAGAACTTAGAAAAAAAGCTCTAAGACATGTTGATGGGGTGGGGGGGAGAGAAAGCTAGTTATAGAATGATAAATATGGATTAATAACATTTATGAAAAATCAACAAATAAAACAATACATATATTGGAGATAACAATACCGCATATATTGGATACCACATATATATGTGCATATATATATGAAAGCTTGGAAGCATGTATATCAAATCAAAAAAGTGATTTAATTTGGCAGGGGCTGGAAAGAGAAGACTGGAGATTTGGGGTGGAGAGAGGGTTTCAAAAGGAAATTTAATCTGCAATGTGTTCAGTTTTTCAGTGTTAATGTATTCATGTGTTATTTATATAATATTCTTTAAAATTAAGACAAACAAAGGGCGCCTGGGTGGTTCAGTTGGTTAAGCAGCAGACTTCAGCTCAGGTCATGATCTTATGTGGTCGGTGAGTTTGAGCCCCGCATTGGGCTCTGTGCTGACAGCTCAGAGCCTGGAGCCTGCTTCAGATTCTATGTCTCCCTCTCTCTCTGCCCCTCCCCCCGCTCACACTCTGTCTCTCTCTCAAAAATAAAATAAACATTAAAAAAAATTAAACAAATAAACAAAGCATTGACTACATTAACTAAATCTCAAAATCCTCAGAAAGAGACTACAACCTATTGTGGAAACAGGTGACACACTCAAATACTCAGTATCTGCCCTTCCTAGAAAAAATTCCAGAAATGACTGAGAGTTTCTACCTCTCCCTCTCCCATTAAATGTAAGAATCCTTTTCTGAAAGTTGTCTGCCACTAAGGCTTGCTGTCAGCTAATGAAAGCAAGTAATATAAGTAACACAATAACTTAGAATCTGGATTTACAGTGAACACCATATACCTATTACCTGTATTCTATAGTTAATATTCAGCTAATTCAGCTCTATCACATTAGATCACTGAATGAAAACCCTAATATGCACGGTCTACTTTGATTTTTTTTTCTTTGCTGAGCTGTAGGATGGATATTCAACCTGAGGAAAGCAACTAATGGCTAAGGACAGGGTCCAGGTATCCCGAGGCCTTTGCTTTCTGTTTAAACCATTTGATAATGAAGGTGGAAAAAACCAACATTCCCACATCAAGGTTGTTAAATGCATTACCAGAGATAAAGAGTATATAAAATACCTTCAAGTTTGTATTTAAATTATTTTCCTCTGGGGGGAAATAAAAAATAAAACTAGAGCCTTAGCCTTATTACTTTAATAGTAATTTTTAAAAAAGGTTAAAATGATAATGAGCAAAAAAGCTGACTAAGCCACTAATCAAAGACACAGACACAAATACAATTAGTGTTTTGGGCGAGTTGCTCTGAGGATTCTTGGCTAATCCTGAGATATCCAGAGGCTTCACTTGGGGAGCCCCATCCCTGCCCGGACACAAAAAGGCACTTCCTGCCATTGCTCTCTGGTTTTTTGTGTAGCTTGAGTTAAGACCATGCAAAATAAACAACGGAATTTTGTCCAGGCGTCACATTCCCTTCTGGGAGGAAATTACTACACTCGTTTTGTAGCTCCTCTGTTTGGAGTATATTTTCTGGTTTTTAATTTTTAAACCCCCTAGGCCCTCTCCCGCTTTTTAGGAAAATTTCTTGTGTTTTCTAACTTTATAGACTCAAAGTTATACCTTTTGAAAACCTCTCTTTGAGGAAATTTGCACAAACAGCAAAGAAACCTGGTTGAGTGAGATTCAACTTCCCCTCATCAAATGCACATCATCTATGCACCTGGAATCATACTTCATCCAGTAAGAAAAACACATTATAAAGTAGCATGTGTGGTATGATTCTACTTGGGCAAAATGCATGTGTACTCATGTAGAGAATGTCTGGAGGGATGGTAACATCTCATGGCGGTGAGATTGCCAATGATTAATTTCTTTTTTTTACTTGTCTGTATTGTTTGCATTTTAAATATTGAGAATATATTGTTTTCATAATAAAAATAACATTTTCAGGGTGCCTGGGTGGCTCGGTCAGTTGTGTGTCTGACTCTTGGTTTCGGCTCAGATCATGATCTTAGGGTTTGTGAGTTTGAGCTCCGTGATGGCAGCGAGGGGCCTGCTTGGGATTCTATCCTTCTCCTTTTCTTTCTGCCCCTCCCCACCTTTTGCAAACACGTGCGCTCTCTCTTGCTCACTCTGTCTCTCTCTCTCTCAAAATAAATAAATAAACTTAAAAAAAAAAAAAAAGAACACTCTCATCTTGAAGTAGTAGGGGTGAGTAGGGGATAAAATAAGTGGAACAGAAGGGGATGCAAGCAGAAACAAAAGAATGCACCAGGACTGAGGTTAGTACTCAGAATCCTCACATCTCACCCTCCAGAAGACTCCTGTCTTGTCCCTCTGCCTACCTTCTTGCTTTACAATCATCCATTCTGTACACAGCAGCCAGAGTGATTTTCTTAAAGTGACAATCTGATTTGGAGTTCTACCCACTTAAAACCTTCAGTGGCTCCTAGCTGTGCTTAGATAAAAACCCAATCTCCTTATCCCAGCCTCAAGGCCCTGCCTGTTGTGGTCCTTGCTTCTTCATCTCCTGCCTCTCAGTCTTTTTCTCACTTTATTGCTAGTTCCTGGAACACTCTTTCCTGCCTCAGGGCCTTTGCACTTGTTCCTTGTGCTCAGATAGCTCTTCCCTCGGCTCCTCATCAGCCTCTGTTCCTCGGAGCCTCCAGCGGTAGGGTCCAAGGAATCTGCATTTTAAATATGTACTTGAGATTCTCATGTACACTCATGTTGGAGAGTCCCTATTCCAAAGCACTGGCTTTTGATGAATAATTCAGGGGGCAGAGAGTTCAGGATAAACTTCTGGAAGATACCTGGAGTTATTCTCTCTCAGCCCCCTGTGAGGCTACCTAAATCCTCTGGGCTTCAAAAAGGACATAGGTGTGGCAGCTCACAGAAGGATGGGATGTTAGGGTCTCAAAGTTCCTCTACCAAAGGTAACAATGGCTGAAATTTCAGCTAGGAAGATTTTTTAGTGATGACTATTACTTATTCATCTATTGGTAAATTAAACATAAAATACCTACAGCAAGTTAGACCATCCTCTGAGCTTGGGTTTGGAAACTGACCTGGGAAGAGTTCCGAGGCAGGTACGTTCAGGTTTCTGTCTTGGGCATTCACTGCCTGAGAACTGGTGCATTCTGGAGGGCCCTGTCGGACAGACAGATGATGGGGGCAGGAGGGTGCGGAAGGTACTGTAAACATGAAACAAACAAACGCTCTCTGAGCTTGTGCTGAGGGCAAGCCCCCATGCTAGGCACAGGTATGTGGGGGAGGACCCCAAAAGACACACCCAGGTCTGCCCAGCCTGCCCACGAGGGCTCATGGTGAGCCGTCAGAGAATCTTGTCATGGGCAAAGTGGTTACAGTAGTTTTATTTTTTATTGTTGTTGAGGAATTTACCTAGTCCCACCTGGTGGGCATAAACAGAAGTCAGAACTTTACTAGGAGGCTGTGGCAGGAAAAGCAATAGAGAGTCATTAATTTTGTTGGCCTCTCCTATGATTCCTTTCAGGAACCCCTCCCTCACTCCCCGTGGTTTTGGGGCTCACCAGTCAAGGTGGCCCCATCTCTCTCACCCCACGAGCTGGACCAATCACAGTCCTTCCTGGATCTTCTTGACAGAATCTAGGAGGCAGGCTTTCTTTCTGCTGGGCTTGCTAAACTGGCCAGAGATGACCCTTGTGCTGTCCAGTTCCATCACACCCACCCAGCAGAGAAAGCCCGAGTGACAAAGAGAGAGAGCCGCAATGATATCATTCAAGCCCCTAGATCCAGACGGACCTGAAGCTAGACCCACTCCTAATCTGGCCACGGTAGGTACTAATAAACCCCCTTAGTGCTTCGATTAGTTCGAGCTCAGTTTCTTCTCTTGCAACAGAAAGAGGCCTGACTAATGCATAGGACTTAGACTGTTTCTTCCATTATTATTCCAAGTCTCCAAATAAAAAATGTGCTATTGGCAGAAAGTCATCTTTGTAATGTAATAGTGAGGCCAATCTCATAATGTAGATGGGCAATGTTACAATCCTACAGGGTGTGGGGCTTCTATAAATAATGGGCCAGGCACAGCCCTACCATTTATGGTTCTCAGAAGCTGTTCTTGGGTCCGGGAGTGTCACAGTCTCTTACCACCGAATGCTCTGCTCTCATACACCATGAATCCCCACTATTACTTCCAATTCTAGTCCAACACCACGGGGTTCATTCCAGCTTTCCTCCTTTCCATATTTGTAACTCCCTTTCCCACCAGTGACAAACTGGCTCCCACTGTAATCAACATACTTATTGACTTGCTCAGACCTACAATGCATAGAGAATAGCTTCAGAATGGCTAATCCATACCACTACAAAAGCAAGCCTACTAACTAGAGCTCAATATTTGTTTACAGTTTTTTGTCATTAGTCTGAGGGGATATGGCCAAAACACAGTGTGCAACAGTTGTCCCTGCCCTATTTCGCTATGTTTATGTTTTTCATTTGAAATAACACTAAGTTCATTGTTTCCGCTTCTATTTAAATTTAAGGGATTTTTTTTCTTCCATCCTTGTTGATATTAATTTTTGAGTATGCGAAGCATGAATACAGTCCTGAGAGAAAACTATGTGTAATATATATTCAGACAAGTGTAACCCCTATTCCCACCTCTTCCACCCTGTTCCTCTGCTTCTGTCCTCTCCACCCATCCCTACCCCCCAAAGGGGTCTCATTTCCTGGTTTATCCTTCCTGTGTTTCTCTGTTTAAAAATAAGCAGATATATCTATGTGTTATTACTGTTCCTTCTTTTCACACTATGGACACTCTTTAGCACTACTCTTTGTTCACTTAATAATATGTGTCCTGCATATAGCTTCTTATTGGTTCATAGAGATGTTAAATCTTTTTTACAGCCATGTCATGTTCCATTGTGTGCATGTACTATGGTTTACGAAACTATTCTTCTATGTATGAGCATTTTGGTTGTTTCCAATAGTTTGCAATGACAAATAGTGCTTCAGGGCATATTATGCATAAGGATTTTTGTGTTATTGGAAATTTTCGTTTTCTTTTTTTTTTAAGTAAACTGTGTTCTGAATGTGGGGCTCAAACTCATGACCCTGAGATCAAGAGTCACATGCCCTACCAACTGAGCCAGTACCCCTGAAAATGTTTCTTTAAAGTAAATCCCTAGGAGTTGGATTGCTGAGTCAAAAGTAAAACACATGTCATTTTAATTTTTTTTTAATATTTATTTATTTAGAGACAGAGAGAGAGTGTGTGCATTTGTGCAAGCAGGAGAGGGGCAGAAAGAGAAGGACAGAGAGAATCCCAAGAAGGCTCTGCACTGTCAGCATGGAGCCTGACATGGGGCTCAATCCCACGAACCATGAAATCATGACCTAAGCCAAAATCAAGAGTCAGACACTTAACCAACTAAGCCACCCAGGCACCCCGTATGTCATTCTTTACACATTGTCAGATCTCTCCTTAAATGAGTTATAGTAATTTGCATACCTACCACCAGTGAAAGTGCTTATTTCTCCACAGTCTTGCCAGCAGAATGCTTTGTCAAACTTTCAAGTTATTGCTTCTCTAATAGGAAAGAAACAGTATCTCAGTGTGGTTTTTTTCATATTTATTTATTTAAGTAATGTCTACACCCAGTGTGGGGCTTGAGCTCATGACCCCAAGGTGAGGAGTCACATGAGCCAGCCAGAGCCAGCCAGGTGCCCCACCAAAAAATTTCTACGTGATAAAAACATTTTGGTATGCAGTTCTATCACTTTTAACATATGTATAGATTCTTTTTTTTTTAATGTTTATTTTTGAGACAGAGAGAGACAGAGTATGAATGGGGGAGGGTCAGAGAGAGAGACACACACAGAATCTGAAACAGGCTCCAGGCTCTGAGCTGTCAGCACAGAGCCTGATGCGGGGCTTGAACTCACAGGCTGCGAGATCATGACCTGAGCCGAAGTCGGACACTTAACCAACTGAGCCACCCAGGCGCCCCTAGATTCTTGTGACCACAGTGAAGACATGGAACTCCCAATCCATTCCATGACTCCCCCAAATTTACTCATGGGACCCCTTTTTAGTCACTCTCTTCACCTATAAACCCTAGTCACCACTGATCTGTTCTCCATTCCTCATGTGACTTGTCCAGTGTCATATGAATGGAATTATATAGTATGTAACCTTTTGAGACTTACTTTTTTCATCTAGCATAGTATCTTTGAGAGTCACCCACACTGCTCTGTGCATCAATAGTTCACTTCTTGGTACTGCCCATCAGTGTCCCTCTGTACCGATGTACCTCTGTGTGCTTATCCATTCACCTAATGAAAGACATTTGGATTGTTTGCAGTTTTTTCTGATTATAAGCAAAACTTCTATAAATATCTGTGTACAGTTTTAGAGATAAATGCCTAGAAGTGGGATTGCTAAGTTATTTGGTAAACATATGTTTAACTTTATAAGAAACTGAAACCATCGAACTCCTAGAAGAAAATATAGGTGGTAAGCTCCTTGACATCGGTCTTGGTGATGATTTTTTGGACTTGACACCAAAAAAGGCAAGAAAAACAAAAAATGAACAAGTGGAACACTACATCACACCAAAAGCTTCTGCACCAGCAAAAGGAAACCACCAACAAAATGTAAAGGCAATTTATTGAATGGGAGAAAATATTTGCAAATTATATATTTAAAGAGGGTTAATACCCAAAATACATAAAGAACTTATACAACTCAGTAACAAAAAACAAACAGTCTGATTAAAAAATGAGCAGAGGTGGGCACCTGGCTGGCTCAAGTCTGTGAAGCATCTGACTCTTGATCTTGGGGTTGTAAATTCAAGTCCCACCAGATTACTTAAAAGAATAAATAAATAAAATCTTTAAATAAATGGGCAGAGGAACTAAATAGACATTTTTTCAAAGACATACAGATGGCCAGCAGGTACATGAACAGGTACTCACCATCACAACCCATCAGGAAAATGCAAATCAAAAGCATAATGAGATATCACCTCACACATGGTAGAATGGCTAATATCAAAAAGATAAAAAATAAAAAGTGTTGGCAAGAATGTGGAAAAAAGGAAACCCTTGTCCACTGTTGGTGGGAATGTAAATTCGTGTAGCCACTAGGGAAAACAGTATGGGGATTCCTCAAAAATTAAAAATAAGGGCGCCTGGTTGGCTCAGCCAGTTAAGTGTCCAAGTCTTGATTTGGACTCGGGTCATGATCTCATGAGTTCGAGCCCTGTGTTGGGCTCCACACTGGGTATGGAGCCTCCTTGAAATTCTCTCTCTCCCTCTCCCTCTGCCCCTCCTCCACTCTCTCTCTTTTTCAAAATAAAAATTAATATAGAACTATCATATGATCCAGCAATTCTCCTTCTGAGTATTTGACCAAAGGAAATGATAGCACTAACTGTAAAAGATACACGCACTCTTATGTTCATTGTAACATTATTTATAATAGCCAAAACATGGAAGCAACTTAAGCGTCTGTCAATGGATAAATGGACAAAGAAAATGTAGAATATATATACAATGGAATATTATTCAGTCATAAAAAGATGGAAATCTTGCCATTTGCAACAACATGGAATGCCCTTGAAGGCATTATGCAAGTGAAATAAGAGAAAGACAAATACCAAATGGTCTCACTTATATGTGGACTCTTTAAGGAAAAAAAAAACTGAACTCAGAAACAGAAAGCAGATTGGTGGTTGCCAGAGGCAGGGAGTAGGAAGTGGGCAAAATGGGTGAAGATGGTGAAAAGGTGCAAACTTCCAGTTGTAAAATAAATATGTCTTGGTATTACCAAGTAATGTACAGCATGATGACTATAGTTAATAAAACTTTGTTGTATATCTGAAAGTTGCTAAGAGAGTAAATATTAAGTTATTATCATCAGAAAAAAATAATTTGTAGCCATATATGGTAATGGATATTAACTAGACTTACTGTGGTGATCATTTCACAAATATACAACTATTGAATCATTATGTTGTGTACCTGAAACAAATATACTGTTATATATTAATTATATCTCAATCTTTTTAAAAAGGGGGAAAAAGTTTTTTCAGATATTTCCAGTATTTGAGTCATCTTGGGGATGGTATCTTTTTCTTTTCCCATGATAATATGTCAGACTTTTGTGTTTCTTTGTATGTCAAGTAATTTTGGATTGCATCCTGGCCATTTGTATATTATGTTATGATACTCTAAGTCTTTTTTTAAAATTTTTTTAATGTTTGTTTATTATTGAGAGACAGAGAGAGACAAAGCATGAGTATGGGAGGGGCAGAGAGAGGTGGAGACACAGAATCCAAAGCAGGCTCCAGGCTCTGAGCTGTCAGCACAGAGCCTGACGCGGGGCTGGAACTCACAAACTGCGAGACCATGGCCTGAGCTGAAGTTGGACGCCCAACCAACTGAGCCACCCAGGAACCCCTGATACTCTAAGTCTTGTTTCATCCCTATGGACAATTTTTTAAAGTTTATGTATTTGTTTTAAGAGAGACAGAGATAGCGTGAGTGGGGGAGGGGCAGAGAGACAAAGGGAAAGAGAGCATATGCCATACAGGCTCCGCACTGCCAGTGCAGAACCCGATTCAGGGCTGAACTCGTGACACAGCGAGATTATGACTTGAGCAGAACCCAGGAGTCAGACGCTTAACCGACTGAGCCATCTAGGTGTCCTGATAATTTTTTTTAAGCAGGCAATTGACCTGGTTAGGTACGGATTGCAAGTTCTGATCTGCCTTCTTCTTATTATTATTATTTTTCTTAATGTTTATTTTTGAGAGAGAGAGAGACAGAAAGTGTGAGTGTGCCAGCAGGGGAGGGGTAGAGAGATAGGGAGACAGAATTCGAAGCAGGCTTTGCACTGAGAGCAGAGAGCCCAATGTGGGGATGGAACTCACAAACCCTGAGATCATGACCTGAGTTAAGTTGGGTGCTTAACTGACTGAGCCACCCGGGCACCCCCGATCTGTGTTCTGTGGGCTGCATTTCCAATGTCACTTTAATTTTCATTGCCTTTGTGGTGCCCTTAGATCTATCCTGCATGTGTGCCACCCACAGTCCAGCTGATACGTTGACAGTTACCTATCCTGTTTAGTTCTCAAAGATTTTGATGCGTGCTCAGCACAGGAGAAGTCCAGGAATTTGTTCATAACTTTATAAGATTACCTTCTGAAGCCTTGTCTCTGTGATCACTCCTCTCCTCTAGTTCACAGGGGTTCCCCTTTCTAGTCCTCTGGCCAGCCAGGGCTTTAGTCTCCCCTTTGCTATGCATTTCCTATGACTATAACTGCTTCTGCAGCCAAGTGGTGGGAAGATCGGGAGATTTAAATAAAAGAAATGGATGAGGTGCCTGGGTGGCTCAGTCAGTTAAGCTTCCAACTTTAATCTCAGCTCAGGTCTTGATCTCAGGGTTGTGAATTCAGACAAGAAAGAAAGAAAGAAAGAAAGAAAGAAAGAAAGAAAGAAAGAAAGGAAAGAGAAAGAAAGAAAAGAAAAGAAAAAAGAAAAGAAAATAAAAGAAAAGAAAAGAAAAGAAAAGAAAAAAGAAAAGAAAAGAAAGGGAGGGGGGAGGAAAGAAAAGGAAATGGAGATTCCCTCTATGCTCTTTGAACTATGGTTCAAACTGTGGTTCCTCTGGTCAGAGTGAAGGATTATCTTTGCTCTGAGAGTGAAGACAGAATAGAATGTGTTTAACCCATCTTAATTGGAACTGAAGGGTTCTTGGTGTGATTTTAATTTGCATTTCTCTTATAATAAGTGAATTTGACATTTTTTGGTATCTTTAAACAAAGTCCATATTAAAATGTCTTTAATTTCTTGTTCATATCTTTTGCTCATTTTTCTACTGGATTTTTGGTCTCCTTTATCTTCAAATATTTAAGGGTTATTAGCTATTTACCTGTTATATATGCAGAAAATATTTTCTCCTAGTTTTTCATCTTTTACTTTGCTTGTATTTTTAACCATGAAAAAAGTTTTTATTTTTCTATAATTAGATTTATCAGTCTTTTCCTTTATTAAATCTGGTTTTTGGATCAGTTAGAAAACTTTTCTTTCCTTATGTACAGATTATAAAGAAATTCACTGCTGTCTTTTTTTAATTTTATTTTTTATTTTTTTAAATTTACATCCAAATTAGTTAGCATATAGTGCAACAATGATTTCAGGAGTAGATTCCTTAGTGCCCCTTACCCATTTAGCCCATCCCCCCTCCCACAACCCCTCCCCTTAACCCTCCATTTGTTCTCCATATTTATGAGTCTCTTCTGTTTTGTCCCCCTCCCTGTTTTTATATTATTTTTGTTTCCCTTCCCTTATGTTCATCTGTTTTGTCTCTTAAAGTCCTCATATGAGTGAAGTCATGTGATTTTTGTCTTTCTCTGACTGCCTAATTTCACTTAGCATAATACCCTCTAGTTCCATCCACGTAGTTGCAAATGGCAAGATTTCATTCTTTTTGATTGCCGGGTAATACTCCATTGTATATATATACCACATCTTCTTTATCCATGCAACCATTGATGGGCATTTGGGCTCTTTCCATACTTTGGCTATTGTTGATAGTGCTGCTATAAACATGGGGGTGCATGTGTCCCTTTGAAACAGCACACCTGTATCCCACGGACAAATGCCTAGGTGTCCTGATAATTTTTTATCAGGTCGTAGGGTAGTTCTATTTTTAGTTTTTTGAGGAAACTCCATACTGTTTTCCAGAGTGGCTGCACCAACTTGCATTGCCACCAACAATGCAAAAGAGATCCTCTTTCTCTGCATCCTTGCCAGCATCTGTTTTTGCCTGAGTTGTTAATGTTAGCCATTCTGACAGGTGTGAGGTGGTATCTCATTGTGGTTTTGATTTGTATTTCCCTGATGATGAGTGATGTTGAGCATTTTTTCATGTGTCAGTTGGCCATCTGAATGTCTTCCTTGGAGAAGTGTCTATTCATGTCTTTCACCCATTTCTTCACTGGATTATTTGTTTTTTGGATGTTGAGTTTGACAAATTCTTTATAGATTTTGGATACTAACCTTTTATCTGATATGTCATTTGCAAATATCTTCTCCCATTCTGTTGGTTGCCTTTTAGTTTTGCTGATTGTTTCCTTCACTGTGCTGAAGGTTTTTATTTTGATGAGATCCCAGTAGTTCATTTTTGCTTTTGTTTCCCTTGCCTCTGGAGACGTGTTGAGTAAGAAGTTGCTATGGGCAAGATCAAAGAGGTTTTTGCCTCCTTTCTCCTCAAGGATTTTGATGGCTTCTTGTCTTACATTGAGGTCTTTCATCCATTTTGAGTTTATTTTTGTATGGTGTAAGAAAGTGGTCGAAGTTCATTCTTCTGCATGTCACTGTCCAGTTTTCCCAGCACCACTTGCTGAAGAGACTGTCTTTATTCCATTGGATATTCTTTCCTGCTTTGTCAGAGATTAGTTGGCCATACGTTTGTGTGTCCATTTCTGGGTTCTCTATTCTGTTCCATTGATCTGAGTGTCTGTTCTTGTGCCAGTACCATATTGTCTTGATGATTACAGTTTTGTAGTATAGCTTGAAGTCTGGGATTGTGATGCCTCCTGCTTTGGTTTGCTTTTTCAAGATCGCTTTGGCTATTTGGGGTCTTTTCTGGTTCCATACAAATTTTAGGATTATTTGTTCTAGCTCTGTGAAGAATGCTGGTGTTACTTTGATAGGGATTGCATTGAATATGTATATTGTTTTAGGTAGTATCGACATTTTAACAATATTTGTTCTTCCTATCCAGGAGCATGGAATATTTTTCCATTTTTTTGTGTCTTCTTCAATTTCTTTCATAAGCTTTCTATAGTTTTCAGTGTATAGATTTTTCACCTCTTTGGTTAGATTTATTCCTAGGTATTTTATAGTTTTTGGTGCAACTGTAAATGGGATCGATTCCTTAATTTTTCTTTCTGTCGCTTCATTGTTGGTGTATAGGAATGCAACCAATTTCTGTGCATTGATTTCATATCCTGCAACTTTGCTGAATTTATGAATCAGTTCTATCAGTTTTTTGGTGGAATCTTTTGGGTTTTCCATATAGACTGTCATGTTGGTGTTTTCTTCTAATATTTGTATGGTCTCCTATTTAAGGTTTAACTTTCTAATCCTTTTGTGTAAGGTATGAGACATAAATCTAATTTAATTTTTTTCTAAATGGCTATCCTGTTTTCCCAGGACTATTTATTTGAAAGTCCAACTTTACCCCCATGATTTTACTTACTAAATTTCTATATGTCTTTGGGTCTGTATGTGAATTTTCTATCCTGTTCGACAAATCTATTTATCTATTCACGTGCTAGTATGATACTTTATATTTTTATTTTTTAAAGATTTTATTTTTAAGTAATCTCTGTACCCAGTGTGGGGCTCAAACTCATAACCCCAAGATGAAGAGCCACACACTCCACCAACTGAGCCAGCTAGGTGCCCCATATGCTTTTTAACTTAGTTTTTGTAGAATGTCTTAAGGTCTGATTGAGCTGTTGTAGATTTTTCTCTTTTGGTGTTTCCCTTGCTATTGTTCATTTTTATTTTTCCCTATAAACTTTGGCATTAACTTTCTAGCTCCATAAATAAATCTGCTGAAGGAGTGCCTGGGTGGCTCAGTCAGTTAAGTGTCTGACTCTTGATTTTGGCTCAGATCATGATCTTATGGTTTGTAAGATAGAAGCCCACATTGAGCTCTGTGCTGACAGCATGGAGTCTGCTTGGAATTCTCTCTCTTTCTGTCCTTCTCTCTCTGCCCCTACCGTGTGTGCATGCTCTCTCTCTCTCTCTCTCTCTCTCTCTCTCAGGATGGATAAATAAGCATTAAAAAAAAAAAAGAACTTTGTATTTTTGATAGTGCAGATAGAGATACCCTTGCTTTGTTCCTTATCTTTATGGAAATGTCCCTAGTGTTTCCCAGAGAAATAAAATATGTTAAGAAACTATCCATTAAAAAAAAGAAGAAAAAGATGAAAAGAAAAAGAAAATATCCATCAATTTCTATTTTCTTGCATTTTTTTAATAGATGTCAAATTTTGACAAAGGCTTCTTTAGGATCTATGGAGGTAATCATATGATTTTTCTTTCAAGATCTATTAATATGATATTTTATTAGATGTCCTAAGATTGAACCAATCTGCATTCCTGGAATGAAATCCTACTTGGTCATGATATGTTATTTTTCTTAATGTTTACTTATTTTTGAGAGAGAGAGAGAGAAAGAGAGGGGCAGAGAAAGGGAGACAGAGGATCCAAAGCAGGCTCTGTACTGACAGCAGACAGCCCAATGCAGGGCTGGGACTCATGAACCATGAGATCATGACCTGAGCCATAGTCGGATGCTTAACTGACTGAGCCACCCAGGTGCCAATGGTATATTATTCTCTTAACATGGTGTTGTATCCTGTTTGCTAATGTTTTATTCAATATTTTTGTATCAATAGTCATAAGCAATCATAGTTTGTGATTTTCTTTCCTTTTCTTTTTTTATTATCTTTTAAAAGTCAACTTCATTTGATTTGGGTATCAATGTTGTACATTTGCTACATTCTACAATAATTTATGTAGCATTGGGACTATGTGGTGTTTGAAGGTTTAGTAGAATTCCCCTGTGAAACTATCTGGAGCTGGTTCTCTTGTGGAATAATGTTCTATTTCTTCCACAGAAATTGGTATATTTAAGATTTCTATCTTTAAAGGAATCAAATTTGGTAAACTCTGATTTTTTGTTTTATGTTTGTTGGTTTTTTCAAAAGGTTTTATTTTTAAGTAATCTCTACACCCAGCGTGGGGTTTGAACTCACAGCCCCAAGATCAAGAGTCGAGTGTTCTACCAATGAAGTCAGCCAGGTGCCCCTGTTTTTTGTTTTTTGGGGTTCTTTTGTTTTTAATTCACCATTTTGTCTAGTTTTTTTTTTTTAAGTTTATATATTTATTTTGAGAGACAGAGAGAGAGTGAGAGAGCAGGGGAGGGGCAGAAAGAGAGAGAGAGAGAGAGAGAGAGAGAGAGAGAATCCCAAGCAGGCTCCACTCTGTCAGCACAGAGCCTGATGCAGGGCTCGAACCCACGAACTGTGAGATCATGACCTGGGCTGAACCAACAGCCAGACGCTTAACTGACTGAGCCACCCAGGTGCCCCTGTCTAGGTTTTTAAAATGTATTTGCTTAAAGGTCTACCAAATAGTCTCTTATGATTTAAAATTTTTCTTCTATTTAAATTACTCTTACTATTTCCCCTTGTCATTTCTTATTTTGCATATTTGTGTTTTCCTTCTTTTGCCTGATTAAGTTAGCAAGTGGCTTATCTATTTTGTTAACTTTTTCCAAAAACAAATCACGATTTTGACTTGTTCAAACATACTATTTCTCTATTCTCTATCCACTAATTTCTGATTTTATCTAATCTTTGTGGTTTCCATTTCTGTACTTTGTTGTTGTTTGTTTATTCTGTAATTATTTTCTGATGTCTTGAGCTTGGAATCTTTTTACCGCTCTCTCATTTTTAATGATATATATGGTTAGGGGTATGGATTTTCTTCTCATCCCTACTTTATATATACATTTATTTAATTGACTCTGTTATACAGTTTCATTATCAGTCTTCAGAGATTTGATAATTTTGGTTTGTCTCCCCCTCTGTACCCAAGAGTTAATAGGTTTAAAAATTTCCAGGTTGAAGATTCTTTTCATATTTAAACAATATGAAACTTACAAAAGTTGCAAGTATAGTACAAAAAATATTTTTCCCTGAATCATTTGAGAGTAAGTTACCAACTTCTAGCCCTAATCACCTCAAACACTTAGTGTGTATTTCCTTCAGACAGGTATGTTTCCTATATAACCACAATACAGGTACAGAAATGAGTAAATTAACGTAATTAACATAGATGTTCTTGCTTTTCTTTTGTCCTGCAGAATCCCTAGGTTTCTCCCTTCTGCTCCTTTCCCGCTTTTACCGTACAGTCTCCTCTCTCTTCCTTTTTACTCTTTTCTCCCCCAAAAGCATTGCCTTTCCAAAGTCTGCTCATGCACACATTTTAGTCCCTTCCCTGTAATCAGTACTTTGATGTACCAAGACTCTTCACATTTAAGGTGGACTTTCCCTATTGAAAAAAAATTTTGAGATGTAATTCACATACCATAAAATCAATTTTTTTAAAGTGTACAATTCAGGGAGTCTGGGTGGCTCAGTTGGTTAAGCATCCGACTCTTGATTTCAGCTCAGGTCATGATCTCATGGGTTTGTGAGATGAAGCCCCAAATTGGGCTCTACATTGACAGCATGGAGCCCTCTTGGGATTCTCTCCCTCCCTCCCTCTCTCTGCTCTTCCCCCACTTATGCGCACACATGCATGCTGTCTCTCTTTCAAAATAAATAAATGAATGGTTTTTTTTTAAGTATACAGGCGTATACCTGGGTGGTTCAGTTGGCTGAGCGTCCAACTTCGGCTCAGGTCATGATCTCACGGTTTGTGAGTTGGAGCCCCGCATCAGGCTCTGTGCTGACAGCTCAGAGCCTAGAGCCTGCTTCGGATTCTGTGTGTGTGTGTGTGTGTGTGTGTGTGTGTGTGTGTGTGTTTGCCCCTCCTCTGCTCATGCTCTATCTCTTTCAAAAATAAACATTTAAAAAAACGAATAAAGGGGCACCTGGGTGGCTCAGTCGGTTAAGTGGCTGACTTCGGCTCAGGTCATGATCTTGCAGTCCGTGAGTTCGAGCCCCGCGTCGGGCTCTGTGCTGACAGCTCAGAGCCTGGAGCCTGTTTCAGATTCTGTGTCTCCCTCTCTCTGACCCTCCCCCGTTCATGCTCTGTCTCTCTCTGTCTCAAAAATAAATAAATGTTAAAAAAAAATTTAAAAAAACGAATAAAAAGTATACAATTCAGTGGTTTTTAGTACATTCACAAGATTGTGAAACCAGTACCATATCTAATTCCAGAACATTTTTATCACCCCCTAAAAACCCCATTATCATTAGCATCATTGTCCAACCCTGCTCCCAGCCCCTAGTAACCACTAATCTACTTTCTTTCTCTATGGTTTTGCTTATTGTGGACATTTCATAGAGTTGGAATCATATAAAAAGAGGCTTTTGTATTTGGCTTCTTTCACTTATCATGCTCTTTTCAAAGTCTATCCATTGTAGAATATATGGTAGAATATATCAATACTTCATTCTTTTTTATGGCTGAATAATAGTCCCTTATATGGCTATACCGCATTTTCTTCAATTCATTAGTTTATGTTAATTGAGGTGTTTCCAGCTTTGCGCTCTTATGAATAATGTTGCTGTAAATATTCACGTACAATTTTTTGTATGGACATGTTTTCGGTTTGAGTGTATACCTAAGAGTAGAATTTCTGAGTAATATGGTAATTTTATGTTTAATTTTTTGAAGATCTGACAAATGCTATCCAATGTGATTGCACCATTTTATATTTCCACAGCAATGTTTGAGGGTTTCCATTTCTCTACATCCTTGTCAATATTTGCTACTATCTGTCTTTTTAAAACATTATATCTATCCTAGTGGTCGTGTGGTGGTATTTCATTGTGGTTTTGATTTGCATTTTCTGGGCTTTCTCTTTCCTGTGATTTTCACCCAGTCTGCCTTTACAGCCCCTACTCTTTTTTTTTTTTTTTAATGTTTATTTATTTGAGAGAGACAGAGAGTAGGGGAGGGACAGAGATAGAGGGAGAATTGCAAGCACGGCCCCGCACAGTCAGCATAGAACTGGATGTCACATTCATGACATCATGACCCCAGGCGAAATCAAGTCAGATGCCTAACCGACTGAGCCACCCAGGCAGCCCAGAGTCCCTACTCTTAACCTCTCTTCTATACCAGATACCACATAAAGAGTAAAAAGTAAAAATCCCCTTTGGACTACCTCTTAATGCCACAGTAACCACTTGTTACAGCTTCAACAGTTTATAATAAATTTATTATATATCCTTATAGACCTTGTCCCTGCATATAAGCACTCTTAGGGTCATTTTAGTTTACTTTTGTTTTTTACATAAATGATGCTGTAATATGCACATTCTGTAATTTGCTTCTTTTTACTCAACATGCTATTATTTTTAAAAGTCTATAAGCATGTATTATGTAAATAAGAATTATTGTAAGTGGAATAATGGCATCTTCTAGATGAGTGAGTACATCTGGATTTCTTCTATAAATTTCTGATTGCTATTTTAGGGTAACAGACTTAAATCTAGTGATTTTGTTAAATCTTAATTGTAAGTTTTAATATTTATATAAACAAGAATGTACATATCTCTAGCCAAAATACCACTTATATTTAGAGAATATGTTATTTCTAAGGAATTCTGGGAACTTAATAGATGCTGATTACTTTAACTATCAAACACTCAGCCCCCCTACCTCCCCTACCTCCAAAAAAAGAAAAGAAAAAAACAAAACTTCAGTGTACTTCTTTTTAACTTAAAAATTTTTTTTAATGTTTATTTTTGAGAGAGAGAGAGACAGAGACACAGAGAGAGAGAGACAGAGCATGAGTAGGGAAGGGGCAGAGAGAGAGGGAGACACAGAATCAAAAGCAGGCTGCAGTCTTTGAGCTGTCAGCACAGAACCTGCCGGGGGGGCGTGAACCCGCGAAGCGTGAGATCATGACCTGAGCTGAAGTCAGACTCTCAACCAAATGAGCCACCCAGGCACCCCCAGTGTACTTTTTAATATATTGCCATTAGAGCTGTTAGCTATGTCTTCTGGAAGGTTTAGTGGGAAGAGGCAACTGTAGAGTTGGGCAGAACTTAGTCTGAATCATACCTAAGCCACTTCCTAGCTGTGTGGCCCTGATCAAATTATTTAGTCTTTCTGTATCCCACAATTTACTCATCTATAAAGTGGGGATAATAAGTCATCATAATAAAAATATCTGAGGTTAGGTTTCCTTATCTTTAAAGTGGGTTGGCTATATCCAACCTGCAGAGCTGTTGTGAAAATTAAATCAATAATTTATGTGAAGTACCATATTGCGTAGCTCGTGGTAGGCAGCTAATAAATGGTGATATTAATTATTGTTTTTATTAATAGTATCATCTTTTATCTTTATGACTTTGGTGAGGAGGCTCATTCAATTCATTGTTTGTTATGCAAAAGGATACTGATAGGCTGAAAAATGTCATAAAGATCTGTAGATCATAGAAATAACCTATTAAGACACTAGAAACATAATGGGTAATCACAGGAATGGGAAGGTGTCAGATAAAGCAGAGGGAAATAACAGTAAAGGATAAGACTGAGATTTGTCTAAAATTATTTCAATTTAGGGGCACCCAGATAGCTCAGTCCATTAAGTGTCCAGCTTCAGCTTAGGCATGGTCTCACGGCTCATGAGTGCAAGCCCTGCATCAGACTCTCTGCTATCAGCACAGAGCCTGCTTTGGATCCTCTGCCTCCCTCCTCTGCTCTCTCTCTCAAAAATAAACATTGAAAAAATAAAAATATTTCAAATCATGTGTGTAAAAATCATAAGATTAAAAGGTAAATGTTAAGAAATTATGAGTCAAACTATGGTAATCAAATGTTTACTGTATAAGGAACTGACACAAATCAGTAAGAAAAACTGTAAGACTATATTGCTTACAACAGTGCTGGTTGTTTTTTTTTTTTAACGTTTTATTTATTTTTGAGACAGAGAGAGACAGAGCATGAATGGGGCAGGGACAGAGAGAGAGGGAGACACAGAATCAGAAGCAGGCTCCAGGCTCTGAGCCATCAGCCCAGAGCCCGACGCGGGGCTCGAACTCACGGACCGCGAGATCGTGACCTGAGCCGAAGTCGGACACTCAACTGACTGAGCCACCCAGGCGCCCCCAGTGCTGTTTTTATAACCCCTCAAACTCAGTGGTTGGAAACTCTCTCACAGGCCTGGGATTTGGAAGAATATAGGCAGGTTTGGCTGGGCTTGCCTTGGCTGCAGGCTGCAGGTTAGGTTGAGGTCTGCTTCATGTTTCTCAATTTGGAGGCTAACCTAAAGGGGCAGTAGGTACTCAGAGTGTGTGCTTCTCCCGGCAATAGCAGAAGAGCAAGTAGACAAGGGGAATGTCTCTTGAGGCCTCCTCCTGGAACTGGTACTGCATCACTTCTGTCCACATTCTATTGGCTAAAGGAGATCACATGACCAAACCCAACAGCAGCGGAGATGGCAGATGTACTCTGCCCTCAATAATGGGTGGTGCTGCAAAGCCACAGGCCAAAGGGCATGGATGTATGATTTTAAAATACGGAGGGCATGGGGCACCTGGGTGGCTCACTCAGTTGAGCATCCGACTTCGGCTCAGGTCATGATCTCATGGTTCATGAGTTTGAGCCCAGCATCGGTCTCCCTGCTGTCAGAGCAGAGCCCGCTTCAGATCCTCTGTCTGCCCTTTCTTGCACTCTCTCTCCCTTTCAAAAAAAAAAATGCAGAGGGCATGAAAAACTGAACAGTGACTCAACATACCACAGACTGCCAAGAAAGTAATAGGTGAAGTAAGATTGACCAAATGAGAAGATAAAGTTATCAGGTAACATGCCAAAAGTTGAATCTCAAAAAATCAAGTTGAAGTAACAATGAGAAATCACTTTTCATCTGCAAAATTAGCAAAAGTATTTCTAAAAATGATTAAA
This sequence comes from Panthera leo, assembly GCF_018350215.1. NCBI lineage: Eukaryota > Metazoa > Chordata > Mammalia > Carnivora > Felidae > Panthera > Panthera leo. The sequence continues at coordinate 25,096,666 of NC_056680.1, forward strand.
CTCAGTCAGGATGAGGTAAAACAAGCAAATAAGTAAAAGATTTTCATTTTTATAGTAATAGTGCAAAGAAACAATGACATCTTTGAAGGTACTTAAAAGCTTGTTATTTATTTTCCTGAGCATGGTTTGAATTCTTGAGAGAATACATCAAAAAGGTAAAATTTGTCCTAAATTTCAATTTCTATGCCTAATACAGCTAACACACACACATGCAAATAATTGTTTTGGATCCCATTTAATTTTTTTAGGAATTCTCTGCCTTTTTAACATAGTTCTAACACTTTTCTCTAATGTACTTCTCCTAGTAATAGTGATTTTCAAATGTTTTAAAGCTTTGGGACCCTATTTGAAGTCTAGAACAAAGTGGGAAAACCATGTGGCAATCAAAGTAGAGATCATCGGAAAATTCTGTTAGCATGGTTACTGTTATTACTCATAAGGATGATCATTACTTGTAAAATTATTATTTGCAGGGATTCACTTGCAAATTGCTAAGAAAACCTTTTCTCATGACAGTATCAGAAGTAAAAGAAATAGAAGTAGGTAAGTAAAGTCCCCTACCTCCTGAGTGTGTAAGTTACAGGGCCAAACATGATCCAGTTCTTGCATATTTAGTAATTTTCAAATGTCCCAAAGCTTGCAGTGCTTTAAATTCACTGCCTTCTCCTTTTCCCACATAGTAGCTAAAGCCTCCCAAATTTCCCTTCTCTCTCTATAATCTCCACCTTTCCATCTCCACCACCCCTACCTTTACCCAGGTAAGGTAAAGGTCAACAACTTCAAAAATACGTATTGCAACTATAGGTAGGTGGGTCCCCTCAATCCGGCCTTTAACTTCACCCCGCATCCTGTTTCTGTCTTCCTAAACCATGGTACAACCCTAGTTTAGTAAACAAACATGGTTCACCATTTCCCACCACATCGTTTTACTTCCTTGGCCTTTTTCAAAGGTTCTCCATAACCTGTATCCACCCCTAATGGGCAGGTCTGGCTGCATAATTTGGGGGGTTCAGTGCAAATTAAAATTGTAGGACTATTGGGCCAAAAATTATTAAGATTTTCAAAATGGCAGCAGCAGAGCATCAAACCAAGTATGGGGCCGTTCTGAACACAGGGTCCTGTGTAACTACAGGGGGTGCATTGTGCCCACAAAGTTGGCCATGCCAACAGTCACCCATCACTGTAGAGAGGCCACCATTCTTGCTGTCCAGCTTCCGAGTCTTCTTACATGTTGTTTCCTCACCTGGAACACCGTCCTCCCAACACCCAGCTCCTGCCCACATTAAGCTTTAGTCTTTTCACAGACCTATTCATGTAGAGGCAACGAGTTGAGAGTTGGTCTTTACATATGTCTGATCCATCCCCTCCTATAGCTTATAGTAGTCCTGACCATCTACAAATCTACAAACGTTAATTTAGACCTTAATTATATGCTTCCATGTGTTATTGTCTTACTGCTTCATTCATTCATTCATTCATTCACCAGATATTGTATGCCAAATATTTGCCATGACTTTGCTAGGCACTGGGTATAGTAAGTCCCAAAACAGCAGAAACCTTGTTTTACTTGTTCACCATTCCATCCCCATAGTCTCACATAGTGATGGGCTCGTGGCAGATACTGAACAAATTGTCGTTGAATAACTGTTAACCAGTATTTTCTCTCCATCATATAGTGAGCTCCTAGAGACCAAGAACTGTTTTTATTTGTTCCAAGACTGCTGATTGAGAACCCGCTATGTGCCACATATTGTTCCAGACACAACACTGTTCTAGACAACTTTCTTTACTTCTTCTATATTTCCTAGCACATTATTATAAGTGAACATTTCCTGATCATTTTGTATTTGCCAGGAATTAGTCTAAGCCTTATCCATTATCTCATTTAATTCCCCCAATGATTCTATGAAATAGGTCCCATTTTATCCCCATTTTATAGATGACAAAATCGAGGCTCAAAGAGATTAAAGAACTGACCCAAAGTCAAAGACCTATTGGGGTTTGAACCCGGGTGACCAGACTCTACATTGCTAGGCTGCCTCCAATGAGTACTTTTTGATTGACTGACTTGACTGAAATAGAGAGCTCAAGGAAGAGTAGTATTGGTGGCTCAATACACCATCAAATAGGGGCTGTGTCCTGTAAAACCACTGTTAGGCAATTTCTTGACCAACACCAGATACAATAGGTGTATGGTTTTTTGCAAGCTTGTAATGTGGTAAATAGGACATAAACTGTGGCATCGTTTACTTCATCATATGAACTTCCAGTCATAAAATGCTAAATAAAAGAGATGCCCACTAGGCTATCCAAGGATGCCTGGAAGAAGAGACCAGACATGAAGCTCCTAAATGTTAACTCTTTACTAGACAGAAGGTAAGCAATAAACTTTTTGGGCTGGGGTTCGGTTGTGGGACTCAGTAATTCCTGTTGACACCAACAAGCTTCCTAAGGCATTAGCAGGGGAAAAGGAGAAGGGTGGGAATAAGAAGACAAGAGAGAGGAAAATGGGAAGGCGTGAGTCTAACGAGATGTGGACTGGTCAGAGCCATCAAGAGCTGCCTTGGCTGCTTGGCCACTGTGGGCTGCTGCCCCAGCAGGAGACAGAACACTTCAAATGAGCTTTAGGGACGCCTGGGTGGCTCAGTCAGTTAAGCATCTATTGACTCTTGATTTTGCCTCAGGTCGTGATCTTGCAATTTGTGAGTTCGAGCCCTGTGTTGGGCTCTGCGCTAACAGTGCTGACAGTTTGGAGCTTGCTTGGGATTTTCTCTCTCTCCCTCTCTCTGCTCCTCCCCAGCTCATGCTCTCTCTTTCTCTCACAATAAATAAAGTTAAAAATAAATAAACAAACAAATAAAATGAGCTTTACATGCAGCCAAAGGCACACGGAAGGGCTTTTAGTCCCATGGGGCTCAGCGAGATAGAGAGGGCAGGTCACCATGTCATACTTTGATTTCTGTTCCTCATCAAGTAAATGGACTCAGCTCCCTGCCTTTGAAAGAAGTAAAAACAAGGCCCAGGTTGATGCTGTGTGCTGGGTTTGGTAATGGGGGATTCATGCGATTCGTGTGATGTGTGATAAGATGCAGGGAGTGAAAGGAGCTATTAACACTGATTAACTCAAAAGTTGACCACCGGCACACACAGCCATTGTTTCCAACAGCACTCTCTAGCGATGGGCTTTGTCTGGCTGGCTTCACAAGAGACAAATGCCATTACAGGAGACCAAATAACCTTATTTAGGCAGCCGTCAGATAATAGAGACGCTCTAGGTATTAGCCTGACTGCATTAGTTTGATTTGTTACTACTGTTCACCTTGTCCTGGGTATTAATGGAGACAAAGGCTTGGAATTACCAGGAGCAGAGATAAGCTGTGGATTAGAGCCTGTGTGTTTTGAGGGAAAGACAATTCTATCTCGGGTTTTCATTTCCATTTCCACCTTGCTTGATTTTTCCTCAAAGTTAAAGTCCAGCTTTTTCCCTGAATATCATTATATTCACTCCAAAGTACTGGCAGTTATAATTGCTTTAAAAAAAAAAGTTACTAACTCATTATTTCCTCTAACAAGATCAATCAGTCTTTATCTTTGGAAATGATTTTGGGGGAAATTCACTTATAATCTTGTATATTATTTTGCTTCTTTGAATATTTTAATATATTACAGACTCACTTCAAAACATTTAATGATATTATGTTATTAGTATCTGAAAATATGTGAAATATCTGAAAGAACATGCATATTATATTCATAGTTACTTCTTTAATATTACAAATTCTAGTATTATTTAAATTTTTTCTGACTTCCAAATGTTATTTTTTATAGATGCATCGTTTCTATTATAAATGATTTCAGTTATAAGTATGTACCTTCAGTTGTAAGCACAACTTATCTCAATGATAGATAAAATTGAATTTTAGACGCATGTAAATAGGTTATATTATGGTCACTAGAGAATTCTGAGATAATGATATTCTAGAGTTATTGTTTCTTTCCTCACCAGACTTTTTATAGGTATGACCAGGTTTTATAACTAAAAAATAAATTTAAGTGCATTATTAGTTATTAATCAATGTTTGTGATATTGTTTCATTTTTTTCAAAGTCTAACACTTTATATAGAAATTTCCCACTCTTCACAGGTTTAATTTCAGGTAAATTCTAGATAAACTATGATTACTCTCTGAAATATCAATTTGTGAAAAGTACTACTTTAAAAATACTTAAGTGTTAATATTGTAAAATAGCTTATAATATGCAGGGCTGAAATCCTCTTCTAAACTAAGCAAACATTAGGAAAGGGATAGAGCTAGATGTCTGACATGGCAAGATGACAGAAAGATGCACAGAATGTTAAGTGTGATGACATTTAAAAAAATAATAAATAGAGGGGCACCTGGGTGGCTCAGTTGGCTAAGCAACCAACTTCAGGTCATGATCTCATAATTCGTGGGTTTGAGCCCACATCCCACACCCGGCTCTTTGCGGACAGGGTGGAGTCTGGTTGGATCCGGTCTTCCTCTCTCTCTGCCCCTCGCCGGCTTGTGCACACACACTATCTCTCTCCCTCTCTCGCAAGAATAAACATTTTTTAAAAAAACTTTTAAAAAAGTAACAAATAGAAATGCGTGTGTATATATATGTATACATATGTACCTGCCTTCGTGCAGAAAAAGAGACATAACAATGTTTAATGATGATTATCTGGGAAGGATGAGGCTTGAGAGAGATTTTCTTCTATTTCTACATTACTTGAATTGTTTACAATATGTAAATATGATGTTTGGGATAAAAATAAAAGACTGTTTAAGAAGCCTACCCATCACGTGACACTTTCCTCTCCAACGCACTCCAGTTGACTTCCAGTCCTCAACTTAATATAACTTCACAGAAACCTAATGAAGAGCAAAGAAAGCTCCCAGTGGATGAATTCTTACTGATATATTTCATAAATAGTGCTTCACATTTTGTATTAGTGAAAGCAGCTCCTTATATTGGGGAAAATGGCCCAATCTGACAGTAGACTTCCTTGGAAAACATGTAATGCCTCTGGTTTTCCAGTGGCTGCCCTTCTGTTCTTCCTCCCTCTCCATCTCAGCAATAGTGGAACAGAATAAGACCATCTATTGCTGACTAGTTGTTGGGACACAGAGCTCTCTATCCCAAATGTGCTCTCCCTAAATGATCTTTTAAAAGCTCTAAAATCTGAGTCACACTCCTTTTCCTCAGTGATAATATGCATACTCCTTTTCACCTTTCTCATGCAATTAAACAAACAAAAATGTATATAGTAGGTATAGATTCAATAATTCAACAAGAATCTTCTACTGTGGTCGTTGCTGGGAAAGAAGAGAACAGAGGAGCAGGAAAGAAAAGGGAAGGGAGAATTCAACTCAATGAGGACAGCTGAAATATAGTTTCCAGGAGACCAAGTCAAAGTCCTCAAGCAAACATTTCAAAGAGCATACCCACTCTGGCCTTCCACTAATTAACTAGAAAACAAACACCCAGACTTCCAGTGGTAGGACTTCTTTTTTGTGATGCAGCTTACCTATTCCTTCCCATCTTTAGTTGATAGGTACAATGGCAAGTGCAAGGAAAATACATAGTTTTTGTCCCAAAAAAGTGCCCTGATTTTTTCTAGCGACTATGTCGCAGCACATACAAAAGGCAGATCAGTTACCTCATCAGTCAACGTATTACTTGTAACAACAAAATATACAGTTGTTTGGAAACCACTAAACTAGAAATAGATATTAGCCCGATGATCATTTTTCCTTTAATGAATGAAAGTAAAACACAACATTAAATAGCTAGGAAAATATTTTAAAATTTGCATGTATTTGCAGCTCAATCCTTTTTGCAATATAATACCAAGGGTATGAATATGACAACTGATGTCTTTCTATCTCTACTTTGGCATAATGATTTTGCTTAAAAAAAAAAAACAGCTTGAAACTGGCATGCTAGAAGGATTTGTATTGATACGTGGTGAGAAAGTTTCACTGCTTTATGTCAGAAATTAAGAGGAGCTAATAATCATGTTTCAAAATGCACTTGAAGAAAACTAATTGAAACAGAGCATATCTTTGTGCCATTCTCCAGATTATTTCACTTGAATTATTCTGTAAATAGAATCCAGCTTGTGGAGTCACTTAGTCATGAGCTTGCTGATTTTAGCGAACTAGTTTCTTAGATTAAATTTGCTCACTTAAAAAATAGCTGGCTTTTTCTGAAAATGTTTATTAAAATATATAGAAAAGGCCTTTATTGTAACTAAAAGTGCCCATGTATAATAGGTACCATGTTTTAATAGTGAATATTTACAATATATTTTCGGGAGAAAAATGACAACACTCAGATTAAATGCAGAAAAGATCACATTTTTAAAATTTGATATCTCCATTGATTCCTCGGGTTCTGCAATTGTAAAATAATCTCACGTGGTCAGTTTTCCGTCTACTCCAGGAGATTCGTGTTGAAATTTTTTTTCGCCATTAGAAACTGTGATTCTCTATGGGACCTTTTCAGCTTTGCACGCCGATTTTGGAACCAGATCTAAAATTAAGGAAAAATAAAGTAGATCTCAGGAACATTATTTTACTATTCTTAACATTTCCATCATCACAGGTAACAGCTAAGTTTGAAAATTACCTGGATTCTGTCTTCCTCTAGATTCAGTTTTCGAGCTAAGTCTTCTCTGATATCAATGCCAGGATAGCAGTTTACTCTAAAGACATTTTCCAACACTTCAATCTATGAATAAGGTAATAGTTACATAAAATGTTGATATTTCGTATGTCATTATAAAATGGGCTTTAATTCGTATAGCAAAATAATTGTATTTACATCTTGGGCAATTAATCTATATATGCCTTTTACATTTTTTAAATGACTATCCAGAAACTGTCAAAAAAAAAAAAAAAACAAAAAAAACACCTCCATAGAGTCTATTGTTTCGTTAACAAGGCTTCTAAACTGAGATCCCAAAGTGATTGGGCTTTTGCCCAACAGGGTGTTAGTTAAAACCTTTGTATTATCATTACTGCTTGAAAAAACTTCCCACCTGGTTTTGAGTAAAAGCGGTTCTTGGTCTTCGTCCTCTATACCAACTCAGTTCTCTTTTCAAAGACAGTCTTTCTGAGGGTGAAAAGTAATTTTCACATTTCAAAAATCTTTCTTCTGGCACTGGACGATCCACAGTATAAGGGAATGAGATCCCGTTAGGAAGGCTCGGGATATGTACACATAGGTTAATATCTTTCCCTAAAAGCAGAAAAATAAACTCCATCTTAGATGTCCAAACCTGTATTCCACAAAGTTCTATAAGAAGGAATTTCAGGAAGTTGTCTTTAATTTTCCTGGGGAAATTCCTCTGGGTTTCACAAGAGAACTGACCTCTCATCAACCAAAAACCAAAAAGCAAACAAAGATGGAGATCCTGCCTTGCTGCTAGAGAACATTTTGATCTCTGAATGTCATGTATTTTTTCAGTGAAAAAATAGAATATCTGATGTGTCAAATACAAGAGACCTTCTGAAATAAATGCAGGTTCTTGGCATTTCCTGTGAACGAACTTTATACTCCCTTGGATCTAAGGCCAATTCTCTTTTCATTTCCTATAGAACTCAGCTGGAGGCACTGAAAGTCCTAGATACTTCGGTTATGTAATTGGATGAAACTGCAGTTTTTCTCTAACTCTACGTAATATGAAATAAAGGCCAAAATAAACACTGCAGACGAAATAACAAAGAATTTAAAAAATTAACTTGTGGTGTACCTGAGGAGCCGCAGGTGTCTGCCCAGGGCCTGTGGGGTTTCATTGATGGAACACAGTCTTTCTTCTGGTCCAATCCCAAAATGCTCTCAATTGAAAAGGAGCAGGGCGAGGGTTTGCTTTCCCCGTGCCGAGCCCCTTCCTGTAGGCTGGGAGACATCCTCGAGTGGGCTGCACAGAACAGCGGCTCTGGCCTCTCCTTGCTTCTTGGCTGGCTCTGCCCCATGTGTACAGGGCTGGGATCTTCCTGTGGTTCACCTCCTGGCTCCGCTGACAAGGGGGCTGGATTTAGAACGTCACTAATTAAAATCCTGTCTTAGAAAGTTTTAGCATGTCAATGAACACTCTCCCAGCCAGCAGCTTGAGGAGTTAATTGTTTATTTGTTTGCAAGTAATTAGCAACTAATGGCTACACCAGGGGGGCCACCTACAGGGACAAAAAGTGTTATCTCTCCTAAGCAGAACACAGACTTAACTTTCTCGAAAGAAGTGATGCACAAACTAGCACTCCTCTTTTATTTGAAATCATTAATGTATAAAATCATGCCTTTTATTCTGAAGTTTATACCTTCATGGTCTCCAGTTACCTAAACACACAGGCAAGATAGGAGAGCAGTCAAGTAATAAATAATCTAATTTAAGTGAATTTTCTTCCAAGGAAATTGGAAAAAATAATAATCTCTTAATGCTATTACGGTAATTCCAATGAAAATGCCTGTTTTTCATATGCATATGTAATAGTGAATGTTGTCAATGAAAACACAATAGTATTTGGAGTGCAGCATACCGGAAAAGGTTGGCAATGTTATTAACACTGAGTGTAATTGTCTTCCAAGTGCCTGGATTAATTCATAAGGAACAGTTGCACCAAGTATTTTAAATAATTAATGAGCTAATTCCATTCTTTCATCTTTTCTTTTAAATGAGACAGATACAAGTTTATGTGAAGATCATATGTAACCACCTGCAAGTAACTTAAAAGCATGACTGTTCAAACTAAAAGGAAGAATTTCTCTTCCCAGCAGGGTTGTTTCAAAGAACAGAGCATGATTCACTGTATTTTCTTAAAGAAGAATTTCCCTGTGTTGATTTTTTGAGGGGCTGGGAAGTCTTCACGAAGACAATAAGATTTGTGAAAAATAACCAAGAACAGAATATTTTCATTTCATCCTCCTAAGAAAACTTGAAATTAAAAGAGAAATGCAGCTGCTAATTGGGAAGACTGTGAAGTAAGCACACCCTCAGATAGTGCAATATTTTTAGTCCTTGTACTCTGTGGCTCCTCTTTTTCCAGTACCTTCTTGAGGATAAATTTAAGAGTTCAACTTTATCCAGGATTTAAACAACTATGAGACAATTCTTCAGGGAAGAGGAAAAGTAGTCTCCACTCATAGAGGAAATGGACTCTACAGGATGGAGCTCAGCTTCATCTGATTTTATCCTATCATGAGGTACAAATATTGAACTAAATTCCTCTTTAAGCAACTTCTAGAATGAACAAAGGATTCACATACAAAACATCAACAGGCACACAGAAGGATGGGTTTATAAATACAGGTGTAAAGCCATTGTAAGAATGAACAAACTAGTAAACATTTAATGCCTCATGGAGGTTTTGCCTCTAGCGTCTTGGAATGTAGACTGTGTGAAGGAGGGTGACCTTACCCTGAGGAAGACTTGGAGGAAGAGAGAGAATTCAAGACCTTCACAGATTCCTTTCTCTTGAGACATTCATCCATCCACCTGTTCATTCCACTATTGGTTGAGCATCTACTCAGTACCAGAAAGAACAGGATCCTTGCCCTCATGAAGCTCACAGTGGTATCGGGTGGGGTAGGGGTGGGGAGCAAACAATATTTGTAACAGTAATTATAAGTCAGTAAATTACCTCATATGTTAACTGGTGATGAAAATGGAAAAAGGAAGCGGTGAGCCAGGTAAGCCGGCTCATCAGTGCAGGAGGTGGAGATCCTGAAATCCTAACCTCACAGATTAGTGCCCTAGTGCACAAATTGCAATGCTCCTACAGCATACACTGAAGCAACTCTAATCCCCAATTTCTTCTTTATCAACAAGGACATTCCAATATCTTTACTGTTTGAGTTGACTTTATCTGGACTTACATAATACCATTTTATATATGGATGGTAGATGAAAATAAAAGGCAGGAAAGAATTTCTCTAAAAATATCAGGGAAACATTTTCTTATATATTTATTCAACAAATTTTATAGAGCACTTACTATGTGCTAGACACCATTCTAGGTGCTAGATATCAGTGATGAACAAGGTAATTTCAGAGAGGGATAAACTCAATGAGAGGAAGAAACAAAATGTCAACCTCTCCCATTTACTACCTTTTGCCTTATTACGTTTTATATCTGTTTATTATGTTTGTTTTCTATTATCTGTTTCCTATCGCTAGAATTTTTGTCTTTTTGTTCATTCCCTAGCATCCAAAAACAGTGCTTGGCTCATACTAGATGAAAGAATCTCATTGTTTCTTTTTGCATTCCTTCAAGTAAAGTTGGGCATTTATTTCTTCATGTTTTTCAGCCAATACGTGCTCTTTCTATTGTGAAATGATGGCTTATGTCTGTCTTAGTCTGTTCAGGCTGGTCTAACAAAATACCACAGACTGGGTAGCTGATAAACAACAGAAAGTTATTCCTCACAGTTCTGGAGGCTGGAAGTCTGAGATCAGGGCACTGGCATGGTTGGGTGAGGGCTCTCTTCCAGGTGGCAGATTTCTCCTTATCTTCACATGGCAGAAGGGGCTAGGGAACTCTCCAGGACCTTTTATAAGAAACTAATCCCATTCATGAGGGCTCCGCCCTCATGACCTAATCACCTCCTAAGGGCTCCCACCTCCTAATACCATCACAAGGGGTATTAGGATTGCAACATATGAATTTTGGTGGGACACACACATTCAGACCATAACATGTCCTTAGCCCATTTTGTTTTAAACTAGGGTATTTTTTTGGTTGTTGTTTCTTAATGATAAGAGTTTTTCATATATTAAAAGATGATAACTCTTTGGTATGTGTAATAAATATTTCCCCCATTTTGCCCTTGATATTTTGACTTTATTGATGCTTTTTTTTCTCGTATGAAGCTTCATATAGTAAAATGTGTTGATATTACCCTTTATGATTTCTACCTTTAAAAAGGGCCTTTCTGGCTCCATTGATGGTAGTAATGAAGTAGCTTCTATTGTACCTACCCTCCCACAGATACAAATTATAAACTCTGGACGAAATGCTTCTTAAAACTACCCCAAAGTACTGAAAAGTAGTCCCAAACAGGGAAAATACATTTAGAAGAGATAAATAGCACTGGGTGAGCTTTCCATTTTTATGGCTTTTTGTCTGAAAGCAGGCACCAGTCAACACTATGTGGGAGGATGTACAATCTTATTGGCTTAAGGAACCAAAGGAGAGAGGTCAAGTCAACCACAGCAGCTAGGAAGTGACAGAGAATCCTAGGAAGGAAAGAGATACAGGGAAAGGCCCCAAATTCTGCATATAAATTCTGCCCAAATCCCCGGATGACTTCTGAATTTGGCATGCACATGGAAAACACCAAACATCTCAGCTAATCCTAAAATGATTGAACAAAAATTTCAACCGATGACGACCACAAAGGAAACAGAGCTTAGATACAGTTTGAGCACAGACTGATAAAACAAAACAAACAAACAAACAAACAAATGCAAATCAACATTCTTCAGACAGATAAAATAGAATCTGGAGACTATAAATATCATTTACAGAGTCCAGGATACAACACAACATTATTAGCCATATGAAGAAACTGGAAAATGTGTCCCATATTGACAAGAAAATGCAATCAATGGAGACAGATCCAGGGGTGATACAGATGTTGGAATTAGCTGACAAGTTTTGAGAGCAGTAAATGTAAAGATGCTTAAGGACATAAATGAAAATGTGCTCATAATGAATGTACAGACAGTATCCATCATCAGAGAAATAATAACTACAAAAAAATCAAATGTAACTTCTATTACTGAAAAATAAAATATGAGAGATAAGAAATTCACTGGGTAGGCTTAACAGTATATAGGAGATGCCAGAAGAGTCAGTGAACTTGAAGATATATTAATGAATATGATCTGATCTGAAGAATACACAGGAAAAAACATTAAAAATAACATCAGCAGAGTCTGAGTAACCTGTAAGACAATAAAACAATATCTAGCATATGTGTAATTGGAATTACAGAGGGAGAAATAGAGAAGATATGGTAGAAAAAATATTTGAAGAAATAATGGCTGAAGTTTTCCAAAATTTGGTGAAAGACATAAATTTATAGTTTCAAGAAGCTCAAAGAACCTCAGTAGGATAAACACAAGCAAAACTACATCTAGGTATATCATAGTCAAACGGATAAAACCAAAGATAAAGAGGAAAATTTGAAAGGATTCAGAGAAAAATGGTATATTATATACATAAGAATAACAATATGATTTGACTGAGTTCTCATCAGAAACAATGGAGGCCAGAAGACAATGAAACATCTTTAAAGTGCTAAAAGGAAAAATAAGCTTTTCAACCCAGAATTCTATATCCAACAAAAATATCTCAGAAAATGAAAGCAAAAGAAAGACATCTCAAGATACATAAAAACAAAGAGATTTATCACCACCAGACCTGTACTACAACAAAATGACCAGTATGACCTCCACTGTTAGGTGTTATGGGGCACTGTGGGTTCTGCTTTGATCTTTTGGATAGCTCTCTCCAGGGGAAGCCAGCCACCATGCCCTGAGGACACTTAAGTAAACCTGTGGAAAGCCCACATGGAGAGGAATTGAAGTTTTTGCCAACAGTCAACACCAAGTTGCCAGGTATGTGAGTGAGTCACTTGGGAAGTGAATCCTCCAGTCCTAGTAAATCCTTCAGATGAATGAAGCCCCAGCTGACATCTGACCACAATCTTAATGGATACTCTCAGACAGGACTGGATATCCAAATCACTCCTGAATTTCTGACACAAAGAAACTGTGAGAGGTATTAAATAAACACTACTGTTTTAAACCACTTTTAGTTGATTTGTTATACAGCACTAGATAATTTACATAAGCCTCCATCGTAAGAAACTGGGTTGGGGTGGGAGGACAAAATAATATCATAGTTAGAAGAAGAGAAAAAATATAAGAGCAGAAATGAATAAAATCTAAAACAAACAAAGTTGGTCTTCTGAAATAATCAACAAAATTGATAAAACTATAGGCAGACTAATCAAGAATAAAAGAAGGGTGCCTAGCTGGCTCAGTTGGTAGAACATGCAACTCTAGATCTTGGGGTTGTGAGTTGGAGCCCTGTGTTGGATGTATAGATTACTTAAAAACAAAATCTTTAAAAAAAAAAAAACAAAAGAGAGAACACAGAACACAAATTACTAATATCAGGAATAAAGAGGTGATATTACTATAGAGACTACAGATCATTAAAAAGATAAAAGAATATTATTAACAACTTTATACCAACAAATTCAACAACTTACACGAAATAGATAAAAATCTTGAAACAATATGATTACCAAAATTGAGACAAGATGAACTAGAATATATGACTGCTTGGATATCTATTAAAGAAATTATTTCACACACAAAAAACTCCAGGCCCAGATAACTTCATTGGTGAAATTTATCAGATATTTAAAGAACAGTCTTATACAAATACCATCTTACACAAACTCCTTCATAAAATGGAAAGGGACCCTCCTAAATTCATTGCATGAGTCCTGAATAACACTGATAACAAAACATTTCCAGAAAAATTATAGACAAATATCCCTTAGGAACACAGACACAAAATCTTTAAGACCTTAGCAAATAGAATATAGAAACACAAAAAAGATAATAAATTATGACCGAGGCTTTTCTCAGAAAGGAAAGGATGGTTTAACATTCAAAAATCAATGTAATTAACCATTAATAGAAAAAAAGATAATCATGTGATCGTTTTATCAGATGCAAAAAAATACTCATTTGTGACTGTAAAAAATCAGCAAATTAGGTTTAGAAGTAACTTCCTCAATATGACAGAGGGCATCTATAGAAATTGTCAACTAACATTTATTTGTTTGTTTACTTATTTATAAAGCTTATTTATTTAAATAATCTCTACACCCAAAATGGGGCTCTAACTCACAACCCCAAGATCAAGAGCTATGCACTCCTCTGAATGAGTCCACTGGGTGCTTGTTCTAAACATCAAATTTAATGGTGAAATATTGGGGTGTCTGGGTGGCTCAGTCAGTTAAGTATCTGACTCTTGATTTTGGCTCAGGTCATGATCTCACGGTTTGTGAGTTTGAGCCCTGCACTGGGTTCTGCATTGACAGTGCAGAGCTTGTTTGGGATTCTCTCTCTGCCCCTCCCCCACTCACACATGTACTCTTGTGCTCTCTCTCTCAAATAAACTGGTGAAATATTGAATGCTTTCTCTCTAAGAATAGAAACAAGCCAAGGATGTTCACTTTCAGTATTTCTATCCAACACTATATTGGATCTAAGCCAGTGTAATAAGACAAGAAAAAGAAAGAAAACTCATATAGATCAGAAAGGAAGAATTAGGGGTGCCTGGGTGGCTCAGTCGGTTGAGCATCTGACTTCAGCTCAGGTCATGATTTCGTGTTGATGAGTTCAAGCCCCGTGTCAGGCTCTGTGCTGACAGCTCAAAGCCTGGAGCCTGCTTCGGATTCCATGTCTCCCTCTCTGTCTGCCCCTCCCCCGCTCATGCTCTTTCTCTCTCTGTCTCAAAAATAAATAAACATTAAAAAAAAATTTAAAAACAAAGAAAGGAAGAATTAAACTTCTCTATTCACAGATGACATAATTGTTTACATTGAAAAATCTTAAGAATCTACAAAATAGATACTAAAACTAATATGTAAATTTAGCAAAATCATAAATCAAAGGTAAATACACAAAAATCAATTTAATTCTATATGTTAGCAGCCAACAACAAAACATATACCTGCTATGATCCAGCAATTCCATTTCTAGAAAAATAAAAACATATGTCCACAAAAAGCTTGCATGAGAGGGGTGCCTGGGTGGCTCAGTTGGTTGAGTGTCCGACTCTTGATTTTGGCACAGGTCATGATTCCAGGGTCATGGAATCAAGCTCTGTGTTGAGCTCTGAACTGAGTGTAGAACCTACTTAAGCTTCTCTCTCCCCCCTGCTCATGCTCTCTTTTTCTCAAAAAATAAAAATGAAAAAACTTGCGCAAGAATATTCACAGAAGCTCTATTCATAATAGTCAAAACTGGCAGGTAGGTATCTATCAACAGGAAAGTGGCTAAATAAACTACAGTATAGTTATACAAATTGAATACAATTCAGCAATATAAAGGTATATACTACCAATGTATGTGACAACATTGATGAATGTCAAAAACATTATGCTAAGTCAAAGGAGCCTTATACAAAAGAATATCTATGGTATGATTTCATTTATATGATGTTCAAGAACAGACAAAATTAGTTCGTATTGAAAAAAATCAGAAAGGGGTGCCTCGGTGGTTCAGTTGGTTGAGCGACCGACTTTATCTCAGGTCGTGATCTCACGGTTTGTGAGTTCAAGCCCCGCGTCGGGCTCTGTGCTGACAGCTTGGAGCCTGGAGCCTGCTTCAGATTCTGTGTCTCCCTCTCTCTCTGCCCTTCCCCCACTCATGCTCTGTCTCTCTCTGTCTCAGAAATAAACATTAAAAAAAAGTTAAAAATAACAACAACAAAAAAGAAAAAAATCAGAAAGTGGAGGTAAAGGTGGGGACTAAATGGGAAGCAGAATCAGGAAACTTAGAGGGTGATGGCAATGTTCTAGGGTTTGTATTACATAGATGCAAGCATTTGTCAATATTTATTGATTGGTACTCTTTAAGATTTGTTCACTTCACTGTATATAAAATTTCATCCATTAAAGCATAAACAAGTATTGAACTAGATGGTGAATGATATGCATTTGAAGAATTTAGGGGAGAAATATACACACACACACACACACACACACACGCACATACATACATATACATATCTGCAACTTGCTTTAAAATGCATTTACTAATAAAATTAAATAAATTGATGGATGGACATGTGATTATTAAACATTATAATTATAGATCAAAGGACTTCTAATCCAGTAGAATTTTCTAAGCTGATGTAAATGTTCTATATCTGCATTACCCAATACGGTTGCTACTAGACACATGTGGCTAGTGAGCACTTGAAATGTAACTAGTGCAACTGAGGAAATGAATTTCAAATTTAATTTTATTGTAAATTATTTAAATTTAGATAGCAGATGTGGCCACTGGCTACCATTTTGGACAGCACAGACAGAACATTTCCATCACTGCAGAAAGTTCTGTCAGACAATGTTGGTCTAGAAGCACAGAACAATATTGAAAATAGTGATGATGACAACAGACCTCCTTGTTTTGATTCTGACAGGAGAACAGTGTTCCACCATTAATATGATGTCTACTATGGGTTTCTAATAAATGGTACTTATCTAGAGTAATGTTATAATGAATACAAACAAAATATCTATAGTGCTTTATAGCTTCTAAAGCATTTAAAAAATATTTGTATTTAATCCTTTCACAAATCCTCTACTCTTGTGGTTGAGAAAACAGAAACTGAGAGTTCAATTGTATATTACCACCAACTAGCAAGTGGTAGAGACTTGACTCAGATTTCTGTCTCCAAATTCCCTTTTCTACTGACTTTATCAATTAATGTCCACAGTAACATAGTCATCAATGATCTCATGATATAAACAGCAAAAGGTATGATAAGAAAAGGTTGTGAAAAGTTGGATATGACATATCCTCAATACCTTTTAACACTTATTTTGATATAAGAAAAGCCTGACACATTGACATTGAAAATTATAGGAATCATAAAATTGGGCAGTCTACCTTTTAAACATCTATATGTACAAAGTGAAGTAAAAATTGAAAGGTTTATGTTTTATTTTAGTAACTTGTATATCTACCCAGGTTTTGCTAACAATTTATTTTCTAACTGTTTATTTCAAGTAACTCCCATATCACTAACATCAGAAAAATGTTCAATGTCTTAGATGTTTTAGCAGAGTTTTACAAATCAGCTATACAGTTATTATGCTCATGGTCTGTGAACATAAGAGAGAAACACAATAAGCAAATCTTTAATGACTCTTGCCTCTTACTTTTGCATAGGAATTACACTGTTCTATTTGGGACTATTTTTAATTGCTAAAATGTTTTCTAAAGCAATGTAATTTTTTGCTGTTATACCTTCAGTATCTCCTAGAACAGTGGCAAAGTACACATTCAATAAATATTTGTGTATGAGTGCATAAATGGATGGATGGATGCGTAGAACTAGGAAGAGGTGACATTTGTAAACTGAACAGGCAATGTAAATGCTGTGGGTTTACGACTGTTGTCGTTCAATGTGTTCAGGTACTCCCAGTTTTCTATGAACTATTGATGTATCACTCCAGTGTAATCCACAAATTAGAAGACATTTTGGCATTCTGTAACTAAAATTTAATAAGAAGGAAGATGGGGGATTTGTTTTAAAAATCGGAGCGTATGTGCACTGATACAATATTGTGTACCGACTATACTTACATAAGAAAAATTAAAAATCTAAATTTAGAACCAAAAAATCCCGAGTCATATTGAACAAACAGTTCACAGCCTTGGCACTCAGTCATTCCTAAGGCCCTCATCTGCCATTATTGCTACCGGAAATGCACAGTATCTTTCCCAGTGATTCAGGAGAGTTGGGAAGGTTTCATACACATTTTTTTCCCCCCTAGCACTATCACAGTGCCCATCACACAAGAGATATTAAATAAAGGTTTGTTGAATGAGTTCATTTTCTTTATAATATTAGAACAATGTTCAACCTTTGTTCTTCTGAAATCTCAAAAGAGTAGTTTCATAGTTTTACATTATGAAATCCGTCAAAATTCTTTTCAGTATAGTGTCTTGTACATACCATGCCCTTAAAATCATCTGAAACACAAATGCATTTTTATTTTTAAAAGATTCATTCAGGGCGCCTGGCTAGCTCAGTAGGCTAAGAATCTGACCCTTGATTTAGGCTCAGATCATGATCCCACAGTTTCGTGGGTTTGAGCCCTGCATCAGGCTCTGCACTGCTTGGGATTCTCCCTCTCTCTACCCTTCCCCGCTTGCACTTTCTGTTTCTCTCTCTCCCCAAAAAATAACAAAAACAAAAACAAACAACACCCCCAAAACTTTAAAAAATGATTCAATCTCACAGTACATAGAATAAGATATGATCATCTCCTTCAATTCTACCCCATTCTTATTCCCCAACCTACTATTGGCTACCACTACTAACAGTTTATGCTTCTCTTTCCTGCCTTTTTAAATTTATTATTATTTTTTTAATATTTTATTTTTATTTTTGAAAGAGAGAGAGAGAAAGAGAGACAGCGCAAGCAGGGGAGGGGCAGAGAGAAGGAGACACAGAATCCAAAGCAGGCTCCAGGCTCTGAACTATCAGCGCAGAGCCTGACGCTGGGTTTGAACTCAAAACTGGCTTAATCTACTGAGCCACTCAGGTGCCCCATTCCTGCCTTTTTAAAGTGCTTTGGTATAATAGGTGGGTGCACACACATATTTTTATCGACATGGAGGCAGACATATGAATTGTTCTGCAGTGGGCTTCCCCAACATTGACATGACACTATGTCAGCACATACAGTTCTGTCTCACTCTTCAACAGCTGCTTGGCACTTACATCAGGTGGATGAACAGTAATTTATTGAATTATATCTCTGATAACGGGCACTTAGGGTAGTCTCCAACTTTTTAAACTATTATAAACATTATAGCATTGAATACCTTATACATACATTTTAGCATACATGCGTGAGTATTTCCATGAAAAATTTCTTTGAAGAGTATATTATTTTTTTTTGGTGGATGCTGTCATGTTTCCTTTTAAGAAATATTTCCCAATGAACACTCCCACTCCGTCTAGTCCTTGCCCTTCTGTTCTCGGCAGATTAACAGTAGGAACAAGAAAACTCAGGGCTGGGCTAAATTAGACTTAGGTTTTCCCTAGACACAATATTCAAAGATGAAACAGTTTTGGATTTAGGGCTTTGAGGGGTTCAGGCCTACACTTTAGTGCCGTTTAATCTAATCATTGCAGATTAAATGAGAGTTATCAGTCAACCTTAAGACCGGTTTGTTACTTATAACATTGTTTCTGGGACAAGAATGTTATGGTTCTTATGTAAAAAACAAAAAACAAAAAACAAAAAACAAAAAAAAACCCTTTTAAATCACAACAAACATTTATTAAACTTTAGCATATATATATCAAGGGTGCACTAGGTAGCCAGGAGATGAAATTGTTTCTGTCCTCAAGAAACTGGTGATCAAGGTGATAGTAATTAACTTTGTTATAGGTGTGAGAATGTGATTACAGTTCTGTTAAAAAAAAAAAAAAGCTCTTGTAAAAAAGATTCTACTTTAGTATTTATAGATAGAATTTCAAGATGTCTGGGTTTTGCTTTAAAATATTTCAGGAAAACAAGGGGCGCCTGGATGGCTCAGTCAGCTAAGCGTCCAACTTCAGCTCAGGTCATGATCTCATGGCCCATGAGTTCGAGCCCCGCATCGGGCTCCGTGCTGACAGCTTAGAGCCTGGAGCCTGCTTCGGATTCTGTCTCCCTCTCTCTCTCTGCCCCTCCCCCACTCACACTCTGTATCTCAAAAAAACAAACAAACAAACAAACAAAAAACCAGGAAAACAAGAAAACACGGAGAGAATTAAAACAAGTGTTGCAAATGTTAAGTGTTGAATCGAAGTGATGGGTGGATGTGGATTTATTATGTCTTATTATGTGTAATGACTAGAGATATAATAATGTAAATTCATTATTTTACCTTAAAAAAAGATTTTATTTTTAATTAATCTCTCTACCCAACCAACATGGGGCTTGAACTCATAACCCTGAGATCAAGAGTCCTATGCTCCACCAACTGAGCCAGCCAGGCACCCCTCTCTCTACCTTTGCAAATATAAATAATATTCTCATTCTTCTAGAAACACCAATATATAAATACAAAATTTCAATATAATAAAATAATAAAGATATATGCACAAGAGGTTATGAAAGCAGAAAAGGACCCAAATCTGTTTAGGTGGGACTGAGCAGGACTGAGAGTATAAGAGCCCAACTCCTGTATCAAACTATCTGGGTCCAAATTCCAGTACCTCCTCTTTTTAGTTGTGTGATATTGGCACGTAACTTGGCCACTCTGTGCTCAGTTTCCTGTATAATAAAATGGGGATAATTATAGTACCTAATTGAGGATCAAATGAGATAGCTTGCAAAGTCCTGAAACAGTGCCCAATACATAGTAAACATGAAAGTGTGTTTTATAATTTATTACCATTGTCAATGTTACTATGAAGGCTTTTCAGAGATGTCTTGAGGCAGAGATTTTTTTTTAACGTTTATTTATTTTTGAGACAGAGAGACAGAGCATGGACGGGGGAGGGTCAGAGAGAGGGAGACACAGAATCCGAAACAGGCTCCAGGCTCTGAGCTGTCAGCACAGAGCCCGACACGGGGCTCAAACTCACGGACTGAGAAATCATGACCTGAGCTGAAGTCTGCCGCTTAACCGACTGAGCCACCCAGGCGCCCCAGAGGCAGAGATGTTTTAAGAAAAGCAACATAGGGGCGCCTGGGTGGCTCAGTCGGTTGAGCTTCTGACTTAGGCTCAGGTCATGATCTCACCGTCTGTGAGTTTGAGCCCCGCGTCAGGCTCTGTGCTGACAGCTCAGAGCCTGGAGCCTGCTTTGGATTCTGTGTCTCCCTCTCTCTCTAACCCTCCCCCGCTCATGCTCTCTCTCTGTCTCAAAAATAAAATAAAACATTAAAAAAAATTTTTTTTTTAAAAAAAGAAAAGCAACATAACTTAAGGCCAATCAGATGTAGGTGTGTGTGTGTGTGTGTGTGTGTGTGTGTGTATGTGTGTGTATGCGTGTGTGGAGAGAGGAAGTTAACGTGATCCCATATTTCTAGCTTAGGTGACCAGATGGATGATTACATCATTAACTAAGAAGAGAATATAGATGAAAGAGAGTTTGTCACTTTCAAATTGTATTTTTAATCATATAAACAAATGAGCAAGTATACAACAAACTGAATTACCTTAGAATTAAAATACAGTTCTGAGAATGAGAAGGTAAAGTACTAATGAAAATTGGCAACATTAAACGTAAAATGGTAAAGATTCTAAAAATACTTTAAGGGCTAACTTTATCTAGAATAGTAAACATTATTGTTATATACCTCATACACATAACCTAAATAAGTGAGGTCATTTGGGTGCTAGAAGATACCTGGAAATAACATCATTCCAGAAATCCAACAACTCAGATATTAATGGAATTGCCTTAAAAATATATATTTCTCAAAGGTTATAATCAGATAAGGTAGCTGTCATGGTTACTGATGACTCCTTCCACATAAGTACTACTTGGGAATTCTCAGCAGTGTCTGGGTCCCCATTAAAGCAGACACTGTTTAGGGGACAGGGGCAGAAAAGAGCAGAAATGATCTCTGGAATATCTTACTTCGAGTGCCCCAAAGTCTTGTCCCTTACCCACAGTTTCTTCTATTAGCCATGATACCTATTTACTTAATCATCTCTCTTTAGAATTTGAAAAAATTTAAGGAAAAAATAAGCAATTTAGTAATGTATCATGCCACTGGCCTATTCATGATTATAACTATTACCAGTTTTCATTTTAATTTTTAATGTTTTCTACTTAATTTTGAAACAATCTCAGATCTCCAGAAAAGTTGCAAGTACAGTACAAAATTTCTCTCCAGTCATTTGAGAGTAGTTGCTGATATGATGCTTCATCACCCCTGTATACTTCAGAGTGTTTTCCTGCAAGCAAGGATATTCTCCTACATAATCACAGGAAAAGCATCAAAGTCAGGAAGTTAACACTGACATATCACTATCATTTAACCATCAAACTCCATTCAAGTTTCACCATTGTCCCAAATGACATCCTTTACAGCAAAAGGATACAGTTCAGAATCACACATTGCTTTCAGGTCTGTCTCTTTAGTCTCCTTCAATTAGCAACAGATGCTCAGTATTTCCCTGATTTTTTTTTTTTTAATTTTTTTTTTAATGTTTATTTATTTTTGAGAGAGAGACAGTCTGAGCAGGGGAGGGGCACAGAGAGGGAGACACAGAATTTGAAGCAGGCTCCAGTCTCTGAGCTGTCAGCACAGAGCCTGACGTGGGGCTTGAACCCATGGACCGGGAGGTCATGACCTGAGCCACAGTCAGCCACTTAACCGACTGAGCCACCCAGGTGCCCCAGTATTTCCTTGATTTTTCATGACCCGGACACTTTGAAGATTACAGTCCGTTACTTTGTGGAACATCCTTCATTTAAGGTTTGTTTGATGTTTCCTTATAATGAAATTCAGGTTAAGTATCGTTGGCAGGATGTCCACAGAAAACATGCTACGTTCTTTTCATTGTTTGCTATCAGATAGCACATGACTTTTATTTAGCCCATTACTAGTGATGTTTAACATTGAGCATTTGATTAAGATGCTTCCTCACTATGAAGTTATTCTTTTCCCCTTTATAACACAGTATTGGCGGGGAGGTACTATAAAGTAGTATGAATATTCTGTAATAATATTCTTTACAAACTTTCTATTTATTCATTTGCTTATATCAGGATGGACTCATTTTATTCAATGAGTTATAATTTCATTATTTTTTGTGATGTTGAAAGTTTTCCTGATTTTCCCTGTTGATGGCTGCTAACTGATCAGGGTGGTAGCTGCTGAAGGTTTGTGGCTGTGGCAGTGGCTTAAATAAGACAATGAAGTTTGCCGCATCAGTTGACTCTTTCACTTGAGCACTTAGAGGCCATGGTAGGGATATTAACTGACCTAATTTCAGTATTGTTGTGTGTCAAGGGATAGGAGAGGGATAGTGGGGAGCGGTTGGCGGAACAATTAGAACACAGACAGCATTTATGGATGAAGTTTGCTGTCTTATATGAGCATGAATCCTGGCACCCCAAAACAATTAAAATAATAACATCGAAGATCACTGATCACAGATCACCATAATGAATATAATAATAATGAGAACATTTGAAATAATGTCACAGTTACCAAAATGCAACACAGAGACACAAAGTAAGCAACTGCTTTTGGAAAAATGGCACTGAGACTTGACACAGCGTTGCCAGAAACCTTCAATTTATAAAAAACACAATATCTAGGGTGCCTGGGTGGCTCAGTTGGTTAAGCGTCCGACTTCGGCTCAGGTCATGATCTTGCGGTTTGTGAGTTCAAGCCCAGCGTCGGGCTCTGTGCTGACAGCTCAGAGCCTGGAGCCTGTTTCAGATTCTGTGTCTCCCTCTCTCTCTCTGACCCTCCCCCGTTCATGCTCTGTCTCTCTCTGTCTCAAAAACAAATAAACGTTAAAAAAAATTTTTTTTTAAAACACAACATCTGAGAAGCACGATAAAACAAAGAGCGAAAAACAAGGGATGCATGTAATTCCAAACTAGCACCATAAGGGTCATTCTAACTTTGTCCCTTTCCATACTTGTAATTCCCTTCTCTGACAGCGGGAAACCTGGTTTCCATTATCCTCAATATATTTACTTATTTGATGTATCCCCTTATGTAACCAAACTTCCATTGCTATCACCCTCTCTCTGCAGAGATGCCCTACTCCCCCATCTTGTGCTAGGCTCCCCTCCTACGTGGAAGGGTTTCTAACTCTACTAGAGCACCCATAATCTGTCCTAGGTACTTCCTCATGCACAAAATCCCTTCTTTCTCTGTTTGGGTTCTGACCCCCTGCTCATAACCACTCTCTATGTGGGTGTTCTCTTCACCCTCCTCAGGCTCTGAGACCCTGCACTAAGCTGCCTTCCTTCATGGATATTCCTCTCACTCCTTGCATTCTGAAATCCTGCACTAGGCTCCCAACCTGCATAAAAGCCCTCCTCATCATACCTGGACTCCAAAACTGCCCTCTCATTCAGATGCTCCTCACCCCACTCTTCTTCTTCACACCTCTCTCTTAGCTGCCTTTCCACCGAAATAGCCTCTTTATCCCTCCCATGTTCTGACATCCACCAATGCAGACATCCTCCTCACCTTGAGCAGGTTCTGACACCCCACACAAGGATGCCCCTTTTTGGGAATGCCCTCCTCATCCTTGTACTCCAACACCCTATTCTCGGCCCCTGTGGTTCACCCACCTTGCACAGACTTCTACTTCATTTGGCCCCACCTAATGGCTTTAGGACTGAATTATTCAAGAAGGGAAGAGGAAAAACCATACAGCTGTTTTTACATGAAGTCATTGTCTTTTGTTATTAAAACATTGCTTTTGGGGCGCCTGGGTGGCTCAGTCTGTTAAGCGCCCGACTTCGGCTTAGGTCATGATCTCGTGGGTTGTGAGTTCAAGCCCCACATTGGGCTCAGTGCTGACGGCTCAGAGCCTGGAGCCTGTTTCAGATTCTGTGTCTCCCTCTCTTTCTGCCCCTCTCCTGCTCCTGCTCTGTCTCTCAAAAATAAATAAATGTTAAACAAACAAAAACCATTGCTTTTGACCCTGTATACAAAATGTGATTTAGAGACACCTGGGTGGCTCAGTCAGTTAAGCGTCCGAATTCAGCTCAGGTCATGATCTCACAGTTCATGGGTCCAAGCCCCATGTCGGACTTTGTGCTGACAGCTCACAGCCTAGAGCCTGCTTCAGATACAGTCTCCCTCTCTCTCTCTGCCCCTCCCCCTTCCCCCTTCTCTCTCTCTCTTTCTCTCTCTATCTCTCTCAAAAAGAAACATTAAAAAATGTGATTTAGCTAAACCACTGAAGTAATTTTTCCATTAAATCACTCTATCTCATAAACTATGGAGTTTACTTAGGACAACCTTAATTTGTCCATAATTTATGACATCTCCTATCACTAATTCATTCAGTTTCTCCAGCATTTGTTTCAAATCAGAACCTCTATTAAAGGTGTTTGTATCCAAAATGAGGGTAAAACTCAAAATCCTCACATAGGCCAGAAGGCTTCATGTGATCTGTCCTCCTCTTCCTCACGTCTCCCCCTCAACTCTTTCCCCAGGCGGCTCCTTTCCTGTCACCCTGGTCTCTATGAAATTATTTTTTTCATTTGTATTAAGTATAGTTGGCATACAATATTAGTTGCAAGTTCCTGATTTGTCAATTCTATACATTATGCAATGTTCACCACAACAGGTATAGTTACCATCCGTCACCATACAAAGTGATTACAATATTACTGACTATATTCCTCATGCTGTACTTTTCATCCCCATGACTTATTTGTTTTATAACTGGAAATCTGAATCTCTTAGTCCTCTTCACCTATTTCTCCCATTTCCCAACCCCTCTCTCTTCTGGCAACTTCCAGTTTGTTCTCTGTATTTAGGAGTCTGTTTCTGGGTTTTGTTTTTTGGGTTTCTTTGCTCATTTGTTTTTTTTAGATTCCACATATAAGTGAAAGCATATGGTATTTGTCTTTCTCTGAGTTATTTCACTTAGCATAATACCTTTTGTGTCCATAATACCTTTGTGTTGTCGCAAATGGCAAGATCTCACTCTTTTTTATGGCTCATTCTTTTTTATTCATTTTCATTAATTCATTATTTATTTATACTTTACACACACGCGTGCACACACACACACACACACACACCCCATATCTTTTTTTTTTATGTTTATTTTAAGAGAGAGGGTGGGGGAGAGAGGTGGTGGGCAGAGGGAGAGGGAGAGGGAGAGAGAGAGAGAGAGAGAGAGAGAGAGAGAGAATCCCAAGCAGGCTCCATGCTCAGCATGGAGCCCCACGTGGGGCTCAATCTCATGACTGTGAGATCATGACCTGAGCCACAATCAAGAGTCAGACACTTAACCAACTGGGAGCCACCCAGACACTCCTGTACCATATCTTCTTGATCTCTTCATCTATCTATGGACACTTAGGTTGCTTCCATATCTTAGCTATTGTAAATAATGCTGCATTGAACATAGGGGTGCAAATATCTTTTTGAAATAGTGTTTTATTTTCTTTGGGTAGATACCCAATAGTGTAATTACTGGATCATATGATATTTCTATTTTTCGTTTTTTGAGGAACCCCATACTATTTTGCGTAATGGTTCCACCAATTTACATACTCACCAATGGTGCATGAGCGTTCTCTTTTTCTCCACATCCTCACCAACACTTGTTATTTCTTTTCTTTTTGATACTAGTCATTCTGGCTGGTATGCAGTAATATCTCATTGTGGTATTGGTTTGCATTTCCTTGAGGATTAGTGATGTTGAGTATCTTTTCATGTATCTGTTGGCTGTGTGTCTTCTACACCAATATAAAAAGATTTGCACAGCAAAGGAAACCATCAACAAAACAAAAAGGCAACCTACTGTATGGGAGAAAATATGTGCAAATGATTTATCTGCTAAGGGGTTAATATCCGAAATATATAAAGAACTTATACAACCCAACATCCCCCAAAAAACAAATAGCCAATTAAAAAATGGGCAGAGGAAGTGAATAGATATTTTTCTAAAGGAAACATAAAGATGGCCAACAGATACACAAAAAGATGCTTTATGCAATTCTTAAAACAGAATGGCTGGGCCATTTTTGCCTTAGGGCTTAGGGCCTCTGCCCTGGTTCCTCTTCCTGAAATACTTTCTCCCCAGATGTCCCCATTACTCATTCCAGTGACTCCTTCATGTTTTTGTTTAGATCTCACCTTCTCAATGAAGCCCACTCTAATGAGCCTGTTTAAAATCGGAACTGCCTCCAACCCTGATTTCCCTGCCACTTACCGCTTTCTAATATATTATACTCCTAATACTACTTATTATGTTTATTTTTCATTTGCTGCCTTTCTTCCCACCATCCCCACTAAACTGTAGCTCCATAAGGGCAGGGATTTTTAATATTTTGTTCATTACCTAACAAATATTTGTTGAATGCAGACAGCAGTTTCCTGAAGCAGATTGAATCCCAAAACTAAATTCAGAGCACCATCTAGTGTTCTTGGAAGGATGTGCTTGCTACTTAACCCTGAGAGTCATTTGCATTAGCCATGGGATAAACAGTACTGGTGTAATCAATTCTCACTTTATTTTTTAGTGCCCTCTGTGGTTCTGTGAAAATTAAAATGTTTTCCATGATTTAACAGTCATGGGACATATTGACTTCTCTAAGAGTAATCTCTTCTCCAAGGACTTGCCTATTGCTCCCCAGAATTCCTTGGGGCTACAAGTGTAATGAAGGGGGCCCCTGGGTGCCTCAGTCTTGGTTTCAGTTTGGGTCATGATCTCACAGTTTGTGGGTTCCAGCTCTGTGGCAGGCTGGCAGGGTGGAGCCTACTTGGGATTCTCTCTCTCCCTCTCTCTCTCTCTTTCTCTCTGCCTCTGCTCGCACGCATACTCTCAAAATAAATAAATAAACAAACATTTTTTAAAAAGTGTGGAGGCGCCTGGGTGGTTCAGTTGGTTAAGCATCTGACTCTTGGTTTTGGCTCAGGCCATGATCTCATGGTTTTGTGCATTTGAGGCTTGCATCAGGCTCCGTGCTGACAGCTCTGAATCTACTTGGGATTCTCTGTCTCCCTCTCTCTCTGCCCCTCCCCATTCCCACTGTCTCTGTCTCTCTCAAAATAAATAATAAACTAAAAAAAAAGTGTCATGAAGGTCTCATGTCTTTAAGCCTTAGGGCATCTGTCTTTCCCCACTTGCAAAAAACCCCCTAAATACAAACACAAGGTAATAACCTTTTCTTTTTTGGTACCTACACTATTTCTCCAGAATATAATAAATTATATTTGTTGATTTAAAAATTTTTGTTTTGGCCACAAAAGTCCCTAAATGAAAGTGATAGAATTCTAGCAAGGGTAATGGTAATAATGTTTAAAATAGTATCAGGATTCTCTAAGATAATGAGCACAGACTTCTGATTTAGAAAATATTGGTTTCTTTAGATACCATAAACAGGAAAAATGCTTTAAAAGCATTAAAACATTTAATATTTGGGGCATCTGGCTGGCTCAGTCGGAAAAGCATGACTCTTGTTCTCGGGGTCATGAGTTTGAGTTTCACTTTGGGTGAGATTACTTAAGTAAATAAACTTTCAGGAAAAACATTTAATATTTAACAGTAAGTAATGAAAAGCATAATTATCTCATTTTGACTGAATGCTTATTGTGCCCAGCACTATTCGGAAAGTTCATTACCATCTTTACAACCCTAACATGTAGATTCTCTACATTAAGTCCCATATTTCAGATGATGGAATGGAAACACAGAGAAGTTAAGTAACTTGACTGAAGTCACAGAACTAGTAAAGAGTAGAGCCTGGATTCAAAGCCAGCTAGGCTGGCTCCACAGGCCATGTCCATGAGCTTATGCCCATGCTTTTATTCACCTCCCCAAAGAAATGAATGATGCTGCTTTGTTTCAAAGTTCTTGGCTTGGTCAAAGAAATTAATTTATTAATGTCCTCATCTTCCAAAAAGGAATCCAGGCAACCATAAACAAAATAAAGGCATATACAATTATCCTAAAAGTTAAATTTTTTTTCTTTTCACAGTTAAGAAGGTAGAAGTTATAGAATTTGCCTTTCTAAGGATTTATGTTTTGGCCACGAATTTACATTCAAAGGATGCTGTGGCAAACATCATAAGCAACATGAACATCAAGATCAAAGGGTGGTATGCAGAGGCATGGTGAAGA
The DNA here is from genome assembly GCF_018350215.1 of Panthera leo. Classification (NCBI taxonomy): domain Eukaryota; kingdom Metazoa; phylum Chordata; class Mammalia; order Carnivora; family Felidae; genus Panthera; species Panthera leo. Next base: position 25,125,301 of record NC_056680.1, read on the forward strand.
ATCAGTTGGTCCTTGCTGCCCATCTAACTCAGAACTTTTGATGCTACCTTTTCAATTGCCCAAAGCTTTCCCCAACTCTACCACTAGTTCTAATGTTTCAAAGTAGATAGAAGTGACTTAAATTCCCAAAATATCAATTAATATACTCCTTTCTTGAATTTGACTCGTCTCAGCTGGATGTTAGAAAACAAGTGAATTCTTGGGAATGCAAGCTGGTGCAGCCACTCTGGAAAACAGTATGGAGGTTCCTCAAAAAACTAAAAGTAGAACTACCCTATGACCCAGCAATTGCACTACTAGGTATTTATCCAAGGGATACAGCTGTTTCAAAGGGACACATGCACCCCCACGTTTATAGCAGCACTATCAACAATAGCCAAAGTGTGGAAACAGCCCAAATGTCCCTCAATGGATGAATGGATAAAGGAGATGTGGTGTGTATATATATATATATATATATATATATATATATATATATATATATATATACTCGGCAATCAAAAAGAATGAAACCTTGCCATTTGCAACTACATGGATGGAACTAGAGGGCTAGAGGGTATTATGCTAAGTGAAATTAGTCAGAGAAAGACAAAAATCATATGACTTCATTCATATGAGGACTTTAAGATACAAAACAGATTAACATAAGGGAAGGGAAGCAAAAATAATATAAAAACAGGGAGGGGGACAAAGCATAAGAGACTCAAATATGGAGAACAAACAGAGGGTTACTGGAGGGGGTGTGGGAAGGGGGATGGGCTAAATGGGTAAGGGGCATTAAGAATCTACTCCTGAAATCATTGTTGTACTAAATGCTAACTAATTTGGATATAAACTAAAAAAATAAAATTAAAAAAAATTAATTAATTAATTTTTAAAAAGACTAAAAAAAAGAAAACAAGTGAATTGTGTATTAAAGTGAGTCACATTAAGGAGTGATTTATTAGGTAACATCCAGAATTATTTGCATTATGTGTCACACTCTTAAAAGGAATATGAAGTCCTTAATTTCAGATTGATGGAGCGTCTAAGGGGATATTTGTAGGAAGGAGGATTCCCAACCTCTCTTAGGTGATTCTGGAAATGGTGCCCCTCTCACCATCCTCATCTGCAACCAAAAACTCCTTTCCTAAATGTTTATATAACTCTTTAAATTTCCTAAAATACAAGCTTATTTGGGAAAGGGAAATGATTATTCTCCATTAAAAAATATTTTATTTTTAAGTAATCTACACCCAACGTGGGGCTTGAACTCATAACCCAGAGATTAAGAGTCACATGCTTCAACTGAGCCAGCCAGATGCCCCTGGTTATTCTCCATTTTGGATAGAGATTTTCAACATGTAGTTTGAAGATTATGTTTGAACTCATCAGGGATTCCCAGCCCCACCTCTGACCTACCACATTAGAATCTTCCAGCTGGGCTGAGGAATCTGTATCCTAACCACCTTCCTGAGATAACTTGTGTGTATGCACGAGTCTGGTAACCAGTAACCTACGGGGATAATGTTGAAGAGTAAAGCACCAGCATCGTTTGGATTGTTGGATTCTTTCCTATTATAGACCACAGACTAGAACTTCAAAAAGTATCATGTAAAAACCTAATTTTAAGAAGATCAAATATAATTTTAGGAGGCTAATAATTAACAAATCTATTTACAAGATTATATGTCCTTTTGTTGTAAATTATATGGAAACATCTCAATGAATTATATGTGTGAAACATCTCAAAGAATTCTTTAGTGGGTGTTGTTTAATCCTGCCTTGCCTTCCATAAAATTAACCAGCTGGCCAAAGTTTTTACTATCCTACCCACAGGAGTCTACAGTAACCCCCAAGGCATTCTCTGAACAATCCTTATTTCCTGTATAAAAGGAACTGAGTTTCGTCAACTGTACAGAACTTCAGCTGATTACACTGAAAGTGTTTACCAAAGGAGACTGAATTCTGGAGTTCTAGAAATGTTTTAAAATAGTAAATACAATCATTTTTTTGGATGAGCAGAATAGCCTAAAGGTAGAGGATCCAAAAAGAAGGCCTAGTAAGATTCTTTCTAGTTTTGTAATTTGACTAAACTGCCTCTCCATCCAATTGAATGTCAACTTATTTTTGTTTTCATTTTTTTAAGTCTGCCCCTCCACCCCCCGTTTCATTTTTTAATTGGCTAAACCTGGCAAGAATTCCTTGCCACTCCCTGAATAACCTCTTGAGAATCCTTTACAAATACAGTTTAGACGAGCATAAATACAAAAAAGGAAACCACTTAACTGGATGATAATACACCACCCAGATAACTCAGATACCTAACAGAATTTTTCACCGAGTTGTTTGGTTTGGCCAAGTTAACTGACCAAACCCCTTCAGTTACAACATATAATTACTCTTCTTTCTCACACTTGTTTTTACTTGTCACTTACTCTTGATTCTTATCAATTGCTACAACTTTTCTTCTCCTTCATTTATAAGCTAAGTCACTGTTCAACCAAGAAGGTCACTTACCTTGAAAGTCTTTCTTCTTTAGAATGAGGTTGCATGCCACTGTGCTGACAGAGTAGAAAGCAAATATCAAAGGAAAGAGTTGAGTTGGGTTGCTGGAATCTGTACAATGCTGAATACATTGAAGCAGCTGGGAACCAGGAACACTCAGTAATAACTGATTCCAAACCACCTTTCAAAATCTAAAAATCTCTTCTGGAGGGGGAGTAGTGGATAATCAATTTAAGGGGAGAACTCTTTTTTTTTTTTTTTAAGTTTATTTATTTATTTTGAGAGCGCTCACACAGCATTAGCAGAGGAGGGGCAGAGAGGGAGAAAGAGAATAAGGGGAGAAGGCTTTATTTTTTTTAAGTTTATTTATTTTTGAGAGACAAAGCACAAGTGGGGGAGGGGCAGGGGGGTGTGGGGAAGACACGGAATCCGAAGCAGGCTCCAGGCTCTGAGCTGTCAGCACAGAGCCCAAAACAGAGCTCTAACTCTTGAATGGTGAGATCATGACCTGAGCCAAAATCAGATGCTCAACTGACTGAGCCACCCAGGTGCCCCTGAGGAGAACACTTATTTAAAGCTTATAACACTAAGGATAATTCTGTGAAGTTATAGTGCACTCTACTTGGTAAAACTTTTTAAAACAATGTTTATTTATTCATGTTTGAGAGAGAGAAGGAGACAGATAATCCCAAGCAGGATCCGCGCTGTGAGAGCAAAGCTCCACTTGGGGCTGGAACTCGCAACCCTGAGATCATGATCTGAGCTGAGTCAGATGCTTAACCAACCAAGCCACCCAGGCGTCCCTACTTGGTAAAATTTTTTGAATCAGATTTTATCTTTCCTTCAAGAGATCATGGGAAACTCTAGCATTTTAGTTTAAATTATGCAGCTTCTGTTCCCGTTCTCGTATTTGTTCTACTGTATCTGGATTTGAAAAATTCAGTAAAACTTTTAAAACCAGATTTAATCTTTCCTTCAAGAGATCAGGGAAACTCTAGCATTTTAGTTTAAAAAATGTAACTTCCATTCTTGTTCCTGTATTTGGATTTGTTCTACTCTGTCTGGATTTGTTCCAGTGTATCTGTGGAACCAGGCAACTAAGAATCTTTACTCAGCATTTCTTATATTTCTTGAATGCAAATGGAATGGATTGGTGGGATTAATGGCTAGAGTGTTAGAGGACACTTATGATTTTGCCATTTTCTTTGTATACTGATGAAAGCTTCTTAAATAGCTCTACAGAGAAACGAGACAGTGTGAGGTTGGGTAAGTTGGACAAAGAAGCAGTTCTAATCCAGACCAGGTTCTGGAATTAGAGTATCACTTTATTGTACAATTAGAGGCTGAAGAAGCTATTTAAATCTTCCAAAACTTTTTGACCCAAAAGAAATGCTAATCAGTTACCGACATAATTAACCAGTGTATCCTGATCTTTAAAAGATGTTTTCATCTGTGATTTAAAGGAAATACAGAAGTCTGAGTTGAGGCATGATAGCCCTTCAAGGCCAGGGAAGAATTGATGAATTGACAACAAAGTCACATGTTTTTAACCGGATATACTGATATCCAAGTGCCCAGAAAAACAATTGAGAGGCTACTACTGTCCATGAATTTACTGGAAAGCACTGTTAATGGCACAACTAGGGATCTCACAGATCTTTGAATTAGCCAGCACCATTTTGTGGGAGAGTGGGGGGTGGGGGGGTAGCCTGGACGCTTCGGGCAGGGTTGGGAAGATGATAGTTTGATGCAGCTAAAGAAAGGGCCCCCGCAACAGGGTCTCTTCCATGGTCTCCGACGAAAAATGTTGGGGGAGAAGTAAAATCGCCCCAGACTCCCACTGTGGTCCTCCTCACTCAATGTTCTGGTTTCCGGAGACTTTCGTTGGCGGCGGTGGGGGGCGGGGGGTTGACGGTCCCCTACAATTTACATGAAAATGCGCGCGCACGGTGTAGATGGCCGCTGTGAGCGGGCAGCGCCACCCCCCAAGCCGCTGCTCACCCGCAGAGCCCAGCGCGGAGGAGGAAGCTCCGGACCAGCCCCGCCGCGCTGATGGGCGTCGCCACGAGCCAATGGGTGCGCAGAGAGGCGGGGCAGGGTGGCCGAGGGGGCGGGATTTCCCGCGCGGCCGCTAGGCGCCTGGCGAGAGCTGCGCGGGCGGCGACTGCGGCCGCGCCTGCGAGAGAGGGCGGGTCGGGGTCAGCTGCTGCAGGCGGGCGGGCGGGAGCGGGGAGCTGTGGGCGGCCGCCGTGTCTCCTGCCACCGCCCTCCCTCCGCCACGATGCCGGGAATCGACAAGCTGCCCATCGAGGAGACGCTGGAGGACAGCCCGCAGGTGAGGCGCGGGCGGCGGCGGGCGGCGAGGGAAAGAGCAGGGCGCGCCGACCCCAGGCCCGGCGCCGCCGCGGCCGCAGGTGCCCGCCCCGGACCAGGTGGGCGCCGCCGCCCAGTGTCCCCGCCCGTCGCGGGCAGCGCCCCGAGCTGCCGCGGCCCGGCCGCCGGCCTGAGGCCCGCGTGGGCCTGCGCGGCTGGGCCGAGAGCCGCGCGCGGGGTCCGGACGTCGGAGGGAGGCGACCGAGCCTCCGCCGCCTTCGCTCGTGGGCCCTGCGGTCACGTACGCGCGCGGGGCTCCCTTGTATTTGGTGAAAGGTGCATTTTTATCGCTGTAACGTGAGGCGATAAATCTCAGTCCTGGGATTTTCTCCCCGAAGGTCTCTTCGGAGGAAATGCAGGAGAAAAAACCCTGTAGACTTATTACATGGTTTCTGAGCAAGCTAGGGAAGGAAATGGATAGTTTTTCTTCGGGAGATGCTGGCAGGCTGCTGATTTGCCCGCGTGGAGAGTCATCGGCGAAGCCCGTCACGTGCCCGGGAGCCTCCCCGAGGAGTGTGTCCAGTGTCGTGGCCGCGACGGTAGCCGCTGTCACCCGAGCGGTGCACGGCTTGTGATGGACCGCGCCTTCGCGGCTGCAAGACTGCTGCTCGAAATGGTGCAGACTTGGCCCTAATAAACTCATCAAAATAAAAGCCCCGTGTTTCGTGTGTTTGGGGGCAAGGCTAGCGTGGTTGCTTTAGCTTAAAACAGTCTAGAGAAACGTGTTCAATACCGAAGAATGAAATGAGTTCTGTTAAAAAACATGTTGGTAGGCGCTGTAACTTGCGTTGAGAAACATCATCCCTAAACCTGTCTTTCACGGAATAATTTAAGCGATTTAAGATGATGTTGCTGGTTGTCTACCCCTCAGAACGAAGAAAATTTCCTGAAATGGTGTTCATTCAGAACAACAGTGGCACATATTTCATGTGTCTTCATAGTTTAATATAGCCCCAAAAGATCAGGAAGAGGGGGCTAGATCCCCTGGCCTGTGTGACACGTCTGCCATGACTTTGTGCCAGTAATAATCGCCAAGTTGAAGTTGGGCTCTGATCGTGGAATTGATTTTTTTTTTTTCCTATGTGGAAAGTTACCTTCACAAGCCAGTTGTTCGCTGGTAATGTATTCTTATCAGCCTAAACTGACAGAAACCCACGTCTTCGCTTATCTGGACCGCCCCAATAACTATTTCAAATTCTTAATGATTTCTGTAGTATAAAGTTAGAAATTATGTTTGTTTCAGATGTTTTGCAAAAATTTTGTGGCATGTATTGGTCAGGTGCACTCTGTCATTTTACTTTTATTATATAAGACTCAACAGGTTGCCTTACCTTTCTTTCCTTGCCTGGTTTTTATGGCCCATAAAGATTATACAAAACCCCGGAATGGGTAGCACAGTGCTCTCGCCATGACTTGTGAAGAGGATGTAATCTGACTCATCTAATTTCTTGAACTTTTCACACAATTAGTTTACAACTTGAGCATTCGTGTTTGTTTTTTTATAAGGGTGCGCCATATCGGTATCAGTTTTATGGTAATTTTTAATGAAATAGCCACATTGCTATTCTTTCAGTTTTTAGAAGTGGTAAATTTGAACTAGGTAATATTGACTTGGGAAAATTAGTTGGGACAAATGGGATTTAGAAAGGAAAGATATTGGAAGTAGTCCTTAGGGAGAACTTGTGGTAGGATGGAAAGCCCTAAATCTGGGACTAAGGGTATAAGGGTTTTTAGTCCTTCGCTGACACTTCACTTGCTTTAGAGCAAGTCACTCAACGTCTCCGCATCTCAGTGTTACAGTGAAAGTTTTTATTTTTGTACCTGATTATGAAAATCATAGTTATGTGCTTCAGAAAAACTGAAAGGGACAGAAAACAGTTACCTGTCCTTTCCGAGGCAGCAAACCCTATTAACAGTTTTACTTGTTCCTAGCTTTCTCTTACATACTTTAATGTATTTGAAGTTATGTTGTGCATAACAAGTTTTATTTGGCTTTAACTTAACATTACAGGGTAAGTGTTCACATATCCTCCATTCTGAATAAAGAAAATTAAAGGCTGCATGTTTCCTTAACTGATTTAACAGTTGTCCTATTGTTGGACTTAGAGATTTTTCCCAAGTTTTGTTTTTATGTATAGGACTTCGGTTAATGCTTTGGGACATGAATTTTTGTTCTCATTTGGACTACTGATACAGGATAGAGTCCAAGAAGTCGAATAACAAAGAGTATGCAAACTTTTAAAGCTCCTGCTATAGATAAGTTCTTTTTTATTTTCAAATTTTTATTTAAATTCTAGTTAACATACAGTGCAATATTGGTTTTAGGAGTAGAATTCAGTGATTCATCACTTATGTACAATACTCAGTACTCATCATAACAAGTGCCCTCCTTAATACCCATCACCTGTCTAGCCCTTTCCCCACCCACTTCCCTCCATCAACCCTCAGTTTGTTCTGTCTTTAAGAGACTCTCATGGTTTGTTTCCTGCTCTTTTCTCTTTCCCCCCTCCTGTATGTTCATCTGTTTTGTTTCTTAAATTCCATATATGAGTGAGATCATATGGCATTTCTCTGTCTCTTATTTCATTTAGCGTAGTACACTCTAGCTCAACCCACATGGCTGCAAATGGCAGGATTTCATTCTTTTTGATGGCTGAGTAATATTCCATGCACACACACATGCATACATATATACGTACCACATCTTCTTTATCCATCTTCAGTTGATGGATATTTGGGCTCTCTCCATAGTTTGGCTATTATTGATGATGTTGCTATAAACATCAGGGTGCACGTACCCCTTCGAATCTGTATTTTTGTGTCCTTTGGGTAAATGTCGAGTAGTGCAATTGCTGGATGGAAGGGTGGTTCTGTTTTTAGTTTTTTGAGGAACCTCTAACTGTTCTCCAGAGTGGCTGCACCAGTTTGCATTCCCACCAACAGTGTAAGAGGGTTCCCCTTTCTCTGCATCCTCATCAACACCTGTTGTTTCCTGTGTTGTTAATTTTAGCCATTCTGACAGATGTGAGGTGGTATCTCATCATGGTTTTGATTTGTATTTCCTTGATGATGAGTGATGTTGAGCATCTTTTCATGTGTCTGTTAGCTATGTTTGGCTTCTTTGGAAGAATGTCTATTCATGTCTTCTGCCCATTTCTTAACTGGATTTTTTTTTTTTTATGTTATTATATTTTTGAGAGAAAGAGCATGCATGAGCAGGGGAAGGACAGAGAAGGAGAGAGAGATCCCAAGCAGGCTCCACACTGTCAGTCCAGAGCCCGAAGTGGGACTCAAACTTATGAACCATGAGATCATGACCTGAGCCGAAATCAAGAGTCAAATGCTTAACTGACTGAGCTATCCAGGCACCCCTGGATTGTTTGTTTTTTGGGTGTTTGATAAGTTCTTTTTAGATTTTGAATACCAGCCCTTTATCAGATATGTTGTTTGCCGATATCTTCCCCCTTTCTGTAGGCTGCCTTTTAGTTTTGTTGATTGTTTCCTTTGTATAGACAAGGTTTTCTTTGTTTTGTTTTTAATTTTTTTGAAGTTTATTCATATTTGAGAGACAGACAGACAGAATGAGCGGGAAAGGGGCAGAGAGAGAGGGAGACACAGAATCTGAAGCGGGCTCCAGGCTCTGAGCTGTTAGCACAGAGCCCAACATGGGGCTCGAACTCACGAACTGTGAGATCATGACCTGAGCCGGAAGTCAGACGCTTAACTGACTATGCTGCTCAGGCACCCCTCTAGATAAGTGTTTATTTAAATCATTTGATCCTAATCAAAAGTGGCTTGTCAGTTGCTATGTAAAAAGGTTAGAGCCTTGGAGTCATGAAAGGCTATCCTGAATTACAGTTATCTTTTTTTAGTTTTGATTTATAGTAACTATTAAAATAGAGAGGAATTTGCAAGTTCAAATCCAGCTGTTTGGATATAAACATCTTTAGAATTATCTTGTACAAACAATCTCCTGTTCTGCAAATGATCATATTATTTGTTGAGAAAGGAAATCTTTAAGGCTATACTATACTAGCTGCCTTGTCCATACTTATATATTGTTTTGAAAATCAGGAGCAAAATGAAACTTGCTAGTTATTAAGAACAGATATGAACCTTTAAAAATAATTGTATAGATAAATACCAGTGACTCTTTAGTGCTGGAACTATGAAGATAAAACTCCAGTCCCAACTGGCATAATATGGAATACTCATTTCTTTCTTTGGCATAACATGGAATACTTATAGATTATAAGACATACCTTTTTTTCTTTTCCCACATTTTAACATGTCTGATATTGAGATAAATGCCCCTTACAGTTGATAATGTTTTATGTGTAATTGGTTGCAAATGTACACACATGGTTGTTTCTCCTAGTGGCATGACTGGTCAAGTGCAACCTCTCAGTGTTCAGGCAATTTGAAGGATTATCAGTCCTCCTTATTGTCTGAAAATATTCCTTTGACTCCTGCTAGAATGAACCAAGTACTGCCATCAAAGTTTGCTGAATCGGTATCAATGGTTTGGAAGAAAGTACTGGCGGCAGAAGTGAGCACTTGTAAGAAATACTTGTCACATCCCCATGGCACAGAATAATATTGGATGGGAAAACATAGATATTGATGATTCTTCTGTCAAAAACTGACTCAAAAGAGTTGAACTCTGAAGAAGTGTTAGGATTATATTAAATTCATGCTGTTTGTGTTTTGCTTTTATGTTTATATTAATTATATATGATATATATATGATTATATATAAAAATGTTTAAAGGTCTATTTTCACAAATATAAAGTAAAAATTACAAGACAGAAGAATACCTCAAATCATAGCTTAATTGCTGGCATTGTTTTGTTGTAGTAGTATTTAAAAAGAGTGCAGCTCACAGTGGATGCCATCATAGATTCAATGAAATGGTACCACATTGATGTACTTTTTATAAGGTGCTAGCTAGATATAACTAGCTTTAAGTAGGGAACCCATTTTAACACTGGGCTAAGGAGATATTTTTAATTTAAGTCCACTACAGGTTTTTGCATAAATGTGTAATTCCTTGAATTAGAATAATTTTGGGGAAACAACGAAATGGCAGATTTTTCTTTGGAATGGCACTGAGTCAAACAAGATTTCTTAATGCTTTCTTTTTTACATCTTAAAATAGCACTGTGGGGAATAGGGGTGGGGCACAGAGCTAAAAAAGTAAAAAGATTCTCTGTCAGATCTAAATATCTGGGGCATGGGGGAGTAGAGGACTGACGACATGGACTTCATATATTGGCATAATGATTTTGTCCCCCCGCCCCTCCTTTTCAAAACTGTGTTGACTTAGCTTTCTTTTCTGAAAATAGGAAACTAAGGAATAAGTTGATTTTTTTTTTTTTTTATTAATTTTTTTCAACGTTTTTTATTTATTTTTGGGACAGAGAGAGACAGAGCATGAACGGGGGAGGGGCAGAGAGAGAGGGAGACACAGAATCGGAAACAGGCTCCAGGCTCCGAGCCATCAGCCCAGAGCCTGACGCGGGGCTCAAACTCACAGGCCGCGAGATCGTGACCTGGCTGAAGTCGGACGCCCAACCGACTGCGCCACCCAGGCGCCCCGGAATAAGTTGATTTTTAAAAACCACTTTCTAAGGCTGAGACATAAATGAACTATTTGTAGAATAAAAATACAAGGTCATCTTTTAGATTTTAAGCTGCAGTTATCGCAATAGTTGTTAATATTTTCATTCTTTCTCTGCCTTTGGGATATGAAAAGGTGAGTATACCTTGCCTTGATATGCTGAGTTTCTTTATCTCTATCCTTCTTATTGACAGTCTTAACATTTACTTAAAAAAATTCCCCTTAATACGAAGGGGAAATTCTTAGTGCGTTAAAAAAAAAAGAAGCCTAACAATATAGACAAGTGTAAAGAAGAAGAAAACAATAAACCCTCAAATTCTGTACTCTTTATAAGTTAGTATTTAATTGGCCATGTTATGGGGCGCCTGGGTGTCTCGGTCAGTTGGTTGGGCATTTGACTTCGGCTCAGGTCATGATCTCGCGGTCCATGGGTTCGAGCCCCACATCGGGCTCTGTGCTGACAGCTCAGAGCCTGGAGCCTGTTTCGGATTCTGTGTCTCCCTCTCTCTTTGCCCCTTCTCTGCTCATCCTGTCTCTCTCTTTCTCTCTCTCTCAAAAATAAATAAACATTAAAAAAATTTTTTTTTTAATTGGTTCTGTTAGGGTTGGGTACTATGTTATTTTGAATTAGGACGGGGAGGGTTTTGGCTACTCCAAGAGAACATGGAAAAAGAGAAATAATCATAAGTTATCTGAATAATAAGAAATAAGCTATCCTGAAATAAGACATTTAAAATATTTATACATGGAATACTGTTAATTAGCCTTGAATGTTTTTGTTGATTTGTTCTTAGTTTGATCACAGGCTTTTTTTAATTCATAAAAATACACCTTTGTTCCTTCTAAAGTTTGTGTGCTGTAGTTGGAAAATCCCTGCGTTTTGGTGAAGTGAAATTGAGAACAAAGAACCCCAACATCTTGGCATTACTATCAAAAGAGAGAAAATAGATTAAAACTCAGAATTATTAGAGCTCCAGTGTCCTAGGATTTTTCCTTCCTCTAGAAAAAAAATTTTCTATTTGATTTATATAATGGTGACCTAAACTTACTGCTTTTATTTTATACAGACAAGGTCTTTACTGGGTGTATTTGAAGAAGATGCTACAGCTATTTCCAACTATATGAACCAGTTGTACCAAGCTATGCATCGGATTTATGATGCACAGGTAAAAAGCTAAGGGCTGATTCAATGCTTTTTTTAAAAATGACTTTAAGCCCATGAGGACAGAGGGATAGAGTCTGTCTTGTTTACTGGTGCCTGAATGCATGAAGGAACTTTTAAGTATTTTGTATTACTGAGCTCACATTCCAAGTACTAGTGAGTGTATAGTTTGTAGCACTACAGAAGACATGAAGATTTAAGCATTTTCCTCTTTCTACCTAAACACAGTAAGAGCTTTCTTACTGACACTCACTGATCATGATCTTTGCCTAAGATTTAACTGAAAGTCCCATACTGTCACCAGTATTTTCCCTAATCATGCTTTTAATCTCAAGAAACACTTCCCCCTTTTTGAGTAAAGGATTTGAAGGTAGTTTATCTTTAGTGAGAAGAACATAATAAAATTAGATATAACTCTGGGTGCTGGGAGATTAATTCAAGAAGGAGAGGAGTAGATTTTTTTTTTTTTGTCGAGCAGGCTTAAGATTCAAGGCTGTTTATGTAACTCAGTTATAAACCTTAACAGCGACTTGGGTGCTGTGTTAAACTTTCTTTGGGATTAATTAAGTACACAAGTTTCTTTTTCTCCTTCTCATTTTATCTCCTTTCTGGACTCACATTTTCTTTATGTACTAAAAAGTTGCTGTGATAGTTTTTTTTTTTTTTTCCCCTTGTGATAGGTCTTTCAAGATTTGATTCCTGACCACAGAGATTAATTACAATGTAAAAGAAATGCTATATTTGTCATTATGTTCATCATGGAAAAAAAACTTCAAAAAGTATTTCCCTCATCTGGCTGTCTTGCTGTATTATGTGACTAGGCTAACCACATTTTGGTTGTATGTTATTAAATGCATTGGTCTAGTATCAGTACCTAGAGAGAGGAATAATTAGTCATTAATGTAGAATCTCTCAAGATTTTGCTAAGATTATATACAGTTTACTTCTAACTTGAAAGCTTTAACAGCATTTAATACTTAGTTTTTATTAGCTAAAAAAAAGTATACACCTAGAACACTGCTGAATTCCTTGATGGTGTCCATTTATTTCATGGTTTGAGTTTCCCTTAAAAATGCTTTAATGGTAGTTCCCTTTCCAGTGATTTAATGAGGGGTTTATAGAGCATGTTATATAGCATTTATGTTAAGTGGTAAAAGTGGTTTAGGTATCTTCAACTAAAACTTTCTTGATCAGTAATATTGTGTTAATTTGAATGCTGTGTTTTTCCTACAGAATGAATTAAGTGCAGCAACACACCTGACTTCAAAACTTTTAAAAGAATATGAAAAACAGGTATAGTATATGAAAATTTTTAAAGCGTAATTTAAAATATGCAGTGAGGGGCACCTGGGTGGCTCAGCTGGTTAACTGTCCTACTTGGTTTCAGCTCAGGTCATGATCTCACAGTTCGTGGGTTGGAGCCCCGCGCCAGGCTCTGCACTTTTAGTGCAGAGTCTGCTTGGGATTCTCTCTCTCTCTCTCTCTCTCTCTCTCTCTCTCTCTCTCTCTCTCCCCCCCCCCCCCCCCCACCTCTCTCTGCACCTTCCCTGCTTGCTTTCTCTAAATAAATAAATAAATAAATAAATAAGTAAACATTAAAAAAATATTCAGTGATACAGTATCTGTATAGATAAACAGAATCTCTCACCAAGAATCCTAAGCTTTTTTGAATTTGCAGAAGGTAATTTGGGCATGCTGTTGAAATTCCACTATAGCACTTATATCTGATTTTAATTACTTATTGTTACATATTATTTAATTGACCTCTCTTTACAAATGAAGAAACTGAGGCTTGCTCAAGATTTTACGGTTGGTGATTGGAGGAATTGGAGCTAAACACCAAATCTTAAACTCCTTGTATGGTGTGCCTTCCTGTATACACATGTTAATTAGTTGCTTAGCAAACATTTTAATTAATGTTTACTAATTGTATGAATTATGCTGTTTTATTAAGTGACATTTTTAAAGTTTATTCAAAATTTTAGAAGTTTTTTGAAGTTTCAGTTGACCCTTCAACAACATGGATTTGAACTGCACAGGTCCACTTATTCATGGATTTTTTTGGTAAATACAGTACAGTAAATATATTTTTTCTTACGGTTTTCTGAACATTTTCTTTTTTCTAAAAGATTGTGGAAATACAGTACATAGTACATGTAATACACAAAATACATGTTAATCAACTGTTTATGTTACTGATAAGGCTTCTAGTCAGCAGTAGGCTGTTAGTAGTTAAATTTAGGGGGAGTTAAAAGTTATATGTGGAGGTTGGCACTTCTAACTCCCACGTTGTTTGAGGGTCAGCTGTGTTTTTTTATGTTTGTTTATTTATTTTGAGACAGAGTGTGAGTGGAGAAGGGGCAGATAGAGGGAGAGAGAGAATCCTAAGCATGGAGCCCAATGTGGGGCTCCATCTCATGCAGGCAAGATCATGACCTGAGTTGAAATCAAGAGTCGGATGCTTAACCAACGTAGCCAGTCAGGTACCCTGGGTCAGCTGTTTTTAAAAATGTAAATTATAGGGGTGTGTGGGTGGCTCAGTTGGTTGAGCGTGGGACTCTTGATTTCGGCTCAGGTCATTATCTCATGGTTTGCGGGTTCGAGCCCCACATCGGGCTCTGCACTAACGGTGCAGAGCCTCCTTGGGAGTCTCTCTCTCCCTGTCTCTCTACCTGCTCTCTCTCTCTTTATCTCAAAATAAAAAATGAACTTGAACAAAAATAAAAATGTAAATTATAACATCATTCACAAAAGATATACAGCACTGGGCCTTTACCTCATCTGTGTTTCTCACTTTTCAGCGCTTTCCACTGGGGGGTGATGATGAAGTTATGAGTTCAACTTTGCAACAGTTTTCAAAAGTTATAGATGAGGTAAGTGCTTATTATAATTATATCTTGCTTGAATATATGGTCTTATAATTAAGTTACTCAAGTTGTTTAGCTTTTATTGGGAACTTGTATTATTATGATAGGAGCAAATCTCTATAATAAAAGTTTACTATTTAAAGAAGGACCTTATTTCCATCTTAGTGGCTGTCTCCTGTCTTAGTGGCTTCCTCATAAAAATAGTACTTTCTTTTTCTGATTAAAACAAATTGTTTTCAAGGGATAAGCATATAGATGTGCTCTCTCTCCTCCCAGTCCATGTCACGTTCATCCTTTCAGTGTGTTATTTGATGTAGGCAGGGAGAGAATTAAATTATGAGCTATAGGTGGGTTCTGGGACTTTTTTAATGATTAGTTCTGCTGACTGGTTAGAGAAATTAAGGGCTGATGTTGGCTGTCTGGGATGGAAGGATTAATAAACTGAATGGCAAAATATTGCTAGGTGGAAGAAGTGTGGTGAGAGCTGTCTAGGGAGTCCATAACTGTTCTCAACTAGTGCACTGATGAAAGATCTTTTCACGTGAAACACTAGATAGTTCTGTCTTTTCTAGTCTATCTGAAAAAGTAATTTTTTGAAATATTTTATTTTAAAAAATTTTTAATGTTTATTATTTTTGAGAGAGAGAGAGACCAAGCATGAGCAGGGGAGGGGCAGAGAGAGAGGGAGACACAGAATCAGAAGTAGGCTCCAGGCTCTGAGCTGTCAGCACAGAGTCCGACACAGGGTTCAAACTCCAGAGCTGTGAAATCATGACCTGAGCTGAAGTTGGATGCTCAACCGACTGAGCCACCTGGGCGCCCCTGAAATATTTTAATAACTCATTGTAGCCAAGTATTGTCACAGGAGAGCAATATAAAGAAATGTTTGTAGAAAATGGAGTATTTTTATTGTGGTAAAATATACATAACATAAAATTTACTCCTGGTTATATTATGCATTCACAGTGTTGTGTAACCATCACCACCGATGTTCCAGAACATTTTCATCATCATCCCAAAGGAAACCCTGTGCCCATTAAGCAGTCATTCCCTACTCCCTCTCCCTTCAGCTCCTGGCAACCACAAATCTACTTTCTATCTGAATGGATTTGCCTGTTTTGGATATTTCCTATATAATTTGTGGGGTTTTGTGTCTGCTTTCACTTGGCATCATGTTTTTAAGGTTTATCTGTGTTGCGGCATGTATCAGAGTTTCATTCCTTTTTTAGGTGAATAAAATTCCATTGTATGAATATACCACATTTTATTTATTCCTTCATGGTTGATGGACATTTGAGTTGTTTTCTACCTTTTGGCTGCTGGAAGTAGTGCTGCAGTGAGCGTTTGTATACAAGTTTTATTTTTGTTTTTTTTTGGTTTTTGTTTTTTGAACACCACTTTTTCAGTTCTTTTGGGTATATAATCAGGAGTGGGGTTGCTGGATTATATGGTAATTTTATGTTTAGCTTTTTGAGGAACTGCCAGACTTTTTTCCACAGCTTCTGCGCACTTTTACATTCCACCAGTAGTGGAGGGTTCCAGTTTCTACACATCCTCACCAGCGCTTTTCATTTATATTTTTATTATAACCATCTAAGCGGGTATGAAGTGCTGTATCGTTGTAGTTTTTATGTGCATTTTTCTGATGGCTAATGACATTGAGCACTTTTTTCTATGCTTATTGGTCATTTGTATATCTTTGAAGAAATGTCTCTGGTAGCCCCTGCCCCCAATCCACAGGGGATACATTCCAAGACCCGCCCCCCAGCGGATCCCCGAAACCCTGGATAGTATTGAATCCTGTATGTTTTACTGTATATACATAAATGTGATAAAGATTTATTTACAAATTAGGTGCCGTAAGATTCACAGAATGAGAGAATAATTAACAATAAAGTAGAATTATGACATAATAAAATTTGTGTGAATGTGGTGTCTCTCTCTCTCAAAATACTGTGCTGTATGCACCCTTCTTATTATAGTGTGAAATGATAAAATGCCTACACGATGAGGTGAAGTGAGGTGGATAGTGTAGGCATTGTGATCTAGTGTTAGGCTACTGTGGCCTTCTGACACTGTCAGGAGGAGGAGGATCATCTGCTTCAAGACTGCAGTTGACCTTGGGTACCTGAAATAGCAGAAGGCAACCCTGGGTAAGGCGGTGGCACTACGATATTCAGACCTTTGCCCTTTTTATAATTGGGTGGTTTATCTTTTGTTACTGAGTTTAAGACTTACTTGTTCTAGACGCAAGTTCTTTATCAGGTATACGATTGGCAAATATTTTCTCCCTTTCTGTGGGTTGTGATTTTATCTTCTTGATAGTATCCTTTGCATAAAAATTTTTAATTTCAGTGAAGTCCAACTTATATTTTCTTTTGTTGCTTTTGCTTTTGGTGTCATATCTAAGAAACCACTGCCAAATCCTAGGTTATCCTGTATTTTTTCCTAAGAGTTTTAAATGGAATTTTTTAATGTATAATATTTTGTAGTATATCATATAATTTTGAGTGTTCTCTTATATAAAATGGATCAGCATCTGTTTACTAGATTTTATTTAATTTACATAACACTGGCTAAATGTCTCTGTATAGTTATTTATTTGGCCTTTTTGTCTTTCTTTTACTAGCTTAGCTCTTGTCATGCAGTACTTTCAACGCAGCTTGCTGATGCCATGATGTTCCCCATTACCCAGTTTAAAGAAAGAGATTTGAAAGGTACTGAAGTCAAGTTTATGTTTACTTTCATTAGCTGTCAGAAGATTAATACTTGGAAAGTGCGTATTACTCTATACCTTAACCATTTCTGACTACAGTTTATACCACTTTGTCACTGGTTATTTGTGGGAGATCCTGCTAGATGTTAAACTAGTTACTGGAAAGTACTGATATGGATAGTGTCACTTTCCTTGAGAAAGCCTAGAGAAGGAGATGGGTGAAGCAGATAATTATGATACTCTGTCTCTTATAATTAGGGAATGAGCAAGGTACTGTGGGGCCTCAGAGGAGGGTGTCAGGAAGGCATCACCAAGAATGGGACCTCAGCATTGAACAGTGAAGAGGCATTTGCCAGGAGAAGAGAGTCACTGTTCTATTAGGGGGACTAGAAAGCATAAAGGTATGGGTTGGAGAAATACATGGCTTGTTTTGTGGATGACGAGAACTCAGTATGGCAGCAATGTTGGATATGTTGGGGTATGACAGGAGACAGATCTAGAAATAGATCATGCTAAAGATGTTGGACTTGAGTTTATAAGCAAGGAGAAGCCAGTGGAGGCCTTTAAGAAGTAGACCCAATTCCTTTAGTTTTTAAGGATGGAATAGAGTGTATTTGATGTTGAGGAAAATGGATTAGGAAGTTGAGAGCTCAAGGAGGTGACAGTGGCATAGGAGGTGTGTTTATGGGCTGCAGTAGTGGGAGGTAGGGGTACTGGCACATCTAGCAACCCATGACTTAGTAGTTTATGGTGGTTTTGTTTCTCCCCACTTAGGATTAGTAGGTGATAACATGTGAGTTTTACAGAATTGGCTCTGTTTTCTCATAATTCACAGTCTCAGACAGTCATATAGACTTATTTATTGAAAATATAGATAGAATTAAAACTGAACTAATGTATCAGTGGATGGCAAACTGTTTAAATTATGCATGAAATAAAGACAGATGTATTTTAGAGATGGAGTTAATATTTATGGTGGTGATCCTTAAGAATGGTTATTTCCAAGGTCAATATGAATAAGTTCTTTTCTTAGTCTGAATGTCATAACCTTATTAATTATTCTTTGTTCCTCATTCAGCATTTTTACTTATTAGAGTCAGTACCAGTAAATGAATGAAGGGGGTGCTTGGGTGGCTCAGTTGGTTGAGTGACCAGCTCTTGATTTTGGCTCAGGTCATGATCCCAGGGTCATGGGATGGAGGCCTGCGTTGGGCTTCACGCTGAGTGTGGAGCCTGCTTAAGATATTCTCTCCCCCTGCCCCTCTCCTTTGCTTGTGTGCTTTTTCTCTTGCTCTCTCTCTCTCTCTCTCTCTTTTTAAACATAAATAAATAAATAAAAGAATATGTTGCATGCTGGTACTAAGACTAATCTGCATATCTTAGAATTTGCAATGATTTTAAAATTTGTTTTTGTGTCATATTACTAATTTGTGGCAAGTCGATTTTCTGTTGGTGTAACTGTTGTCAATAATAGTGAATGTTCCATAGGCTACTTGAAACACAGAATAACTTTTTCACTTTGTTGAATTATGAAATGTTATTTGGAGTTTTAATTGTAGCTTAAATGGCAGTTACTGTTTTCTAAACAAAATTCAAGAAATTTCATAAATATGCTAAATTGAAACTATTCTTGAACTTTTCCAGAAATATTGACATTAAAGGAAGTGTTTCAGATTGCTAGTAATGGTAAGTTTTGAATACTTTACAGTTGGTTCTCGCAGTGATCTATTTCTTTATCAACACAAATCTGTGTTCTATGTATTAGAAAAAAATGAACCTAATTAAAAGTTTCAGTGAATATTATGTAAATCAGTGCTCTTATTTAAGTTGCACTATTTGTGCTACAAGAAAAATTTAAAAGGAAACTAAATCAAATTTTTCAGTTTGTTGTCTTAATAATACCCGAGGAATTGGCGTAATATTTACTCTTCCTTGTTTTCCTGTATATTCCAAAGTTGTCTTTAGTGAGCATTTGCCATTTTTATACTGAAAAATACTTTAAAAAACTTAGTGGAGTACAGTCTACTTGGAATTAAATAGTTTGCCAATTAAATAAGTAGAAACATAATGGGAACATTTAAGTGGATTGCTCATATGGTAGAGAATTCTTGCTTTAGTACCTTTGTTGAAAGATGCACATGTGAAAACCATTTAAAGTTTTTTTGGTTTATAAGTTTTATAAGTTTATAAGTTTTGTCAGGTAAGTTTTAAGTTTTGTAAGGTACTATTGTATTGTTGTTAATAGTTATTTCTTTTCCAGATCATGATGCTGCAATTAACAGATATAGCCGATTGTCAAAAAAAAGAGAAAATGATAAGGTGTGATACATACTTACTCCTTTGGTATCACAATTAGCAATTGTTTCATTAGATGGTCTGGTTTTTCCTGTTTAAACATAGTAGCTAGCAGTTACTTTGTATGTTTTTCTGTATTGCCCTTGATTCTTTCCTTCTATTTGTTTCAAAGCCTTTCTGATAATTATTGGACAATAATTATCTCTTTGAACAAACTATTTTTCTGCTGACAAAATTTTCTAAGTAAACAGAACTATTCCAAAAATGCAATTGATGCACAGTATATAACATTGCTCCTTTTGCTTTGTGTTTTGATAACATTGCATGTGTCCTATTTTTATTTGACTATGTATGTATTCAGAAGTGTCTTCTGAGATACAGTGGTTAAACAGTTGAATTGTTGCATACATAATTGAATGAATTTCTGTTATGAGGACCTTCTCATTTACATGGAATATATATAGTTTTTGATACTTGTTCCACAAGTGAAATCCAGAAATATTTCACTCTATTTCAGGAGATATGCATGTGAGTAAAAAACAAAGAAATTATTAACAAGTTCATCTGGATGCTCCTTAAGATCATTTCTCTCTCAGTGTCTGATCCAAGGCTTGCTGAGTAGGGCTTCACTAGATGTTTTTGAGTGAGGTGATCTCTGGTCCTCAGAGTTGGTTTCTGCAGCCTTGGCTGTGGCTGCTGGTAGAGACACAGTGATCGCTTGTGGGAATCCACGACTGGGTACAGTTTATTGTGCAACAGCTACTGTGACGCAGTAAAGGGAATGCGTCTCATAAAGTTCAGTACAAAGAACTTTCAGTTTCTAATTTTAGTTCACTGATTATTTGGCGGTGCAAATATTGATAAAATATATACATTTTGAATTCTACATTACGAAATAGTTTAAAGGTCTAGGTTAGAATTTTGGTGTATATTTTATGTTGCTTCTGGCTGTTCCAGGTTTGTTGTTGTTATTCCAGGTAGTTTTAAAAACATTCTTTTACCATTTTTGTTTTATTTGAAAAATTTTTGACCATCTGCTATATGTTGGGTACCATGAGGCAAGAGTGTCAATAGGCTCCACTCCCATCCTCAGGGAGTGGACAATATGCACTTAAGGAAGGCATATTCCTACGTGAAGGCATACAGCTGGATTGGGTGCCAGAGTATGAGGATGAAGAGAACCCATGAATTAACATTGAGTTAAGTACTTAACAAATAGAAGTCTTAAAATGCTACAAGAGCATACAGAGAGCCTCAGTTAACTTTGGTGATTTGGTGAAAGGCTTTACTTTTAGGAGGTGCTATTTGGATTGAAGATGAGTGAAAGTCACTGGTTTGGGACCGGGGACAGAGGGCGTTCCTGGAAAAAAAACAGCCTTTGCAGATGCACATGGTAGAGTCTAGAGAATGTAAAGGTTAGGAGTACTCACTGGCTCTAAGTCAGACTGCATGAGAACAAATCTCAGCTTTGCTGCTTGTTTGTCTGATGTCATTTTCAAGCCTTTATTTCTCTTGTCAAAAACACTCAGTAGTTTTGACGATGAAATGGGATAATGCATGCAGGGTACCTGGCTTGTAGCAAGTTTTCATTAAATTCTAGCAATAATCATTATGATAATGGTGTGTATCTGGAGCATAGGATGTATTTGGGGAGGTGTGGCAGAGAGGACAAGAAAGAAGGAGTTTGGGGCTATTTCAGTGACTTTGAAATTTGAGTTAGAGAAAGTGGGCAGCCTCCTTAAAGGAATCCTACTTAAAGGATTTTAAGTGGGTAACACCATGCAGTTGTGTTACAGAATAAAAATACTACTGGAAATGTGAAGGGGACAGGACTAGTGGGAACTCATTGAAAAAGTACCAAAATAGTTTGCAGAGCCTCAGCTAAGGTTGTTATGGAAAGTGGAGAGGAAGAAATACTTCTAGAAAATATTTTGTGAGTGGAACTGACAAGACTTATGGTAGGAGGAGGAATTGAAAATGAGTCCTATAATTCTTTTTGTTTTGTTTTAAATTTTTAAAAAACATTTATTTATTATTGAGAGACAGACACAGAGCATGAGCAGGGGAGGGGTAGAGAGAGGGGGAGACACAGAATCTGAAGTAGGCTCCAGCCTCTGAGCTGTCAGCACAGAGCCCGACGCGGGGCTCGAACTCACAAACTGCGAGATCATGACCTGAGCCGAAGTCGGTTGCTTAACCAACTGAGCCACCCAGGTGCCTCAGAGTCCTATAATTCTTGGATGATGGGGTGGATCTTGGGATAATTAAGAGAGCTAAGAAACGGAGGAACAGGTTTGTGGGGAAGATACTATACTTAGTTTTGTACATTTCCAGCACATTTACACACACATGTGGACACACACACACATAAAGAGCCTAGCTGGAGATGTGCTTCTTCTGACACTTAGGAGAGTGAAGGGCAAGAGATACAAATTTGAGAGTCATTGGTGTATTGGGATATGTAATCCCAATACTTGGTATTGGGTACTTGATTAGGCATTCTAAGGAAAGCAAGAAGAGAGAAGAGCCTAATGCACATTACATAATAGGTGCTCAATAAATGCTTGTTGTCTGAATGCAAGAACTTAAAGGAGCACACATATTTTAAGTGTGGGTAAAGAAAAACAAGTACAAGAGAGGAAGAGCAGCAGGGGGAGAACCAGAAGAAGGGTATGCTGTGAACTGACCAAGATCAAAGACTGATGGCTAAGCTAATACCAAACCACTGTCTGACTTTCCTCTGTGTGGTAGACTTTTTCTGCCACACTTTAGTTCAGTTACTGTATCATACTTAGTTATGTGCAGAATTTGCTTTACATGTGCATTTTAAGATGGAGTAGTTGGTAGTAAGACAGGAAAATTAGCTAATATTTTATAGGATTTCTCGTATCTTAGAAAATAAAGATGCACAATTGCTGGTAATACACCTGTTTCCTTGGGTAGGCTCTTTCCTATAGCCACTACTAAAGGTAATTAAACATAAGTACACAATTAGATATATAATAGTATTTTTAATGTTTTTATTTGAAGGTAAAGTATGAAGTCACAGAAGATGTCTACACCTCCAGAAAAAAACAACACCAGACCATGATGCATTATTTTTGTGCATTAAATACTCTTCAGTACAAAAAGAAAATAGCATTGTTAGAACCTCTACTCGGGTACATGCAAGCTCAGGTGAATACTGACTGTACTGTCTTTTGGATTATAACTGTTCTAAAAACTTGATGTTGAGTTTGATATTCATGTTAAGCATTAGGGTATTACAGACTACGGTCACAATATTCTGTTTGGGTATGTATTTTCAAAAGTAATTTAAAATGTCATCAGAATGCTATTTTAAAGAAGCTAGAATGGTTTTCCTTGCAAATGAAAATTTCACATTTTTTCAGGTAAATGAAATTACTTACCTTATATTTAGTCCTTGTCCATCACAGGTTGGGGACAAGGGACAGAAAGTAAATGAATTCTGCAGTTGCTTCTGCTGGAACTTCCTTTCACCCTTGCTTCAGAGCAGATTTGAAAGAGAATGGGCAAGTTTGAGTTTGTCTCATGTTCCCTGCATACCTCCTGAGTTAAAAATAATAGATTGAAACCCCAAAGTGTCCCAGGAGGTGTGCATCAGGGAGGAGGCTAGAAAATTAAATTTGGTCAATATGAGATGGCACGTCCCTAAAAATTAAGAGTTTAAGGAAATTCAGATATTTCTTCAAATATGAGCACTTACTATTCCTCAGCATAAAACTTATCTTTGTAGTAAACATAGGTTTATCCATATGACTTAAAGTTTTCCAGTTTTTGTTTACCATATGCATATATTAATATATAAAAAGATGTATGGTGAAATTGAAGTCTGGTTTTTACAGTTGCTCTAAGCCCAGTAGAAGTCATTGTAAACTAGTACACAAATGGGAATACTCCCTTGTTCATTACCTTACCTTGTATCTGGGTGACTGTATGAGTCATTTTAAGTATGTTTTGTATTGTGTGTGTTTCTGTTGCTCATCTCCCCACATGCACACCCTCTTGCCTTAGATAAGTTTCTTTAAGATGGGTTCTGAAAATCTCAGTGAACAGCTGGAAGAATTCCTGACTAATATTGGAACAAGTGTACAGAAGTAAGTATTTTCTTCCTTAAAATTGAAAGTGAAGTTACAAGAATAACTTAACAGCTAAATGCCATAATCTACAAATATTTAGCATTTAGTTTCCTGAGGGCTATTTTCCCTGCCATGGGAGTGTGTCTCACATGCTTCTTGGTGTTTTCACCATCTTTTCCACACAATTTGAACTCTGAATTTTATAACTGTGTCAAGGCTTATGGTATTTTATTGATTCTAAACAAGGTTTTATGTCTAAACATAACAAACACATAATAGTAATTAACCACAAGTTAATTACCTTCACAGTTATCTGAATTGTGGGGGATGGGTGGGAATTGCTATGTACATCTTGCTTTTCAAGCCATGAAAGCTTAACGAAAGAAAGTCATTCTAATCAGTTTCAAAAATCTGAGCAGTGATGTGGTCAATCTGAGATCTGCAGGGAGACGAAAATGATTGTTTTAAAGGCACAGGACAGAGCAGTTTGAAAATTCCTCCAAAGTTAGGTATTTAGTGTGGTAGTTTTTTAATTTAGTATTGTTGCCATAATATCTAAGTTTCACTTAAAACATAAAGCTGTTTCATAATGTGTTCGTTTTATTTTAACTACCCACACCACTACTACTCTAAGAAAATATATACAAAACAAATGTTTAGGTAGACATGATTGGTAAACAGTTCTTTGTTGTGGTTTGTTTTCCGTGTTAGTGTTCGCAGGGAAATGGACAATGATGTAGAGACCATGCAGCAGACAATAGAGGATTTGGAAGTAGCCAGTGACCCCTTATATGTACCTGACCCAGATCCCACGAAATTTCCTGTTAATCGAAACTTAACCCGGAAAGCTGGATACCTTAATGCTAGGAAGTAAGAGAACTACAGTTATTTTCATATATTGTATATCATCTAGGGTAATATCAAGTGAACATAATATATAATTGATATCTGCTAAATTATTTTGATTTTACTAAAGGTTGAATCTTTTTAGTTAGTGGTATTAGTGTTTTTGTCAGTTTTTTGACGGGGGTACGTGAATAATTTTCAGAAGTAAAATTTTATTTAGGTATTTATTGAATAATTTAGAATTATTTTTATTTTTTTTTAATTTTTTTTTTTTTTTTACATTTATTTATTTTTGAGAGACAGAGACAGAGCACAAGTGGGGAAGGGCAGAGAGGGAAGGAGACAGAATCTGAAGCAGGCTCCAGGTTCTGAGCTGCCAGCACAGAGCCTGTCGCAGGGCTCGAACTCACAAACCATGAGATCATGACCTGAGCCAAAGTTGGACGCTCAACCAACTGAGCCACTCAGGGTCCCCCAGAGTTATTTTAAAAGCAAAACCACTTTGAGTTTAAATCTAGGATTACATGAAATATCATTAAATATCACTTTTATCATACTTTATATGTAATTATACCATCAGGTCAAATTTCAGTTTTTACCTAAAGGTAGGATAAAGCCAGTTAACCTTAGGAACAAAATGAATTCTTTTCTTTTGATTTTTTTTCTCTTGAAAGTTGAACTGTAGTTTATGGAACATCGTTATAACAGTTGCAATTTGATAATTTCTAGCCTTGTTTTGGAAATACACGCACACACGCAAAAGTGGGTTGGCATACATGAATTTATTTTAGAGACTGAAAAACTGCTGTTTGTATTTTCTAGGCACCTTGGTGCCTTTTTGCAAGCTGATTCTTTGTGATGTTTTATCTTGTGTCTGGCTTATGATGAGATTTCAGGTGTGTTGATACTGAAGAGTGAATGTACTTTCTTCATTTAGTAAAACAGGCTTGGTGTCATCTACCTGGGACAGACAGTTTTACTTCACGCAGGGTGGAAACTTAATGAGTCAGGCACGTGGGGATGTAGCAGGAGGCCTCGCCATGGACATAGACAACTGTTCGGTAATGGCTGTTGACTGTGAAGACAGGCGGTACTGTTTTCAGATCACTTCCTTTGATGGAAAAAAGTTAGTATTTTTTCCTACTATTAATAAAATCTGTAATCTTTTGAACTACTGAAATGCATGATAATTCCTTGCCATTCAGACATTTTATAGCTATTTTAGGCTTATTACATATTAAGATCATTTTCTTTTTAATCATGTAGAAATGATTTGAATTTTCCTTTCTGACTAGGTTAAATGACCTTGTCAAAACAAGGTCATATGGTAAAAACCTGTGATTTCATGTTAAGATACTGTTCACTGAAAATTCTGCATGGTATGGGGAAGGCAGCACAAGTTAGTGGAAAGAGCCCTAACCTTGGGGTCAGAAAGTTCAAATTTGAAATCTGCTACTTACCATGTGGTCTTAGACAAGTTATATAGCCTTTCTGAGCTCCATTTTTTTTTTTTTTTTTTTACATGTGAAATGAGGGTGGGGTGGTCATAATCCCTACTTTGTAAATTGCTATGAAGAATAGAAATCTAACATAATGTAATGTGCCTAATGTGTAGTAAGTGCAAATACCAATGTCATTTTACTTATTTTTTATTAAAAAAAATTTTTTTATGTTTATTTATTTTTGAGAGAGAGACAGAGTATGAGTGGGGGAAGGGCAGAGAAAGAGGGAGACACAGAATCTGAAGCAGGCTCCAGGCTCTGAGTTGTCAGCACAGAGCCCTACGCGGGGCTCAGACTCAGAAATCATGAGATAATGACCTGAGCCAAAGTTAGATGCTTAACCAACTGAGCTACCCAGGCGCCCCACTAATGTCATTGTTAAATGTTATGTATTTCTGATTAAGTTAATGATTTAGTCCATTAATGTTTATGTGCAATTTTTAAAACTTCTGTTACCTTTGCAATGAGAACCCATAGACTAGCTTTTAGAATAAATTTTTGAAAAACAGAAAAATATAACAAAAGGAATATTGAAAAAAGCTATAATCTCACTAGAAACAAGAATTAACTTTTTGGTCTGTTGCCTTACAGTTTTTACTCTAACTACATTTGTTTATAAGTTTATTTATTTTGAGAGGGGGGAGGGGCAGAGAGAGAGAAACCCAGTCTCTGCGCTGAGAGTGCAGAGCCATAAACCATGAGATCGTGACCTGAGCCAAAGTCAAAGGAGTCAGACACTTAACCGATTGAGCCACCCAGGCGCCCCTCTAATACATTTTTAAAAAAACACTTGAGGAAATACTGTGTGTGTGTGTGTGTGTGTGTGTGTGTGTGTGTGTGTGTGTATACACACACACACACTTTGGATCTACAGCTGCTTATTAAAAACATTTCACAATGGCTGCATTATAATCTATCTAAGGATGTAAACCATAATCTAAAATTTTTCCTAATGATGTTTAAATTATCTGTAGCTTTTTTCTACTTAATTAAAATACTGTTTTTTGATGTTTCTTACTATTCAGATGCAGCTTCTGAATTTTCAGTCATTTTTTCTCTATGTTAAGATGCTATGGTTCACTGTCTTTTATCAAATGGTGGTTTAATTTCATATTCCTTCTTTAAACATGTAATGAATGTCAGTTACTGTGTCATTTATCATGCTGGATGTTGGGAGTCCCTGTGTTCATTTGTCAGAATTACCAAATTGTTAGTATGTTACTACAAGTACTTACTTTTTTGTTTTTTCATTTTATTGCTAATAATGCTTTACATGATTTCCCATTTCACATTCCTAGTGTGATTCAAAATTAGTAATTATTTTTTTCTCTAACTTAGTAACATTTATAGAAAAGCTAAACATCCCAATGTTAGTGATTAATATATTGAAAATTTTACTTAACTATATTTATGGAGAAATAATAACTAAGTATAATTGGTGTTTTCTATTAGGATTACTGATTTATATTTGAAATATATAGGATATGTCAGAAAGTTGAAGTGCATCGTCTTATTTGCAGTGTTCTTTTGTTATAGGTTGTCTTCTGAAAAACAGCACCTGTTTCTTTTTTGGTTATGTTTTGGCACAGACAGCCAAAGTCAAAGTTGTTAAAATATGAGTACAGATGCCCCTGGTGGTCTCCTTTTCCTAAGATATTGATTGGTTGTGTGTTTTGGGTTTTTAAAGTTTTGATACTGATTGGTTTTATATGTACTTTGAAAGATAAAACATTTTCTCAGATCAATTTTTTTTAAGTTAAGGGTCAAACTTCTTTCTTTTTTTTACAGATCTTCAATTTTGCAAGCAGAAAGTAAAAAAGACCACGAAGAGGTAAAATTTTATCTAGTTAATTTCTTCAGCAACGTCTCAAGATATCTCAGCAACTAAATATTAAGATAGAAATTTGGAAAATCCTAGTTAATTAAAAAATTTTTTAAAATAAAATCTGTTGTCCCCAAGCAACATTCTTAAGTTTCACACACAATTTTAAAGCTAGACCTATAAGGGGAGACGTTAGAAATCGTTGCTGTCTGTCTTTTTAAAGGCACGACTTCAGAAATGACCTTGTGACTATTGCTTTCTGGCAAGTTAGTAGTATCATGAGGTGACAGTTTAATTTATTCTCTTCTCTCACCAACTTTCTGAGACCGTATTTGCTGCATTAAGAACATAGTGGCAACAGATGTAGCATGGCAGGAAGCAAGTAAAGCTTAAAATGAAAGACAGAAAAACAAAAATTTGGGAGTGTCTGTTCTTCCTCACGAGTCTTTTATTTTTGGCTCCGTTTTTACTTCTAGTGCACCAAATATGGAAGGTAAGTTACCACCAAGAACTGACACTTCAAAAACTTTGTCTTGAGAAATACTCTTCGATGAAAGTATACTATACTTGATTTTGAGCCATTTTATCTGGTATTATAACTGTGTTGGTAGAAGACAAGGTTAGAAATTACATAGAGATCTATTTTTATTTACCTCTTATGCAAAAGAGTAGGTATTAAAACTTGCTTTTGGTTTGTGAGGAACACAGACCTGTGTCTGCTCTCTGCAGGGTTTACCACACAGAATATTAGTTTAATGAGGCTCATCATGGACTGAAATCCTCGAGAGTGAAGTGGAAAATATGGAAGAGAGAGCATTTTCTATGTTAATTAGTTATAAATCTGAAGAAGGGAAGTATGTAAAATGCATTCACTGGGAATATATTTAGCTCTTTACTTTTTTGCATTAGTGTTAATCATGATATCTGAATCCAGACTCTCTTATTTGGTGGAGGTTATGAAGGGAAGTGATATAAAAAGACAAATACAGGCTACTAAATTATAACTTAACATTATTGCTATATTTTTATTCCCTTGTATGAAGTTAATTTGGGCTTTAAAAATAATAAATCTATTCACTGTTCTGTTACACACAGACTATACTTGTATACACTATGTATATACTATGTATATAGGAAAATACTGTTTTTGTGAGAAAGATTATGTGTTACATCTTATGAAACTTCAATGAGATATTGAACATTCTCGTTTAGAAGAGAAGCATTGTAGGAAAAAAGTCTTATTTTTCTTTTTCTTTTTCTCTTGCAGTGGATCTGTACAATAAATAACATATCCAAACAAATATATTTAAGTGAAAATCCAGAGGTAATGTTTTTATTTATGATATCCAGATCTGGCAAAATTGAATACTTCTGTGGCTTACATGGCTTTTATTAATTATGTCTTAATCTCTCAAATTCTGTAATCTTGATTTGCCCTTGAATGGGTAGCTTTAACGTATCCATATGTGAGCATCTGGTCTTCTTAGATAAATTATTTCAAATGTAATGGAAATCTGTCAGCTAACAAATATTTACTGGGTATCAATGCTGGATTTAGCCTTGGGCTGAGCACCATGGATAAGGATACAGATGAATAAGAATAAGCTAGGGCTCTGCCCTCCAGGGGCCTCTGTGTATGGGAATACAAACATAACATTTAAGTAACATTTCATATAAAATAGTATATAATTGAAAGTATAGTAATGACTAGAAGCTTAAGATTTGAAAATGTTAAGATCAAATATGGACTTTAATTTTAGAGAAAACTGTGGAGATGATAGACTCCTGAGCTGGCCAAGATTTGTCCATATTTTGAGGATAAGAGAAGAAATTGCAGACGTGAGAATAAAAACAAAAGCACAAAGGCAGAAACGGTGTGTTTCTGAAACCAGTAGTATAATTGGAGTTCAAGTTTCTTGTTGGAGAATAATTGAAAGCTGAAATGTGCATACAAATGACCTGGGGATCTTGTTAAAATACATATTATATCTAGGGTTCGGGTATTCAGCCTGAACTCTGTTTTGCCACATACACTCTGAGTAGCAAGGGTATCAAGCCAGATGAACTTCCATGTAGGTGCAATCCAGATATACAGGCAGAACCCAGAGAACTGTGGAAGGAAACAAGTGGGTCCATACTACAGTGTAGTTGGGAAGAGACTTGGTTTAGGACAGGAGCTGTGTGTCCTCTGCCAGTCTTGGTGGGCCCAGTTGTGCTGTGAACCTGGCTGCCTCCAGGACACCGCAAGGCTATGCAGTACTGATAATTTGAGTTGAGGCAGAACAGGGCTGATTTCTTTAGGAAGCCCTCACTTTTTTAAGTCTTAAACTGTTGTTGGATAATAGTTGACTAGACAGGGGTGTCTGGGAACATGTAGGAGACCATTACAATAATTAAGGGATGAGCTCCGGGTCTGGACACCCTGGTAACTAAGAGAAGAGAGAAGAAATGATACATTGTAGAAACAGGTAAAAAGACATTGACTAGAGTAGTTACTAACTGACCAATATAAAGGATGAAGGAGATGAATTAAAGATGATTTGCAGGTTTTAAGCTCAAGTGAATGGAAGAACAATTTGAAGAGTTCTGTTTTTATCATAATGGCTTTGAAATGCCACCCAAGACACCTAGGACTTAGATTCCTGGGAACAAGTTTTGAATAAAGAAACAATATCTCATGATCTCCAAAATATTAGTAACTTCTATTAGTTGTATAATAATTTTATGAGCCTAATCTGAGAAAATTAGTGCTAATTGTAGAGAAGCCTTTTGCTTGTAGTAATTAGATCTGTTGCCAGTCTAGCTTTTCCTTTCTGTTATGCTACTTGGGAGCAACAAAAAATTAAAATGGAAGTTGGATGATCTGTTAATACCTAGGGAATACGTGGTGAATACAGTGTTTGCATTTGAATAATTCAGGGTTATCTTACTTTCCCACAAGTTATCAGAACTCTAAATTTTAAGTAGTATTTTCCAGATTATCCAGAATTACTTTATCTGTGTTTAATGAGAGGAGAAATTCTGATCAACTTGTAGCATTGTCGTGATATTTTTGCTAACTATAAGACACAGAAATGCAAAAATGTTAAGTGACGATGGGGTTCCTGGGTGGCTGGGTCGGTTAAGCATTTGCCTTCTGCTCGGATCATGATCTCACGGTTCGTGGGTTCGAGCCCCACGTCGGGCTCTCTGTTGTCAGTGCAGAGTCTGCTTTGGATCCTCTGTCCCCCTCTTTCTGCCTGAATAAGTAAACTTAAAAAATTTTTTTAAATGTTACATGATATTTTTTCTAATGCAAATACTATTTTATGTAGCCAGTGTTTGAAATATGAAGTTTAAAAATATTTCTTATAGGAAGCTTTCTTTCACATTTTGGTCCAAAAATGATAACTTCATCAGTTAATAAATATGTAGATGTTTCTGAGCGTAAATATATTTTGGAAGATCATGAAAACACTCAGCTGTATAGTTATGAAAAATTTTAATAGTTTTGATATTTTGTGCTTGTTTCCTACTCTTAAATTTATTTATTTAGCAAATGTGTTGAGTACCCATATACTAGATGCTGTATTAGGTCTAACAATACAAACCTTAGTCTAGAAAATCTGGTAGTTAAATATTTAAAGACCTAGGTCTGTAAGAAGTAAGAGGAAGCTTATTATGTTATAAAGTTAATTATGTGTCTTAATATTAAGATGGAATGTGGAACTACTTTAGTAACTCCAATTTGCATTTTAAGTGTTACTCAAGAGCATTCTGACAATTCAGAGTTCTGTTCAAACTTTTGGTTTTCTTGCTTTACTAATTCTAGTCCTTTTTAAAAAACAAAATAGGAAATTGCTGCACGAGTAAATCAGTCAGCTTTGGAAGCGGTCACTCCTTCCCCATCTTTCCAGCAGAGGCATGAAAGTCTGCGCCCGGCAGGGTGAGTTACCAGACTTTGGTTATTTAAAACTGTATGGGCTATTGGGGTGCCTGGGTGGCTCAGTCAGTTAGGTGTCCAACTCTTGGTTGGCTCAGATCATGATCTCACAGTTCATGAGATGAAGCCCTACACTGTGCTCTGTACTGACAGTGTGCAGCCTGCTTGCTATTCTCTCTCTCCCTCTTTCTCTCTCTCTCTCTCTCTCTCTCCCTCCTCCCCTGCTCACCCGCTCGTTCTCTCTCAAAAATAAGTAGATAAACTTCAAAAAAAAAGTCTTAAAACTATATGGGCTATTGAAAGTGTTAGCAAAACACTTTGATTTTAGTAGTGCTACTTACGTTAGTACGAAATATCCCCCCCAGACATAGAAAGTGTATTTTCAAATTGGTAAATTTACCAGCAAGAATGCTAAATAAAAAAGATTCCAAATTTTCCTAGTGTTTATCTCTAGAGTGAGGTCATTTATGTTTTTGAATTTAGTCATTGGAAAGAAAGAAGTCTGTTATTAAATAAGTAGCTGTGATTGTATTTATTGAAATTTATTCTGTTCCTCTTACTGACATAAAATTGTATTTTCTGGGCACCTGGGTGGCTCAGTCAGTTAAGTGTCTGACTTTTGATCTCAGCTTGGGTTTTGATCCCAGAGTTGTGAGTTCGGGCCCCATGTTGGGCTCTGTTGGGTATGAAGCCTGCTTAAAAAAAAAAAAAAGTTTCTCATAGTTTGTATTTAATTTCCAAAAGAGAAAACTAAATGCAATGCCTTCTGGTTTTCTTCTGTGCTTAGACAATCTCGGCCACCGACAGCTCGAACCAGCAGCTCAGGATCCTTGGGATCTGAGTCCACAAATTTGGCTGCCCTCTCTCTAGATTCTCTTGTTGCCCCA
This sequence comes from Panthera leo, assembly GCF_018350215.1. Taxonomy (NCBI): domain Eukaryota; kingdom Metazoa; phylum Chordata; class Mammalia; order Carnivora; family Felidae; genus Panthera; species Panthera leo. The sequence goes on from NC_056680.1 coordinate 25,157,901, forward strand.
GACACTCCAATACAGTTTGACATCATTTCTCCTGTGTGTGAAGATCAGCCTGGCCAGGCAAAAGCCTTTGGCCAGGGAGGCAGGTGGGTGATGGCATCACAGTGATACGGTTCTATGGTCTATAAGGTTTATGATTCCATTTTTACACAGTGTGTCTCACATATATATATCAGCTGTGTTGTACTTTCTAATTTTGGTAGTTGAGAAAGAATCATGTAGGTTTTTCTCTTTGTTTTCTGCCTCAAATAAGTGAAGGCAATTCAGTTTAAGAGAATTTTGTATTTTTTTTGAGATTACTTAATTTTGAATTATTTATCTGCTTCTGGTATTTGCTCTTAAAATTGCAGAAGAAAGCTAACAGTCCATTCTTTAGGTCACGACAATATTTCAGAAATTCTTGAGGGGCGCCTGGGTGGGCTCAATCGATTAAGTGCCCGACTTCAGCTAAGGTCATAGTCTTGTGGTTTGGGTCCCATGTTGGTCTCTCTGCTGTAAGCACAGAGCTTGCTTCGGATCCTCTGTCTCCCTCTCCCTCTGTGCCTCCCCCAACTCTCTCTCTTTCTCTCTCAAAAAATAAAAATAAACATTAAAAAAAAAAAGGAAAAATATCATCTTGAGTCAGAGTAAGAAATCTCCTGGGGCACCTGGGTGGCTCAGTTGGTTAAGTGTCCGACTTCGGCTCAGGTCATGATCTCACAGTCCATGAGTTCGAGCCCTATGTTGGGCTCTGTGCTGACAGCTCAGAGCCTGGAGCCTGTTTCAGATTCTGTGTCTCCCTCTCTCTCTGCCCCTCCCCCACTCATGCTCTGTCTCTCTCTCAAAAATAAAAATAAACATTAAAAAAAAAATCTCCAGGAAGGCACTAAATTCATGTTATGAATCATTAATAAATCATCTTTTGTTTATATAATGAGAAATATCAAATCTGTTAAAAAAATTTGTTTTTGGCTCTGGGATGAAGGAAATGTGACTTAAGGCAAATTTATTTAAGTAGGTTGGACACCTCATACATTGATTTGGATATACATGGCTATGACCAAGAAAAAATTTTTGTTTGATCATAGAAATCTACTTAGGATTTGGTAGAATAGGTCAGACATGTATTATGGAGATCAATTTCATGTTATCTTAATGCCAATGTTATTTAAAACAACTTAGCTCTCTGTTTGTTTATAAAACCTATTTTCAGTTGTACTTTTCTTCCTTCATTGTGGGTGTGCCAAGAACCAAGCACCCTTAGGGGAAGTAGCTTCATCCCTACTTAGCTTTTCTTCTTGCATTCCATTACATATGCCTTCAGAAATACAGGTTTAAAATTTAAAAATGTTCAAGTTAGCATAGTTAACTTGCAACATGTAATAAAGGACCTAAAAAGAGGTTTTTAAAATCCCAGGAAATCCTTGGCATTTTTCTTAGGTAGCTAAAATTGAAGCTAAATCGGCTGTTCCTTTCCCCCTTTATTTGAATTCAAGGTTTTCGCAACATGGTTTATTAGGATGTTGGGGGGTGTGTGTGTCTGTCTATAGTTCATCCACATCTTCTAGAATGCAGCAGCTTTGAGTTCAGCCTGCTAAGTGTGAAGGTAGAGGCCTTTGTCAGAGGAAGGTGGTCATCAGTAGTGTACCTTGACAGGATCGGGCATTTTAGAGCTTTATAAAAAAATGTGTGTACAAGTTTTTGTGACTCTTAGTTTTTAACTCCAGTTTCAATGATTGAGGTTTCTTCCATATGGCTCATGGTAACTGACCATTGGTTCATAAATTTTTTAAAAACTTTTCAGGCGCACAAATCCATTTGGAGAATCTGGAGGAGGTACAAAATCTGAAACTGAAGGTAAAACAGATGTGCAGTATTCTTATATCTTAAAAATTCTCTGGTAAACTGTGTGAAGGATTTGTTTTTATTTATTCTGATGTATGCTGTTTTAATGGTACATTTACTTCATAGCTTTCTTTTTGCTCATAGTACACTCAAAGCAACAGAACTTAATCAGGCTTAAAGATTTCATTAAAATTCTAGAATATCATACTTTTGACCTCGTAGTCAAATTCTCAATGCAGAAGCTGTCCTTTAAGTTTTTCCTAGCAGTTCATGTTTTCTTCTGCTAACTGGAGCATGACTTTTTTTTCTTTTTGCAGTAACTATTTATTTTGATACATTTCAAGCTTACAGCAAAGGTATAAGAATAGTACAAGAACCACCTATTGTTGAAGCAGAACCTTTTGCTGTTTGAATTTGAGACCTTAATTTTCTTATAACATGAACACTGTAGTTAGGAGTAATTTGTAAATACTTCTACTAGGTTGTATTTTTTACTACAAAATCTAAAAGGTGACAGTGTGTTTTATTCTTAGGAAGAGATATGTGGAATTTAGAAATATATAATGTATCTTGTTCTTTTGTAGATTCTATTCTTCATCAGTTATTTATTGTCCGATTCCTTGGTTCCATGGAGGTGAAATCAGATGACAATCCAGATGTTGTTTATGAAACAATGCGGCAAATTTTAGCTGCCCGGGCCATCCATAACATCTTTCGTATGACAGAGTCACATTTATTAGTCACTTGTGATTGTTTAAAGTAAGTAATGACCTTCCCCTTAAAAAACTGTGCAAAAAATGGGGCGCCTGGGTGGCTCAGTCGGTTAAGCATCCGACTTCAGCTCAGGTCATGATCTCGCTGTTTGTGAGTTTGAGTTCTGCGTCGGGCTCTGTGCTGACAGCTCGGAGTCTGGAACCTGCTTTGGGTTCTGTGTCTCCCTCTTTCTCTGCCCCTCCCCTACTTGTGCTCTGTCTCTCTCTGTCTCTCAAAAATGAATAAATGTAAAAAAAAAAAAAAAACTGTACGAAAAGTTTAATTTCAGCCTAATTAAAATGTTTTCCAAAATTTTAATTATAGGTTAATTGATCCACAGACACAAGTTACAAGGCTCACGGTGAGTTCGGCATGTTTAAAGCTTTATTGGAAATCCTTCTGTGCACATACACATGTGTATCTTTATAATAATTCTGAACCTATATATTGAAATATGGTAGTAATTATGATTGGCTAAGTTATAATTAAGCTGATGGTGGACATCTTCCCCTATAAAGTTATAATTGAACATTCCATGCAACTTAAAGAATTGTGCGATCTGCTGTGATACTTAGGTTTTCTTAGGGTATGATATATGCTGCCTGGTTAAGGGATAAACACAGGAGGAATTAAAAGGTGAACATGATTGAGTTTATAGTTATCTAGGTTGAAATAGTTGCAAGTATATGCTCTTATTTAATCATTTAATAATATAGAGCATTTTTTTAATTCTATTTGTTATTGTAAAATGTGTAAATGACTAATAAATTCAGCATTCAACAACCTCTTATTCTGCCTGGTAATCCAAACCAAATATGACATTTTTGTTCTTGGATTGCCACGTTGTTAAAAAAAAAAAATTGGCTCTAATGTTCTGTTTATGATATAACTTAGTAATTGAGTTTGTTATATATAAGAGTGCAGTTGTAAGTGTTTTAAAAATCTCATGTTTGCTTCTGATGTTTTCTTTGGCAGTTTCCATTACCCAGTGTAGTTTTGTATGCTACACACCAGGAAAATAAAAGGCTTTTTGGATTTGTTCTTCGGACATCAGGGGGCAGAAGTGAAAGTAATCTGTCATCAGTCTGCTACATATTTGAATCAAACAATGAGGGGGAAAAGGTATACATGGCCTTTCAAAATGTGTTTAGGTTGTGAAATATATATCATAGTCAAAGTTCTTAGTAAGATTTCTGGAAAAAAACTCCCAAAGTTGGCCTGCTTCAGCACAGTTGTTTGACCAAAGCCTGTTGCTCTGAAGGTATCTGAGCCGATATGTTGGGCCTTCTGACTTACAGACCTGTGTCTTCCCTGGCCATTGAGGGCTAGTGCAGTCTTCTGGCCTCATTCCCTTACTCGGGGACTGCAGTATATTCCCGCAATCAGCTTTTTCCAGATGTCTTCAGCTTAGAACAGCACCTGCATCTGCTTAGTTCTCTGCAAACCTTAGCATCTCAGTAATGAATTTGAGATAACCGGAAGGTGGGTGTGTGAAAGAGGCGAGACGCAGCAGTGGAAACTCAGACTCTGAAGAAAATACACAGGTGCTTCGTTTGGGGACTGAAACATTCTTAAATCAGGTTTTGTCTGAAGCAGTGTGTTATAATGAGTTGTAAATCTAGTTGCACCAGCCATTTGGATACTTGAAATTATTACTTTGAATGAGAACTGGCTGAGTTTTTCCTGTTTTTTCCCCTTTTAGATTTGTGATTCTGTTGGACTGGCAAAACAGATAGCTTTGCATGCAGAACTGGTAAGAATCTAAGATACTTATTAATTATCCAAGAATGTTACCTAAGTAATATAAGATCTTTCATATTAGCAAGTAAATAAAATGATTTTGCTGTGTAAGGTTATCAGTGGATACTATTGCTGATGCAGTATTTAGAATTTGGATAAATGACTAAGAATGTATATTTTTAGTGTGCTTTCATGTAAATATAAAAATATGAAAAGGTTACAAAGGCCATATGAATTGAAAAGTCTAAAATTTAAAGTTGTTTCATATTTAATTCATTAGTTGTACTTATCTGTGTTTTAGGATCGTAGGGCATCAGAAAAACAAAAGGAAATAGAGAGGGTAAAAGAGAAACAACAGAAAGAACTCAGTAAACAAAAACAAATCGAAAAGGTATGTAGTCCTAGTATCTAGATCTTTTTTGATGTAATGTTTATGAAGTTTCCTTAATTCAGCACGGTGACTTCCAGGTTGGAATTTCCAAATGAAATTCTGTTTCTGCTTCCTCAGCCACTTCATAATCAGATGATTCATAGCGCAGCAGAAAAGGAAGACATCTGTTTTCTGATAGGATGTTTATGTTATAGTTACCGATGTGTCGTCGACTTGCTGTTTAGCAAACGTACCAGAACTTATATTTCCATATTCCAGCGAAGTTTGTTGCTATCAAAGCAGGTCTTTTGAGAGGCTGTGTGTATATAGACTTAACTGCCATTGCTGGAAGCTGTATTGGCCTCCAGGAATGAACATATATTTATGTAAATATTTAATGTTACCAGCAGTGTCAAATCATTGTCCATCCAACAGGATAATTTTAAGTTAGACAAGTTTCAGAGCAAAATCTGGAGAATGCATTAGATGGTGATACATGAGATTGTCAGACCCAGATATGGGTGGTGGCAGTAGCAACAGAAAAGAGAAATTTGCGGGATACTTAATGAGCACAGATCAGCAGGAATTGGGAATTGATTGGACTTATGGACAAAGGAGAGGGACGTGACGATGACACTGAAGTTGAGGCTTCCTTGCTAGGTTAGGCTGAGGAGGGCAACGGCTGATTTAGCAAGGTAAGTTGGACAGAGAGGTGGAAGGGAAGGGCTGTGGAGTGATCCATTGTGAGCCTTTTCGTGTGGTATGTAGTGAAAGATAACGATGGTCTGAATGTTGTTAGCCATAGAAATGGAGAAGAGGGAAATGTTGGCTTTTACAGGATTTCTAAAATGGTGCCAAATTTCACTTTGGTGTTGCACTGGTTGTGTGTAGTCTTTGTTTTCAGTAAGTTGCCAGAATTATGCATACATGTTCATGACAGAAAGATTGAGCAGCTCTCAAGTACATATTTTAAATGCATAGTTTTGCATTTGATTGCAAACAAACTTAGTTTCTTTTCTGTCTTTTCTACTAGGACTTAGAAGAACAAAGTCGGTTGATAGCTGCTTCCAGTAGACCAAACCAAGCCAGTAGTGAGGGGCAGTTTGTTGTCCTTAGCAGTAGCCAGTCAGAAGAGAGTGATTTGGGAGAAGAAGGAAAGAAAAGAGAGTCAGAAGCATGAACTTATCCTTGCTTTTTGGTTGGTATTACCCCCCTTGGAATTTATTGACGGTTTCTGTGGTGAAATGGCACAAGGTAACAACTTTGTCGATATACCAAGGAGACTAAAGTTTATATTTACCTGTTTTAACTTCATTTTTTAAAATAAGATTGACCTTGACCACTTAGGTATGCACTGTTTTTTTTTTTTTTCCTTAAAAACGATATACTATGCAGTAACATCAAATTCCACATGTCTAAAAGAAACCTGTTCATCTCCTTGAAGTAGATTGCTGAGGAATTAACACTTGTTCAAGCCTTTTTTCCTTCAAATTTTGAACTTCTTGCGTTGTAATTGGCTGTGACCATAAGAAACCATTATTCTTCAGCTTCAGATATTCATGGATATGCTTCCTCTTCTCGTTAGGAACATTTTTGCTGGCAGTGAGGAAGCTTTCAACTGAATCGGTTCAAAACCTTTATACAGAGAATTCTACAAGTTTGCAAATATTTTAACTATTAAATGTGCAATAGAACTTTTATAAAGTAATTAGAAAAAAGATTTTAGGCTTAAGGTTTCAAATTGTGGCAGGTGGTACTGTGATTTCAGGGCACTTTCTGGGATTGCTCACATTTCTCTGATGTATGACACCTGATGCCAGTGGGAAAGAAGCTTAAGTGTCTTCAGTTCAGGATTGATACAGCCCTTGGCATTTAATTATCTTATTCTTAGTTCTCAGGTTGGAACTTGAATTATTGCTGCAGAGCAGTAATGGTTAAAATAAGATTTTGGAATTTATTAAAAGGGATTTTTTTTGTTCAAGTACATTTTAGATTAGGACTTAAAATGTAAAGATATTGTTACAGGATAATACATCATATTTTCTGCATTGCGTGAAATAATTTTTATTGAAAATCAAGTGACATTTCAAAAGAAATTCTATAACGGTTGTTGCCTGCTTAAAGTAAAAATGCCCAGAGTTTAGTTTAGAAAATGTAATCTTTTAAATTTCAGACTGATATGCACAGTATTTTCATAATTCCATGTTTTGATAAAATACTGATCACCACTTTATATCCACAAAGGCAAATAACTAATATATGAGAATAGAATAATTTGCACTAGTTATTGTACATACTTCTACTCTTCAAATGTGTAAAAGGTCTAATTCTATGAACTATTGAAAGGAAATTGAATGTTCGGTATAAGAGAGTTGACCAAGGAAGGATTTTAGCCTAGTGCCAAGGTTAAATGATACTTCCCTGCTGCCTCCCTCTATGTCAAAACTTGATTTTTTTTCTTTACTCAGATTTTTAACATTGCTGATAGAAATTATGTTCCTTTGTTTCACGTGTAAAACTATATAGAGACAGGTTAATTATATTGAGTAAAATAGTCACATAACTAAAATTTTCAAGAGATTTGCCAGCCACTAAGACTAATTTTACAAGGGGAAAAGCCCTTTGTTCTTTGATATAGTCGTGTTAGTCCTGAATTTAGAAGCAGCATCTGTTTTAGCTCTCACAATATAGTGTGGCTGTTTCACATGGTGTGCACCCTGTTTTCTGTGGAATGGAATAATTATACATAGGATCATGATATTCTTTTTATCCATGTGCCAAATGGGAATAATGATTACTTGATAATCATTATTTTGAAGCCTTATGTTACCAAAACAGATAGTAAAAAAGTAGAATTTTACAGAATACTTTCTGAAGACAGTTGATTTTGTGCTTGCTAAATGGGAATGCTTTCTTGATAGTTTGTGTGTCATTCCTTTGGTAGAAGTCAAAATTTCTGTTGTCAGCACTTGATTTAGCCATGGTAGGTCTGGCTTTTAACCCTTCTGAGAATTAGTAAACTCTCTGTTTCATTAAGTCTTTTGTTTACACTATTCAGTTGTTGCCTCGCTTGGTTCAGATGAAACTTGTCACCCTACAAGGAAGGTGGTTAGCATTAGGGGCAGTTTTACGAGGCTGGCGCTTTGCACGGTAACTAAGTGCTGCCCTTTGTTAGTACTCTGGGTCAAAGTGAAGGCTAAAGTTAAAGGCACTGTCAGACTTAGGTAGTTCCTTTTAAGTCATGTTTTGATAGGAATTTCCTTAATAATACACCTATGTCCAAAGAGCATTCCAACACCAAATCGAAGTTATTATGTGGGATTAACAATTTTAGATATTTCAACTTTTGTTCCATTGCTCTAGAACTATGTGAACTATTCCATACTACAGATATTTAAGCATCAATTTTAAGAAACTTTCCTTTTTGTTTGATGAAGGCTGCCCATGGGTTTCTGCATAATGTTAAAGCTGATCTTGGTCTGTTACCCTTTGAAATCCCTTCTGGCTCTTGGATGCTTTGGTGGTGATTGAATTAGAATTTGGGATAGCTTTCTCAGATTCATACTTATGTTTGATGGTTTTTAGAAATTAACAAAACTGATTCTTTAAAAGAAAAGAAACTAAGTCTACCTAATTCAGCTATGCATTCTGCTACCTATACAAACAGTACTTTTATAACTATGGTAATGAAATCAGTAGACAGGAAACTAAGTATTGCTTCTCCCTTTCAAAATTTTAAAAACTTGCTAACAAGGGACTGGACAAAGTTCCCAAGGCCAGTCTTGTTTTTGCTATTTCTACAATGACTAGTATGTGTTTAATTTCAAAAGAATTCTCAGGCTCTAGGGGTGGTAAAATGACGTTACCTTTATGCTTGGGAAAAGGGGAGTAGGGTATGCGTAACACATTACATAACATATAATCCTGTGTGGTAAAGGCATCTGACGTTAATTTTGAGTTACATGTAGGAGCTACAAATATTTAAGATTTGAATCTTATTATAAATGCTGATAGACCCCAAGATCCCATGTATTGCAAAACCTTCTGCTACCTGAATTAATAAAATGAAAATACTAACATTGGTTTTGACAACGACCTCCTAGCATTCAAACTGTACTTAAAATGTTCAAACACACTGATTGTAGCAAGCAAGGCTTTCATTTTATTTTTTAGCAAGTTTGACTTACTCTTCTTTCATGAGATTTTGTTCTACATTAATGACACACATTGAAACTGGAACTATACGACACTTTTAAACTAGTCTCTTGTGGCTTGTACTCATGTAATTTACTTCAGTTAATATGAGAACTGGGGATTAAGTTATAACTAATGTGCAAAACTGCTTTGTATATTTGGTGATTTTGTAATGTTAAGTGAATTGGTTAATTCTTATCTCACTGATACTATTAATCATGCATATATACAATTAAAAATCATGCTACATTTCCTTTTAGAATTGAATTTGAAGAACTCAATTTTTATGTAATGGTGGTATACGTGTGGGGTGGAGAGCTTATTTTTTGTCAAAGTAGGTATTCTCTGACAAGGCTTCAGGAACTATGCTGTTAGAAGATTTTTAAAGTATAATAAAGTCCATGATTTTTGTATAGTCTTTTTTGTATGAGGTATTTGATATATACTCAGTTTTATTTCTCTAACTCCAAATGATGCTTATGAAACAAATGGACTTTTTCTTAATATGTTATGACACTACAGTTACACATCTAGGCCCATTGCAATTCCATAATAGCTAAAACGAAAAAAAGCGGTCACTTACTGGGACATAACACTAATTCATCACTAGTGACTTCTTTCCTTTAGAAAAATAGATGTTTCAGGAATTACCCCTAGACATGTTACAGACAACATATACCTGCTATATTCAAAGAAACAATTTAAAGGCACAGGATACTGTGTACACCAGGTTAAGTGAGCTTGATGTGTAATTTTAATACTAATGCATATTCATCCCATGTGCTCTTTATACTTTCCTATAGCACTTACCAAGTTCTTTTCTTCCATTGGGAGTATCTGTTTTAATTCGTTTTGAGTTATATAAAATGTATATACTTTTAGAAGGTCCAGGAAGTAGATAAAACTAACTTTAGAATTATGTATCTATGTGCATGTATATCGTAAATATATTTGTATATTGACATACCTATAATCCGCTACTCACTTAAAACAGACACCACAATTTGATTAAAAAAATAAAAATTATTCATGCCAGCTAATTTTGCAAGTTTGAATGTGAAAATCATATCATTAAAAGTAACTTTAAGTCTGTGCTTACTGAATGTATAGCCATGAATCTCCACATCAGAAAGAAATTCTCTAACTTCAGTTTCCCTGAGATGACTATATTATGCAAAAAAAAAAGTATACTAACACTAAACATACAAATAACAAGGCTATAGTTGACTGGGCCTGTGGTGAAAATGAACATCATCCTACCCATCACTCTGTTCTTGTTGATGTGCTATCGAAATGCTACACAGGTGTGGCTGAATGCATGTCTCTTCACTTTCCTCACTTTCCAAGTACAGAAACCTGTACTTACCTTCACAGAATATACAGAAATAAAAATTTAACCTACATTCTATAACTGCTTTTATCACGTTTCTAAGAAGGAGGTTTACAGCAGTATAGGTCTATGTCAAGAAGCAAGAAAAATCTCAAAACAGCCTAACCTTACACCTAAAGGAGTTAAAGAACAAAACAAAGCAGCAGAAGGAAGGAAATAATAAAGATTAGACCAGAAATAAATGAATTGGAACAAAAACTAGATCACTGAAACCAGGAGCTGGTTCTTCTTTGAAAAGATCAACAAAATTGATAAACCTCTAGCCAGACTCATTAAAAAAAATAATTAAAATAAAATCAAAGAGAAGAAATAACCAATACCACAGAAATACAATTGTAAGAATATTATAAAAAATTATATGCTGATAAATTATAAAACCTAGGAGAAATAAATTCCTAGAAACATAATTTTACATAAAGCAGGAAGAAATAGAAAATTTGAACAGACCAATTACCAGCAAAGAAATTGCATTAGTAATAACAACTTCCAACAAACAAAAGTCCAGGACCAGATGGCTCCACAGGTGAATTCTACCAAACGTTTGAGAGTTAATATCTACTCTAATCAAACTATTCCAAAAAATAGAAGAGAAAGGAAAACTTGCCAATTCATTCTATGAGGTCAGTATCACACTGATACCAAAACCAGATAAAAGACACCACCAAAAAAGTGAACTATGGGCCAGTATCTCTGATGAACATAGATGCAGAAATCCTCAACAAAATACTAGCATACAGAACCCAACAATACATTAAAAAAATCGTCATAATCAAGTGGGATTTATTCCTAGGATGCAAGCGTGGTTCAATATTCACAAATCAATCAACATGATACATCGGTAAGAAAGGATAAAAGTCATATCATCTCAATAGATGCAGAAAAAGCATTTGACAAAGTATGACATCCATTCATGATAAAAAAAAAACCCTCTACAAAGTAGGTCTAGAGGAAACATACCTCAACATAATAAAGGCCAAATATGAAAAATCCACAGTGAACTTCACATTCAGTGGGGAAAAACCAAGAGCTTTTCCCCAAGGTCAGGAACAAGACAATGATGTACAGTGTCCCCACTTCTATTCAACATAGTACTAAAGTCCTAGCCACAGCACTTAGACGACAAAAAGAAATAAAAGGCATCCAAATTGGTAAAGAAGAAGTAAAACGTTCACTATTTGCAGATATATATAGAAAACCCTAAAGACTCCAGCAAAAGACTACTAGAACTGATAAATGAATTTAGTAAAGTCGCAGGAAGCAAAATCAACGTACAGAAATCTGTTGCATTCCTATGTGCTAATAATGAAGCAACAGTAAGTGAAATTAAAAGAAAAAGAGGCAAAGAAACATACTCTTAACTATAGACAACAAACTGATGGTTACCAGAGGAGATTTGGGTGCAGGGATGGGTTAAATAGGTGATGGGGATTAAGGAGTGCACTTGTGATGAGCATTGGGTTTGGCAGTGTTGAATCACTAAATCCTACATGTAAAACTAATATTACACTATATGTTAACTAACTGGAATTTTAATAAAAGCTTTTTAAAAATCCTCCCATTTGTAATTGCACCAAAAATAACAAACTATTTAGATACAAACTTAACCAAAGAGACGAAAGACCTGTATTCTGAAAACTATAAAACACTGATGAGAGAAATTGAGGATGACACAAAGAAATGGAAAGACATACCATGCTCATGGATTGGAAGAACAAATATTGTTAAAATCTCTATACTACCTAAAGCAATCTACAGATTTAATGCAACTGCTATCACAATACTAACAGCATATTTCACGGAACTAGAACAAACCTAAAATTTGTATGGAATCACAGAAGACCTTGAATAGTCAAAGCTGTCTTGAAAAAACTGGAGGAATCACAGCTTCAGGCTTCAAGTTGCCTTATAAAGCTATAGTAATCAAAACAGTATGGTACTGGCATAAAAACAGACACATAGCTCCATGGAACAGAATAGAAAACCCAGAAATAAACCTACAATTTTATGGCCAATTAATCTTTGTTTTTTAATCTCTGACAAAGGAGGCAAGAATATACAATGGGGAAAAATCTCTTCAACAAATGGTATTGGGAAAACTGGACCACGTTCTTACACCATACACAAATAAAATGGATTAAGGACCTAAATGTGAGACCTGAAACTATAAAAATCCCAGAAGAGAGCACAGGTAGTAAGTAATGTCTCTGACATCATCCATAGCTACATTTTTCTAGATATGTCCCTGGAGGCAAGGGAAATCAAAGCAAAAAGATACTATTAGGGTTACATCAAAATAAAAGTCTTCTGCACAGCAAAGGAAACAAACTGTCAAAACAAAAAGGCATCCAACCTACTGAATGAATGGGAGAAGATATTTGCAAATGACATATCTGATAAAGGGTTGTTCTCAAAATATATAAAGAACTGATACAACTCAACACCCAGGAAACAATCCAATTAAACAATGGGCAGAAGATATGAATAGACATTTCTCCAAAGAAGACCTGCAGATGGCCAATAAACATGAAAAGATGCTCAACATCATCATCAGGGAGATGTAACTCGAAACTACAATGTGATAATCTCACACCTGTCAGAATGGCTATATTGAAAAAACACAAGAAACAAGTGTTGGCAAAGATATGGAAAGAAAGGAATCCTCGTACAGTGTTGGTGGGAATGCAAACTGATGTAGTCACTTTGGAAAACAGTATGGAGTTTCCTCAAAAAGTTAAAAATAGAACTACCATATGATCCAGTAATCACACTACTGGGTATTACCCCCAAAATACAAGAACACTAATTCAAAATGATACATGCACCCCTGTTTATTGCAGCATTATTTACAATAGCCAAATTATGGAAGCAGCCCAAGTGTCCACTAATAGAAGAATGGATAAAGAAGTGGTATTCATACACAATGGAATATTATTTAGCCATAAAAAAGAAATGAAATCTTGCCATTTGCAATAACATGGATGGATCTAGAGAGTATAATGCTAAGCGAAGTAAGTCAGAGAAAAATACCATATGATTTCACTCATGTGGAATTTATGAAAAAAACAAATGAACATAGGGAAAGAGAGGTGAATCAAGAAACAGACTCTGAACTGTAGAGAACAAACTGATGGTTACCAGAGGGGATGTCAGTGAGGAGATGAATGAAACAGGTGATAAGGATTAAGGAGTGCACTTTTGATGAACACTGAGTGATGAATGTATAGAGTTGTTCAATCTCTGTATTGTACACCTGAAACGAATTTAACACTGTATGTTAAATACTAGAATTAAAAATTTTAAAATAATTTAAAAAGGGGCTCCTGGGTGGCTCAGTTGGTTAAGCGTCTGACTCTTGGTTTTGGCTCAGGTCATGATCTCATGGTTCATGAGTTCAAGCCCTACAATGAGCTCTGCGCTGACAGTGCAGAGCCTGCTTGTGATTCTCTTTCTCCCTCTCTCTGCTCCTCCCCTGCTCATGCTGTCTGTCTCTATCAAAAATAATTAAACTTAAAAAAATAATTGAATAAATACAGCTGCTATCAGTGAGCCCTTCTTGTGTGTCAAGTACTGCACTAGAGTCAGTACAGAAAAACATAAGCCATCTGAAAACCCGTTTAATTTCTATTCCAGTGATAACATTAACCAGTAAATGGGAACCCTTAGCCAGGGTTTTATGGAAAGAAGGACTGCATGTTTCCCATTAATGATGACGTTGCAATTGAAAGTTCTGTTTCAGTTAACCAAATTACTCCACTTCAGTGCGGGACTCTACAAGTAAACAGACATTAAGCTGGCCTTGGGACTTTTGCATAAGAACAGCTAACTTGTAGGTCAAGTACTGGGGTCAGTATTTTATTCAATGTAATTACTAAGACATTTTATGTATGTACTTCTCTCTAAAAAGGATTACTGTTAAGAATCCTTTTAAATTATTAAAGGTGACATTTACTGTTTTGAGCATGTAGAAATGTAGATTCTTACATTTAATACAAAATCAGTACAGAGTGAGAACTGATACATTTCTGTTAATTGAAATTTTACAGTTTGGTTTTTTTTTTTTTTTAACTGCCTTTCAGAATGCTCTTGAGAAGCAATATTAAGAATATTAAGAAATAGGGGGCGCCTTGGTGGCTCAGTCGGTTAAGCCTCTGACTTTGGCTCAGGTCATGATCTCACAGCTTGTGAGTTTGAGCCCCACGTCGGGCTCTGGAGCCTGCCTCGGATTCTGTGTCTCCCTCTCTCTCTCTGACCCTCCCCTACTCATGCTCATGCTCTCTTTCTCAAGAATAAATAAACATTAAAATTAAAAAAAAAAAGAATATTAAGAAATAGTATTAACATGTAGATTTGCATTGAGATTTTAGTTGTTAGGTAAAGTGAGAAATAATGAATCCTATGTAACAAGTCAAATTTTAAGAAATGCAACTCAAAGAAATATACCTTTTCATCCAGTTTGATTACCAGGTTCCTGTGAAAATTCCTTGTCCGTAAAGATCATATTCTTTGTAAAGGATATACGCTTTTAGACGGTTTGGTAATGGAAGAAATGACATGAAGACAGGGCAGCGCAAATGTAACTTCCCCATACACTTCCGGATCTTTAGGCGGCACAAATGTTTGAGGGATCGAGGGTTTGCTGAAATGAGAGAAACACATGTTATCCAAATGGAAAAGAGCTGTTCCTTCTTTTAGTGATCTTAGGGTTTAGTCAGCAAATGTATGTTATACTTAAGCCACCAAAATTTTCATTTGCTGTGTTGAAATGGAAAAGTTAAAAGCGAAACAGCTTTTCCCTTCTCTTTGCAACCCTTCCTGTAGATACGATTACAGAACCATGTCAAGTTAAGAATCCAAAGACTGGCATCAGTTGTGGCTCTGGCCTGTGAGACCTGAAATCCTTAAATCTTTGTGTTCTAACCACTCCCTTGCCCTGTCCTATCCCTCTGGATCAGGCTGAGAACTAAAAGATCACCACCCAGGGGGAAATTAGATGAAAGAAACTCTTAATTTGACTTATGTTCTACTGTGAAAGAATGTGGTTTGGAGCATCCTTTGATATTCTCTGCGGGCTTAGATCTTCACTTTTTCTCATCCCTGTTTTTGTTGCCATTTCATAGCTTTTATTAATTCCTGTATGTACAGTGTTCCATGGGATTAGGAGAAAGGCATTACCTACCATATAATATGTAATTACCTAACAGATTTTATCTACTGGGAAATGATAAGAAGTACAAAGTAAGTAATAAATAGTAACTTTTTTTTTAGAGAGGAATAGTATTTTTCTTTGTTTCTTTAGATAAAGCTTTTAACCAGAAGAGAATGTTTTATGAAGCAAATAAGAATACCTTTTATTTTTGGTAAAAATCTTTTAGAAGAAAGGAGGATACTCACTTAAGATAAAATGGATTTCTGACCAGAGCCCTTGTTTTTGGAGCACAGCTTTCAACTTTGAACAGATTCGAACTTGATCAACATAATCAAGCATCACTCGAACAACCTTCCCAGAGAGATGTTGCAGCCATGACAAAGTTATTACTTCACAGAACTAAGGAAGAAAATTGGAACTATGAAAGCAAATGAAAAACTGGAGTAACTATGGGGGGGTTTAGAACACAAAACTCAAAGTTAGGAACCAAGGTCTCAAGCCCCTCATTTATAAACCAGGCATTGAACAAGGAAATGATTTCTTAGCTCTGACATTTGGAAAAATACTTAACTGCTGTATCTTCAGAACTATGTAAGGTGTAATCAGGGTGTGAAAGAGACAGTTGTCTAATATCCATTGTTCCCTTTGGTTGGCCACACGGCTCTCTGGAATAAAGATTACCTCTCCAGCTTCCTTGCACCTAGACGTGGCCACTTAAGTTCTAGCCAGTGAGATGTGAGTGGAAGTGTGAGCAACCCCCAGAATGCACTTAAAAGAACACGGTGTGTGCTGCTTCAGCCTGCCTGCCTCCTTGCTGGCTGGAATGTGGATGCAAGTTTCTCCTGTGTCAGGAGCTGTCCAGTTAGAAGGCTGTTTACCTGTGGCCTTTATATGAAGGGAACGAGCCACCTTATTAAAGTCACTTTCATTTTGGGTTTTCTGTCATTCACAACCTACTCCTATCCTCATGCCTGACGGATATGATCGTTTCTGCCGGTAGGTAATTTACATGCTCCTAGACAAGATGCCCATGTAAGAAGTCAAGTACTACTACATAATAAGTCAGGAAATAATACAAGATGATATACACCTAAATGCCAGCTCCTACATTAATCATAACCTAAAACTAATAATACAATATTAATATGTTGCCTTCACTTTCCAGAATCGATTCAAAGTGCTTTCTCCGTTCACTATTTAATTTTTGATTTTAATACGAACTCAGGTATTTATAGTGCATCTGTGTGCTGAGCACAGATCTCTAAGCTGAGGAAAGTGGTGAACAAGAGCTTACTTACACTGATGTATTTGTGGAGGAGACATGTAATCAGTAAATGTTAAAAAGATAATTTCATAAAGTGGTAAGTGCTATAAAAGAAATAGCATTATCAGAAGATTAGGGAAGACAACTACCTTAGATAACGGTGGATGGGTAAGGAAGGGTCTTTTTGAGAAGGTAACGTGTGAAACTTGAAGAGTGGCAGCTTTTTGAAAAGTTGGGGATGAGCTCAAGTTGGGGAAAATAGAAATGACCGGTTAGGGGGGAAATAGACTGGTGTGATGCAGACATCACAAGAGGAACACATCTCAAGAAGAAGAGGGTACTCAACTGCATTTTTTGTGTTTCTTTCTCATTAAAAAGGTGGCCAAAGAAACCTATTTAATCAAATTTTAGACCTAAAAGAGATAGCCAAGAACTAAGGGATACAGGTATCAGGACCCTAGAAACATTTTAGCTCGATGACTCAGCACTTCAGAGAAAAAACATAACTAGTTTGTAAGACTACATTCATTCTTTAAAACCTTACTCAGATGCTAGTTCATTTGTGAAACTCCCTAAGTAAAGTTAAATCACTTCCCTCTGAACTGTTCCTGTACCTTTTACATCTACCATCATGTTTATTTTACCACGTATTTATCACATTAAAATCTTTTCAGGGTTCCTGGGGAGCTCAGTTGAGCTAGGTAGCTGGGTAGCTCATGAGATTGAGCCCCACGTTGGGCTCTCTGCTGACAGCATGATGCCTGCGTGGGATTCTCTCTCCCTCTCTCTCTGCCCTCCTCTGCTCTCTCTTGCTCACTCTCTTTCAAAATAAATAAACTTAAAAATCTTTTGAACTATGATCTTCTGGAGAGAATGGATGGAGTCTTATCTCTTGGTGTAGTCCAGGGCCACTAATAATGATTGTATAAGTTGATACAGACAATACTGTGCACTTACCATAGTGTCTTTGATAACTGTAGATGTCCAGCCTTCAAAAGTATAGCAAGGATGAACTTTGTCTCCATGGGGACAATCAAAGCATCGCTCTGTGTCATACCCATAATTCAAGAGCATCCTGAGCATGACTTCATCTTTCAATGTGTATTGCAGTGCTGATGGGAAATGTAAAGGGTTGACTCTGCAGAAGTAATTGACGTTGGCCCCATGCCGTAGCAGCAGACTTATCAGCTCATAGTTGCCCATCCTTAGGGCTATCTGGAGGCAGTTAACTGGGTCTTGATTGGGCAGAGCTCCAGCACTCAGAAGCAGCTTAACTGAAGAGAGGTCACCATTTGATACAGCAAAATACAAAGCTGACTTCCTATGGTCATCATAGTGTTTGCGAATTCTCTGATCCAGCATGAAATTTACATCAAATCCAGCCTGGATGAGGAATTCCAGGCATTGGGGGTGTGCTCCTGCTGCTGCACAGTGGACCGGACTGATGCCACTCTGCTTAATGGCAGCAAAATCCGTAACTGGAACCAAAATCTTCAGGGCTCTGAGAAAGAGTTTCAGGGGGTATTTAAAAAATTGTTTTTGTTAAGATGTAGTATTAACCTGTTTACGATTATTATATGCTAGTACAGGTGGTATTAGTATCAGGTGGCATTTAGAACCCCCTAACCCCCAAAAAGTATAATTCCTGCATGTAAATGCTCAGCTACTTAGTGAAGTTAAATAAAACTGTCTAGAGATAAAACTCAGAATTAGTCCAATTAGTGAGACCGGGAGCTCCCCTTATTGCCTAAAGACCCAATAATAAAATAGTTTTATGTCTCTTCTGTGGTTACAGAGGATGCCTGACTTCACTGTCTTACTGGTTGAGTTTATCTTTAAAAGGGTGTTAGAATTATATGATCAGAGAAGAAGAATATAAAGTTCCCAGAAGCTGCTCCAAAGAAACCCCACAGCTTTTGCTAGTTCTATTATTTGTGGTGATGTCATTGAACTTACAACAAGTGGCCTCTGTCAGCTGCAACATGAATGGGAAGGTGGCCTGAATTCTTAGGGATGTTGGCATCAGCTCCATGCTCTAGCAAGAGAGTCACAGAATCTGGATTTCCTCCACTGGCGGCTTCAAGTAAGATGGAAGAAGAGTCAGAGGCCTGACCAAGAGCATTAGCTCCTAAGAGGAGAAAAAGTCTTGTTATGCAAAAATCTTTTCCACTCTACTACTTATGCATTCTTAATATAGAAGCACTACCAAAAAGCAGTTATTAAGCAGCCACTTGAGCAAAGCACTACAAAGTCAAAGAAATAAGAAAGGTGCCTCCTGCTCTCGGCCAGTTTATAATGTAGTTGGGGAAGGAAGAAATGGTGCAAGCAGTCTCTCAGTTAAAATTAGGTTGGCTTTCAGAGTAACTTTATAAGTTAATTGTTTGGAACTTGCAAATTCCAGGAGAAGTCCTTTTAAAGGAGATTTTATTTCCAGACTAGCCTATAAAAGTCCACTTACCCCACCCTTATATATAGCATGGTACCAACAATCCTGTTGGACTGTAACACCATGCCATCTGTTGATGTTATGGTGAAAAATGGGTGTTTGTTCTGTTTTTTCACATGTTCTTAGGTAGCTGTTCACAGTAAGACATACTGTGGTTGTTTGTTGTTGAAGTTGGGGACTTATAGTTAAAAGGATAAATTGTAGTACTCAATATGCTGTCATGTGATGGTGTGGGTAATAAGAGTACAATTGTAGGCAAAATGTCCTCTAAAAGATCTCAGTTCTGGATTTTGAGGGGAACTGGATGGTGAAGGAAGGAGAAAGGAGTTTTGGGTCAGTTGCAGAAGGCCTCTCAGTAAAATGGGTTTTGAAGAAAGAGTCACCTTTGAAAATGGACAAAGAGAAAGGAGATCATTCGGGGCCTATTCACAGCTCCTATAAAAAAGATGTAGTGGCTTTAAATTAGTAAATAGTAAATTAGTAAATAGACTCCATAGTCATCAGAATACAGTGATTAAGAACCCCCCCCCTCCTGGAATGCATGAAGAAATGTCTAATAAGCCTCCATGGGATGAGTGCTCACTATGTGCAGGTTCCTGTGTGCATACTTTCTAAACAACAACAGCCCTAACAAGCAGGTGCTAGTATCTTCTTTTTAAAGAGAAAAAAACCATAGCTCATTGAGGTTAAGTGACTTCCCCAGAGACGCACAGCTGGTAAGCAAGGCAGTTCGGGATTCACATACAGGTACACCAGACCCAGGGCCTATTTCTATGAAGCAGTGTTTCCACTCTAATAATGCAGGGCAGTAAAGTAACATGATTTGGAATGAGACAGATGTGGTTTCAAATCTTGGCTCTGCCATTTACTAGTTATATCACTTTGTGCAAATTACATCATAAGGGAGTTACCTCGGAAAGTATTCACTGAGGTCAACCGATGTGGTTTCTTTAGAGTTAAGGATTTAAAATCTGGTGCCTCTCTTTATATTTTAATCAGTGATCTACACAAAAGGTTACTCTTGTTATGTAGATGAAGGGTCTAGTGTTTATTTTTGTTACTCTAGCTATTGACTTTAGACATCTCTGCTGTTGCTCATTTAAAACATCTTACTTAAAATGTCTTATGGCCACTGATTGGGAACTACAACAGCCTCTCCTGTATGATAGTAAAGTTTCAGGTAAGTCTAAAAAGCAGAAAGTTGTTCTTAAATATAGGAATCTCTGTAGTCTAGAATATTGGAGACCAGGACCATGTATTGTTAAAGAAAGAAAGAAGGCTTCTGGACACAGACAGGAAGGAGAATACAAAAGGTAATTCTAATATTGGGACTTTATTAAATATTGGTAAAGATTTGCTTTGAAAAAAAGCTTTAGATACTACATTGCTTCACTTAACAGGGTCATCAATGGGGGTTCTCCTCAAAGCCAATAAATTGCAGAGTTCTCTGAGCCAAGGACTCTGCCAGTTAAACCAGATCTCAAATTGGTGGCAGGAGAGGGCACGTTTAAAAGGAAGTCCTGCAACTGGTACCATCCCTGACCCTCTTTCCTTAAGTATAAAATGACGATAATGCCTACTTCCTAGGGTTTTAGAAGATCACGTGAGGCAGCGGTAGCTTATTGCCTGGTGCTTAGAAAGTACTCAATAAATGTAAATTGCCTACCTTCTCTCAGGGTTTTGGTTATTACTAAAGGAAGAACTGGGACCCAAAGAGGAGCAATCAGGAAAAACTTCCCAACACCAGAAGCATCTGATAACACATTGGACTGCCTCATGACTTAGCAGAGACAACATGTAGGGGGTAATATGAGGACTTTTGTTCTGTGACTCTAGAAAAGGACAACAGGCAAAACATTTAAAAACTGACCATCCTCAGCATGGTCGGGGAACATTATGCTAGAGTAAGGTGCATCCTAGTAATTTTAGGGAAATTGCTCCACATCAAATGAGAACTGTTCAATCTCTAGGCTTTTTAGTAGCCAGTATTAACACATACTTTCATCAGACATTTGTTAGGCTTAAATAAAATGTTAATTTCTATCATCTTGAAGCTCTTCACAAAAAGGAGGATGCTTGCGTCACGTTATCCCTTGGGGGTGTGCTGACCGTATAGAAAATCTTGCCTTTCTGCAGTAACATTTCCATGATTTCAGTGTATCCACTTTGGGCAGCAAGAGCAAGAGGAGTGAATCCATAGGAGCTCCGTGGATCAGGGTGAGCCCCAGAAACCAGCAGCAACTTTACTATGTCCTGCCTGCCCAGTTTGGCTGCTTCATGGAGAGCGGTCCTCTCGTTGGTACACCGCAGATTGACATCTGCCCCATGGCTGATCAGCAAGGAGGCCATGTCATAGGAGTCACGTAGAACAGCTGGGAAATTGGAAGTGAAATGTCACCAGGAAATTATGGCCAGAGTATCTTACTAGCCAGTGTCCCTCAAGCTTCTTAATGAGCTCTTCCTAGCTACCCCCCTGTGCCAACATTTTGTGTTTAGGAAACACACTGTTAAATGAGGCATATATCAAATAATACCAATAGTGTTTTACATCAATACCCTATTGTCTTTTCTGTAAGCCATGAACAGTTACTGTCTATTGGCTGCTTATGTGTCTGAAAAACAAAACATATAAAATTTTCATTTATCATTTTTGTGTTCCTCCCTCAAGAAAATGGGAACTTAAGTACCCAGTACAGTCCTAGAAATGCTCCTGGGTACTTTAAACAAAGAAAAACAAAAACAGCAGTAATTATGAAATTATTCGTAACCTCGTGTTTTGTTAAAATTTTCTAATTGGTTTTTCTGCATTTATGCTGTTATCATTCGCATTTGGATGATAACCTTTAAGTCCTTCACGATTCTAAAACAATTTACTGTATCCATCTCCCTATCCATTTGTTAATTATTGGCACCCCTGTGTATGAGGAATCTTGCTAGGAGCCAGATGTTGAATCAGTGTGAATTCTGTCTATAACGGTTTATAATGTGCCATAGAAAGTGCTGTAGGACTGGAAATACCAAGTGCCAAGGGTGTTGGGTCTTTTTTTGGCTCATTGAGCTGGCACTTAGTGTGCCCTTTGATTCTGGAAACACATGTCCTTTGTTTTAGGAAATCATTTTCTTGACTTATTTCATGATGGTATACCACCTCCATCTTGTCTCTTCTCTTTCTAGCGTTTCTGAGATTCATGTGTTGCTCCTCTTAGATTGTCCTA
Organism: Panthera leo; assembly: GCF_018350215.1. Classification (NCBI taxonomy): domain Eukaryota; kingdom Metazoa; phylum Chordata; class Mammalia; order Carnivora; family Felidae; genus Panthera; species Panthera leo. Next base: position 25,180,240 of record NC_056680.1, read on the forward strand.
GTTTTTTTCTTTTTCTTTCCTATTTCCCATTTCTTATCTTCTGGAAACTTCCCGAAACTTTATCTCCCAGCACTTGTTTTGAGTTTTATATTTCTACTATCATATTTTTAATTTTCAAGAGTGTTTTTGGTTCTGTTTTGTTCAGTTTTTTGGTAATATCCTATTATTTCATTAGTTTTCACTAATTGCTCTAAATGAATTCTAATTTCCCCCTACATTTTATTTTGCCTAAATAGTCAGTCTCCTCCAAGTTTCTTATCTCTGTTGAAGACTTTTCTCAGATAGTCCTTGACTATCTGCTCATGATTAAGAGTCGGGGACTAAAAAGCTGACTGGGAATCCTAAATGTTGGGAGGGGCTCTTGGAGTGTGGTCATAGCTATATGTTGCTATGTCTGGGCCATTTGTTGGGGAACCCCCAATTTCACTCTCTTCAGTTCTTTCTTTTTGGGTATATCATATTCTCCAGAGAAGCCTCTTCTTGGAGGGTAAAGTTCTGGTTGCCATCTTTCTAGAATCCTGGTGGAAGAGGAGGGCTGGGAGGTCTTGGCTTATGCTTAATTCCTCCAGTATTTTCAATCTAGTACTCCCACCCTTGTCTAATACCCCCCATCCAGAGAGCCTCTGTTTAAATTTCCCAGATGATAAATGTCCAGAACTCGGGTGGTTTGGGAGAAGGGACCACTCTGGCTACTCATTCCTTAATAGGGTTCAACCAATCCTCCCGTTAGCTGCCTGTCCTTCACCCACGTTCCATGAGGTAACTGCCGCCAACAACTTCCAAGCCTTTGATGTAATTGTGCTGCTTTCCCCACTACCAAGTTGAGTTGGCTTTCTTGTCACTGAGTATTCATCCACCTGCTCTCCAGGTTTTAAAAAACTGTGTTGTTGTTGTCTCCTCTCCTGTTCTCCTCATTCTTTTGTATTTTACCTCATTAAGACAATTTCTTGACTATAATTTTAGTGAAGACTCAGGAGGGAGGAAAATTAGCCATTCGTATTCAATCTGCCGTCTTTACCCCACCATTGGTTGCCTCTCCCTACTCTGCTCACCTTTTATCGTTCTTACACCTAAATTAATTGGTTAAGACACCATGCAATGCAAAATGATCAGCCAGTTGGCAGAGATTTTGCCTCAGGCCACCTCAAGGACAAGTCTGTAGAAAGCTTGAGGGTCAGGTACCCATGACATGGGTCAGTTGGGACCAGAATGACAGCACTGCAACTATGTACAAAAAGCTGCCTTTCTATTTGCAACGATGTGGATGGAGCTAGAGAGTTATGCTAAGTGACATCAGAGAAAGACTAATACCATATGATTTCACTCATCTGTGGAATTTAAGAAACAAATGAGCAGAGGGGGGAAGAAAAGAGGAAAACCAAGAAACAGACTCTTAACTATAGAGAACTGATGGTTGCTGGGGGGGGGGGGGGCAGGGGTGTGGGTGAAATGTGATGGGGATTAAGGAATGCACTTGTGATGAGCACCAGGTGTTATATGGAAGTGTGGAGTCACTATATTATACACCTGAAGCTAATATAACATTGTTATCTAACTGGAATTAAGATGAAAACTAAGAAAAATTTTTAAAAAGTTGCCTTCAAAACCTCTGGGATGGGGGACACTCAGAATGACAGACTGTTTTCCAGAGACAAGGTACTAATTTACCTGTAAGAAGAGGAGAATTGCCTTCAGAATTCTTGGCATTTGGATTGCAGCCGTTGACAAGAAGAAAACTGGTGTTTTCTAAGAGGCAACTGCTGACAGCCAAAAAAAGTGGCGTTTCCCCGCTGTGGGTGGTTTGCTCCCACACACTGGGTTTTGAAGCTGAAATAATTCCATTAGACCACACAGGTTAAGATACAGAAATAAATTTTAAATTCATTTCTCAGAAGCATCAGGAAGAGTTGTAAAGGGAGCTTACCTTTCAGAGTTATTTCCAAAATGTTCTTGCTTAATTGCACCGCAGCCTTATGCAGAGGGAGCCAGCCTATCTCATCTGCTTCATCAAAAGCAGAATGGCACTTGGTCAGGCGTGCCAATGCATCTTCCTTACCTATTAACGAGTCGAATGGGCACAGATTCACATTTGGCACACACACAAGGCAGCCCATACTGCTTCCGAATTCCACCATCAAGGTTAGTGCACGAGACGACAGAGTTCTAGCACCACCCTTTATGAGAGACGCATTCAAATGGCATAGGACGAACAAGCAGGTGTTCGCCTAGTGTTCCATACCATCCCAGCCAGTGGCCACCCCTCGTGTGGTTACAGAGAAAGAGCCCAGTCCACCGAGGAGCCCAGGAGCTCTTGGCTAAGTGGTGCTGTGGTGTTTTCTCGCAGGCTCTTGACAATCAGCGTTGGACACCCCCACAGTGTTGAGCATTTGGGAGAACCTGCTTCTAGGCTTTCCTCAGCTCAGAGGGGAGGTGCTGCCCTTTGTCCTTTGTCAGCATCACATCTTACCACAAGTTGGAGGGGATAGAATAAGAAGAGTACTTAACTGTCTCTATTGTTTCAATTATCTTCTTATAGTCAGCGCTCACAAAGGAATGGGAACTGCATAGAAAATAAATATATATGTAATCCCCAAAGTGAGGGAAAACAAAGGCATGTGACAAAAAACAAAAGGAAACAATAAGGGCAATAGTAGTTAGCCAAGGATGAACTCTAACAACAAACTCTTAAAATGAGGCTTAATGGGAATACTTCCAAAATATATGTGGTGTGACCCTAAACATGCTCCAGGGAAATCGGTCTCCTGTGTCTGTCTTCCTTGGTGGGGGGGTGGCATTATTCCACCTGTCTCAGGTAGACCAAGTCAGCAAGCCTTCCTAAGTTCCATATAATTCTTGCAAGTCTAATCACTGAAATCTACAACTATAGTCAATTTCTGTAAAATATTTCAGTCCTCAAAATCTTATGCCTTCCAGTCTAAAATCATGACTTAATTACTGAATGAACTTAAAAAATTTTAATCACAAGGTTAATATAATCTAATAAACCCAATTTTTTTTTTTTTAATTTTTGAGTGAGAGAGAGAGAGTGCAAGTGTGGGAGGGTCAGAGAGAGAGGGGAACAGAGGAGCCGAAGCAAGCTCTGTGCTGACAGCAGTGTGCCCAAAGTGGGGCTTGAAGTCATGAACCATGAGATCATGACCTGAGTGGATGTCAGACTCTCAACCGACTGAAGCCACCCAGGTGCCCCTAAACCCAATTTCTTTACAAAACTTTAACTATTTAAAGATTATTCCTAAATGTAACACAAAAGTATAGGAATAGCGTGGTAAAGAGACGCTGAAGCCAGACTGCCTGCCTCTTACCTAGCAGCTCTGTGACCTCGGGTAACACTTATCTGTGCTTATCAGTATTCTTATTTCTACACAGGGATAACAGTACTTACAACATAGAAAGGTAATGAGAACTAAATGAGTCAATATTTAAAAAATGCTTAAAAATAGTGCAGCACAAAGTGATCACTCCGTGAGTTTGTTACTTTAAAAAAAAGTATAGTTTTAACGTATTTCAACATCTCTATGTTTAATTATAAAGTCTCTTAGAGCTAAAACCACATTTATCCAGTTTTACCTCCAGCAGGCAAATAGAGGTCACCACCCCAAGCAAACAACTTTTATCACCCCTGAAAAACAATAGTAACTGCTGGGGGGTGGGGGGGTAAGGGTGCAGATCAGTCAGAGAGCATCTGAGCAGGTGTGCTTGGCTGTGCACATTCCACCTCCAGGGAGATTCTTTTACATCAGCGAGGGACCCGCGGAGTCCTTTTCTAGTGCCGTCATTACAGAATTCTGAAGACACACCTCAGAAAGGGTTAGTCTCTTCTGGGTTTAAGTTTACATAATTCCTTCTTTTGATATGAATCAAAAGACTGGACCTTGCTCTGTCTCCCCACGAAGGCTGATAATTTTCTATGTGTATTGCTTAGCTTTTTGCATTTCCTTGGCTCCCCAAAGACAGGGTGCATTAGAGTTCTCTAGTCTTTCACATCCTAATGTATTTCTTCTGGTTTCCAGTCTCCAAATCCTCATGTAGAGCTGCTCCTAACCTCCTTCAACTGTTTACTAATTACATTCTGAATTCTTTCCAAATTGTTCAAGTCTCATAGATACTGAAATGATAATTGAAATGGATTTTGACCCTCTCTTCTGTTTTTATCACAACACTAGAAGTATACTAATGACAAGTCTCAACTGTTGAATCCTTCCAGTACATCACCAATGAGATCCCATTACCTCTCATCTGCAGGTGCCTGCTGTGTAGTTCCCGGCTTGTGAATGTCCTGTATACTCTCCTGGATGACGAGCTGGGTATCAAAGTCCTCATCTGTGTCTTCATCACTGGCGTAATTATCCATGTGAGACGCTGACAGATTTCAAGTCAGAATGAATTGACAATATTTTTCCAGTTACGAAAAGATTATCAGTTTCATTACAAATGAAACTCAGAAAACTACAAAATTGAAAGGAGTGATAAATGAAGCAAATGCAAGATTTAGAAAAAATACCCATTACATTTTTTCCCATAAATTCAAAAGAGTTTTCTGGACTGCCACAAATTCAATATAAATTAGAAGTTGCCATGATTAGCCATTTACTTAATGCCTACTCAGGAAAATCAACCTTCCGTATAAAACTTGGGTCAGTGTCGTTTTAACTATGAAAGTAATGGTTTATTTTAGACCTGGCTTATGAGTTTTTTCTCAGTCATTGTAGCCCTCACCCAAAACATCTTTATGCTGCAACAGCAAATATTAAAAATAAACACATCATAGGAATATATGCACTCTCATAATAACAACATATAACAGGAATAGTGGTAGTAAAAAACAATGTATTTTCTTAGGCAATAACTCAGTTGTTTAAAAGAACATTTCTGTTGTATCATAGAATAGGTTCAATCACATACCAGACTTTTTACCTTCTGTTATATCCTTTAGGAGAGCATGGAAGTTCTCACTGTAAGATTAGCACATCAGGATTTTCATTTCTATTTAGGGTCTCCCCTCCCCGTAGTGGCCATTCCATTAATAGCTTTACTATAAATACATGATCATAAGACAGTCTGGCACATTCTCCTTGTTTTTTACATGGGGTTTAGCTCTATTTGGAAACACGATCCCTTCTCTTCACTGCTATATTCATCAAATTTAAAGGACTAAACATTTTATTCCTGGTATAAAATGCTTTTGCAAGGGGTTGGCTGTGTGAAGTGAATTCATTCTCCTGCTCATGGCCACTGCAGACCAGAATCAATTTTTCATCTGAGAGGCCATTTTTCTGTGACCGATTTATCAAAGTGACTGTCCCCACAGTCCTGATTCACTGGGTAGCTGCACCTACATTTTCTTTGGGCTACAGAGCTGCAGCCTAAAGTGTACTGGGAATCCTAAGGAAGGAGTTAATTCCACACACAAGATAATACAATTTCAACTGTAATTTTGTATTGTTGAAATGTTTTAAAATCAATAATCTATACTAATATTTTGAATGTATATACTAAATGAGAACATTAACTATTAAAAATAAGGAAGAGACACTTGGTATTTCCAATTAAACACGAACTAAATGCCAAGAAGCACGCTATGGCCTGGGGTGGACAGGCCTGCCGCCAGCCACCTTACTGCCTCTGTATGTACGCTTCCTGCCCCGGGGGACTGTGAGAAATGGAGCTGATGTTGTAAAAGTATGATGTAAGGGGTTACTTCCGGAATTGTTTTGATACTTCCTTATTTATAACCATCTCTGGTAAGTGAGTAGAAAGGGAACTACTCTTGAAGCTGAAGAAATGACTGCACACTTGTGAAAACAGATGTTTTCTGATACTAAATTTTATCCAGTGGGACGCTTGGGTGGCTCAGTCTGTTAAGCTGCTGACTTCAGTTCGGGTCATGATCTCGCGGTGTGTGGGTTTGAGCCCTGCATCGGGCTCTGTGCTGACAGCTCAGAGCCTGGAGCCTGCTCCAGATTCTCTCAAAAAATGAATAAAAACATTGTTAAAAAATTTAAAAGTTTTATCTAGTTTCCCCAAATATGATTTTCACATATATATCAAAAGTTTCAAGGATTTTTCTTTCTTTAAAAAAAAAAAGTTCATTTATTGAGCTTTAAAATTTCCTGTCACATGCTTTCCCCTATAAAATTAATAATAGCAATAATTTTTAAAAAGCAATTAAATATAAGGCGATTCCTTATATGACATTTACTTTCAATTATAAAAATAGAGAAATTTTTTTAAAAAGTTTATTTTGAGAGAGTGCAAGTAGGGGAGGGGCAGAGAGACAAGGAGAGAGAGAGAGAATCTCAAGCAGGCTCCACACCATCAGCACAGAGCCCAACATGGGGCTCAAACTCACAAACCGTTAGGTTGTGACCTGAGCTGAAATCAAGAGTCGGACACCCAACCGAGTCACCCAGGTGCCCCTCAAGGACTTTTCATGTGCTTTCAAGAAACATTTCTCTTCATGTTTTCTAGAAGGCTGTATTGCAGTCAAGAGTGGTACACCAGGGAGGAGAACAGTGCAAAAACCATTTAAAAGAAGGACACAAAGATACTTGATTTCATAACATATGTATTTTGAAGTGAAGACGACATAGATTTTCTTTTTTACTTCTTTCAGATGTTTTCTTAAGTTTGTCCAATTTAGTCATCCAGTTGACAAAGCAAGGCAACCCCACGCTTGATCCAGTGTTGAGTGGGTTGGTCTGTCTTTAACAACATTGCAATAACAAAGTTGGTAGAATGTCCTGTTGTGGAGAGAGTTCCTTTACGTTCACTTGTCTTGTAAAGGGGACAGGTGTAGGCATTCGACTTCACAATCTCAGTCTTTTTAGCTTGGAAAAGAAAGAAATACACTAATTTGCTAAAGGGAAAACAGCCATTGGTACTAAAAGAACAACTCTTTTCATACTAAATCTAAGATCATGATTATGATATTTGAACACTTCAATGCTGTTATTGTTGTTTACAGTTGGGATATAATTATGGCTGTGAAACAAGACAAGTGATTTCATACGGGGCATGATTCTAGGACTAGAGGACAGGAATTGATTCTAAGTTCTGATGACTTAGCTGGCATGAAAACACTCCAGAGGACCTGGGAGAGGAGGAGAAGGTAGGGAATAAGTACTAAAATCCAGCACATGTAATGCAGCAGACATAGGGACCCCGCTGCTTACAGCCCTAATACAAGAAATGCATAAATCAGAAGAAGCAGAACTTACTGTTTGCTTTCAGCAGGTTGTTCTTAAGAAAAACACACCAACACTTACCTACTCACAGAAAGAATCTATATATTATCCTTGAAAAGCCAGATATGAGATATTAGGAGTCTTCCTAAACTAAGGCCACATTTCTCATACTTATAATTGAACTGTGTTAATAAAAATATTTAATGGGCTCAGTGGTGATTGTGGATGATTTGGACATGCTTCCATTGATAGTTATCTGAGGACAAAAAAACCTAGAGAAGAAAAAACAAAAGAATGAGCCTCATTTGTTCAGACTTGTGGGAAAATGATGATGGCCAGAGGAGGGAAGGAGCGAGTCTTTCCCAGGAGGGCAGAGTTGGCTTCCCCGGCCTTCCCACCTGTGACTTGCAACATCTATGCCTGTGGGCACCTGTCTGGTTCCTAGGCCAAAGAGTTTCTTGTAGCCAGAAGATTCTAGCCACTGGCTGGTGTCAAGCCTACGTGTCTCTGAGAGGTGTACAAAGGCAGTTCAGAATCAAAATATTGATGGGAAGCCCTGGACTCTGGAAAAGTAGAAGTGGGGGAGGGCAGAGAAAATGTTACATCCCTTGGGATAAGAGCAAAAAGGCAGAATGATATTCCCGAAATAATATGAATGCAACACAAAACAGGAATAATATATTCCCAATGTAAACAGTAAGTCACTAAATTTTTTTTTTCTTTCTACAGTTTATTTTTTATCATTTACACCCAAGTTGGTTAGCACATGGTGCAACAATGATTTCAGGAGTAGATTCCTTAAGCCCCTTAACAATTTAGCCCATCCCCCCTGCCACAACCTCTCCAGCAACCCTCTGTTATCCACATTTAAGAGTCTTTTATGTTTTGTCCCCTCCCTGTTTTTATATTACTTTTGCTTCCCTTCCCTTATGTTCATCTGTTCTGTGTCTTAAAGTCCTCATATGAGTGAAGTCATATGATATTTGTCTTTCTCTGACTAATTTCACTTAGCATAATACCCTCTCGTTCCATCCACGTAGTTGCAAATGGCAAGACTTCATTCTTTTTGATTGCCGAGTAATACTCCAGTGTGTGTGTGTGTGTGTGTGTGTGTGTGTGTGTGTGTACTGCATCTTCTTAAAATTTTTTTAATGTTTATTCATTTTTGAGAGACAGAGACAGAGCATGGTGGGGGAGGGGCAGAGAGAAAGAAGGAGACACAGAATCCAAAGCAGGCTCCAGGCTCTGAGCTGTCAGTACAGAGCCCGATGCAGGGCTTAAACTCACGAGCTGTGAGATCATGACCTGAGCAGAAGTCAGACACTTAACCAACTGAGCCACCCAGGTGCCCCTAAGCCACTATTTATTGTAACTGAACAAAGTCTTAATAGATTTGAGCAGAGACTTATTTGGGGGAGCCATTAAAAAATGTCTATTATTATCCTCCCTAAAACTCTAACAAATTTTGTTAGGAGTATATTTACTTGGTTTTATCCATATGATGGGCATCAGGTCAAAGAGAAGTTTGGGATGTTGCTCGGCAAGCAATCCACTGTGAAGAGAAATGGAAACATTTATTAGAAATAAGATGAAATTTGCTTCTAGAAATTGCTACTGAGATATTGGCTTTTAATACAAGAGAGGACTAGAAATATGCAGAGAAAGAAATATAAAACAAAACCAAGGAGGAAGCAATGAACAACAATGGACAAATACCAATTCTTGCCGCTTTTTACGTACCATCCATGAAGCACACACTATCCTATCACATTTGATCATCACCATGATCTTGTCCCCTTCCTTTTCCACACACAGGTGAACAGTGAAGGCTCAGAGAGGTTGAACAGTTTTCTCATAGTAACACAGCTCTTAAGTGCCAGAGTCAGGATTCAAACGTACATCTGCCTGTCTAGTAAACCTGTCTTCTTTTCCCTGTGCTATATTGTTTATTTATTTGTTTGAGAAAAGGAGGGAGGGAAGGAAGGGAGGGACAGGAGAAAAGATGAATATATATATTCATCTATGTAAGTTAAATGATAAAAATGGAGAGGTGTGCATCAGTGGCTTAGTTGGTTAAGCGTCTGACTCTTGATTTCAGCTCAGGTCATGATCTCACGGTTGTGAGATCGAGCCCTGCATAGAGCTCCATGCTAACAGTACAAAGCCTGCTTGGGAATCTCTCTCTCTTTCTCTCTCTCTCTCTTTCAAAATAAACTTAAAAAAAAAAAAGGAAGAGAGAAATAACCAAATGAACTAGGTGCAGCTAAGTCTGCATCAGAGCTCAGTCTTGGAATTATCTTTGTAATAATATAAAGGAACTCCTTCCTGCTCCTCCTCAAGCGATTTTCTGGGTCTCAACATTCAACCCTCCCTTGAGAGCAAAGCCTAGCCCTGACCCTGGAAATAGAGGGTTATGCTTATTAACGGACTGATAAAGAGCAGGGCTCCAAGGGAAATAGTCTCTCCCCTTCTCTCTTACCCCTATGTATCTTATTTTTTTTAATTTTATTTATTTTTGAGACAGAGTGAGAGTGCAGAAGAGGTGCAGAGAGAGAGAGAGGGAGACAGAGGATCCGAAGTGAGCTGCACGCTGACAACAGAGAGCCCGATGTGGAGCTTGAACTCTGTGAGATCATGACCTGAGCTGAAGTCAAGAGCCAGGCGCTTAACTGACTGAGCCACCAAGGCCCCCCACCGCTATGCATTTTAAAAAGAATAGCAATGCTTGGTTTCCTAAGCTGGAAATTCAGTATTTATTTTAAATATTTATTTATTTTGTCATATAAGAGAAAGTTTTCCTGCACTAACAGAAATGGGAAGTTCATTCTAACTGTGAAATGATCAAAAGTTAGGTGCTCCTGCACATTACAAAATGGAAGGTAACAGTCCTAAAACAGAAGAAGTAAGAAATAATTTCAACTAACTTTTCTAGTCATAAGACCATTGAAATGTTAACTAAAAATTCTTCAGGACCTAAAAATACTCACTTATCAATTGCCCCAGCCTGAGTAATGATTTATGGCAAGGATTCTGATATTATTTTTTACTTGCCATAGTCCCTAGAAGAGCCCTTTTTGTTGCAGGGGTGGGGTGGGTGGGAAGCAGTGTTTTACTTATTCATCTGCAATGAAGAAGTCTCGGTAGTTGAAAGTCCTGACCTTGTTCGGGACCAGCGTGCTCCATCAAGATATAACCCGTGGATGTAAACGCCGTCCTCTGGCGCCGTCTCAGATGTATCTGAAGGAATAACCTGAAGGGAGAGGCACATGCTAGTAACGGTCTCTTCCCCAGACAACTTTGTCTCAGAAGGAAAACATCTGCTCAATTTTCAGAACATACTCAGGGAAACGCGACTATACGATAGGTTGTGAAACTATAAATTTTTCAGTAGGAGTGTAAGTGTCAAAATGTATAATACAGTTCTTCTTGAAGCATTTTATCACTTTTTATTGTACCTCATGTTTTTGCTGAAACCGGAGAGCAGCATTAGATGATCTGAGTTAAAAATGGAGATATATATCTAAGTCCTATCAGACGTAGCAAGGCAAACATATACTTTCTTCATGAAACACAAAGAATTGAAAGAAGTCATTTATAATGGACCATAAAAATATGAATTCTGCATATCTTCCTTGATTAACTACATGATTTTGAAATAATGATATACTGTGGAATTTAGGGGTTTTGTACCTCAAATTCATATCCTAGTAAATCAATAGGGATGGTATATTTTCTGGCATAATTCTGCATCGCTCCAGTGAGAAAGGCTTGGGTGAAAAAGAATCCTGAGAGCCAAAACACACAAGGTTTTCCTGAAGTATACCAGTCCTGGAAGGGGAAAACACAATGCACTATGTTCATTTCCAGACTCACACGAGCACCACCTGATCTGTAATTCCTGATGCTGGTTTGTGTGTTGTCCACACTTTCCACCACAGGACTCTCTTCCCCGACACAAACATGCAACCTACCTTGGCCTTCTACCTCTTTTCCCTTATAGTCACTCTTCTTGGATAATTCAAACTAATTTTAACATTAACCTCAATAACACAAAGTTTGAAAGGTTCAAATCTACAAAGAGCTGAGAGTAAATTATTTGGGGATGTGTGACTTACTCCCACTCAAAAGCAACCATCTTCAGATATCTCATGCAGTATATGACAGTGTTGATTCCAGCTCCTTAAAACTCTGGACTCCCCCCTGCCTCCACGCTTACTTCAGTTCAGATGTCCATTGTCTTTTTTCTGTATCGATGTGCACGTCTTCTCACTTCTCCCCTCTCTCTGTTCAGTACATCTAGAGTAATGTTTCCAGAGTATACCTCACCATGCATGGTTTGGATTGGATTTAGCATCTTGCATAATTCTTCAGTAATCTGCTACTACTCTACCAAATTAAAGTCTAAGCACCTTAGTCTCCTATTTAACATACTTCATAATCTAGCCCCAAATTGTATTTCCAGCTTGATTCCTTTTTAAAATTTTTATGTTTATTTATTTATTTTGAGACAGAGAGTGTGCACGCAAGTGGGGAGGGGCAGAGAGAGAGGGAGGGAGAGACTCCCAAGCAGGCTCTGTGCTGTGAGTGCAGAGCCTGACGAGGGGCTTGAACTCATGAGCCATGACATCATAACCTGAGCCAAAACCAAGAGTCAGATGCTCAGTTGACTGAGCCATCCAGGCACCACCCCCGCCCCCCAGCTTGATCCCTTAACAGAAGACCATGGGGGAGGGGAAGGGGAAAAAAAAGTTACAGAGAGGGAAGGAGGCAAACCATAAGAGATTCTTAAATACAGAGAACAAACTAAGGGTAGATGGGGGGTGGGGGAGAGGGGAAAGTGGGTGATGGGCAGGGAGGAGGGCACTTGTTGGGATGAGCACTGGGTGTTGTATGGAAAACAATTTGACAAATTATATTAAAAAAAATAAAAATAAACAATTCTTCTTCAAGCATCTTACATTGTAACCAGACTACACTATGTGCTGGTCTTTTCTCTGCATTGGGTGGACATCTGTTGTATTTTCTGCTTGTCTTAAAGTGACACTACTCTTCCATCCTTCTGGAAGAAGAACCTTTCTATACTCTCAACCCAAGCCCTTCTGGTGCAGGAACTCCACTTCCTGGGGTGGGCATGTGATTCCTGCCTGGCCAATGATACCCCCCAGTCATAGTGATTGATACAGGAATGGACATGTGACCCAGGCAAAGACAGAGATGTGGAGACTCTTGCTAGGACTTTTGGGGAAAAGCTGCTCAGCTATTTGAAGTTGTGTGGATGTGAGGCCAGAGTTGCTGCTGCTGTTTTGCTATCATCACATGAGAACCTACCTGAGAATGGAGTCAACCCTCAGAGAAATGGAGCCAGGAAATGAGGTGCAAGAATCCAGGACCTATTTTGCACCCCAGATCACCTCCTTCCTGGAGCCACTTGGCCCCCTGGATTTTTCAATTACTGAGGTAATAAACTTTATTTTTGTATATGTCAAATTTTGCAACAGAATCAATTCTAAATGATACAGTGCCTTTCGTTGCTCAGCGATCTCTAAGTTCTTTTCCTTTTTTTACAGTGTCTGAAACCTCTCACAGTTTAGACCTGGCTCAAATGCTTCTTCATCCAATAAACAAACCCTGCTTTCCTGAGCTAGAAGAACTCTCTCCCTTTGAATTCCCAGAGCATTTTACAAGTTGATCTGCTATGACACATCCCTTACTCTATTATATTCGTGGTTGGTTTGTTTTTTCTTAGATACATAGCTTATCCCCCTGTAGGCTATTGGCAACTTGAAGGCAGGGCTTACGTTGTCATTGCCTTTTTATCTCACAAAGCACACAACAAGATGTTTTGGACAAAATGGGTCTCAGTTCACATTAGTTGAGAGAACAGATGAATCAATAAAATGAACTTTGTCTCTGAGCGAGCAGTGCACTGTGGGAAGAAGCCAGCTTTGCTTCCTGGGAGGAAGAGAACAAACCACTGCTGGAGATGTTGCAATAGTCCAAGCTACCAAATCAAGAAGAGGTAGAGAAAGAGGCGGGGCTTGACAAGGACACAAGCTAGGCAGATCCAGCACTGTGCGCAAGAAAGCTGTAAGAACCCAGAAGGCAAGTGTATAGAAAATTCCCTGGCTCACTCCAGGGCTTCATTTAGCCAAGAATGTCATGAGTGTCTGGGTCAGTGACTTGTACAGAGTTTCTGAATTAGCTACCATTTACTGGATGCTTAGTGCTTGCCAGGCATTGTGCTAAGCACTTGACATGCATCACCTCATTTAGTCCAGAAAATAACTCCATGAGTTATTCCTCCCATTTTACAGACAAGGAAAGTGGAGTGCAGAAAGATGAGTAATATCTTGCCCCAAGTCACACAGTCACTAAGTGTCAGATCCAGGATTTAACTGAGAGTATAACCAGTGTGTGAAACGCTTAGAAAAAAAAAAAATAAAAAGCACAAGAAGGAGAAAGGGAAGATAAATAGGGTAAATGGTGATAGAGAAATGAGGAAAAGACAGAAACTCCAGATGACTCATTTGCTTAATTAAGAAGCATTAGGAGATGAAGTCAAGACTCCAGGAGAGGGGGAGCCTGGGTGGCTCAGTTGGTTAAGTGTCTGACTTTGGCTCAGGTCATTGATCTCATGGTTTGTGGGTTCAAGCTCTGCGTTGGGTTCTCTGGTGTCAGCACAGAGCGTGCTTCAGATCCTCTGTCTGTTTCCCCCCCCCCCCCCCCACCGCCTCTCCCCTGCTTGTGCTCTGTCTCTCTCAAAAATAAATAAACCTTTAAAAAAAAGAGTCCAGGAGAAAGAAAGGTAAGAGGAAAACTGTATGGCTTCTCTAAGGGTAAGAGGACAATGGGGACAGATCCATTCAGCGGGAGGCATGTGGCGAAGGATGATAAAGGTGCCTGATAATAGAGTGAGGTCTTTCTTACTCATTCGAATGGAATGATTCCAAGGGAAAATCCAGATTTCAGGAAGTAGGGAGTTGGACATGAACTTCACATCAACAACAAAAGGAATTTGTCCTGGAGACTATCCCTGCTGGCACCATGCCAGGACCCCTCTGAAAGAACAAGGTAATGGCTCTTGAATGCCCTTCAGGAAGAAGCAGTATATGGAAAGTGCAAGCAGTTCCAAAAAAAGCTTGGGAAATGAACTGGAGTATAAAAAAAAAGGAAGACTGTGACAAGGGGAGGATATGATTAACTACAAGGCAAATGCCTTTTTTTTCTTTATTTTTTTTTTTTAGTATTTATTTTTGAGAGAGAGAGACAGACAGAGGGTGAGCAGGGGAGGGGCAGAAAGAGAGAGGGAGACACAGAATCCATAGAAGCCTCCAGGTTCTGAGCTGTCAGCACAGAGCCCAACACAGGGCTCGAACTCACAAGCCGTGAGATCATGACCTGAGCCAAAACTGGATGCTTAACCGACTGAGCCACCAGGTGCCCCTAAGGCAAATGCTGTTGATAAGAGATGGGAAGAGGCAGGTCCACACAGGAGGAACTCTGAAGAAGACATGTTGTACACGTGGCCAGGATTCACCTAGTAGACACAGTTTACCTATCAAATTAGCAAAGATAAAAAACAACATATATCTGAGAAACAGGCCCTCTTATTCACTATTGTTGGGGATACAATTAAATAATTTTTCTGGCTGATTAGGTAATATCAAAACCCTAAAAATCAAAACCCTAAAATATCAAAAACCCTAAAAATATCCAAATGGAATTGATTACAGCATTAAAAGAATGAAGATCCACTGACCAAACAAATAAGGATTCACTGAACAAGAGGAATTTTTCTAGAAACGCAAGGATGGTTTTCCACTTGGAAATCTAGTGAATAGTTCAATGCAATAATAAGCTAAAGAGGGGGAAAAAATCACATCATTAGCAATAAATGCTGAAAAGGCATTTGATAAAGTTCAACAATTTATGATTTTACCAAAGAACAGTCCACTTTTACTGAATTCTTACCACATACCATGGACTGTTACCCTATGAGGTAAAATTAAACATTTTATGGATGAGAAAACCATTATGTGGCAACTCTTCTAGAGCCTGAACACTGACAACCCCAATGTAGACTGTTTCTTTTGTTAAATGTAAAATCTATACAACCAGCTCCTATAAATTAATTTTTAAGAAATAGTTTAAAAGAAAAATGGGCCTAGGAAGGAGATGAAGGGGCGATTCATAGGAGAAAATACAAATGGTGAGCACACACACCAAAAGAAACACAAGCTCACCAGTTACCAAAAAATAAAAAAATAAAAATAAAAATAAAGCGAAGTAATAAGATATTATCAATCTATTCAATTGGTAAAAATTAAAAAGGGGTATATGAGAAAGCTTCTCTCTCCACATCCTCACAAGCACTGGCTATTTTATGATTAGCTTCTACAGTGAAACAAATAAAGCTCTTCTGTAATAAAAAGGCAACTAGGGACACCTGGGTGACTCAGTCGGTTAAGTGTCCAACTCTTGATTTTGGCTCAAGTCATGATCTCACTGTCGGTTGTGAGATCAAGCCCCAAGTCTGGTTCCGTGCTGGGTGTGGAGCCTGCTTGAGATCCGCCCTCCCTCTCTCTCTCTCTCTCTCTCTCTCTGCCCCTCCCCCCCAAAAAAAAGAAAAAAAAAGGCAACTTAACAGGGAAAGGTCATATACCTAATTTGAATTTCCAAAAAGTGTTTTTGGGGCTCTCCCCAACTCTCATAAATATTAACCCACATAAATATTAACCCCACATAAATATTAACCATACAATGGGGGCAAGCCAAGGAGCTAAGGAAGAGAAATAGTGCCCTGAACATCCTTTATATGTGTATTTTGGGATGGAGGGTGGAGACTTAAAAGCATTCAACGTTTCCCTGGTTTTATGAGATAAGGGATAAGAAGCATGGATTTTAAGACAGTGGCCAATTATTGGTAAATCCATATCTCAGGCTCTTTTTTGAGATTTACCCCCAGTATTAAAACTACAAGACCAAGTATGTGGTCTCAGAGAACCACAGACTTAGAAACTTTTTTTTTTTCCATGTTTTGTTTATTTTTGAGAGGGAGAGCATGAGTAGGGGAGGGGCAGAGAGAGAGGGAAAGAGAAAATCCCAAGCAGGCTCTGTGCTGACAGCAGTGAGCCCAATGCGGGGCTTGAACTCATGAACTGTGAGATCATGACCTGAGCTGAAGTCAGACATTCAACCAACTGAGCCACCCAGGTGCCCCAAACTTAGAACATTAAAAAAATATGTCACATTTTACTTGGACTATGTAAAGTAAAATTTTAATTTTCTACTGAGTACTTTGAAATATGTATAATTTTTAACATTCTAAAATTTTGGTTAGATTACCATGAAACCACTAACCACATTCCATTCAACCCAGAGACACCGAAGTGACCAGAGTGTTTTCTAATCTCTCCCCAGTCAACCAAAAACTAAAATTACACACACACACACACACACACACAATCCTTTACCTGTAAAAAGTTCAACCGGGCTAGAAAATCTGTGATGTAACTTCCTAGGGGTTTAAGACTTGGATATGATCGTGCAGCCCATATTTCTGGAACCTTTCCAACAAGCAAACTGCCAGAGAGTGCCTCCAGTGCAGAATCCATTACGACCAAACCTTTAATAGCTTTTTCAAGGTTCCGTAGAGTATTGCGTATAGTTCTAATTAAACTGCAAAGAAAAGAATCACATTATCATTGTACAAATGCTGGTAAATATCAACATACTGTTTTTCCAGAAAAAGAAATCTCACTCATGGCTTTATGGGAGTGTTTCCCCGAATGTACTCACCTCCCTCTTGGTAATGGAAGGTACTTTTAGGTGATACTTGGATGAACCTTTTTTTAAGTTTATTTATTTTGAAAGAGAGAGAGAGAGCATGAGAGAGGCAGAGAGAGGGGGAGAGAGAATCCTAAGCAGGCTCCACACTGTCAGTGCAGAGCCCGATGCAGGGTTTGAGCTCACAAACTGTGAGATCATGACTTGAGCCGATATCAAGAGTTGGATGCTTAACCGACTGAGCCACCCATGCACGCCTGGATGAAACTTTTTCATTTTAATCATTACGTAATACAGAAAATGGTACCAAACAGCATATCAAAATTGTTGTTTTCTGGGTGTTATGGCTTAAGACCAGGCTAATTTAAGCAGAGGATGATTTGGGGGAAAATATTAGGTAAATGATGGTCCAGATGGCATGAAAATATGGAAGAGTTATAAACGTGTAATGCAAAGGCTGACATTTGTGAAATGATGCATTAAAGCATGAAGCATATATTCACTGATATGCTTGCAAAGACTTTGCTTCTCACATAGGCCCAAACTGCTGAGAACACCATAAATATACCTGAAGTAAGGGTTTTAAGCTAGAAGCCTAAGCAACAGGAGATAATATGGTAGTACATATAAACATGTATGGTCTTTAAATAAAAAATACTGAACTAAGGCATCATAGTGTTTTACTATGTTTTTAAATGTCAGCAAATCCTGAAACCCAAATAAACTTGAAAACATCTTAGAAAATTCATGACCAAAACAATTTCTCCATCCCTTAAGCCGTATTGTACTGTAGAAAATTCAGTGAAAAAAATTCAAAGCGGCACCTGGGTGGCTTAGTCAGTTAAGGGTCTGACTCTTGATTTCAGCCCAGGTCATGATCTCATGGTTCATGAGTTTGAGCCCCATGTTAGGCTCTGTGCTAACAGTGTGGAACCTGCTTGGGATTCTTTTTTCCTCTCTCTCTCTGCCCCTCCCTCACTCTTCCTTTCTCTCTCTTTCTCCCTCTTTCAAGATACATAAATAAACATTTAAAAAATTCAAAGCAAAAATTTGTTTGCTATCATGGGGTACCTAATCAACCTAGGTTGGACTCAGGAAGAAAAGGGAGGGTGCATGTGTCACATGGTGGAACAATGACAAAAGAGGTAACTACATACAGGCTCAATTAATATTCATTTGGTCCTGAGTTCCTGAGGAGACTAGTAAAGGATGGATGAAAAATTATGATGAATGAATATTTTCACATAAATTTCACAAAAATAAATTCACATGTAAGTAAAAATAGATCTCATTTCCATCATCATTTTTGCATTCTAAAGGATACCCTCGCTTCTGTGGCGGAAGATGATACAACTTTAAAGAGTAGGAGTGGATCCTAAGAAAATGGCAGGTTTGGATAATTTTTTCTTAAAATTTTAATGTGTGTCTTTTTTTTTTTTTTTTATCAACTTGGGTTGGTTGTCTTCTGAACCCACAAGGGTAGAGATCCTTACTTGTTAAATCTTTCCATTTCTTGTACTAACACAGTATTCATGCTCTCTTCATAGCTCACAGGATACTTCAATAGTGCTGTTTCAATGTTGAAATCATTCGGTAGCTAAGAGAGTGGATTTGGAAGGTCACATATTACACTCAGAATGGATAATTCACTTCGTTCAGCTGTCCTATCACTAATAGCTAACACGAGGCAGTTACTGTGGGCTGAGCATTGTGCTAGCTGCTTCCCATACATTATCTCATTTCACCTTTACCTTACACTCTCAGGTGGCCATTATCATCTCCATTATACAGATGAGGATATTCAAGTACAGTTAAGCCCTGAACAGTGCAGGTTAGGGCACCGACTCCACACCCCCCCCCCATATAGTCAAAACTCCATGTATAAATTCAACTCTCCAAAAACTTTTTTTTTAATGTTTTTAATTTTGAGACAGAGACAGACAGATCGCAAGCGGGAGAGGAGCAGAGAGCGGGAGACACAGAATCCAAAGCAGACTCCAGGCTCTGAGCTGTCAGCACAGAGCCTGATGCGGGGCTCGAACTCACAGACTGTGAGATCATGACCTGAGCTGAAGTTGGACGCTCAACCGACTGAGCCACACAGGCACCCCCAAAAACTTTTTTTAATTAAAAAAATTCTTTTTGATATTTGTTTATTTTTGAAAGAGAGACACACAGACAGAGCATGAGCAGGAAAGGGGCACAGAGAGAGGGAGACACAGAATCCGAAGCATGCTCCAGGCTCTGAGCTGTCAGCCCAGAGCCAGACGTGGGACTTGAACCCATGGACTGTGAGATCATGACCTGAGCTGAAGTTGGACACCCAACCGACTGAGCCACCCAGGTGCCCCTCCAAAAACTTAGTTACTAATAACCTACTATTGACTGGAAGCCTTACCACTAACATAAACAGTCAACACATATTTTGTATGTCATATGTATTCTATACTGTATTCTTGCAATAAAGGAAGCTAGAAAGAAAATATTAAGAACATCTTAAGGGAAGAAACATATTACCGTGCTGTATTTATAAAAATAAATTCATATGTAAGTGTATCTGTGCAGTTCAAACCTGTGTTGTTCAAGGGTCAACTGTACAGAGAGGTTAAATAACTGCCCAAGGGCACACAGCCAAAAGGTGATTTGTTTAAACCCACAGGTCTCTAACTGTAAAGCCCATGTTCTTTACTATAGGCTATGGCACTTTGCAGAAGATACAGATTTCTGAAAAGCCATGTGATTTCTTTTGTAAGCCAAATCTCATTTTCCACTGATAGAACAGATTTTCCATTTCATAACTGTTTTAGGGTTATGTTTTAGGGTTATTTTCAATCAGTTATTAAGTGGCTCCAAATAGCTTAGCTTACCCCACTTTCAAATAATTAATGTGTGACTGTAGCGGGGTTCCAGGTTATAGAGAGAGAAGACTATCAAGTGTCTGATTTCTATGAGGCACCTCAGAGATGCTTGAGAAGTGAAGGGGACTTTGGGACTGATAACCAAGTCTTAAGACACTGGAAGTCACACTCCTAAAAGGCAAAGAAGTTTCCCAATCAGGGAAGTTCTGAACAAAGAACTGAGCTGCCCAGAGTGTCTGTAGATGATGGTCCCTGAGCGGTGCAAAAGACTTACAATAATGTAAGTCACACTAGCTGCTGTCATTCAAGGACCCTTGATGCCAAATAAGTCCAAAATGCCACTGTTAGGTAACTTCCTGTTAGGGACCTTGTGAGAGCCACCATTCTGCAAGGGCCAGAACCACCACTCCCCATCCCCTGAGATAAACTGCAGAACCAGTAAGGGACCACGGGGGAGAGAGGCAAAGAGCAGAAGCAGCAGTCCAGGGGACAGAGTGGGAGGAGGCTGGCTGGCTTTCACCCAAGGGTTACAGCAGGGCAGCTCCCCTCTTTCTCCAGTGGCTGCAGCAACGTGTCCTGCGAGGAGGCTCTCCTTAAGGGGGGGGGGTGTGTGCTGTCCATGGGTCTTCAAGACAGATGGACTATGGGTCAGGCTCTGCTCTGTCAGAACACTTGACACTGAAATATGGGGACAATTATAGTATTTACCCCAGAGGGGAATCGTGAAGATCTGCACATGCGATCATAATCCTTCTAAAGTTCCCTTTATAGTTCCTTATGGAATTTAAGACACAGAAAAAAGGTGACAGGAAAGAGTATCATCCCACTCTACCTAGTAGGCTAAGTACTTCGAGCTATATTATGAAGGAAAAAAAAGGTGTAATTGCTAATTTAGTGCTGATCTTACCTCCCTGTGCCCCCTCACTCCCTAAGATACAGATTAAAAACTGTTCACTCCTTGAACCAGCAAATTCAGACCATTTCCTCCAGTTTTTAAAAAGTAGGTCTATTCATTATCTTTGGAAACAATAATAAGTCATATGTTCATTCGCTCACAACTACAGTTGCTAAGAACTTACTATGTGCCATCATGCAAATCATTTTAAATTCATGTTTTGTTTTTGTTTTAGAGAGCGTATGTGCACACATGAGCAGGGGAGGAGCAGAGGGAGAGACAGAGAGAATCCTAAGCAGGCTCCATGCTCCACATGGGGCTCGATCCCACAACCCTGGGATCATCACCTTAGCCAAAATCGAGAGTCGGATGCTCAACTGAGTGAGCCCCCCAGGCACCCCAAATTCATGATCTTTTAAATGTTCACAAGAACCTTATACAGTTGGTACTATAATCACCACTTTACAGATTTGGGAACTAATCCTCACAAAGGCAAAGTATCCCACTCAAGATCCTAATGCTGTTCAACCGGAGTGCTCAGATTGCCATTTCAGGACCACTTTAATTTACATTATAAGCATCAGATTCTAAACTAAACATCACCTTGTTGAGAATATCTTCAGTAATTTCTAATAGAATCTGGTCAGTACTTCCTGAGGATCTGGTCTGTTTGGAGCCTCCCTGGGTGAGAAGCAAGGACTCAAAGAGGACTTTGGTTTGATGCAGATCTTTGGAGATATCAACATTTTCATGTAATCCAAATATCTCAGGGTGTTGAGTAAATGGAAGTTTCTACCAGAAAACAGATGAAGAAAGAAGCATCACATTTTCACCAGATACATTAATTGAAAAGGTAAACACATGCAGCCCCAAAAGGGTTAAAAATCAACTACACATTAATCCACAAGACATCAAACTCTCCCAATTTTCAGTAATTTCTAGAAACAAAAGATACTGAAAGTTGATTGAAAACCATACTACTTGGCTAGCCCTCTATATTACAGGGGAACATTTCATTATTTGCTTTTAGAAAAATCACACTTAGGTCTAACCCCATTTTCAGTGACATCAGTTACCTTAATGAATTCAATGTACTCATCGTAGGAGCCTTTGGGAGGTGCAAAATAGTTTCCACTGGGAGAAAACTTGTAATGAGGGTTTTCAATTATTTGTGGATTATAAAAGTCAGCCAGCATGGTTAAGAGGAGACGTCTGTCCCAATCATCTGTCACTCTTCCTCCATAGTTACATTCCCCAGTCAGGTAGGAGATGGCTTCAAATGGAATTGTGTTGTACTCATTTATAAATAACTGAAACAAAGAAAAAATGAAGTGAGAAAAACCTTAAAGTCTTTCACGTCATTTCCATTTTAAGATGAAATTAAATGTCAAGATGCATAGAGGTGGAGTTGAAAGAATTATCACCATGAGTTACCTTTGGATGGCTGGGATTGTTCGTGTTTATTTTAAATTACTTTGCTTATCTGCATCTTCCAATTTGGGGGGGGGGGGCAGGGTGGGAAATAAACATGTATTGCTTCTGTGATAAGAAAACTGTTTAACAAAAAAAGATGACATGAAAATTACCAAGTCTTTTTCATATGGATTTGGGTAATTTGCCCTTGTTTTAGGGTATTGGTTGTTAATTGGGGGCAATTTTGTCCCCAAGGGGACATTTGGCAATATCTGGGGACATTTTACATCTGTGGTTGGAGGTGTTACTGCCATCTAGTGGGCAGAAACTTGAGACGCTGCTAAAAAGTGCACAGGACAGCTGCCCACAGTAAGGAGCTATCTGACCCCAAATGACAAAAGCACCAAGGCCGAGAACCAGGTGCCTGGTTTTGGACACTGTTTGCAATGTGATAAAAACAAAGAAATTCCAAACTTTAGTGCCAAAGCCTGTTTCACACAACATGACACCATTTACAATAGTAATAAAAACTGGAACACCTGGCTGTCTCAGTCAGAAAAGCATCTGACTCTTGATCTCGGGGTTGTGAGTTTGAGCCCCAGTTGGGTATAGAGATTACTTAAATAAATAAAACTTTAAAAAGTAATAAAAACTACTATTTGCATAGCTTTTATATTGTCTTGTTCATCTCCCAATAACCCTGTAAAGTAGGAAACTGAGTCTGGGAAATGTGAAGTGATATGAAGGCCTGAATTTATTTCTCCTTTACATTTTCCCACACACAGGAACTTTGGTAGTATATGTATTGGGATGGTATAAGTTACTGGATGGGAGCTTTTTCTTGCCCCTGAAAATTACCTAATAGTGCAGGAATTATAGCAGAAATGGTACACAGATAAGAAAAAATATCTCTAAATTATCCAGAGCCAACTTAAAAGAAGATATCAATCTTTTTTGGAGACTTCCATGTTTTCAGGAGGAAGAGAAGTATCAAGAGATATGAATAGGAGACAGACAGAGGGAAAGTACTATTGGGGGGGGGGGGCGTGGTGAAGAAGTTATTTGTGAAAGAGGAGAGTTTCTCCCTTTCTTCTCTTTGGGGGAAAGAAAGGTGTGTTTAACTGGGTTTCCCTCCTTCCCCAAAACTAAAGGAAGAAACCACAAGAGAAATTCATGTTAAATCATGGCAAATGCAAGATGTAGAGAACAACTCATTCCATGGTTGTCTATCAACTTAGCCATCAGTTTCATTGATTAACCTTTTTGGAAGCAAGCAGTATTTTGCTGGTATGACTAGGTAAAGATGGTTTAAAGACTGCCCCCTCTCAAGTACCCTGTTCTTGAAGATATAAAAGATAGATTTAATCTATGCCTTCCAGCTCCAGTGTTGGGACCAGAAAGGTTGATGACACCAGAGGCTGCAGGCAGGGGCCTGGCCAGAAGGTGGAGAATTCTCAGTTGACTGGTTTTCTGCAGTAGAATGGTTTTAGCAAGACATTCTCCAAGCTTGCGCTCTATCTACTAAATTATTTTTAAAAAACAAACAAACCCAGTATTTAGAATCAATGTCATTTTATCATGTAATCGTGATTCTATAAGCACTAATTTCATCAGTTGTTCAGGGATTTTCAAATTGATACGTTTGTTCTAGTTAAGGTTTCTGCCTTGTGTAAAAGAAAAAAGAGGGGCACCTGGGTGGCTCAGTTGGTTGAGCATCTGATTTCATCTCAGGTCATGTTCTCATGGTTCATGAGTTTGAGCCCCACATCGGGCTCACTGCTGTTAGTGCAGAACCTGCTTCAGATCCTTTGTCCCCCTCTCTCTCTGCCCCTCTCCAACTCATGCTCGCTTTCTCTCTCAAAAATGAATAAACATTTATTTAAAAAAAGGAAGAGTTGATAAAATATCAGCAATTTCTATAAAAATTATTTGTTATGCTATAAATATGATTAAACATTCATACCCTTACAAAACCCCACCTAAGTAAAACCTAATAGCATCAAGTGGGTTTTATCAACACTTCCGGTTTCCCTTTACGAGGCTCCATGTCACAAAGGCTCTTGTCACAGCAAAGAAGCAGAAATATATTAATACTCTGGTTGTCCATCTGGATTACTATATTTAGTAAAATATGACAGAAATAATGGGGAAAGTATTGGGGTTGGAGAGACTGGAGTTCAAATCCTACCTCAATGGGCAAACTCATTTCTTAGCTTTGGTTTTCTCAAAAATAGGGATAATACCAACCTTACAGGGGTGCTGTGAGGAAGAAAATTAATATAAGTAATGTGCCTAGTTCTAAGTCTGAGTCAGTAGGAATTTACAGCAGGTTTTTTTTTTTTTTTTTTTTTTTTGCTGGGAGGGGGCCAGGGGCTGCTGACTATCAGAATAGATCACATTGTGAGTCTACAGAAACTGGAAAACCCTGCCACTCACTTTTCCAGCCTCTTTTATTTATTTTTTAAATGTTTATTTGTTTTTGAGAGTGTGAGCAGGGGAGGGACAGAGAGAGAGGGAGAGACAGAATCTGATGCAGGCTCCAGGCTCTGAGTGGTCAGCACAGAGCCTGATGCAGGGCTTGAACTCACAGACCGCAAGATCATGACCTGAACCGAAGTCAGATGCTTAACCAACTGAGCCACCCAGGCACCCATTCCAGCCTCTTTCAGAGTTAAAGGTTAGGCCTGCAAGTTAGACGTTGAACTGGGGTTTAGAGGTCGAAAAAGCAGGAACAGCAAAGAATCTTTTTTTGATGACATCAGAGGGCCTGGAGTAGACCAGAGTCTGTGCAGCAGCTCTCTGAGCAGTGGTGTCTAATATTCAACCAGGGTTGAGGAGCTGCTATTACCAAGACATGGTGTGAATCTGGATATGAGTCTGGATGCCTGGGGTGGCCAGCCATCTTGGTGATTCTATGATCTACCCAAATATTCTTTTCATAAATTCCTTTTCTACTTAGAGCTAAATTGTAGCTTTGACTGAACAGAGGAAGAGAGTAGAGAATAATAAGGACCTATAGAAAGCCAACACTTAAGGAAGGCACTGCAGAAAGACAGAAAGAACCAAGGTCCTTGATGGCAACACTTGCTGAATCAACCAACTCCAGAGCCTGTCCTTCCTCTGTACCTCTTTATTATGTGAGATGATAAGTTCCATTATGTCTTAAGCCAGTTCGAATCAGGTTTTCTGTTACTTGCAGCGGCAGAAATCCATAGAGATAGTGCTTCATAAACCATAGTTATAATTTTTACTACTATCTCCCACCTACTAGTGATGTTGGGAGGAGTAAGTTTATCTAAGCAAAGGGAATTGCCTAGGGCCTGACACACAGTGATCCTCCAGCAATGTTAATTCCTTTCTAATTTTACCTGTAGTTGTTGAATACTGATGCGTAAATCAGATTCATTAAATCCATATGGAATATTCCAACCAAGAGGACCAAATTTCTTTCTCTCTTGCACAAGGGCATGAAAAAAACAAACTCCAAACAGCAACTTCTCCCATGCCTTTAGTATAAAAATTATGCAACAAGAGAAAATTTTGATCAGATTTCCATTAGTAAAATGAGGGGAATCAACAGTATTTTTCATTATATGAGTCTATGATCATATATTTCTGTAAGCTTCTATTTAAAAACAATGCATACTATAAAAACTATTAATCTTATGACTCAAAACCTCCAAAGCTAGACAAACTGCAATATTAAACTTGATTAAAATGCAAAAGTTCTACCATTTGCCAAAGTAGTAGCTACTAATACTTTGGTATTGTTCATAGATATTTACAACTTCAGTAGCTCAATGTTATCCTGTAGCCTCACTGGCATATGCTCACTACAAGTGAGCGAACATAGTCATTATGATAGGAATAAACCCGAATACATAGTTCCTGATTCTATGACTTTCCATGTGGAGGTCACTTTTGAAACCCTTGTTTATGCTCTCCTGGCGTCTTCATATGTGTTGGTGCTCTGGAGGATGGCCATCCACCTCTATGAAGACCCCCTCCCCCACCGCCCCAAGTAAATTTCAAGTATGCTACCTTGATGGTTTAAGTTAGATCATTTCAAACATAGCTCCAAATGCAGTAAAAATCCTTCCAACTACCTTCATATGATGCAGTAGTAGAAATTATTTTTATAATATTAAAGTACAAGCACAGGGGCACCTGGGTAGCTTAGTTGTATAAGCATCAGACTTCTGCTCAGGTCAAGATCTCGTGATCTGTGGTCAGTGGGTTTGAGCCTGACATTGGGCTGTGTGCTGACCCCTCAGAGCCTGGAAGACTGCTTTGGATTCTGTGTCTCCCTCTCTCCGCCCCTACCCTGCTTATGCTCTCTCTCTCTCTCAAAATAATAAACATTAAAATTTTTTTAAAAAAAATACAAGTACACCATGGCATTACTGAATAACTATATTCCTGAAATGTACATAAATTAAAGCATATTTTAAATAATACTGAAAGAAAACTGTGGTGAAAGGTTTTTTTTAATGTTTATTTATTTTTGAGAGAGAGAGAGAGAGAGAGAGAGAATGCAAACAGGGGAGAGGCAGAGAGAGAGGGAGACATAGAATCCAAAGTAGGCTCCAGGCTCTGAGCTGTCAGTACAGCTCAGTCAGTATTGTCAGTACAGGCCAATGTGGGGCCTCAAACTCACAGACCGTGAGATCATGACCTGAACTGAAGATAGACGCTTAACTGACTGAGCCACCCAGGTGCCCCTGTGGTGAAACATTTAATAGGGGAAACCTTTTGGCAATGAGAGCAATAACCTAATTTGTGTGTATTTCCCACATATTTTCACACAATGGAGTTTTTCTTAAGGAAGTCATAATCCCTCCACATTTTTGGTCTGTGCTTATGGGCCAGAAACGGTCCTGTGGTATGAGAGAAATCTTGGGATTTCTTGCAGGAGCTCAAACCCTAGATGGGGATCAGACATCATACCACCGTTTCCATTTTATTAAGCTCTTTTCCTAGCTAAAACACCAAATATCCTCCTTTTCTCCCAGACTTTCAAATAAATTTATTGCTCAGAACTAGGGGCATGCAGAAGGTGTGAAGCAGAGAGAAACTAGCTGGCTTACAAAGAATTCAATTCTTTATTTTCAATTCTATTATTTTTCTAGCTCAAATAGGCCAGTGTGATAAATTGCATGTTGGGGTGAGGGCAGGGAATCAATTTCCCTTAGTATTGACGTTTCCTTCCATGTGCAGAGACCTCAGTGTAACAGTTCTGGATTTTCCCCATCCTTGCATTAATCACTGCAAGAGAAGGGACCTATCTGGTTGATAAATTTGGGAAAAGTTAACCAGATATGCTTTGCTCAGCTTTTCCCTCTTCGTCTTAGAAGTGAGCTTCCTTTGGGGAAGAAAATGTTCCTCTGTTCTCACTGAGGGTGGATAAGTCTGTTTAATTCTATTCAGTGATGCCCCATTTGTTCACAGGTGTCTACTACATCTTCCAACCTAGTCTATATCAGTAACTAAGGTTAAAATTTGGTTCCCTTGAGGTGCCTGGTGGCTCAGTCGGTTAAGTGTCCAACTCTTGATTTCGGCTCAGGTCAAGATCTCACGGTTGGTAGGACTGGGCCCCACTTGGGATTCTCTCTCTCTCCCTCTCTCTCTGCCTCTCCCCCACTAACGTGCATGTACATGCTTTCTCTCTCACTCTCAAAATAAACTTAAAAAAAATGGTTCCCTTATGTTTATACTTTTTCCTGTTTCTTAGTGGTTAAGAATGAAAAAAAAAGGTTGATATTTATTTACTAGGACTCCTAAGTCCCCAATACCATGTGCAAATTACATGAGCACACTGAAAAGCATTATTAATATGTCAAAACAGTATCACTAGAATTTAAGTTCCATGATGGCAGATTTGTGGGGAGGTGTTTTATTCTATTCTCACTGCTTTATATCTAGTACCTGGGAAAGCACCTAACACACATTTTGTGGAAAGAAAGAATAAATGATATGAAAATAGATTGCTACTCTTGGGTCTTAAACTCATTATTGGATTTTGGTGTACTAACTAAGATATGTTCATTCAGTCAACAAGCATTTATTTAAATGTCTACTCTGTGGGAAGCAGAGCACAAACTGCTGGGAAGAAAATGATGAACAAGATAGGTACAATATCAGTCTTCTCAGAAAATGCCAAAGCTTAACATTATTAAAGATTTATATTACCATATTTTCTCACTTTAAAAACACATTTGAAAAGCTCCAGAAGCTGAACATTACCAGTTCCTTTCCCTGGCATCCACTGAAAAACTGAGAATCAGAAACGGGATCAGTGAGATATGATTGGAGGAGATTTAGCCGAAGACCTGTGGGAGGCTCATTAGTCATTTTTACTCCATTCTGTAGGATGGTTACTGGGAACTAAAGACAGAATAAACAGAGCATTACACAAGATAAGCAGCTTGAATCCCCAAAATTCAAACACTAGTTGGTTAAAAGTGCGTATGAAAGAGGACTCCAGAAATATATATTTTTAAGTTTATTTATTTATTTTGAGAGAGAAAGAGGTGGGGGAGGGAAGGGCAGGCAGAGGGAGAGACAGAGTCCCAAGCAGGCTCTGTGCTGTCAGCACAGAGCCTGATGCAGGGCTCCATCTCACGAACCATGAGATCATGACCAGAGCTGTAATCAAGAGTCAGATGCTTAACCACCTGTGCCACCCAGGCGTCCCACTCTAGAAATATTTTTTAAGACCTCTTAAGGTTAAGCATTTAAGGCTTGATTAAGATACACAACGTTGGGTGCCTGGGTGACTCAGTCGGTTGAGCAACCAACTTCAGCTCAGGTCATGATCTCGCTGTCTATGAGTTCAAGCCCCACGCTGGGCTCTGTGCTGACAGCTCAGAGCCTGGAGTCTGCTTCAGATTCTGTGTTTCCCACTTACCCTGCCCCTCCCCCACTCATGCTCTGTCTCTCTGTCAAAAATAAATAAACATTAAAAAAATAGAAAATAAAAAAAGATATACAACGTAGGGGTGCCTGGGTGGCTCAGTCAATTAAGTGGCCAACTCTTGATTTCAGTTCAGGTCATGATCCTAGGGTCATGGGATTGAGTCCTGTGTTGGGCTCCACTGGGTGTGGAGCCTGTTTAAGATTCTCTCTTTCTCTCTCTCTCTCTCTCTACCCCTCCCCCACTTGTGTCCCACTTGCACATGCTTTCTCTCTAAAGTAAATAAATAAATAAACTTGGCAACTTGTACAGAGCATACTGTGTGTTTAAAAAAAAAAAAGTTACATGGGTGTCTGGATGGCTCAGTTGGTTAATCATCAGACTTTGGCTTGGATCATGATCTCACAGTTCATGGGTTTGAGCCCCATGTTGGACTCTGTGCTGACAGCTCAGAGCCTGGAGCCTGCTTCAGATTCTGTGTCTCCCTCTCTTTCTCCCCTACTCCCACTCTGTCTCTCAAAAAATAAACATTAAAAAAAAAAAGCTTACACAATGTAAGAGATGACTAAATATACATACTAAACTCCACATGAAATAAACGTACTTTTGGAGAAGGATAACTTGTGAGCCAAAGCCTAAAGGATGGATTACAGACTTCAGGAGTAAAATCTTCACATATTTTTTCCAATACAGGCATCCAGGAGACAGCGAGGTGACAATTCTGTAGGCACACCCAAGTTCCTTCTTCTACCGCTGCTTTAATCATTTTTGTTGCAACTGGTCCTTGTCCTTGTCCCAGTGAAATAGCATGAAATTTATTTCCAGACATCGCTTTATCATTTGCAAATTTCAGCAGGCCTAAGAGAGCACAAAACATAGTTCCACTGCTTACTGTAAAATCATGAAATATACCTTATGTTTCAGTGTGCAGGCACATAACTGGAAGATTCCAGTTGCTTTTCCTTACATATACCAGATTTACTAACTGATCTATGATCATGTAAGAAATGGACATTGAGCAAAATGGATCATTTATAAGTTCCTAAAAGTTTGCAGGAGGTAGACTTACTGGCCATGGGATCTGCTCCTGGAGAGAGCACAAAAATTAAAGGAATGGTACAGTTTGAGTCCAAATAACTCTTTGTCAAATCAAATGGTGGAGGCTCCACAAACTTTTTCCCCAGTTTATCAGTTACATAATTTGTTATAGCTGGAGTTATCTGTTAAAGGGACAAAAGATATGATCTTTAGGTTAATTTTCATTTCACATAACAATTTTGATTATTACTGGAAATCAACAAAGAGTACAATTTGAGTCTAATGGTCAGGAAAAGCATGAAACATATCATGAAATGCAAATTTTTCTAATACATAAAAGATATCTATCAACTGATAGGACAAGACTAACAATCCCAAAGAAAAATGGGCAGAGAAGATGAACAGTTAATTGAAATCATTCTGTACAGCAGAAACTGCAAAATGTTCCCATTTCTCTCCTTTTGGTGATACAACCTCAAGTTTTCCCAACTTTTCTTGTACCTAGATGTGGCTGTGTGACTAAGTTTTGGCCAGAGGGATACAAGTAGAAGTTATATATGGAGCTTCCAGAACATATCTTTTTTATAAAGAGCAGTTTTATAAAAAGGCCCCCCTCTTTTGGGGGCGCCTAGGTGGCTCAGTCGGTTAAGCAGCTGACTCTTGATTTCAGCTCAGGTCATGATCTCAGTTTTGCAAGTTCGAGCCCCATGTTGGGCTCTGTGCTGGCTGTGGTGCCTGCTTAAGATAACCTCTCCCACTCACTCCCTGCCCCTCCCCTGCTCTTGTGCTCTCTCAAAATAAATAAGCATTAAAAAAAAAAATGCTCTCTTTTGCTTTTCAACAGATGTGGTATTTATGAGCCAGCTTCAATCTCGATGATGAGGACCACATTCTAGGGGACTTTACTAGCATGAAAGAAAGAACTTGAATGTCTGGATGATCTCAAAAACAGACCTGCCCTGCCAGTCCTCAGGCATTTGCTCTGGGCTTACTTAAGAGAGACAGAAAGATTAACTTCTATTTTATTTAAGCTACTGTATTTTAGGTCTCTTTGCTACAGTGGCCTAGTCTATACCGTAACACTCATAATAAAAAAATACAAATTATAACTATACTTAAATGCCATTTTTTGCCTTTCAGATGGTTATGTTAAGGGACAAAGATAGTCTCTGTGTATTGACCCTTAGATTGTTTCCTTCTTCATAGCAGGCTGAAACCTATTAGTTCAAAAGCCCACTGACACCAAACTAAAATTTTTAGATATTCAATTATTGTAAACATAACCCAAATAAGCAGATTTTTAGCCATTTACAGCCTATTTGCACCCAACATCTGCTAGCTATGGTAAATCCTAAGATATAAAGACCCCCCAGCCACTGTAGCCCTTCAGAGCTCTTATCCAGGGACTCCAAACCATATGTTGATAAATGCTACCAAGACCCCATACAAGCCTCTTCTCCCTTCCCCCAAGGGAGTTTCTTTGCCGTCTTCCTCTTTGGAGTTGTGGGACCCCCACCCCCCAAATCCCAGCATCTGGAGAGACTCCTGCTATGAGGGGCTTCCACCTCTCAGCATGCAAACCTGTTCCAGCATCGTCCAGCATAGCTCTTGTATGCTACTGCCACCTTACGTCCATGTCTTTTCCCAGATCGGTCCCCAGATTCCTCAACTCCCTTGCACAGATTAGCAAAGATACAAAAGTTTGCCAGCATTCTGTGCGGGAAAAATTATGGGTTAAACTGATATTCTCATACACTGCTGTGGAAGAGTAATCTGGCCTAACTTTCATGACGGGCAATTTGGGAATGTCTATAAAATTACAAGTGGGCAAATCCACGGACTCAGCAATTTTATTCCCAGGACTTTATTCTGAGAGAGAGTTGCACATGGGAGAAATGACTTTTGAATAAGGTTATTTATTGCAGCATTTTTATAATTGTAAAGGTCCATCAATAGGAACTGGTTAAAGAATTTATGGTGTACACTTACAATGAAATAGCATGTAATTATAAAAAAGAATGAGAAAGCTCTTTATAAACTGAGAGAGGAAAAAGCAACACGCAAAAACAGTGGATATGACTATTTGTGTTAAAAATAAATGGACAAAGAATTTGTGTGTATGCATATTTATATGTGCATAAAGGGGAACAAGAAGCAGATAACATTAACTGCCTGAGAGAAAGGATGCCAACTGACTGGGAGGTGCAGATTGGAGGTCTATCTTTCACTGTATTCACGTATTTTTGTGATTCAAACACTGTTTCAGTTTTGAGCCACAAGAATTAATTTAAAATAAAAGAGTGAGGGGTGCCTGGGTGGCTCGGTTGGTTGGGCGTCCGACTTCGGCTCAGGTCATGATCTCACGGTCCGTGAGTTTGAGCCCCGCGTGGGGCTCTGTGCTGACAGCTCAGAGCCTGGAGCCTGTTTCAGATTCTGTGTCTCCCTCTCTCTCTGCCCCTCCCCTGTTCATGCTCTGTCTCTCTGTGTCTCAAAAATAAATAAACGTTAAAAAAAAAATAAATAAAATAAAATAAAATAAAATAAAAGAGTGATATTCATCAACAGTAGCAGCAGAAAATAAGTAGAGAGGTATTAGATATCATCTTCTAAATGCCGAACAACTTTCTAAAGTAACACTGTAGGAATTTGGTGGAGGGAGGAGAGATCATCACAGACTTCTGCAGTCCTAGCATAGATGGGGAAAAAGGATGGATCTTCTATATGAGAAATTTTGAGAAGTTGTGAGCAATTCTGTGGGTTTAAACAGTGGAAGTTTCTCTTTTTTTCTTCAAATGTTTATTTATCTTAAGAGAAAGAGCATGTGTGCACAGGGAAGAGGCAAAGAGAAAGGGAGAGAGAGAATCCCAAGCACGCTCCATGCTGTCAGCACAGAGCCCAACACGGGGCTCCATCTCACCAACTGTAAGATCACAACCTGAGCGGAAATCAATAGTCAGATGCTTAACCAACTGAGCCACCCAGGCGCCCTAGAAACAGTGGAAGTTTCAAGAAGATAAGAATGGAATGGCAGAAAAGAGGTATTATTAGACAAGGTAACAAGACTATCAAGCTGTACTTCTGTCATTATTCTATAGGTTATTGAAAGGCCACTGAAGGGTTTTCAAAAAGGACCTTGTAATGATGTAATAGATTTTTCTTCCTTTCTTTAATAACTTCACCTGGGCAATGAGGAAATCTTTTTTATCCTTTTACTATTAACACTATGTATAATTTCTATCTAGCACAAATCTTCAGTTGTACATCTTAAGGGAAGGGAGATACTGAGTACACAGAGACCTTGCCCCTCATTAATCTATGCACAGACCAGGGCCAATGTTCCCTGAGATGATGTAGCTGCAATGAAGCATGATAATTTTCTGTAGAAAAAGTACCTTGTTCCAGTAATTTAATATAAAAAAAAGTTATGACTTTTCTATAAGATTTTGATCCTTTATGTAAGATACTCTAGGGAAGAAATTATGGAAACTTGAACAGACCTGGAGATAAGCTTCGTGGTAGTTAATTTTAGGTGTCAGCTTTGTTAGGGCATAGTACCCAGATACTTGGTCAAAAACTAGTCTGGCTGTTGCCGTGAAGATATTTTTAAGATGAGATTAATTTTTTAAGTTTATTTATTTATTTTGAGAGAGAGAGAAAGAGAGAGACAGCGTATGGGAGGAGCAGAGAGAGAGAGAATCTCAAGCAGACTCCACACCAACAGTGTGGATCCCAGCACAGAAGTTGAACTCATAAACCACGAGATTGTGGCCTGAGCCAAAATCAAGAGTCAGAGGCTTAACTGACTGAGCCACCCAGGCCCCCTGAGATTAATTTTTAAATCCGTGGACTTTGAGTTAAGTAAATTACTCTCCGTAATGTGAGTGGGCCTCACTCAATCAGTTGAAAGGCTAAAGAGAAAAAAGACTGTCCTCCACTGAGGAAGAGGGAATTGTGCCAGCACACTGCCTTTGGACTAGAGCTGCAATATTGATTCTTCCGGTCTCCAGCCTGCAGATTCTGGACTTACCAGCCTCCACAATCATGTGAGCCAATTCCTGTCAATCTCTGTTTCTGTCTCACCTATCCTATTGGTTCTCTTTCTCTGGAGAATCCTGACAAACAGAGGCTTTAACTGAACTTAGTTTAATTTGATTCAGTTCAACTCAATTCAGTGACATTTACTGAGATATCCTATTATCTTCTAGGCACTGTTTTAAGTCCTGGAGATATTGAGCAAAATAAGACATGGGTCCTGACTTCCAGAAGCTCAGAGTGTAGTGGGAGACACTGACAAACCGATAATTATTGTATATTCCAGCGTGGTAAGTGCTGTAATGTTTAAGCACAGGTTCCCAAGCATGGCAGACTAGGCAATTACCCCATACTTGGCATTGAAACAATATCTCCATTGGCCATCAGGGAGCCATTCTGTGGAGTGCAAATTAGGCAAGAGTTTCTCAGATGCAGAGCTAATCATTCCTAAGTTTCTAGTGAACAAGGGAAGCTATAGGCGATAAAATAATGAATATATCATTGTTTTGGCCTTAAAGAGACTATTGTCCAATGAAAGGAACATATATATACATACAACTATTGGGTAGGAAATAATGAGGTAAGTTTTAACAATGTACAAAGGTCTTTGAAGTTAAAATAAGAAGAAATACTCAGGAGTCAAGTAATTATGTAAACTTCTGTTTGAATCTACTCAGAGCCTAAGTGAAGCATTAGATAATGCTCCTTGTGAAGCTTTACTAAAAACATAAATGTAAAAAAAAAAAAAAGAAAAGGAAAAAAGGAAAGAAAAGAAAGAAGGGATCAGTGCAATTCTTTCAGTATCTCATTTTATACATGGAGCTCAGAAGGGTGAGGTGACTTTCTCAAAGTTCAAACTACATGTATAAACATAGTTTTTGGTTTTCTGCTTAAAAGTTTTTCTTTTGAGGGGTACCTGGGTGGCTCATTTGGTTAATCATCTGACTTTGGCTCAGGTCATGATCTCATGGTTCGTGGGTTCAAGCCCCACGTCAGGCTCTGTGCTGACAGTGCAGAGCCTGCTTGGGAATCTCTCTCTTTCCCTCTCTCTCTCTCTCTCTGCTCCTCCCCCACTCATGCTTTCTCTGTCTCTCAAAATAAATAAACTTAAAAAAAATAAAAGTTTTTCTTTTGTAACACCATAATTGCCTTTCTTGAATGTGTGAAAATCAGAACTAGCCTGTTTAATTCACCAATAGAAAGATTTTTGTGTCCATTAGCCATCTGTATGTCTTCTTTGGAAAAAGGTCTGTTCATCTCTTCTGCCCATTTTTTACCTGGATTATTTGTTTTCTGGGTGTTGAGTTTTGTAAAACAGTATGGAGGTTCCTCAAAAAGTTAAAAACAGGACTACCTACCATCCAGCAATTGCACTACTCAGTAAAGGATACAAAAGTAGTAATTCAAAGAGATACATACACCCCACTTCCATGTTTAACAGCAGCACTATCAACAATAGCCAAATTTTGGAAAGAGCCCAAATGTCCATTGACTGATGGATGGATAAAGAAGTTTGGGTATACACATATACACATACACACACACACACACACACACACACACACACACACACACACACTGGAATATTACTCAACCATTAAAATGAATGAAATCTTTCCATTTGCAATGACATGGATGGAGCTAGAGAGTATTATGCTAAGCAAAATAAGTCAGACAGAGAAAGACAAAACCCATATGATTTCACTCATATGTAGAATTTAAGAAACAAAACAGATGAAAATAGTTGGGGAAATAGAGGCAAACCATAAAATAGACTCTTAACTATAGAGAATGGAGAGTTGCCGGAGGGGGTGGTGAACAGGGGAGTGGGCTAAATGGGTAATGAATATTAAAGAGGGCACTTCTTGTGATGAGCACTGACTATTGTATGTAAGTGATGAATCACTAAATCCTACACCTGAAAACTAATATTATACTGTATGTTAACTAACTGGAATTTAAGTAAAAACTTGTTAGAAGAAAAAAAGATTTTTGTGCATGTTTAAACTAATAAAATTATGACATGTGTAAGATTTTCTAACATCTTTTACTTCCAGCCAATATGGTCCTTTCTGCTAACAGGGACCAGATTTACCCTCCCACATAAACAATAAAAATGGGCAAAATTTAAAAAAAAAACAAAAACAAAACCATTTTCAGACACTGAGCAATTCAGACAACAGGTGGTAGAGGACTTTGATCTCTGCCAAAGAGGAAACATACAAGGTGAGTTTGCTTAGGCTTTCTTCTGGGAGGTACATTTCAGCCTGTGGAACAGGAAAAGCCATTAAAAAGCAGAGCAACACAGTGTTGCAGAGTTGGGAAGACAGGAAACTCTTAAACTCTGGTTTAAGGAGGGAGGCTACTGGAAGTTACAGAGTTCAGAGTAGAAGGGAACTACCCCGAATCTGCCTAACAGTACCCTTGCATCTCTGCTGAATGCTGTGGTGTGGAAGCATAGGCCAAGCAAAGAGTGGCTGGGAAGCTATGAACTGGGGATATACAGAGCTACCAGAGTTCATGCAAGGCCGGGAATCATTCAGGTTCCCAACCGCCATAGTGGAGAGCTCTTGGTGATCACTGGGATATTCAGTAAAGTCCCCAGAAGGGTCACAATTTAGTAGTGGAGCTAAATTATCTGTTGAGCTAAACTATCTGTCGAGAAAAGGCTATTCGACACTTGTGCTAACAATTTTTTTTTAATTCTTTAATGTTTATTCATTTTTGAGAGACATAGAATCTGAAACAGGCTCCAGGCTCTGAGCTGTCAGCACAGAGCCTGATGTGGGGCTAGAACTCAGGACCAGCGATATCATGACCTAGGCCAAAGTCAGACACCCAACCGACTGAGCCACCCAGGCGCCCCAAAATAAATGAACTTTATAAACAAACAAACAAACAAATAAATAAATAGAAATAATTAACAGAGCAGTCACCTATAGTATAATACCAAGCAGTCTAATGCACATCTAATTGGAAACATAAGATTGGGGTGGCAAAAAATATTTGAAGAAATAATGGCCAAAATTTTTCCCAAGTTGAGAAAAACTATAAACCCATATATCCAAGGAGCTCAATGAACCCCTCTGAGCATCTAGAATGAGGGCTAAAGAACCAAATAACAATTACTTTAAACCTAGAACAACTTCTGTTTTTAAAATTTGAGCATAGTTGACACACAATGTTACCTTTGTTTCAGGTGTGAAACTTAGATTTGATAAGTTTATACATTATGCTAAGTTCACCACAAGTGTAGCTACCATCTGTCCCATTACACCGCTTTTACAAAGTCATTGACTATATTCCCTTATGTTGTGCCTTTTATTCCCCAGACTTATTCTTAAATGGCAAATTAGCTGGGTTCGAAATAGAACACATTTGTCTTGTACCTTATCAGGTCTTAGGCACCGAAGAATTATTATCTTCTGTAGTTCATTCAGTCTTTCATCCATTGGTGCTGGAAATTTAGCATTATGTGGCTCTTTACTGTCATAGATTTCTCGCCATTCAGTTATATGTTTGCAAAAATGTTCCCTAATGGAAAAAAAGCTAATTATTATTTCACTGGCAGATAATTTAAAAAGATATTGTTAAACAAGGAGATTATAAATTTACCCATCCTTACTCAATTCTAAATCATCAAGTTTAAACAAA
This sequence comes from Panthera leo, assembly GCF_018350215.1. Lineage (NCBI taxonomy): Eukaryota > Metazoa > Chordata > Mammalia > Carnivora > Felidae > Panthera > Panthera leo. Next base: position 25,218,034 of record NC_056680.1, read on the forward strand.
TACCTGAGTTCTTTGAAGGCAGGAAATTCACTTGCCCGACAAATTTCCTCCCAGCTTTTATCTGATAGCCAAGTTGGGTCAGGATTTTTCTCAGCACTCTTAAGACTTACTCCTCCAGTTAAAAGAAACATCAGTTCCTGGTACTCAATCTCTTTCTTTGCCCTGTATTCCCAAAATAAAGACTGCTGTAAATTGCTGATTTTAAAATGGAATGAAATCAATTTCTGCTTCTATAGCCTCAATGAAATAATCAGAACTGATTTACCCTACTGCCATAAACAACTAGAAAACTGGAAAAAGTGAATGAAACGACTGTTTCTGGAAGTTATACAACAGCCAGTGCAACACTGCGGTCCCTGAAAAAAGGGAGACAAATATGATTGTCCTAATCAATCGCTATGATTGCCCCAGCTATTTGCCTGGAGGCACTTTCCAGACTATAAAACAGAGAGGTGATCAAAATCAGAACCTGATAGTATTGTTGAGTTGAATGAACAGAGACCAGAGTTAAGGAAGGCTCAGGTGGTAGAATTTGTGGGCTGAGTCCCAGAGAGGAGGGAGATACATGGAAAAGGGCTTCAGAAATCTGCATGGGTATCCTCTTGATTCAATTGCTAAACACTAAGTCATATGTGAATAGGGTAAAACTCCAGGAGACCAGCCAGAGAATATCTGGGAAGCTGTAACCTGAATAGCTCCTGAGCTTACACAGAACTTGGAGAAGTGAATTCTTACCAACTAGAGATAAATCTTTGTTAAACACCAGAGGAATTCAGAGGCAACATCAGAGGGATCACGCCTTAGTAGCAAAGCTAACCTAGTTTTAGAATTAAGTCTATTCTAGAGCTACTGTAAGAAAGCTTAAAAACAAGCCTTGGAAACATCAAACTAATGCAGTAATTTAACTACTTGCAAAAGTAAAGTCTAATGCTTTTTAAAGGAATTAAAAGCCCTTAGTATTTATCAATGTAAAATTCACAACATCCATAACCAGGAGAAAAGATCAGTCAATAGATACATAGAATGATAGAGATAATACAACAAGAAGACAAGAATGTTACAAGAGCTATTACAAATATGCTGAAGGAGTTAAAGCAAAACAAACGTAATGAAGAGAGAAACAGGCCATAGAAGAAATGACCAAATGCAACTTCTAGAGATAAAAAGTACAAAACCTAAAAGAAAAATTCAGGGGCACCTGGGTGGTCTGTTGGTTCAATGTCCAACTCTTGATTTCAGTTCAGGTCATGATCTCTTGGTTTATGAGATAGATAGAGCCCCACGTGCTTGGGATCCTCTCTCCCTCTCCCTCTGCCCCTACACTGCACACTCACTCTCTCTCTCAAAATAAATAAATAAAAATAAAAGAAAAATTCACTGATTTCTTTCCAGATGTAGAGAAACTGAAAGGATTCATTTCCAGTAGACATAAAGCATTAGAAATGTTAGAGAAGTTTCAGGTAGATGGAAATTTAGATCAACACAAAAGAATAAAGACTGCCAGAAATAGTAGCTATGTAGGTAAACATAAAATACCTTTTTCTTATTATTTAAGTCTCTTTAAAAGATTATTGACTACTTAGAGCAAAATAACAACATGCTATGGGATTTATAATATGTACAAGTGAAATATATGACAATAATAAAACAAAGGCTAGGAGGAGAGAGTTGGAAGTAAACAGTTGTAAGTTCTTATACTATATGTATATATATGTATATGTATGTGTGTAAATATATGTGTATATATAAAGTTTACCTGAAGATAGACTGTGATGTGTTAAAAGGTATACTATAATCCCAAAGATATCACTACAATAATAAAACAAAAAATTATAGTTAGTAAGTTAACAAAGGAGATAAAATGGAATCATAATAAGTACTTAATTCAAAGAAAAAGAAAATGAGGAAATGAAACAAATGAGGAAATGAACAGATGTGCAAAACAGAAACCAAGTTGTAAGGTGGTAGATTTAAACATAACTCTATTATGTCATTGAATATAAATGGTCTAAACAATTTCATTAAAGGTAGTGATTATCAGATTGGACAAAACAAATAAGACCTAACTACATGTTGTCAACAGAAATACAGCTTAAATATAAAGACACAAGTAGGTTAAAAGGAAAAGTATGGAAAAATATATACCATGCTAACACTATTCAAAAGAAAGCTGGGGACAATAATAATATCATACAAAACAGATTTCGAACAAAGGATAACCCAGGGATTAAAAAAAAAAAGTCAAGTCAATTCATTAAGAGGTCGTAACAGTCCTAGACACACATCTCATAACAGAGCATCAATACACAAAGAAATATTGATACAACTGTCAGAAGCAATCTCCATAGCTAAGAGATTCCAATCCTCTCTCAAAAATTGATTGAACAGGCAGACAGAAAATCAATAAGGATATAGTATATAGACTAGCTTGACCTACTTGGCATTTATAGAATATTCCATTCAAGAGCAGCAAAATACACATTCTTTTCAATGGCATATGGAATACTTGCAGAGATAGACCACATTCTAGGCCTTAAAATGTCTCATTCATAAAATTTCTAGAAAAGGAATAATTGTGGAGACAGAAAGCAGGTCAGTGGTTACCTGGGGCTGGGAGTAGGAATAGTAATTGACTAAATAGGGAAAAGGAAACTTTGAGGTAATAGAATTGTTCTAAAACTGGAATTTGGTGATGGCTGCATAATTGTATAAAAATACTAAAAATCATCTAACTGTATTATGGTGGGCAAATTGCATAGTATGTCAATTATACGTAATAGGGCTGAAAAAAAGAGATGTTCTCCAGATAAATGAAAACTAAAGTTTATCACCACTAAACTGGCCTTACAAGAAATATTAAAGGGATTTCTCTGAGCTGAAAAGAAATGGCACTAATTAATAACAACAACAAAAAGCGAAAGTAAAAATCTCACGGAAAAGGTAAATAAATAGTAAAGGTAGTGAATTCAATCACTTTTAAAGCAAGTATGAAGGTTAAAACACAAAAGTAGTAAAATTAAAACTACAGTAGTTAGTTAAGGGATGCATAAATGTGACATCAAAAATATAAAATGGGGGTACGTCTGGGTAACTCAATTGGTTGAGCTTCTGACTCTTGATTTCAGCTCAGGTCATTATCTCATGGTTCATGGGAGCAAGCCCCACGTTGAACTCCATGCTGACAGTGCAGAGCCGCTTGGGATTCTCTCTCTCTCTCTCTCTCTCTCTCTCTCTCTGCCCCTCCTTACCCCCTTCAAAGTAAATAAATAAATTTAAAACAGACTATTATAATAATTTTCTTTCTTTCTTTCTTTTTATTATTATTAGAGAGAGAGAGAGAGCATGTGGGGAGGGGCAGAGGGAAAGAGAGAGAGAGAATCCCAAGTAGGTTCCATGCCCATTGTGGAGCCCTATGTAGGGCTTGATCTCACAGTAGTGAGATCATGAACTGAGCTGAAATCAAGTCAGATGCTTAACTGACTGAGCCACCCAGGAGTCCCCAAAACAGACTATTATAAATACAGGATGCTATATTTGAACCTCACAGTAACCACAAAGAAAAAATTTCCTGGTAAATACCCCCCCCAAAAAAAAAAAAAAAGAAAGGAATCTAAACATAACACTAAAGAAAGCCATCATACCACAAGGGAAGAAAGAAAAGAAAAAAAGGAACAGAGAAAATCTAGGAAAACAGGCAGAAAACAATTGCAAAATAGCAATAAGTACATACTTACCATTAATTACTTTAAATGTAAATAAACTCTCCAATCAAAAGACATAAAATGGTTGAGTGGATTAAAAAAAAAAAAAAAGGCCCACCTCTAGGCTGCCTACAAGAGATTCAATTTAGAAGTAAGGATACACATAGACTGAAAGTGAAGGGATGGGAAAAGATAGTTCATGCAAATAGAAATGAAAAGAAAGCTAGTGTAGCTATACTCATACAAGACAAAATAGACTTTAAAACAAAGACCAAGATGGGAATTACATAATTATAAAAGACCAATATGGGAATTATATAATGATAAAGGGGTGAATTCAACAAAAAGATACAGCACTTACGAAAATATCAAGAGTACCAAAATATATAAAGCAAAAATTAATAGATCTAAAGGGAGAAACTGACAGCATGACAGTAATAGTAGGGCACCTTAACACCCTCACTTACATCAAGAATAGATCAACCAGGCATAAAATCAATACGGAAACATTGGCTTTAATGACACATTAGACCAAATGGATTTAGTAGACATATACAGGAAACCCCATCCAAAAGCAGAATATACATTCTTCTCAAATGCACATGGAACATTCACCAGGACAGATCACAGGTTAAATTCAAGAAGATAGAGATTATATTAAGCATTTTCTCTGACCATCACAGTATAAAACTAGAAGTTGATTACAAAAAAAAAACCCCTGGAAAAACAACAAAAATGTGGAGATAAACAACATGGTACTAAACAACTAATGATTCATCAAAGAAATCAAAGAAATTAAAAAAAAATACATAGAGACAAATGAAAACAGAAAATGACATACCAAAATCAATGGGGTGCAGCAAAAGTGGTTCTAAGAGGGAAGATCACAGCAATATAAGCCTACCTCAAGAAATAAGAAAACCCTCAAACAATCTAAATTTACACCTGAAGGAGTTAGAAAAAAGAGAATAAATGAAGGCCAAAGTTAGTAGAAGAAAGAAAACAACAAAGATCAAAGTGGGAATAAATCAAATTGAGACTAAAACATAAATAAATAAATTAAAAAGATCAGTGAAACTAAGAGGTGGTTCTTTGAAAAGATAAATAAAATTGACAAACCTTTAGCTAGACTAACCAAGAAAAGAAGAAAGAGGGCTCAAATAAGCATAATCATAAATGAAAAAGAAGTTACAACTGAAGTTATAATTGTACTACAAATAATTATATGCAAATGAACTGGACAACCTAGAAGAAATGGAAAAATTCCCCAAAATATATAGCCTTCCAAGACTGAATCATGAAGAAATAGAAAATCTGTATAGACTGATTACTAGCAAGGAGATTGAAACAATAACAAAATCAACTCCCAACAGGGGCACCTGGGTGGCTCAGTTGGTTGAGTGTCCAACTCTTGATCTCTGCTCTGGTCATGACCTCATGGTTTGTGAGATCTAGTCTCCCATCTGGCTCTGTGCTGACAGCATGGAGCTTGCTTGGGATTCTGTGTCTCTCCTTCTCTCTCTGTCCCTCTCCTATTTGCTCACTCTTGTTCTCTCTCTCTCAAAGTAAATAAATAAACATTAAGGGGTGCCTGGGTGGCTCAGTTGGATAAGTGTCTGACTTCAGCTCAGGTCATGATCTCGTGGTTTGTTGGTTTGAGCCTTGCGTCGGGATCTGTGCTGACAGCTGAGAGCCTGGAGCCTGCTTCAGATTCTGTGTCTCCCTCTTTCTCTGCCCCTCCCCCCACCATGCTCTGTCTCTGTCTCTCAAAAATGAATAAATGTTTCAAAAATTACTTTAAGTAAATAAACATTTAAAAGACTCCCAAAAAACAAAAGTCCAGGACCAGACAGCTTCACTGGTAAATTTTACCAAACATTCGAAGAAGACTTAATACCTATCCCTTCTCAAACTCCTCCTTCAAAACACTGAAATAAAGAAAACACTTCCAAACTTATTTTATGAGGGCAGCATTACCCTGATACCAAAACCAGACAAGTACACCACAAAAAAAGAAAATTATAGGCCAATATCCTTAATGAACATAGATGCAAAAATACTCAACAAAATATAGCAAACCAAATTCAACAATACATTAAAAGAATCATACACCGTGATCAAGTGGGATTTATTCCAGAGATCCAAGGATGATTAAACATCCACAAATAGATCAAGATGATATGCCACATTAACAAAATTAAGGATAAAAATCACACGATCATCTCAATAAATGCAGAAAAAACATTTAACAAAATTTAACATCCATTTATGATAAAAACTCAACAAAACGGGTACAGAGGGAACACACCTCAACACAATAAAGGTCATATATGATAAACTCACAGCTAACATACTCAAATGGTGAAAAGCCAAAAGCTTTTCCTCTAAGATCATGAACAAGACAAAGATGTCCACTCTTAACACATTTATTCAACATAATACTGGAAGTTCTAGCCACAGAAATTAGGTAAGAAAAAGAAATAAAAGGCATCCAAAATAGAAAGGAAGAAGCAAAATTGTCACTATTTGCAGATACTTTATATAGAAAATTCTAAAGACTTTGTTGGAACTGAGAAAGACCATTAGACCTAATAAATACAGTAGAATTTCAGGATACAGTGTCAATCTGCAGAAATCAGTAGCATGTCAATACACTAATGAAGAACTATCAGAAAGAGAACTGAAGAAAACAATCCCATTTACAATTGCATCAAAAGAATAAAATATCTAGGAAGAAATTTCATCAAAGAGGTGAAAGATCTGTACACTGAAAACTGTAAGACACTGATGCAGGAAACTGAAGACCCAAATAAATGGAAAGATATTCTGTGCTCATGGATTGGAGGAATCAATATTGTTAACATGTCCATACTACCCAAGGCAATCAACAGACTGAATGCAATCCCTTTCAAAATGCCAATGACATTTTTCACAGAACTGTAAGTACTAATTCAAAAATTTTTATGGAATCACAAAAGATCCTGAATAGCTGGGATCTTGAGAAAGAACAACAAAGCTGAAGGTATTATGCTCCTTGACTTCAAACTACATTACAAAGCTTTAGTAATCAAAATAGTATGGTACTGGCATAAAGACAGACACACAGATCAATACAACAGAATTGAGAGCCCAGAAATACATATACAGAGCCCAGAAATACACACACACACACACACACACACACACACACACACACACAATTTATGACAAAGGGGGAAGAACGCACAATGGATAAAGGACAGTCTCTTCAATAAATGGTGCTGGGAAAACTGGACAGCCACATCCAAAAAAAAAAAAAAAAAGAAACTAGATCACTATCTTACACTATACACAAAAATTAACTCAAAATGGATTAAAGACTTGTATGTAATACCTGAAACCACAGAACTCCTGGAAGAAAACATAGGTGGTAAGCTTCTTGAATCAGTCTTAGCTATATTTTTGTGGATAAGACTCCAAAGCGTAAGGGAAACAAAAGCAAAAATAAATGGGACTGTATCAAACAACACAGTTTATACACAGTGAAAGAAACCATCATCAAAATGTAAAAACAACCTACTGAATGGGAGAAGATATTTGCAAATCACATATCTGACAAGGAGTTCATATCCAAAATATATGAAAATTGCATACAACTTAACCACAAAAAGCAAACAACTTGATTTCAAAATGGGCCTAGGATCTGAATGGACATTTTTCCAAAGAAGAAATACAGATGGCCAACAGGCACGTGAAAAGATATTCAACATCACTGATTATTAGGGGAATGTAAATCAAAACCACAGTAAGGTATTACCTCACACTAGTTAGATTCATTATGATAAAAAAAAAAAAAAAGACAAGAAATAAGTGTTAAGAGAATGTGGGGAAAAGGGAATTCTTGTACCCTGTTGGTGGAATATAAATTGGTCTGAGCATTATGGAAAATAGTATAGAGATTCCTCAAAACATTAAGAATAGAATTACAATACAATACAGCTATTTCACTTGTAGTATTTAATCCAAAGATTATGAAAACTCTCATTTGAAATGATATATGCACCCCAATGTTCACAGCAATATTATCCACAATAGCCAAGATATGAAAAAACCTAAATGTCAGTTGATGCATAAATGGATGAAGAAGATGTGGTCTATATATACAATAGAATACTACTCAGACATAAAAAAATAATAAAATATTGTCATTTGTGACACAGTTGGACCTGGAGGGTATTGTGTTAAGTATAATAAGTCAGAAAGAGAGAGACAAAAACAGTACAATTTCACTCCTATGTGGAATCTAAAAATAAACAAAACAAAAACAAACTCATAGACACAAACCACAATAGATTGGTGGTTACCAGAAGGGAAGGGGGATTGTCAGTGGTGAAATGGATGAAGGGGGTCAAATATATGCTGATGGATGGTAACTAGATATTTGGAAGTGATCACTTTGTAATGAATGCAGATGCTGAATTATAATATTGTACATCTAAAAATTATATAATGTTATATACCAATCTTACCTCAAAATATCAGAAACAAAAACAAAGAACAATGGCAATGAATAAAAAAACAGTAACACATATGATAGATATTAATCCATCTATGTCAATAATCCACTTTAAATGTCAATGGTTTCAGTACATCAATTAAAAGACATAGACTATCAGAGTACAATAAAAAAAATAAGACCTAACTCAGGGTGCCTGGGTGGCTCACTCAGTTAAGTATCAGAGTTAGGCTCAGGTCATGATCTCACAGTTTGTGAGTTTGAGCCCCGTGTCAGGCTCTGTGCTGACAGCTCAATCCTAGAGCCTGCTTTGGATTCTGTCTCCCTCTCTCTGTCCCTCCTCCACTCGCACTCTGTCTCTCCCTCTCTCTCTCTCTCTCTCTCTCTCTCTCTCTCAAAAATAGACATTAAAAAATTTTTTTTAATATTAAAAAAATAAGACCTAACTATATGTGGTCTACAAAAAAAAACCTATTTTAACTATGAAACCAGAGGGTCAAAGAAAAGGGATGGAGAAAGATATAGCGTGCTAATGTTAATCAAAATAAAGCTGGAGTAGCTATATTAATTTCAGAAAAAGAAGACTTCAGAGCAAGGAAAATTATCAGGGATAAAGAGGGTCATTACATAATGATAAAGGGGTCAATTCTCCAAAAGACCCAATGTTGTTAATGTGTATGTGCCTAACAAAAGAATGTCCAAATATATGAGATAAAACCTGATAGACAAAGAAAAATAGATCAATCTATTACTAAAATAGTAGTGGACAGATCCAGCAGCAGCAAATAGTAAAGACAGAGTTGAAATAACAGTACCATTATTCAACTAAATGCAATTGACATCTATACAATACTTTATCAAACAACATCAAAATATACATTCTTCTCAGCCTCATTGGAACATTCACCAAGACAGAACACATTCTGGGTCATAAAACACACTTTAACAAATTTAAAAGAAGAGAAATCACACAAAGTATTCTCTCTGACTACAATAGAATTAAACCAGAAATCAGTAACAGAGAGATAGCTAGGAAACCCCCAAATACTTGGCAATTAAACACACTTCTAAGTAATGTATGGCTCAAAGAAGTTTCAAGAGAAATAAAAAAATATTTTGAATGAGATAAAAATGAAAACACAACTTATTCAGATTTGTGGAATGCAGCAAAAGTAATGCTCAGAGGGAAATTTAGAACACTGAATTCATTTATTAGAAAAGAAGATAAATTTAAAATCAATCATTTGGGTTTCCACCTTAAGACACTAGAAAAAGAAGATCAAATTAAATCCAAAGTAAGCAGAAGTGAAGAAATAATAAAAATCAGAGAAGAAATTTATGAAATTAAAACAAGTCAATAGGAAAAAAATCAATAAAACTAAAATCTGGTTCTTTGAAAAGATCAATAAAATTGATTAACCTCTAGCCAGGATAACTAAGGAAAAAAGTGAGAAGACACAAATTACACATATCAGAAATGAAAGAAGGGCCATCATTACTAATTCCATTGACATAAAAAGATAATAAAGGAATATTATGAACTGTATCTCCTCAAATTTGATAACCTACCCGAAATGGATCAATTCTTTGGAAAATACAATCTGCCAAAATTCACAGAAGGAGAAACAGATAATCTGAATAGACCTTGTGTTAGTGTACTCATGCTGCCTAAATAATGCAAATTTATTTTCTCAGAGTTCTGGAGTCTAGAAGTTTGGATCAGGGTTCTGGCTGATTTGGTTTCTGATGAGACCTCTTCCTAGCTTGTAGACAGTGACCTCCTTACTTTACTTGTCCTCACATGGCCTTTCTTCTGTGTGCATATGGACAGAGAGAGTACTTTGGTATCTCTCTTTTTAAAGGGACATTAATTCTGTCAGATCAGGACCATACCTTTATGACTTTATTTAACCTGAATTACTTCCTTAGAGGTCTCATCTCTAAATATAGCCACAATGGAAGTTAGTGCATCAACATATGAATTTGAGGGAAACACAACTATTCAGTCCATAACTATATCTATTAAAGAAATTGAATTGATAATTAAATTGATAACCTTCCAAAACAGAAACCACCACATTAAAATGGGTTCTGGAGAATTCTACCAAACTTATAGGAAGAAATTATACCAATTCTTTGCAATCTCTTCCAGAAAATAGCAGAAGGAATACTTTCCTAATTACTCTATGAAGCTAATATTACCCTAATGCCAAAATTACACAGATAAAAGAAAACTACAGACCAATATCTCTCAAGAACATGGATACAAAAATTCTCAACAAGATACTGGCAAGTTGAATCAAACAATGTATAAAAAGAATAACACACCACAACAAAGTGGTATTTGTTTCAGGAATGTAAAGCTGTTTCAACATTAAAAAAAATCAATAAATGTAATCTATCATATAGATAAACTACAGAAGAAAAAGCACATGATCATATCAGTAGATGCAGAAAAGGCATTTGACAAAATCCAATACCCTTTCATGATAAAAATTCTCAGCAAACTTAGAGGGGAACGTCCTCAACTTGATAAAGAACATTTACAAAAAAAAAAAACCTACGGCTAACATCATACTTAAAAATAAGAAACTAGAAACTTTCCCACTAAGATCAGTAACAAAACAAGGATGTCCCTTTTCATCATTTCTTGTCAATATCATACTGAAAGTCCTGACTAATGCAATAAGAAAAAAAGATGTATTGCCTTTGTTTGTGGATAACATGATTATCTACGTAGAAAATCCAAAAATCTGAAAGAATTGACAACAAACTCCTAGAACTAATATGCAATTATATTAGCAAGGTTGCAGGATACAATGTTAATATACAAAAATCACTTTCATATAGATCAACAAGTGGAATTTGAAATTAAAAACACAAATGCCATTTGCATTGGCACTCAAAAAGTGAAATACTTAGATATAAATTGAACAAATCATGTACAAGATCTATGTGAGAAAAACTATGACAATGTGATGAAAGAAATCAAAGAACTAAATAAATGGAGAGATATTCCATGTTCATGAATAGGAAGAATCAATATTGTCAAGGTGTCAGTTCTTCCCAATTTGATCTATAGATTTAATGCAATCTCACACAAAATCCAAGCAAGTTATTTTGCGTATAATTGACGGAGTTATTCTAACATTTATACAGAGGGGCAAAAGACCAAGAATATCCAACACAATATTGAAGGAGAAGAACACAACTGGAAAACTGACATCATTGGACTTCAAGGCTTACTATAAAGCTACAGTAATCAAAATAGGGTGGTGTGGGTAAAAAAATAGACAAATCAATGGAACAGAATTTTGTGAATACTGACAAACTGATTTTCTATGAAGTTCACTTTATATGAAGAGACACAAGACTCAGAATAGCCAAAACAATATTTAAGAACAAAGCCTAGGACTGACACTACCTGACTTCAAGACTTAGTATAAGGCTAATTAAGTCAATACTACAAAAAAAACAAATAGATCAGTATACAGAATAAAGAATTTAAAAATACACCCATAAATAGAACCACCTGATCTTTGACAAAAAGCAAGGGCAGTACAATGGAACAAAGACAGTCTTTTCAACAAATGGTGCTGGAACAGCTGGATGTCCACCTGTAAAAATAATAATAATAATAATAATAATAATAATAATGATGATGATAATAAATCTAGACAGAGACCCTTCACAAAAATTAACTCAAAATGAATCATAGACATAAATGTAAAATGCAAAACTATAAAATTCCTAGAAGATTACATAGTAGAAAATCTAGGTGACCTTAGGTATGGCAATGATTTTTTTATATATAACACCATGAACCATGAAAGAAAGAAGCTGGACTTCATTAAAATTTAAAACTTCTGCTCTGCCAAAGACACTGTCAAAAGGAGAAGGCAAGCCACAGCCTGGGAGAGAATATTTGCAAAAGGCATACCTGATGAAGGACTGTCATCCAACTCAACAATAAAAAATGAACAATCAAACTGATTCAAAAGTGGACAAAAGACCTAACAGATACCTTACTGAAGAAGATATAAGGATGGCAAATAAGCATACAAAACATTAACAGCATCATGTGTCGTTAGCAAATTGTAAATTGAAATGAGAGAACAATACATATCTATTAGAATGGTCAAAATCCAGAATGCTGACAAGACCAAATGCTGGCAAGGATCTGGAGCAACAGGAACTCTTACTCATTGCTGGTGGAATGCAAAATGGTGCAACTACTTTGGAAGAGAGTTTCTTAAAAACTAAACATACTCTTACCACATGACTCAGCAGTCTTCAGTAATTAAATGAGTTGAAAACTTATGTATATACAAAAACATACACACAAATGTTTATAATTTTATGGTTAATATTCAAATCTTGGAAGTAATCAAAATGTCTTTCAGTAGGTGAATAGATAAACTGTGGTACATCCAGAGAATGGAATATTATTTCGTGCTAAAAAGAAAGAAGCTATCAAGTCATGAAAAAACATGGAAGGGCCTTAAGTGCATATTATTAAGTGAAAGAAATCAATTTGAAAAGTCTCTGTTTCTTTTTTTTTAAGTAATCTCTACACCCAATGTGGGGCTTGAACTCAAAACCCCAAGGTTAAGAGTTGCATGTCCTACCAATTGAGCCAGCCAGGCACCCTGAAAAGACCTCTATTTCTTGACCTGGTTGGTGGTTACACAGACTTCTGCTTTATAAGAATTCATTGAACTGTACATGAATATTTTGTCGACTTTTACGTGTGACTCACATTTTAAAAATCTAAAAAACATCCAAACACCAATACTATTATAGAGAAATGTACAAGTAAAATCATGACTTAAGCAGAGCAAAAACATGGTATCTTTCTGTGAGAAACCATCCTCATAGAGTAGTTTCCCCATGCAAGTTTTTAAAATAAATAAATTAAGATAAAGCAAGTAACTTACAGAAGAAGATTGGCACATAATAAAAAGGAAAACAGCAGCTTGTCCTTCTCAAATAGTGATCGGCATATATTACAATATAAGTTGTATGTGAAGTGGTCATTTAAATATCGTAGGCGCTTTTCCAAAATTTTGGATTTGTTACTGAAAGGTTGAAAAACAGGCAAATATACTGTCAAACAAAACTAAGAAAAAATAAGTAACAGATGAACTAACATATAAGTAGCCACTGTTACACACACACACACACACACACACACACACACACACACACGAGTGCATATAAAATGGTGAAATCTGGGGCACCTGGGTGGCTCAGTCGGTTAAGCGGCCGACTTCACCTCAGGTCATGATCTCGCGGTCTGTGAGTTCCAGCCGTGCGTCGGGCTCTGTGCTGACAGCTCAGAGCCTGGAGCCTGTTTCAGATTCTGTGTCTCCCTCTCTGACCCTCCCCGTTCATGCTCTCTCTCTGTCTCAAAAATAAATAAACGTTAAAAAATTTAAAAAAAAAATTAAAAAAAAAATAAAATAAAATGGTGAAATCTGAGGAAGTTCTGTCAATTTCCTGGTTGTGATATTGTACTATAATAATGTAAAACTGTTACCACAGGAGACACTGAATGAAGGATATATATAGGGCCTCCCTGTGTAGTTTTGTGTGTGTGCAACTTCTTCTAAATTTATATGTAAAAGACAGGGTATAAGACTATGAGAAAATAAAATAGGGTTTATACCATCTCTCTATTTTCAAAATTCTGAACTTATTATATTCCAAAATGACTGAAAATAATCACTAAATTAAGATACTTGCTGAATCTCTATTGGTGTGAATTTTTTTCTGGGTAGGGGACTATAAGAGATAAAGAATTATGAAACATTTACCTGTCCCAAAGAAGCATCAAATCTAGATCAAGATGTATACATTTAAAAAAAAAAAAAAGATGAAAAGTCAGAAAACATATGAACAAAAGGTTACTTCCAGATGTGGTTATGGCTAATATCTGTCTTCTTTATGCTCTTATATGTTCAAAATTTTGCAATAATCACATATTACTTTCATTTTTTTAGTCCAAAAATTTTATCAGTAATATTTAAAAGACACTCATTCTGGGGAAGTTTGGGCAGCTACATACATACATACATACATACATACATACGTACGCAAGAAAGCAAGCAATTACCACATGACCCAGCAACTGCACTCCTGGGCATTTATCCTAGAAATGAAAACTTATGCTCACATAAAAACCTGTACATGTTATTCATAAGAGCTAAAAATTGGAAATAACCCAGATGTCCTGTAGTACATCGATACCATGAAATATTTCTCAGCAATAAAAAGGAACAAACTACTGACACACACAACAACCTGAATGAGTCCCCAGAGAATTAAGCTGGGTGAATAAAAGCCCATCCTTAAAAGTTATGTGCTATATGATCCCATTTATATGACATTCTTGAAATGACAAAATTACAGAAACGGAGAATGGATTAGCGGTTCTCAAAGATTAAGGAGAGGGTGGGGATGGGAAAGAAGTGGGTGTGGCTATACAAGGGCAGCATGGGAATCCTTGTGGTAATAGTGGTGTTCCCTATCTTGACTGTATCAACAGCAATGCCCTGGTTGTGATCATTGTAGAAGTTTTCAAGATGTCACCATTGAGGAAACTGGGTAGAGTACACACAGGATTGCTCTATTTTCTTTCTTTCTTTCTTTCTTTCTTTCTTTCTTTCTTTCTTTCTTTCTTTCTTTCTCTCTTTCTCTCTTTCTCTCTTTCTCTCTTTCTCTCTTTTTCTCATTCTTTCTAATCTCTACACCCAACGCCTGGCTCAAACTCACAACCCCAAGATCAAGAGTTGCATGCTCCACCAACTGAGCCAGCCAGGCACCCCCACTGTATAATTTCTTATAACTACATGTGAATCTACATTTATCTCAAAATTAATTTTAATTTTAAATTTTAGTTTAATTTTTAAAAAGCAATCCTTTGATCCATGGAAAGGTGAGAGAAGAGTAGGGGATAGTGACACTTCTCTGAGCAGACCTTTAGTTCAGGATTTACTTCTGGAGTCATATTAATGGGTTATGTGCTCACAAATATAATAAAATTAAAATCAACAAGGGTGAAGGGAAAACTCTAAAATGAAATTTAAAAAAAAATCCAAACCAACAACAAATGAACTAACTGTATTTCACATCAATAACATTGCCATGCTGAAGGAGGAAAAATTAACACAAGTAATTTTTTGAATATAGTTTTTTATGTCTAAAAACAAAAAGACTGTAATTTTCTGTGTGGACATCTGCATTCAATTCTCTTCAGTATATACCTAAGAATCACTGGATTTGCTGATTACTAGATCATATGGCAAATCTATGTTTAATATTTTCAAGAATGTCCTAAATATTTCCAAAGTGGCAGCACTAATTTACATTCCTGCCAGCAGTGTATGAGGGTTCTGATGACTCTGCATCCTTGCTGACACTTGTAATCGACATTTATGTCAATTCCTCAACTTGAATTTTCTCCATCGTGTGGATGGTGTAAGTTCAAATTCCAAATCCCAACTGGTAATCTTAGGGATTTCAGTCACTCCAGCGAGACTGTTCTACCAAGAGCCCACGTAGACCATATATGGTAGGCTCAAATCATATTTTTATTCTACTTAACAAATACAGTAGTTACTAAGTACCAGATGCTACGATAAACACTTCACAAATATTAAATTCTTATAACAATTCTAAAAGGTAGGTATGATTATCATCTCTATTTTATAGATAAAAAAATTTGAGGCAATTACAGAAAGGTTAACTGACTTGACTGTACTAATGTAGCTAGTATGTGGCAGAACTGAGATTTCACCCCCTACTCCAGTCTGACTTTAAAACCTGTGTATGTTTATTAATTGATTAAAGTGAAAATATCTAGCAAACAATTAGAAATGTGGGCCTGGGAGCACCTGGGTGGCTCAGCCAGTTGAGTGACTTGATTTCAGCTCAGGTCATGATCCCAGGGTCATGGGATGGAGCCCAGGTTATGATCCCAGGATCATGTGGGGACTCCATGCTGAGTGTGGAGACTGCTTGGGATTCCCTCTCTCTTTTTTTCTCTCTCTCTCTCCCTCTGCCCCTCTCGCCCTCTTGCACACACTCTCTCTACAAATTAAAAAAAAAATTTAAGGGGCGCCTGGGCGGCTCAGTTGGTTGAGCATCCAACTTCAGCTGAGGTCATGATCTCATGGCTTGTGAGTTTGAACCCCGCATCGGGTTCTGTGCTGACAGCTCAGAGCCTGGAGCCGGCTTCAGATTCTGTGTCCCCCTCTCTCCCTCTCTCTCTCTCTCTCTCTCTCTCTCTGCCCCTCCCCCACTGGCACTCTCTCTCTCTCTCTCTCTCAAAAATAAATAAACATTAAAAAATTTAAAAAAAATTAATTACAAAGAAATATGGGACTGAAGCTTTTTATTTTTTAAATTTTATTCCTTCATTCATTCATTCATTTTAAAAATTTATTTATTTTTGAGAGAGAGTGCACGCATGAGCAGAGCAGGGGCGGGGCAGAGAGAGAGGGAGAGAGTGAAAATCCCAAGCAGACTCTGCACTGTCAGCGTGGAGCCCAACACGGGACTCAAACTCATGAAACCTGAGATCGTGACCTGAGTCAAAATCAAGAGTCAGAGGTCAACTAAATGAGCCACCCAGGCACCCCAAATTTTATTTATTTTTTTTTTAAGAATTTATTTTTAAGCAATTTCTACACCCAACATGGGGCTCAAACTCACAACCCAAGATCAAGAGTTGCTTGCTCTACTGACTGAGCCAGCCAGGCACCCTGGGACTGAAACTTTTTAGAGATCTCAAAGGTGGAGAAAGATGTTGTAGTTGCCAGCAAAGATAAGTCAGGTGCCATATTAAAATATTTAAAAGAGGCAGGGAGGACTAAAGCTAATCCTTCTATGCCTACATTTTGAGTGGGGGTGAAATAAAACTTAGAATAAATGGAGGCTTTCTCTCTCCCTCTCTTTCTTTCAACTTTTCCTATTTTTAAATACTCTGTAATGAATGCATATTACATATTAAGAAAAAAAGTTATGTATTTTTTAATGGAAAGCATGGTGGGAATCCAACATAGGGAGGATGAATGAAGCTAGAGAAGGTTTACCTGTCATGAATGGAGTTGATGTAAAGGTTCACAAACCAGGTGAGAGAGTACTGGTACATGGGATCGATGTTAGCCAGGTCTGCAATGCTGAAGAATAATACTGATGAATGTTTAGCAATGGGTCTGTAGCCTTCTCGAGACTCTGCTATTTTGAGTTCTGTTTTCTCTGCAATCTAGAAGAAGAGAAAAATCAAGATTAAGAAGTAGGAAATGTGTTTTTTTAATTACGTGTTTTTCATGTAATAAAGTTTATGTTAAAAAAAAAATAACCCTCTAACTCAATGGCAAAATTACAGAGGTATGGTTTACAAGGAAAGGTTTTAGTATGCTAGAAGCTGGAAAGACAGAAAGACAAAAAGAAAGACAGAAAGACAGAAACAAAGAGGGAGAGAGAGAAAGGGGGAGGGAGAGAGGGAGGAAAAAGGAAAAGGAAGGAAAGAATTAGGAAGGGACGGAAGACGAAGAAGGGAGGGAGAAGAATGAATGAAAAATAGTTTAAGGTTGTGTTTCTTGTTTGGGGAATACCAGAGTTGTCAATCTTTGCTTTTTTTGTCTGGATCTGACATGTGTCTACTATAGTCACTCATCTTCTTTTATTTCAATAGGTCAGAGAGAGGGAGAAAGAGAGAAAGAAAGAGGGAGAGTGAGGGAGAGAGAGAGAAGGAGGGAGGGGGGGGGAGGGAGAGAATGTGCACATGTGTATGTTTAAGGTGTCAACATGTGTACCAGAACCCAGGAAAGTCTGGGAAAGTAGATTTCACAAATATTTGTTAGCTGATGGGGTTATAGAACAGTACCTTTTCAATTAGCTTCTTGTATGTTTAACATTTCTGGACATAGTAGGGGTGTTAATATTTGACCCCAAAAGAAAAAACTTCTGAAAGATAACAGCTCTTCAGCTGACAACTCTATCTGATAGAATGCTATTCTATAGGAAAAATGTGTAGAGCACTTATTCAATCCACTTTTCCTTCTTTGGACAAACTATCTACAGACTCTGCTGAATGAGTGTGCCTGGGTAGTCATGTTTATACTGAATGATCCTCTTTGTAGCTGATTCAGTCAGGAAGTAGAGATAGAACTGGGCCGAAGATAAGCCAAATCAATTCTTCCCCCAGAGAATTAGAATTTTAAGAGCCTCAGAAGCTGAAGTCAAGTGGTACTGGGCATTAGTGCTAATAAAAGGTAATGGAACCAAAGCCGGTTTCTACAGGCAAGACAAATGTTTGAAGGAACAGATGTAAAGTGTTACCAGAGAAATTGGTTTTAAGATGGAGAGGCACATATGAGGACTACACAGTCTTAGAGAGGGGCAGACAAAGAGCATAGAAACTTTCCATTTATTCTTGAGGCCGGTATGTACTTCTGTAATTGGGGAAATAAAATGCTCCCTTGTATCTTTTTTTTTTTTTTTTTTTCAATTTGAGCATAGTTGACACACAATGTTACATTAGTTTCAGGTATAAATATAGTGACTGGACACGTTGATACATTATGCTATGTTCACCACAAGTATAGCTACCATCTGTCAGTATACAATACCATTACAATGTTTTTGACTATATTCCTTATGCTGTCCTTGTATCTTTTTTATTTGAGCTAATTTGAGTGTGCTTCTGTTCCTTGCAAACAAACTTTCTCCAGAGTTATACTGGGAGAAAATTGAAAAAGAGTCAAAAGGTTGCTAGGACTCTTTTTTCACCTGCTGTTTCTTTGTTATCTCATTGGACATCATTTTAGCAGAGTCTAAGACTTTAATTGCACTTTCATCTTCTAAAATGTTGCCTTCTGAAGATGATAATGTTTCTAAAATTTTCTTCTCTATATCTTTTAGCTGTTTCTTATTAGCTGCAGACTGAAGAATAAGGGCATTTCGTTCCTCTTCTAATTCTGGTCTAAAAAGATAGAAACATTTAGTCTAAACTTGCAGTATTTTATCAAGTTCATATCTAAATACTAGGTATCACAATTTTGTAGACAGTTAAATAATTTTGTAGAAATGTAACACAAACTAAGATATATAACACAAACTTTATCCTAAGGAAAAAGGTTATTTCCATACAAATGATAGTTTGAGAAACATGAGCAAAAAATGATCATTAAATTCATATGTGAAATGTGGCAATAACTTAATAAGTCTAAGAATGCGCTATGTTTATCCATATGGCTTAGATAGTTTTGTGAGGATAAGAACTGGAGAAGAAACACAACAGAAAACTTCTTATCTATTCGTTGGCTTTTTCATATTCAGTGTTACTTTCATTATCTCTTCCGCAAGAGCAGAATCAGAAAAGATGACTCATCATACAATTGTCTCTTCAGGTAAAAGACAAAACTGGCACTTAACATCTTTACAAATATAGTATAAGACCTCAAAATATCATAATTCACCATGTTCAGGAATATGTTAGGACATGGTTCTGTCTTGGATACTATACAAGTGGGATTCAAATATTGGAAGTAACAAAAGTAACACACGATTACATAATTTCCCTTATAATTTGGTTTCATAAAATAGAGTGCTTGACAATGCTATGTGAAGCTCCAAGTGGAATCAAAGATTTCTTTCAGGAAGCAATCCTTTACTAGTAGCCCTATCAGGTATTTTAATATCTTTTTCTCATTTAAAACATAACACATGCTACTAATGGAAAAATACATAACGTATAAAAAAATAATTAAAATTATCCACAATCTTACCACCCTTAGAGATGACCACTGTTAACATTCTGGCATATTCCCTCCCAAGTGGACAGATATATATACATATAATTCATGCATTAACTTTTTTTTTAACAAAATATTACCCATACCATGTATAGTTTTGTATCCTGTTTTTTCATTCTTATCTAAGTATTTCATCACTCATTCTTATTTCACTATTTCACTATACAACTCAACTATTTCATTATTTCATTAACATCCTATATTTAAGTCTTTCAACACATTTCTGATTTTGTCCACAGCATATGTTCTTAGGGATGAACTCTTTGGCTCAAACAATCAGATACAAGTCTGAAGTCATGGCATGTCTCCTGAATCCTACTACCCATACTAGGAGCCCAATATAACATGGTTGGCTTATGACTTACTTGTTACAGAATGGCTATTTTAGTTTATTTTTTATGTTTGTTTTTATTTTTTGAGAGAGGGTGAGCGCATGCAAGCGCGGGATGGGGAGAAGGAAGGGGAGGGAGAGAATCCCAAGCACAGGGTACAATATCACGATCATGAGATCATGACCTGAGCTGAAATAAGAGGTGGATGCTCAACTGAATGAGCCACCCAGGTACCCCCAGAACAGCTATTTTAAAGGATTACATACTTATTTTATAACAATACATAAAATTCGACAAGGTTTTGGAATAATCACATAACAAAAGTATTAATGACCTACAAATATTCCTCTTTAGGCCATCTGGAAGCATATAAGGAAATGTATACACTTCACTCATATGAGGACTTTAAGATACAAAACAGATGAACATAAGGGAATGGAAGCAAAAATAATATAAAAACAGGGAGGGGGACAAAACATAAGAGACTCTTAAATATGGAGAACAAACAGAGGGTTGCTGGAGGGGTTGTGGGAGGGGGGATGGGCTAAATGGGTAAAGGGCATTAAGGAATCTACTCCTGAAATCATTGTTGCACTATATGCTAACTAACTTGGATGTAAATTTTAAAAAATAAAGAAAATTAAAAAAAAAAATACACACCTCTCCTTTGCAACAACAATACCTAGTAACTGATCTTCAAGTCCTTCCGGAGTTATCATGAAATTGAGCAAAGACACCTTTGTAGCCAGTTCTGGCATAAAGTGTGGATTTCTCAGTTTTGTGGTGACATAAAACTTGAAATCAAAGGAATACTCAATAATGACCTCACCAAGTCTGATGCAGTCAATGCCACCTATATTTCAGAAAGCAAACACATGATAAGTAAGCCACAGTTGTATAGCTCCTCCATGTTAAGGCCATTCCTGAGATAAGTAACGGGTCTTAAAGTAATATAAAATAGAGGTGTGACAAAAGTCATGGACACACAGGCAAATAAGCAATTATACAGCAGGACTCATTCATTCTGGAGGGGTCTAAGACATTTTCTGTCGTTGTCATGGAGCCTTCTAAATCAAAATTCCTTTTGATCTTACCTCCTCTATAAATTTTCAATCATGAGTCCAAGATTATTTATATATTACTAAAGCTCTTAAAAATACTAGAGTTTGGCAGAGATAAAAATTTTTATAAGCAGAAAGATGTAAGGTTGGCACTATCTACCCAAAGTCAACTCTGGTCCACATTAACCATTACTATTCATACTAATGGACTTTCTGAGCTCCACGGTCACAAGATAAAGTAATTTCAGGCTGGCTTCAACTTCTTTATATTCTCTACTGAACAACCATCTAGATAACAGTGGTTAACATAATGAACAGAGGGCAAGATATTTATTTTAGAATATCTGACCAAAATTCATTCCTGATACTTGTTTCAAATTTCCTTTCACACATAACAATGACCCAGAAGTTTGAGTTATTAACATTATTCTTAAATTTATGTAGTGGCTTTCTTGCCTCAAAGATATGTCTTAAAGATAATCCAACCATCTTTCAGTGCTACCAGCTAATATTAATGAACTTCTACCTTGCTTAAAAGTTTGTCTAAGTAGTAAAGGCTCCAAAGATGGGTCCAGTTCTTCACCAACATTTTCTAATAGAAGTGGAGTTCCAAACTGAATACAATTTTCCAGTGTTCTCATATAGTCCGAATCAGATAACTTAATAATGCTAAGCTGATTTTCTTTTTCAGAGTTTTTGATCCACTTATTGGCTTGACCCTGAGGGTCAATCATTAAAGGCCTAGAATATAATAAGAAAAATTCTGAGGGAAATAAATAGATGTTGGTATTTCTTTAAAATTATGTAATTTAAATAATAAACATCACCATCAATCTGTATCAATGCAAAGTGTTTACGTACATTATCAGGATTTATCTTCACGAGAGTCCTATGAGAAAAAAGTAAACACTTTCTTATACTATACACAAAAATAAATTCAAAATGGATGAAAGACCTAAATGTGACACAAAACCACCCTAGAGGAGAGCAATAACCTCTTTGACATTGGCTGTCACTACTTCTTACTAGATATGTCTCTTGAGGCAAGGGAAACAAAAGCAAAAATAAACTATTGGGACTTCATCAAGACAAGATGCTTCTGCACAGAAAAGGAAACAATCAATAAAATGAAAAGGCAACTGACAGAATGGAAGACTATGTTTGCAAATGACATATCTGATAAAGAGTCTCCAAAATCTATAAAGAACTTATCAAACTCAACACCCAAAAATATCTAGCTAAAAAATGGGCAGGGGCACCTAGGTGGCTCACTGGGTTAAGCATCTGCCTCTTGATTTCAGCTCAGGTCATGATTTCATGTTTCATGGGTTCAAGCACCATGTCAGGTTCTGTGCTGATAGTGCAAAGCCTGCTTGGGATTCTCTGCCCCTCTCTCTCTGCCCCTCCCCTGCTCATGCATGCATATGCGCTGTGTGTGTGTGTGTGTGTGTGTGTGTGTGTGTGTGTACATAAATGGTAGAAGACATGAATAGATTTTCCCAAAGAAGACATAAAAATGGCTAGCACGCACATGAAAAGGCGCTCAACACCACTCAACATCCGGGAAATACAAATCAAAACCATAATGAAGAGAACCTGGGTGGCTCAGTCTGTTAAGCATCCAGCTCTTGATTTTGGCTCAGGTCATGATCTCCTGGTTGTGAGATCAAGCACCACATTGGGCTCCACGCTGGGTGTGGAGCCTGCTTAAGATTCTCTCTCTCCCCCTTCCTCTGCCCCTCCCCTGCTCATGCACATTCTATCTCTCTCTCTCTCAAAAAAAAAAAAAAAAAAAAAAAAAACTGCAATGAGGTATCACCTCATACCAGTTAGAATGTCTAAAATTAACAACACAGGAAATAAGAGGTGTTGGGGAAAATGTGCAATTTTTGTCATTTATCTTTGAAATGAAGAAAGTCCGTCTCAGGGAGTACTTTGTCCAAGGTTCCAAAATTAGTTCCAAGTCAGAAGTAGAATCTTGTGAACCTGTAAGCTGTGCTCTTTCAAATATAATGCATGGTCTTCATGGTAATTTTAATAAATGACATCTATTAACATAATATGAAACATAAACCTATTTATTTGATAAAAACTTAAAATGTGAGCTACCAGCCTATAATGGATTCCCTCAGGTTATGAGTAGAACCAAAAACTAAGTTTCCAAATTTTGTCTGGTATGTACTTGAGACCTATTTAGTAAATTTTTCTATGCCATTATGGTAAAGGTTTTGTGATCAATAACAAACAATTCATGGTTTCAGATATTTAAAAAATAATGTGCTTTCCTCTTTTTCTATGATGATATTGACTGTCCCAGGTTCCTTTTATATTCAGTACAGTGCATGAAATCATTCCCACTGTTGGTGGGAATGCAAACTGGTACAGCCACTCTGGAAAACAGTATGGAGATATCTCAAAAAGTTAAAAATAGAACTACCCTATGATCCAGTAATGGTACTACTATGTATTTACCCAAAGGATATAAAAATACTGATTTGAAGGGGCACATGTATCCCCATGTTTAGAGCAGCATTACTAACAATAGCCAAATTATGGAAAGAGCCCAGAGAGGTCAGAGGGAAGATGGTGACATAGGAGGACGCTGGGCTCACCGCGCGTCCTGCTGATCACTTAGATTCCACCTACACCTGCCTGAATAACCCAGAAAACCACCAGAGGATTAGCAGAACGGAGTCTCCGGAGCCAAGCGCAGACGAGAGGCCCACGGAAGAGGGTAGGAAGGGCGGCAAGGCGGTGCGCGCTCCATGGACTGGCGGGAGGGAGCCGGGGTGGAGGGGCGGCTCGCTGGCCAAGCAGAGCCCCCGAGTCTGGCTGGCAAAAGCGGAGGGGCCTGACGGACTGTGTTCCGACAGCAAGCGCGACTTAGCGTCTGGGAGGTCATAAGTTAACAGCTCTGCTCAGAAAGTGGGAAGGCTGGAGGACAAAGGGAGGGAGAGCTGCTGAGCCCCCGGACGACAGAGCTCAGCTTGGCGGGGAACAAAGGCGCTCGCCAGCGCCATCTCCCCCGCCCATCCCCCAGCCAAAATCGCAAAGGGAACCAGTTCCTGCCAGGGAACTTGCTCGCTCCGCGCAAACACCCAACTCTGTGCTTCTGCGGAGCCAAACCTCCGGCAGTGGATCTGACTCCCTCCCGCTGCCACAGGGCCCCTCCTGAAGTGGATCACCTAAGGAGAAGCGAGCTAAGCCTGCCCCTCCTGCCCCCGTGCACCTTGCCTACCCACCCCAGCTAATACGCCAGATCCCCAGCACCACAAGCCTGGCAGTGTGCAAGTAGCCCAGATGGGCCACGCCACCCCACAGTGAATCCCGCCCCTAGGAGAGGGGAAGAGAAGGCACACACCAGTCTGACTGTGGCCCCAGCGGTGGGCTGGGGGCAGATATCAGGTCGGACTGCGGCCCCGCCCACCAACTCCAGTTAAACACCACAGCACAGGGGAAGTGCCCTGCAGGTCCTCACCATTCCAGGGACTATCCAAAATGACCAAACGGAAGAATTCCCCTCAGAAGAATCTCCAGGAAATAACAACAGCTAATGAACTGATCAAAAAGGATTTAAATAATATAACAAAAAGTGAATTTAGAATAATAGTCATAAAATTAATCGCTGGGCTTGAAAACAGTATAGAGGACAGCAGAGAATCTCTTGCCACAGAGATCAAGGGACTAAGGAACAGTCACGAGGAGCTGAAAAGCGCCTTAAACGAAATGCAAAACAAAATGGAAACGACGACGGCTCGGATTGAAGAGGCAGAGGAGAGAATAAGTGAACTAGAAGATAAAGTTATGGAAAAAGAGCAAGCTGAGAGAAAGAGAGATAAAAAAATCCAGGAGTATGAGGGGAAAATTAGAGAACTAAGTGATACACTAAAAAGAAATAATATACGCATAATTGGTATCCCAGAGGAGGAAGAGAGAGGGAAAGGTGCTGAAGGGGTACTTGAAGAAATTATAGCTGAGAACTTCCCTGAACTGGGGAAGGAAAAAGGCATTGAAATCCAAGAGGCACAGAGAACTCCCTTCAGACGTAACTTGAATCGATCTTCTGCACGACATATCATAGTGAAACTGGCAAAATACAAGGATGAAGAGAAAATTCTGAAAGCAGCAAAGGATAAACGTGCCCTCACATATAAAGGGAGACCTATAAGACTCGTGACTGATCTCTCTTTTGAAACTTGGCAGGCCAGAAAGGATTGGCACGATATCTTCAGTGTGCTAAACAGAAAAAATATGCAGCCGAGAATCCTTTATCCAGCAAGTCTGTCATTTAGAATAGAAGGAGAGATAAAGGTCTTCCCAAACAAACAAAAACTGAAGGAATTTGTCACCACTAAACCAGCCCTACAAGAGATCCTAAGGGGGATCCTGTGAGACAAAGTACCAGAGACATCACTACAAGCATAAAACATACAGACATCACAATGACTCTAAACCCGTATCTTTCTATAATAACACTGAATGTAAATGGATTAAATGCGCCAACCAAAAGACACAGGGTATCAGAATGGATAAAAAAACAAGACCCAACTATTTGCTGTCTACAAGAGACTCATTTGAGATCTGAGGACACCTTTAGATTGAGAGTGAGGGGATGGAGAACTATTTATCATGCTACTGGAAGCCAAAAGAAAGCTGGAGTAGCCATACTTATATCAGACAAACTAGACTTTAAATTAAAGGCTGTAACAAGAGATGAAGAAGGGCATTATATAATAATTACAGGGTCTATCCATCAGGAAGAGCTAACAATTATAAATGTCTATGCGCAGAATACCGGAGCCCCCAAATATATAAAACAATTACTCATAAACATAAGCAACCTCATTGATAAGAATGTGGTCATTGCAGGGGACTTTAACACCCCACTTACAGAAATGGATAGATCATCTAGACACACGGTCAATAAAGAAACAAGGGCCCTGAATGATACATTGGATCAGATGGACTTGACAGATATATTTAGAACTCTGCATCCCAAAGCAACAGAATATACTTTCTTCTCGAGTGCACATGGAACATTCTCCAAGATAGATCATATACTGGGTCACAAAACAGCCCTCCATAAGTTTACAAGAATTGAAATTATACCATGCATACTTTCAGACCACAATGCTATGAAGCTTGAAATCAACCACAGGAAAAAGTCTGGACAACCTCCAAAAGCATGGAGGTTAAAGAACACCCTACTAACGAATGAGTGGGTCAACCAGGCAATTAGAGAAGAAATTAAAAAATATATGGAAACAAACGAAAATGAAAATACAACAATCCAAACGCTTTGGGACGCAGCAAAGGCAGTCCTGAGAGGAAAATACATTGCAATCCAGGCCTATCTCAAGAAACAAGAAAAATCCCAAATACAAAATCTAACAGCACACCTAAAGGAAATAGAAGCAGAAGAGCAAAGGCAGCCTAAACCCAGCAGAAGAAGAGAAATAATAAAGATCAGAGCAGAAATAAACAATATAGAATCTAAAAAAACTGTAGAGCACATCAACGAAACCAAGAGCTGGTTTTTTGAAAAAATAAACAAAATTGACAAACCTCTAGCCAGGCTTCTCAAAAAGAAAAGGGAGATGACCCAAATAGATAAAATCATGAATGAAAATGGAATTATTACAACCAATCCCTCAGAGATACAAACAATTATCAGGGAATACTATGAAAAATTATATGCCAACAAATTGGACAACCTAGAAGAAATGGACAAATTCCTAAACACCCACACTCTTCCAAAACTCAATCAGGAGGAAATAGAAAGCTTGAACAGACCCATAACCAGCGAAGAAATTGAATCGGTTATCAAAAATCTCCCAACAAATAAGAGTCCAGGACCAGATGGCTTCCCAGGGGAGTTCTACCAGACGTTTAAAGCAGAGATAATACCTATCCTTCTCAAGCTATTCCAAGAAATAGAAAGGGAAGGAAAACTTCCAGACTCATTCTATGAAGCCAGTATTACTTTGATTCCTAAACCAGACAGAGACCCAGTAAAAAAAGAGAACTACAGGCCAATATCCCTGATGAATATGGATGCAAAAATTCTCAATAAGATACCAGCAAATCGAATTCAACGGCATATAAAAAGAATTATTCACCATGATCAAGTGGGATTCATTCCTGGGATGCAGGGCTGGTTCAACATTGCAGGATACAAAATCAATGTACAGAAATCAGTTGCATTCTTATACACTAACAATGAAGCAACAGAAAGACAAATAAAGAAACTGATCCCATTCACAATTGCACCAAGAAGCATAAAATACCTAGGAATAAATCTAACCAAAGATGTACAAGATCTGTATGCTGAAAACTATAGAAAGCTTATGAAGGTAATTGAAGAAGATATAAAGAAATGGAAAGACATTCCCTGCTCATGGATTGGAAGAATAAATATTGTCAAAATGTCAATACTACCCAAAGCTATCTACACATTCAATGCAATCCCAATCAAAATTGCACCAGCATTCTTCTCGAAACTAGAACAAGCAATCCTAAAATTCATATGGAACCACAAAAGGCCCCGAATAGCGAAAGTAATTTGGAAGAGGAAGACCAAAGCAGGAGGCATCACAATCCCAGACTTTAGCCTCTACTACAAAGCTGTCATCATCAAGACAGCATGGTATTGGCATAAAAACAGACACATAGACCAATGGAATAGAATAGAAACCCCAGAACTAGACCCACAAACGTATGGCCAACTCATCTTTGACAAAGCAGGAAAGAACATTCAATGCAAAAAAGACAGTCTCTTTAACAAATGGTGCTGGGAGAACTGGACAGCAACATGCAGAAGGTTGAAACTAGACCACTTTCTTACACCATTCACAAAAATAAACTCAAAACGGATAAAGGACCTGAATGTGAGACAGGAAACCATCAAAACCTTAGAGGAGAAAGCAGGAAAAGACCTCTCTGACCTCAGCCGTAGCAATCTCTTACTCGGCACATCCCCAAAGGCAAGGGAATTAAAAGCAAAAGTGAATTACTGGGACCTTATGAAGATAAAAAGCTTCTGCACAGCAAAGGAAACAACCAACAAAACTAAAAGGCAACCAACGGAATGGGAAAAGATATTTGCAAATGACATATCGGACAAAGGGCTAGTATCCAAAATCTATAAAGAGCTCACCAAACCCCACACCCGAAAAAAAAATAACCCAGTGAAGAAATGGGCAGAAAACATGAATAGACACTTCTCTAAAGAAGACATCCAGATGGCCAACAGGCACATGAAAAGATGTTCAACGTTGCTCCTTATCAGGGAAATACAAATCAAAACCACACTCAGATATCACCTCACGCCAGTCAGAGTGGCCAAAATGAACAAATCAGGAGACTATAGATGCTGGAGAGGATGCGGAGAAACGGGAACCCTCTTGCACTGTTGGTGGGAATGCAAATTGGTGCAGCCGCTCTGGAAAGCAGTGTGGAGGTTCCTCAGAATAAAAATAGACCTACCCTATGACCCAGCAATAGCACTGCTAGGAATTTATCCAAGGGATACGGGAGTACTGATGCATAGGGGCACTTGTACCCCAATGTTTATAGCGGCACTCTCAACAATAGCCAAATTATGGAAAGAGCCTAAATGTCCATCAACTGATGAATGGATAAAGAAATTGTGGTTTATATACACAATGGAATACTACGTGGCAATGAGAAAAAATGAAATATGGCCTTTTGTAGCAACGTGGATGGATCTGGAGAGTGTGATGCTAAGTGAAATAAGCCATACAGAGAAAGACAGATACCATATGGTTTCCCTCTTATGTGGATCCTGAGAAACGTAACAGAAACCCATGGGGGAGGGGAAGGAAAAAAAAAAAAAAAGAGGTTAGAGTGGGAGAGAGCCAAAGCATAAGAGACTGTTAAAAACTGAGAACAAACTGAGGGTTGATGGGGGGTGGGAGGGAAGGTAGGGTGGGTGATGGGTATTGAGGAGGGCACCTTTTGGGATGAGCACTGGGTGTTGTATGGAAACCAATTTGACAGTAAATTTCATATATTAAAAAAATAAAAAATAAATAAAATAAATAAAAATAAAAATAAAAAGAAAGAAAGAGCTCAAATGTCCATTGACTCATGAATGGATAAAGAAGATGTGGAATACTACTCAGCCATCAAAAAGAATGAAATCTTGCCATTTGCAATGACATGGATAGAGTTAGAGTATATTATGCTAAGCAAAATAAGTCAGAGAAAGACAAATACTATATGATTTCACTCATAAGTGGAATTTAAGAAAAAAAACAGATGGGGGAAAACAAAGAGAGACAAACCAAGAAACAGATTCTTAACTATAGAAAACGAACTGAGGGTTACTGGAGGGGAGCTGAGTGGAGGGTTAAATAGGTGATGAGGATTAAGGAGGGCATTTGTTGTGATGAGCATTAGGTGTTGTATGTAAGTAAGGAATCGCCAAATCCTATACCTGAAACTAATATTACACTGTATGTTAACTAACTGAATTTAAATAAAAACTTGAAAAAGAAAAAAAAAGACAGAACAATCCAATTATTAGCTGACTGGTTGTTTTCATTCCCAGCTCAAATTGTGCTGAAATCCTATTAAAAATACAAAAAGGTCCAGATACTAGTTAAAATTTACTTTTGCTATCACAGCAAATAGTGGAAAAGTGTTCTGGAAACGAGAAAGTTATTTTGCATACAACTGCTTAAAAATTTTTTTTATGTTTACTTATTTTTAAGAGCAAGAGAGAGCATGAGGAGAGGGGCAGAGAGAGGGGAGGGGCAGAGAGAGGGGAGAGGCAGAGAGAGGGGAGGGGCAAGTGAGGGGGGAAACACAGAATCTGAAGCAGGCTCCAAGCTCTGAGCTGTCAGCACAGAGCCGACACGGGGCTCGAACTCACAGAGTGTGCGATCATGACCTGAGCCAAAGTTGGACGCTTAACCAACTGAGCCACCCAGGCACCCCAGCATACAACTGCTTAAAAATGGACTAGATGCTCTTAGTACTTTTCAAGGTCCTGTTTGAAGGAATTGGTTTTCATTTTTATATATCCTTATCATTGGAAAAATATAGTATTGTTGACTCCCTTTCAATAAGTAACAATTTTTATAAATTAACACTTAATACTAATCAACGTTTTTGTTAATACATAAATTAATGTTCTTGGTAATACAGTAGAGATTGTTGTTTATTATAAAAGAAATCCGGGGTGGGGCGCCTGGGTGGCTCAGTCGGTTGGGCGGCCGACTTCGGCTCAGGTCATGATCTCACGGTCCGTGAGTTCGAGCCCCGCGTCAGGCTCGGTGCTGACAGCTCAGAGCCTGGAGCCTGTTTCAGATTCTGTGTCTCCCTCTCTCTGACCCTCCCCCGTTCATGCTTTGTCTCTCTCTGTCTCAAAATAAATAAACGTTAAAAAAAAAAAAATTAAAAAAAAAAAAAAGAAATCCGGGGTGCCTGCGTTGCTCAGTTGGCTAAGCGTCTGACTTAGGCTCAGGTCAGTATCTCATATTCTGTGAGTTCGAGCCCAGCATTGGGCTCTGTGCTGACAGCTCAGAGCCTGGAGCCTGCTTTGGATTCTGTGTCTCCCTCTCTCTTTGCCCCTCCCCTGCTCATGCTGTCTCAAAAATAAACAAACATTTAAAAAGTTTTTTAAAAAACACCAGGAATCCAATTCCAACTTAATACACTCTTATGTATTACATACATAAGTGGAAAACTGAGCTGTATCCAGAGAGACAAGACCTTGCCATAGCATTTGTATTTCAAGCATACCTTACTGTAGGTATGACAGTATGCTAGCCTACATTTGAGATCTTTGGGCAGTCTGAATTAAAAAGCATTATCCATCTATGCTTCTGACAGAGGAAGTAATTTGGGGCAAATAAAAGCATTGCTGTTAAGTAGCCAGAACGATGTGTTAATAAAGCAGCAAAGTATTTTCACTGTGGTTAAAAAGTAAGCAAAGTCAGATTTTGAGGTATAGACACTAAAATGAGGAATTTGAAGATGATAATTAGTTTTAAAAATTAATATTTATTGAATACTTATTTGTACTGCGCACTTTCTCACAACATTTCTATGAGGTAGGAGTTATTATTATCCCCATTTACAGGAGGGGCACCTAAGGCATTGAGAGGTCAAGTAAGTTACCAAAATCTCAAGACAGAAAGTGACAGGGGAAAATTTGAATTCGCCTATCCCGACACTGGAATCTGTACTGCTGTGACCACTGCACAATATTATAAACAGATAAACCTCTAGAAATCATGAACAAGCACAATAAGGATTAATTATAAACCATAGTTCTCACTGAGTGAGTGGCTAAATAATAAAAAAAAAATCCTCCTGCTACCTAGTACTGGTAGATAAAATAGGGCATTTGAAAAATACATAGGTGACATACATACATAATACATAAACATATACAGGGAAAAACACAGAAACACAGGCAAAACTGAATTCCAGAATAATATGTATGGGAGCTGAAATGACAGCTAGCCTTGGGGAGACTGTCAGTTCTAATAAACAAGGGGGTCCTTGAGTCCATATATGGCAGGAAGCTAGAACCGAGACCCATGTATTAAGCTTAAACCCATAAAAGGCTTAGTGAAATCACAGAAAAAAATCTATGCATAAGGAGACAGGAAGGTAGTGTTTTTAGTCCAGTTTTACCTCCAGCTGGGAAAAAGTCCCCTGAGAATCTGTAACCATTGGTCTATATTTCATGCCAGAATTCAGCTGTCATAGGAAGGAGGGACAGAAAGGTGAAAAAGTCCTACCCTTGAAGGCCCACATGAACAAGGATTTTCTAAGACCGAGTAAGAATCAAAATTACAGAGAACTCCCACTTTGCCCCATAACAACCCAACATGGTACACAAAAGAACAGCAATCCACCTCCAGGGAAAAAGCAAAAATGTAGAGGCACACATTCTGTGCCATGGGCATTCACAAACAGATGAAAGCTGAAGACAAAACTAACACAGATTAAAAACACTCCAGAACTCTAACCCTCATTCTAAGCATCGACCCATGGCTAGATTAATTTAAAGTTTTTGGTCTTCTGAACTTTATCTGAGCAACAAAACCCAAACCCAGCGCATCTCATGATTAGGCTGACTCAAATCTCTGTACTAATGTCATGGTAGAAAAAGAGGAATGCTCATCTCCAGTAGTTAATACTGTTTAGCTCAGTCCCCATTGTTAGACCCATGATATCTGGCATTCAAGCAAATATTATGAGATACTTAAATAAGCAGGTAAAAAAATGTCTAAACATTCTCAGGAGACAAAGAAATTAACAGAAACAGACTCACAGAGGACATAAATGTTGGAAATATTAGACAAGAAATTTAACAATAACTGTGATTAAAATGTAAAAGAGTTACTGGAAAAGGTGGATAACAAGCCTAAAGAGAAGATCTTCATCAGAGAGATGAAATTATAAGAAAGAGTTAAATGGAAACACTAGAAATAAACAAATATGATGTCAAATCTAAATATTTCCTTTCATGGGCTGTATGTAGTGACTCAGCAGAACCAGACAGTTTTATAGAAGTTACCTAGACTGAAACTCAAAAAGAAAATGAAATAGATCTGAGAAACTCAGAGAACTTCAGAAAGAATACCAAGATGAACTCTCTCTCTCTCTCTATCTCTCTCTCTCTCTCTCTCTCTCTTTCTCTCTCGATGCAGGAAAAAAGCCTCTGTGGCCACTTATATTGATGACATCAAGGGTGACAGCCATAGATGACTATACTGGGCTCAAGTGGCAAGAAGCAAAGTCTGAGCTATGAGGAAGGAGATTAATCCTTTAAAAGTACCCAATCCATGACCAGCTATTCTGCAAATAACAGGTAAAAAGGGTAACTCCATTACAAAATTACTTTATTAGAAAAGTCAACTTTCTGCCAGAAAATGACAGATTGTTTTCCTCAATTTACATACAACCCCGAAAT
Organism: Panthera leo; assembly: GCF_018350215.1. Taxonomy (NCBI): domain Eukaryota; kingdom Metazoa; phylum Chordata; class Mammalia; order Carnivora; family Felidae; genus Panthera; species Panthera leo. The sequence continues at coordinate 25,251,398 of NC_056680.1, forward strand.
CTCTAGTTTCCTTGAATTTCAATTAAGACATAGATATACCAACAGCATTTTCTGAATTACAATTTAAAAAATCTGAATAACCACTCATGCATTGAAAAGAGTTCTAAAACAGAACTATAAAGACTTGGGGTCTAATATTCTGTTAAGTAGAATTTTCCCTGCTCTGTCAGAGAATACATGTTTTTAATAACTATACTTTCTCAGCTTATAATACATTTACTAATTTGTCTAGAAGTTTCAACCTAAGGATGTTCATGCCCAAGTAAACTTTGAGTGGATAAACACCAAAAAAATGATCACTCACATCCTTATTTTGTTAAAACAATACTGTCAACGTAAAGCAGACTTAGATGTCTTGAAGTATCTAGTAGGGTTTCCAAAGAATATAACAAACAGTAACTCAGACTTTCACAATGTAAGATTTCCTTATACGTATACCTCATATTCCACAAGATGACTGAAATTTCCCTTACAGTTTTAAAGGCAGTAAATGTGATATCCTATCCCACATTTCACTTAACATAGTAATCAAGAACAAGGATTTGGAAGTTAAATTGTCTGGGTTAAAATTCTGGCTCCACCATTTACTAGTTCAGTTATCTTACTAAATTTCAAATTATTAAATCACTCTGGGCCTCAATTTCTCATCTGTAAGATTGAATAATAATAATGTCAATTCATAGGAATTTGTGAGAATACAGGACACTTACAGCAGTACCTCATGAATATAAGAGCTTAACAGTATTTATCACAGTATGTTTGAGATATAGTCCCATGAAAAGACTAAAAGTGAGATGATAACATGAATAAATAATCATTTATAGGAAATGAATTCTCAGATATGAATTCTTGTTCAAGTTTTTCAAAGTGAGATAAATAAAAGGATAATAAAACCATTTGAAAAGTTGATATAGTTATTACACTATCAATGATAGCAATTGAAAAAAGATATCCACGAAGTGGCACAAATTATCAAGTTATAGTATCTTAAAAACAGGTAGAAATGCCCAGTAAAAATAAATACATTTAATAGCCAAAACTCCAAAGAGCCAAGGTGTCCATCAACAGGAGAATGCATGGTGATATAGTCATATGATGGAATATTACTCAGTAACAAAAAAAATAGGAATGTTATGCTTTGTGGAAGAAGCCTTACACAAGAGTACCTACAGTATGTTCTGTTTATATGAAGTTCTAGAACAGGCAAAACTAGCCTGTGGTGGAAGATAATCAGAATAATTTCCTACTGTGGAGTGAGAGTGGAGATTTACTGGGAAGGGACATAAGAGAACTTCCTGGATGTTAGTCATGTGCTGTATCTGTACCAAGTGTACATTTTTGTTGGAACTCATTGAATGGTATACTTAAGTCTTGTGTATTCCATTGTACATAAATTTTACCTCAAAAAAAAAAAATGGGGGACCTGGGTGGCTCAGTCGGTTAAGTGTCTTACTCTTGATTTCGGCTCAGGTCATGATCTCACAATTGTGGGAGCGAACCCTGCATTGGGTTCTGCACTGAACTCCACATGGAGCCTGCTTGGAATTCTCTCTCTCCCTCTCTCTCTGTTCCTCCCCCACTCTCTCTGTTTCTCTCTTTCTCAAAATAAATAAACATTAAAAAAAAGAAAGAAAAACAAACAAAAACAACTTAAGTTAATGATATGCATGCTGAAGCATTCGGGGTAGGGGGGGAGTATAACCGTATCTGCAACTTATGTTGAAAGGTAGAAACAGGATGAGTTGGAGGATGGATGGAGTGATAGATAAACATGTGATAAAGCAGCAAGAATAATAAACTGTCAATTGTAGAATCTAGGAGGTGGCAGTTATGTAGGTACTTACTTTAAAATCCTGTCAACTTTTCTCCATGTTTAATTACTTTCAAATAAAATCATTGAAAAATACTTTATGCTCCTTACCAACGCCTGGAGTTATTAACAATCACTCCATTATCTATTGAGAAAGTATCTGTTGGCAGTCCAGCTATGTTCCAGGCTCTAATTTTTACTGGATCACCCAGAGTCTTACTCAATGAGAACTCCTCTGAACATGGAATTCTTTTCTTCTGCAAGAAATAAACAAATATCTAATGTTTCCTTTATTCTTGCTGGTTGAAATATTTTTAAAATTATTGATTTGTCGGGGCGCCTGGGTGGCTCAGTCGGTTAAGCGTCCGACTTCAGCTCAGGTCACGATCTTGCGGTCCGTGAGTTCGAGCCCCGCGTCGAGCTCTGGGCTGATGGCTCAGAGCCTGGAGCCTGTTTCCGATTCTGTGTCTCCCTCTCTCTCTCTGCCCCTCCCCCGTTCATGCTCTGTCTCTCTCTGTCTCAAAAATAAATAAACTTAAAAAAAAAAAAAGATGCTGAGGATTCAACTCAGTTTAAAAAAAATTATTGATTTGTCATTAGGTATTATTTAATGACTCTAAAAAATAGAAAAAGCTGCAAGTTGGACAATGAAAGCATTTTACTGATCAAACAAGAAGCAAAGAACAAGACCCCATACTTCCAGCAATTCTTCCCTTCTTCATTTTTATTACCATCTTTTTCTCCACGATACCCCAACACATACTTTGCATGTTCAAAAAGAAACTCATGAAATATGAAACCACTACCTTGCACAACATACTCCAATCTTCTGTACATGTTTGTCGAAAGCCAGAAGTGAAAGCACCAAGATAGGCTATTACTCCTGCTGATACTAAGACGTCACCAGTCAAATTTTCATATATCACCTGAAGGTCATCTGCAGCTTGAGACCATCTGTGAGATCAACCAAAGGCAAAACAGCCTCACTATAGAGAATGATGGAAGACAGCATTTGAAAGGGTAAGGGGCTTCTAGTCCAAACTCTATAACAAAAAGTCATGAAATGTTGGACTTTTGCTTATCTCTACAAAATGAGGAGGCTAGGTTCCTTCTAGTTCTGACAATGCTATAATCCATATCTACGCAATATGAATGACAATCCACCTTTCATTATTAGATTACTAGGCATTTCTTGCAGAACTTGACCCTTCAGAATAAACAAGAACAAAAATAAAAACAGGCCAGCATTTTGTCTAATAATTTTCTCCGGGATGATTTGGTCTAGAAGCCCTGTTATTTGTTTCAGTATTTATTGTTAGTCTGTAAAACACAAAAACATTTGTAATTCATTACCAAAAAATACATTTAAGTTGTATACTATTGTTTAGGTATACTATTGTTTAAGTGGCATACTATTGTTAAGGTTGTTTTTTTTTTTTTCCGTTTAATGAAGCTTTACAGTAAAAAAGTGCATTTCAAAACCACCTAATCTGCACTACAAAATACTGTCAAAGGCCTATTACCTATCACGCAATTCATTCAACATATAGAATTAATAAGTGAGATAGTTGGCTGGTCAGTACGAATAAATAGATTAGAATAAAGCTAACTGGTTTAGTTAGATCAATCCAGTTATATCTTCTTTGAAATAAATTTCAAGAAAGTGAGCCATATGTCTACTACAAACATATTATAATAAAGTTTGAACACACATAAGATCGGAAAAAAATTATATAATGATGACCCATATACTCACCACTTAGATTAAAAGTGATCATTTTTAATCTAGCAAACCTTATTTTGCTGATTTAAAAAAAAGCATTTAGAAAGAAGTTGCAAACACCATCCTTGACATTAATATATTGTTTGGAGAAGCCTGGCCAAGTGCCTTGTAGAATGCCCCACATTCTAAACCAGCCATTTACAAATCAGTAATCATAATAAATACCCAAAGAAAGTAACATATACATGCCTGACTTTCTAAAATACTGTTCAAGTGCGCAGAAATCTGACCTTGATTTTTCTCCACCCAGTCCTCCAATTAGTTTTGAGGCTCTTTCTAGTTTCTTAGCGCAGAGTTCCACCTGATCTTCTAAACGAGCCTTTTCCTCAGTTTTCTCCATAAATGTTCTTTGTAAATTTTCCACATGATGTTCTACTTCTGCCAGTTCTGCTCTCTTCTGATTCAAAAGCTCCATGGTCTCAGCTAGGGACTTCTGAGCTTCTGCTAAGCGGGCTTTCTTAGGAGCTACTACCTGTTTGGGAACAATGCATGTAGGCACGATGTGTGCTATGTAAAACAGACACCTAAATAACCCTTTACAGATACTATGGGTTAAAAGTTGATTAATTATTATTAGAAATACATTTGTTACTTATAATAATAAATTATGCAAAATAAGCATTTTGCCTTAAATCTTATGTATTTTTTACCCAAATAAAGTAAAATATATTTATATGTCATATAAAACATATAAATCATTCTGGACTAGCAAATGATCATCTATAAAATAGATGAATTATTCTGGACCAACAATATGTTAGAATATGTAGCGAAACCAGTACAATACGTAGCAAAATGTCTCAAAAGAATGAGAAGTTGCCATTCAACTGTTGCCAAAAACACAGGAAAACACATGTAACGGAGATTATAAATATTTAAAATATATAAATATGCCTCTGTGTGTGTGGGGGGGGGGGGCATTTTCAAGTCTGTAGTCTTTTTCCCAGTTGGCTGAGGCATACATTTGCCTTGGAGGGATTAAGACTATGATAACAGGTACAAAGAGAAAGCAAGCCTTGATGTTCAGTTTCACTACCAAAACAAACTTTTCCTCAACAAGTTTTGAAAAGCCACACTTTATTGAGAGAAAGGGGATTTTCTAAGGTTCTTATCCTATTATGCTCATTAGTATATCAAGAATGGGGTTTGGCCAACTTGATCGTGGAGTGTATTTTAAACCATGGGGAAAAAGAATTTAGAAGATGACCAAAAAGACTATATGCCAGTTTGAAAGAAGGAAGTTCTGTATCTTCTGGTTCATTGCCATGAACAAAGCTGATGGCAAAGAGGGAGGGAGGAGGCAGGGATCAGACACCAAATGTCCTGTTTTCTCTCCTTTGGGCTGAAATCCCGGAATGTGTTAAATAAATAGAGAGAAAGCAGGCAGCTCCACTTTCTACTTTTGACTCCAGAGGAGACCTTCCTGAATATCTCCCTCCAACCCTTCCCTAACAACATGGGACAGCTGCATCAGAACTGAAATGGCAGTGTAGTGTAAATGCCTTGGCTTCTCTGCCTTATTCCACATGCCTTGGGAGATGGGTGGAGATGAGTTAGGTTGAGAGTTCAAAATTTGCAATGGGGACCTCTCCCCATGATGCTCAATGAAGAATATCCCAGATAAAACTAATTTCTTTTCCTTTGACAAGTCTACTCCCCTGAAACTAACAATCAAAATCCCTACCTCTCCACAGGCACATGTGTATGTTTCTAAATTGTGACAGCTTGATCATTTATTCTATACTCTGAGGTTATTCTAAACACTTGCTACCATGTATTTTTCCCTGACATTTTATTTGTATTTCCTGCTTCCCTCAGTAGAATTCTGCAAGCTACAGAGGGCAAGGCCAGTGTTTCCCTGGCCCTTTGCTAGCCAAAGTTACAAAGTGCTTTTAACCATTCTCCATAAAAGTTTCCCTATCAATGCATGCCATTGCTTCAGGGCAACTTTCCATGCTCTACCTCTTAACTTTACTGCATCTTCCTACTTTTGACCCCTTGAATCAGCTTTTTAATCTGCCACTTTGCCCTTGATGTTTTGTTTTCTTTGCTCCTGAAACTCTAATTCTTTTATGCCCTAAGTCTCTATAGCTATAGGTCAGTCTGGCCAATTCACCCCTGTTCCCACAGTGCTACCACTCACACTAGCCCTGGCAAGGTTATGTCACACACAAGTATTCTCTTAATCTACTAGATACTTAACATCTGGTGTTTGTGCTGTAGCAAGACAAATTCTTGCTGGTATCATTTCTAGAAACTTCTTAACTTGTCAATATAGGCATAGATTTTAATTTCTGGGAATATTTCAAGACAAAATGAATGTACTGATCCTCAAAATACCTTTGCAACTCTGTCATACACTTCCATAGCCATGATCCACTTACACAGACCCTCAGCAGCAGAAGAAGCTTTCGCAATCTTAGAAGGGTCAAATTCAGGGTTTGTTAGGTACTCGCCACGTATCTTCTGCATAACAGTCACCTATACAGCAAGCATTTAGATCTTAAAATTTCAACATGTATCATACAATCATAAGATGAAAAAATAATCATGCACAGCAAAAAATTGTGTAAGAAAGTTATGTTGTCTTTAAAAACCAAGGTCAAGTATTGTAGCAGAAACACAAGTCATATTTGTGAGCAAAATATGCAAGATTATAGACATCGAGGCAAGATGTTTCCTCTAAAAAAAGTTAAGACTTTTGGAGATTGGAAAGATATATGGAAAAAGGAGAAAAGAATAATTAGACATAAATAAATACAAGTTTGGATGGAAAAGTGCACTATACTTTTTTATCTCACATACACTTGTGTTTCAGATTTATTAAACTATTCTAAGAAGACAGAGACTTGTTTCATGTTAATAATACACTAAAATAGTAACTTATTAAATGACTTTCAATGGTCTGAAGCAGCAGTTTTATGCATTATGAGAATTCATAAGAAAGTCAATAATTCCTTCATTCTTTTAATCTTAAATATGGACCATCCTCTTATGTTTTATATAACATTGCATAATGTTAAAGATCTTATACATCTTGGCAAAGTTATACAAAAAAATCAATGAAACTCACTGGAATGTTGTCCTTGTCATATTCTCTCAACTCTCTTAAGAAATTCATATCTCCCAGAAGCTTTTTGCTAGGTCCCCAGTAATCTAATATCTATAAATAAAATTTATGGAAACGTATTAAATGTACAATTAAAGATGCTCAATATAAATTTTTCTTCTTGAAGTTTAAGCTGTATTATCCAGAGAAACCATACGCTTTCAAAATATCAACTTACATCTCTTTGGAAATAAAGAGACTCCTCTCTCCAAGAACATATTGAACATATCAAACATTTAAAATATGAACATGTATTTATACATTGAATTTATTATAAAAAAGTGAACATTTAAAGGGCAAATGATGCAATTATTTCTCTTTAGGAAATGTAAAAGCAACTAGCATAAACACCATCAGAATTTCATATAAGAAAATGTATTTTTTTTATTTCCAGTTTTGTTTTCCTTTACTCTTGATTCTTTCAAACCAGAAAAGTAGTGCTATTGACTGACAATTGTGTCCTCCCCCATCAAAATTCGTATGTTGAAACATAATCCCCAGCGTGATGGTATTTGGAGGTGGGATTGTGGGGAGGTGATTAGGTCACGAATGGGGTTAGTGTCCTTATAAAAGATTCCTCAGAAAGCTCCCTCCTACTTCTGCCATGTGAAAAGCAAACCATCTATAAAGCAGAAAGTGGGCCTTCCATCAGACACTGAATCTACTGGAGCCTTGGTCTCAGAATTCCCAGCCTCCAGAACTACGAGAAGTAAATATAAGCCACCCCAGTGTATGGTAATTTGTAAGAGCAGCCCAAATGGACTAAGACAGGTAGCAAACATTTTTCTTATAGATGACTGCCTCACCCACCTAGGCTCCCCAAGTGAGATAAAGAAGAGTAAGAAGGAAAAGATTACACATCACTCCGCCAGTTCTAGGATAAAGCACATAGTGCTTGTGCTGGCAAAGATGTTAAGTAAGTAGCTCACCATCCTTTTTCCTAATTCCAGAATCCTGATAGGTAGGGTTGTAAGTGTGTATATAAATGAGAATAACTTGGTAAAGTAAGAAGCTATTTATTTTCTATTATGCATGTACACACACATCCCAATTCCCCAATTCAGGAATTGAAACCTAGGTACTATAAATAAGCCTGAAAAGAAAATAAGTCCATAGATTTAGTTTAGGATGGATGTTATGCCTTCCTTTTTAAGGGCTATAACCTTGACTAATAATCATAATAACAACAGCTAACATATGGGGTGCCTGGGTGGCTCAGTCGGTTAAGTGTCTGACTTCGGCTCAGGTCAAGATCTCACAGTCCGTGAGTTCAAGCCCCATGTCGGGCTCTGTGCTGACCGCTCAGAGCCTGGAGCCTGCTTCAGATTCTGTGTCTTCCTCTCTCTCTGCCACTCCCCCACTCATACTCTCTCCAAAATAAAAACATTAAAAAAACCCAGCTAACATCTATTGCAAACTTATTGTTTATAAGGCTTTATACATAAGAACTTTATATTATCTATATGTATAATCTATATGTATCTACCTGTATTATAATCTGTATGTATCTATCCATATGTGTAATCGAATCCTCACATTAACTTTGTGCAGCAGGTACTATAATAATCCTCCAGCAGGTACTATAATAATTATGTACTATAATAATTACACAAAGGTTAATTAAGTATCTTGCCCAAGGTCACATGGCTGGCAGGACAGGATTTTTGAATACAGACATTCTGGTTGTAGAACACATGCTTTGAACAACTTCACTATATTGCTTAACTCAGCAGAATTGTTTGAATGCTCTGAAATAACACCTATGTGGTTATAGAGAAAGTTCCTGAGAATCTTAGCTGGAAACATTTCACAAATCTCAGTGTTTATTTAATCCCACCCTGTGATAGCAGGTAACGCTGCACAGACAGAAAAAGAAACAGAAGCAATTGGAAGCACATTTTTCTGAGGCTGTACTGCCTTCGCTTTACCCTGGAATACATGCAGATAGTGTTTTCCATACTTTCTTCTGAATCTGTCCAATCTGGAAAACGAGGTTTCTTTCCTGAACTGGATACTGTTGACATTTAATTTGACAATAGTTACTGCAAGGTGTTATGTATAATCATGAATATGATTTAGATTTGTGTCTAGTTATTACCTTGCCTCCAGTTCCTGAAGGATCTGAAATTTTTTCTGGTTTTATATCTTTCATGACACAGATAGCAGCCATAACTAATTTAACACCAGACGGAGGGTTCTTCATTGATTTCACAATTGTAATGTCAGCTGGCTAAATTGAAAGAGAACAGAGTACCCTCAGAGTACTTTATTTTTAAGTAACGAGAATTTAAAAAAATAATGTTGGAGAATAACATCAATTATGTTGGAAATTAATTGATTTACCGTAATTTCCAACAATTATGTTAGAACATAGCATTTTCATTTGAAATTATAACTGGTTTTGGCTTTGCATAATTATAAAATAATTAATAAAAGAGAATTTAAATTCAACACAGATTAAGACCAATGGTTCTCAAATGTTTGGGAGTTCATAGATCCTCATGAGAATATTGACACCTATGAAGCCTCCAGAAATATTTTTGCACGTATACAAAAAATTTGCATACAATCATATAACAAGCCCATACACTGAGCCCAGGTTAAGAACACTAAGTTAGATAAAGACTTAATTCTATATTTGCTTATATATTAGTTTTACCAAAAAACTGAAGTAGAGGTAGACCCTAATTTAAACTTGTTTTCTAAAAAGACATATATTGTTATGACAGACACAATAGATCCACATACATATCATCCATTCCAATATCCTTCTGACATTCTTTGCATTGCTGGAAAGCTAACAACTATATATATCTTAGTTCCTCATAAACTGGAGCTGTGGGTGGTCATTGGGTTCTGCCATAGATCACCTGAATGATACCAGAGTTCTGACTAAATAAACAGGGCGATGGGCAGGGTGTGAGGCACCTCGTTTGCTGATAGAGATTACAGTAGAGGCTCTGGAGTATGGCTCTGCAGGCTTCTGACTCAGAAGGATCGTTCCTCTGGTAGGCCATTTCAGTTTGTCTTTGGGAGTCATTCCTGGCAGTTCAGCCTTGGATCTCTTTCTTCAGCTCTTCCAATACTTGTGTAATCCATTTACAGAATTCTCTAAGGAATCCTTTAAGGAATCCCTGTCTGCTTGTATTAAATAGAGACAGTTCTCTACCCTGCAACTGCAACCTAACTCATATAGCCTGATACCAGGAACAGTACAAGGCTACAGACTCTCAGTTAAAAGGGAACCTAATATCAATGATATTAATCGGCGAGGTTTGAAGGCATCATGAATCCTCTGAGTTTCAGAGGATGGAGTGCTAAGAGTCCTTGGCACACAGTGATAAACAGTTACTTAAATTAATGCTCGTGGTCATCTAGAGTGAAGTGCCACCCACCGGAACAGAGCCACACCTAATGAAACAGGGACCTGTGACCTAGTTTGTCGATGAAACGCAAGGTAGTGAATTCAAATACTTGCCTTGAGTGTATCCAGGGCAGACAGGGCTGCTTCCAAGGCTGGAATTGCCTCAGCCAGGTCACTCTCACACTCGTTTTTCAGAGCTTGGGCTTCCTCAGCCTTGCCACTGGCTATCTCTTCATCTAATTTCACAAACTTTCTTTTTGCTTCCACTTGTGCAGACTCTATCTCAATAATCTAAAGAAAGAAAAAAACAAAGACAATTCCTCCAACATCCTATTGCTTTCTCCTTCCTAAAGGCAAAAGAATGTTTGGAGATTAGGGAATTCAACATATCATGTTGAAGGGCAGGAGGTCCCAGGATAGAATGAGGAGAAATGCGAATACATGGGACCTAATGGGATAATGGGCTTCCCGCTTCCTTTCAAAATCAACAGAACTCATGTGGGACTCCAGAAGATAGCCAGGCAGTAGAAAAGGGTAAGGCCCCTAAGATCTAGTGGTGTAGTGTCAAAAAATTAAGGCATATTTTCAAGGCTAATTTTACACATTTCAATTGTCATCTGACATCAATTTTTAAAAACTCACAATAGGGACACCTGGGTGGCTTCGTCGGTTAAGTGTCTGACTTCAGCTCAGGTCATGATCTCACGGTTCGTGGGTTCGAGTCCTGCATTGGGCTCTGTGCTGACAGCTCAGAGTCTGGAGCCTGCTTCAGATTCTGAGTCTCCCTCCCTCTCTGCTCCTCCCCTGCTCGTGCTCTGTCTCTCTCTCTCTCTCAAAAAATAAACATTAAAAATAAATAAAAAATTAAAAACTCAGGATACTCTACCTGCATCATATGTGCATTTTCAATTTTAGCTTCTTCCAATTTGGGCTGTAATTGAACAAGCTCCATTTTCATTTCTCCAACCTAAACAGACAATTTGTCATTAAGTTTTCATAGCTACAAGAGCTACGGAAGCTAACCACAAAAAATTGAAACATAAAGCGTATCATACAGCATTAGGGCCAGTGAACCTTAACTTTTTCCCTCACTTATTTATATGATAAACAAAGCCATGCCAGTTTTCTTCACAAGAGACTTTATCTTCCTCATGTATATGACAGAGCTGTGAGAGAATGCGGTTGTCATGGAAGAAATGCAGATAGAAAAAAGGTGGCAGGGTGGAGTGTCCCTATTATATGATGCATGGTATACAGTGCATATGAATCACCCAAACCTGTATTGCTTGCAGTGAACTAATGCTAGTAAGTATTACTAGCACTTGACTTATTTTAAAAAATCGTATATTTAATAAAACTTTATATTACAATAAAAAAAGGAAACTCAGACTCCCTGTATTCTCTCCAAATGCCAAAAAATTAAGAATAAAACAGGACTATTTAAGTCTGTATTTGAGTCTGGGAAACTTAGTGAATTTCTCTAAAACTGACTTTAACTCGTTTGTAAAATGAGGATCATTAGTGTCTACCTCACTGAGTGGTTATGAGGAATAACTGAAGGAATGTGTGTGAGGCACATAACACAATGCCTGGCACATAATGTATTCTTGATAAATTGTAACTCTTTGTTATTTATCATTTCTTATATTTCCCAATGAAAAATTATAATTATATATTACCGTTGTGAGCAGCTCATCAAATTTACCTGAGACTCGGCAAAAGCTAATTTGTCAAGCCCATTCACATATCGCTGTTTTGCTTCCATGACAGCTTGTCGCCTCTTAGTCAAAAGCTGTCGAAATGAGGCAATAAGTTCGAGGTAAGAAGTAGCAGTAACATAGTTATGCCGTCCTAACTGCTGCAAGAACCTAAGAGAGACAGATAACATATCTTACTCCAAAGTAATGAGCTGCACAGAGTAAGAAGTGCATTCAACAAAGCATCAACAACAAACCTATAAGAATAAAGGTTTTCATTCAGAAGCTGCTGAGTTCTTAAACTTTATAACATTCTAAGAATTCTCCACATAAGCATGCCCTGATTTCTTATCTGCAAAATATCAAATAGCAATGATGTATTTAAAAAGCACAAATCACCAAAGATGGGTATCAAAGGTGAGCAAGAACAAGAAAGATACAGGCCTTTTTATATGTGTCATAAGCTAGGAGGAACTAGCACTGTAAGGGAATCAAGATACTGTGTAAGGTAGGGAAGTGTCATAGGGAGAGGTGTTGCAGATAGGATAGCAAGGACGAGTCCCCATTCCTTGCACAAAGTGTTGTCACTTTGGCTGAGTGGAGTATGGCCAGAAGCGTAAAACTACTACACATAACACATGGAAACAATGGAAGCAACATTGTTTCATGGCAAGTACACAGAGTAGAGCCCACTGCTTGGTGCATCCGTCCAATCCAACCATGCCACGAGGCTGTATGATTCTGGATAGGCAATATACTATGAGCGCTTGGCTTTACATACTTTTGAAATGAGGGTGTCAGAGATGAACAGAGATGAAATAGATACTTCTGAGTTATCCACAGCCCACCACCCCTCTTCCCTTTTCTGAAAACTTCCATCCAGTGCTCCATCAGCAATGTTTGTTCTCTGAAACCTGCCACTTTAACCACAGCTGATTAGACTAGGGTTGGGCACTGGACACAAATGAGGCTTATCACATTTTGGGATAAATTTAGAACAGGGAGCTGGAAACAGCCAATCTGCCTGCCTGTTGGTGGAATTGCAAGAAGTAAACTTGAGAATCAAGAGGCAGACAATTTCCTCCACATGCAAGGAGATGTAGAAAACTCAGTCTGCCAAATACATATGATCTCATTTATATATTTATATGTGGAACCTAAAGAAGAAGAAGGAAGAGGAAGAGGAGGAGGAGGAGGAGAACTAGAACTCATAGACATGGAGAATAAACTAGTGGTTCCAGAGGCAGAGGGTAGGGGGTGGGCGAAATGGATGAATGTGGTCAAAAGATACAAACTTCCAATTACAACGGGGATGTCCTGTGCCCTATGGTAACTATGGTTAACAATACTGTATTATGTGTTTGAAACTTGCTAAGAGAGTAGATTTTAAAAGTTCTCATCACAAGAAAAAATTGAGAAGAATGTTAACTAAACTTATTATAGTAATAATTTCACATTATATACATATATCAAATCATTAGGCTGTACCTGTTAAATTTATATAATGTTATGTCAATAATGTCAATAAAACTGGAAAAAAGTCAAATAAATGCAAAAAAAAAAAAAGAAAAAGAAGGAAAATACAGTCTACAAAGAGAAAGAATCAGAAAAGGGAGGGAAAATAGGATGAGAAACAAAGAAAAGGTATTTCTGGGTTTAGGATGACTTTCTAACTCTTGTTTCCAGTATATCTGTGATCCAGCTGTATTCCTTTTCTTAAGCTTTGTGAGATACCCTTGTATCTTTATAATAAATTCTCCCCTTTTCCTTAAACCTAGATTAAGTAGTTTTCTATTCTATTGCAAACTGAGATCTTAATTAAATGATCAGAAATGTTTAGAAGACATAGAAATCCTATTGAAATTTTGAGCTTTTCACAGAGAGAGACATGTTAAGATATAAGGCATTATTGTCATTTTAAAATTTATTAATATTAACCTTTCTGAAAGATCCATAATGGTAGTGTGAAAGTGTTTGCAGATTGGAACTATCTCTCGTCTTTCAACCTCAGTAAGCTCCAACGTTTCTAAGAATTTCATAGCTACAAGTTCAAGGGCATCTTCAGGCCATGGCTAAAAACAAGAAAAAGAAAAACTTAAGACATTTAAGATGGGTAGTCCCACTCCAACTATGTAAATGTCTTCCTGGATTAAAAGAATTTGGGGTTAAGAAAATTAAAACCTTAATTGGAAAAATAGAATTAGGTGGACTGAGGTCACAACTAAATCTATGAAAGAGTTTATAATTAAAGAGCAAATATAAAGGAAGCGTCAATGGTATTTTACATAACAAGAATACATTACACTGCTTTCCTAACTCTTCCATTTGGACATCTAGTAGACATCCCAAAGTTAGCATGACAATGGCAGAGGCTGCTAGTTGCCCACCTAATACCTATCAGCTCTTTTTCCTAAGGACTCCAATTTTGTTCTAGATGGCAATAGGCCCAGCTAAAAGACCACATTGCCTAGATTCCCCTGCAATTCAGAGCAGATTAAGGCATATAAGCAGTTGTTGGGTGGGAACCTCAGGAAAGGCTCTTTAAAGGGTTATAGCTGGTATGTATCCCTTTTTAAAAAGGTTTTTATTTAAATTCCAATTAGTTAACGTACAGTGTAACATTAGCTTCAGGCGTACAATGTAGTGATTTAACACTTCCATACAACACCCAGTGCTCATCACAAGTGCACCCCTTAATCCCCATTGCCTATTTCACCCATTCCCCCCCCACCTCCCCTCTAATAACCATGTTTGTTCCCTATAATTAAGAGTCTGTTTCTTGGTTTGTCTCTTTTTTTCCCCTGTGCTCATTTGTTTCTTAAATTTCATATGAATGAAATTTTATGGTATTTGTTTTTCTCTTATTTCACTTAGCATAATACTCTCCAGCTCCATCCGTGTCATTGCAAATGGCAGATGTCATCCTTTTTGATGGCTGAGTAATATTCCATTGTGTATATGTACCACAGCTTCTTTATCCAATCATCAGTCAGTGGACACTTGGGCTGCTTCCATGCTTTGACTATTGTAGATAATGCTGCTATAAACATTGGGGTGCATGCACCCCTTCAAATCAGTATTTTTGTATCCTTTGGGAAAATACCTAGTAAGTACAATTACTGGATTATAGGGTAGTTCTATTTCTAACTTTTTGAGGAACCTCCATACTGTTTTCCAGAGTGGCTGCACTTGTTTGCATTCCCACCAACAGTGTAAGAGAGTTCCCCTTTATCCCCATCCTCACTAACGTCTGTTGTTTCCTGTGTTGTTAATTTTAGCCTTTCTGACAGGTGTAAAGTGTGTCGGTTTTGCCCTAACCTTCTATTATTCTATTTCTTTCCTGGGACACAGATGTGGAAGTTGGAGCTCCAGCAGCTACCTTAGACCCTAAGATGAATTTGAGGGTAGAAACCACATGTTAAGGATAGTAAAGAAGAAAGAACCTTAGATTCTGATGACTTTGTCAAGCCATAAAAGCCCAGTCTTCTTACCTTCAGATTTTTTTCTATGAGAGAGAAAAACTTCATACGTTTAGTTTGGGTTTCTGTTATTAGCAGTCCATCATAATTCCTGTTATGACTTCCAGAGCTGAACTTTTGATTTTCTTCCCCCCAAATTTGCTTCTTCTCCAGACTTCCCGGTCTCAGTGAAAGGATTCCTCTGCTTTTCCTGGAACATGCCACCTGTGTTCCTGCGTCTGGGCCTTGGGTTTTGCTATTCCCTCTGACTAGAACCCTCCTCACCTAGACCTTGATGTGGTTCTCCGTCATATCTCTGCAGAAAGGCCAACTTATTAGGAAGGTCTTCCCAGAGCACTCATTGTAAAACACCACTCCTTTCCTCATTTCTCTCTTCCTGGTCCTGAGTTTTCTTCTTAGCACTTAAAAGTACACAACATAAATTTTTTTGTCCATTTGTTCATTGTCTGTTTCCCCTGACCACTAAAATGTAAAATCCATGAAAGGACTTTTTCTCCCTGCCATTATCTTCAGTACCTAAGACAGCACCTGTCAATGATTCCAAATATTATTCAATGAAATAATTTATGCTAAATGAGCAATTAATTTTTACTTGCTCATTAGAGTATTTTCCAAATTTCATTTAGATTCAACAAGATGCTTGTAATTATTTTCCTTTGTGTCAGACAATATTCATTTTAAGGTCAATTTTTCTCAGTGTCTGGCCCTCCATTCTAGTGAAATTCAAACTTTTTTGACCTAGTACACCATTAGTAAAAAAAGTTTTAAACACACACTGCCAGTATATGCAAGTTTACTAACAGATTGTATTCATGTTATACTAACAAATTTTTCAAAGAGGCTTCTAAAGATTATAGAGATCAGTGAATTTTTGTAAAATGCCAGAGTAAGTGAATGTCATAGGAGTCATACATCACTGAAAACATTACAAAGGTTTATCTTTGTGTTCTGGGTGCTTTTTTTTTTAATTATCCTGCTAATCATGAAAGTTTAATAAGTATCTGTACTAGTTAGAATATTTATGGCCACAGTGACAGAAACCAGTCTTACTGTGTCTTCAAAGGGAATGTATCATTGTATATAATAAGAAGTCTAGAAGTAGAGTACTTCCAGAGCTGCTTAATTTAGAAGCTCAGTCATATCAAGGATCCAGTTCTTTCCAGCCTTTTGCTTTACCATTGTCCATGCACTTTGTTTTATGCTTGGGCTTGCCCCATCTTGGTGGCAAGAGGACTGTTGCAGCTATGGACATTACATCCTCAAACAACAAGTTTGAGAGATAGAAAAGGCCCTTTTCCTACCATGTAACACTTCTTATAGTGAAGAGTTATACTTTTCTTACGCTAATCCCCAAAGCTTCCCAACAGACTTGAATTCAGGATCCATTGGCAAGGAGTAGGTCATGAATAGGCTCATGTATAAACCAATCAACAGTAGGAGGCATGAGAGCACCAAAAATGACTTGGACGAGCCAGAAATCAATCCCTGTGATACATGACTACATGGAGGGTGATTTTCCAGACAAAATCAGAATTCTATAGACAAGGATAGAGTGGGTAGAAAATGGCTACTGACAGGAAAACATCATGAGCTAATATTGCAAGGTATGATACGCCCTGGGGATAAGATTTGTTGTTTAAACAGTCAGTATAAATCCATATTTTAAACAGCCTTTTTAAATTTGTTCTAACCAATATCTTGTCAGATCTTGTTAAGTAGTCACTGCTTTTGCCTCAAGATGTGGTTGACACAGAACTCAAGCTAGCTCACGCTGGTTTATGCCATTTTCTTAAATCCATTTAGATCTTCATTATATTACATCTTCAATTTTCAGTTTATCACAGGGATCCCTCAGGGCACCTTACATACTATCTATGACATATGGTCATCTGACATACAAACTGAGTAGGAGTAGACTGTTAATCCATATAAAATATTTCATACAAAAATGAATGAATATTCCAGTAATTCCTTCCCTTATCATCTGAATTTCTTTGGTACCCCTGGTAAGTACACATGCTACTTTGAGACTAAAGATCTAGCCAGGGCTCCTGGGTGCCTCAGTTGGCTAAGCGTCTGCCTCTTGATTTTTGGCTCAGGCCATGATCTCATGCTTTGTGAGTTCGAGCCTCTGTTTGGGATTCTCTCTCCCCTTCTCTCTCTGTTCCTTCCCCCCATTTGTGTGCTCTCTCTCAAAAAAAAAAAAAAAAAAAAAAAAAAAAAAAAAAAGATCTAGCCAAAAATTCAATGCTGTCCTGAGCTATGGGACACATAGTGGTTTATACTCACTTCCTGAACTTCACAGACCCCGGCCCCAGACAATGCCATTAGCATCATTGTGACACAGATCCTCTATCCCCCACTGTTTCACTGCAAAACCTTTATTCCTCTGTTATCCACCTAAATTCCCTTATCTATTTGCAACTCCCAGCTCCCTCTTTTAAAAAAATTTTCTCAACAGCTATGAATCGCTTATAATAGAATACAAAGTCTATGGTTATGACAAAGATATTCAGAAGTAGCCAACTATCCTTATAAGATTTCACGAAAGAAAAATTTATGGTTGGACAGAGTTGGGTTGGTTTTTGGCTGCTTAATGGATATAATATTAAGATACAGTTTACATAAATCAAAATTGTTTCACACAACTTTTATTATTGTGTAAACACTAAAATATCCACTAGCTGAACATATGTACAGTCCTCAAAAGGGAAAAACTAGTTGGGGTGCCTGGGTGGCTCAGTCGGTTAAGCATCCAGCTTTGGCTCAGGTCATGAATGATCTCCTGGACTGGGGTTCAAGCCCCGCATTGGGCTCTGTGCTGATAGCTCAGAGCCTGGAGACTGCTTTGGATTCTGTGTCTTTCTCTCATTCTGCCCCTCCCCCACTTGTGCTCTGTCTCTCAAAACTGAATAAACATTAAAAAATATATTTAAAAAAAAATTTTTTTTAACATTTATTTATTTTTGAGACAGATAGAGACAGAGCATGAGCAGGTGAGGGTCAGAGAGAGAGGGAGACACAGAATCCGAAACAGGCTCCAGGCTCTGAGCTGTCAGCCCAGAGCCCGATGCGGGGCTCGAACTCACGGACCGTGAGATCATGACCTGAGCCGAAGTTGGACGCCCAACCGACTGAGCCACCCAGGTGCCCACAAAAAATATTTTAAAAAACAAGGCAGAACTAGTTTTGCAACTGATAAATAGGTAAAAGAGAATAAAGCAAATTAGCACCAGAAATTTATTTTTAATTATTTTAATGTTTATTTTTGAGAGAGAGACAGACAGAGACAGAGCACATATGGGGGAGGGGCAGAGAGAGGGAGACACAATCTGAGTCAGGCTCCGGGCTCTGAGCTGTCAGCACAGAGCCCAACACAGGGCTGGAACCCACAGGCCCTGAGATCATGACCTGAGCCGAAGTTGGACACTCAACCAACTGAACCACCCACATGCCGAAAGAAACTTTAACTTTTTTAATGTTTTATTTATTTTTAAGACATAGAGCCAGAGCATGAGTGGGGAGGGGCAGAGAGAGAGGAAGACACAGAATCTGAAGCAGGCTCCAGGCTCTGAACTGTCAGCACAGAGCCCAACGCGGAGCTTGAACTCATAAACTATGAGATCATGACCTGAGCCGAAGTTGGACGCTTAACCAACTGAGCAACTCAGGCGCCCCCAAAGAAATTTATTTTTAAAAGAAATTATCCAGGATACCTGGTGGCTCAGTTGGTTGAGTGTCCAACTTCAGCTCAGGTCATGATATTGCAGTTGATGAGTTCAAGCCCCACGTTGGGCTCTGTGCTGACAGCTCAGAGCCTGGAGCCTGCTTCACATTCTGTGCCTCCCTCTCTTTCTGTCCCTCCCCTGCTCATGCTCTGTCTCAAAAATAAATATAAACATTTAAAATTAATTAATTAATTAATTAATTAATTAAAATAAATTATCCAGGGTCAATCTACAGTCCACATTCTTTTGGGCATAAAACAATTAAATAGAAGATACCATGAGCTACTATTATTTTTTTTAACATAATTTATTATCAAGCTGGTTTCCATACAACACCCGGTGCATGAGCTACTATTCTCAAGAGCATAAGTACTTTATGGTCTTACACAGGCAGTGACAACCTGCCTTAAGGTTAAGTGAAGTGGCAGCCTTCATCATTTGCTGCTGGCTTGACTGAAATGGCCACTCAGTTGGTCTTCCTGTATCTTGTTTTGCCCTATTCCAAACCATCCCATATAGCCTCCAAGTATTTGGATTTTCTTCCTCTAAATATGTTAGCTAAATATATGTTAATGCCCCCATAATGTCTTTGGTGCAAAACCAAATTCCTAGGCACATTCACAAATTCCATATGACTTGGCACCAACTCAAAGCTCCAGCTTAACTCCTGCTATCCTCAGTGCCAGTCACCTGTACCAAACTATATGCATTTGCCCAAATGAGACATGCCCGCCTCACTGTTCTACCTTTGCACTTACTATACCCTTGTGATGGTTAGTTTTAAGTGTCAATTTTACTATGGGCCACCAGGTGCCCAGATATCTGGTCAAACATTACACTGGATATTTCTATGAAGTGTGCTTTAGGATGAGTTTAATATTCAAATTAATAGACTAAGTAAAGCAGACTACCCTCCCTCATGTGAATGGATCTCATCTAATCAATTGAAGGTCTGAAGATAATAAAAATACTGAACATTCCTACACCCCCCAGAATAAGGGGAACTCCTTCTGCCCGACTGCCTTCAGTTTTTTCCTGCCTTTGGACTCCAATGGAAACATTGGCTCTTCCTGGGTCTCAAGCCTGCTGGCCTTCAGACTGGAACTTACACCATTAGTTCTCTTGGGTCTCCAGCTTGCTGGCTGCAGATGTTCAAACTTGTCAGCCTCCATAATCATGTGAGCCAGTTACTCATAATAAATACATGTATAGATAGATATAGATATCAATGTCAACAGATATAGATCTACCTATATATCTTTTTAGACATATATACGTGTGTGTGTGTGTGTGTGTGTGTGTGTGTGTGTGTGTGTGTAATACATTCTTTTGGTTACTAATACACTCCTCCTCTATGTATTTCATTTTCATAGTTTAGGGATTCACCGTCTTAATAAGTACATCTTTTCCATACCAAGGTTATAGCTCTTTTATATGATTGTGATGACTCCTTTACCAACTGCCTTTTCTATCTTCCAGTCTAGAATATGAGCTCCTTGTGGGGATCATGTAGACTTATCAGTCCCTGGCACCGAGCACTATGCCTGTCATTAGAGCAAGCAATCAAGAAACAAACATGTGCTGAATGTGTATCAATAGAGGTTGAGTAAGATTTCAGAAAAATTCTAAAAGATTTAGTTGCCCATTCCCCCCACCCCTCTGCCCCCAAATTACAAACCTGAAACCAGTCAATGGTACAGCAATTGATGAGGGATGGGAACTGTCTCAAGCGATTCCGAAAAGCATCTCCAATGGGGCTAAAGGCCACTACAACATGAAGATTATCTTTGCAGCGATTCACAAAGAATGCAAACAGGGCCAAGGGACTGAGTTCATAGTGTTTACTGCCAGCCTGAGCTACAGGACGAACACCCTAGGGAAATAAAAACCTTGTAAACAAAACCAGACAATCTGATAATGAGATTAATAACTACCGGAATGTTAAGAATTTTTATTATTCCCCTTGTAAATATCTTTAAATTTTTTATATCAATAAAGTGACTTTGATATAGTTTGTACTTCTTCCAACTCCATAATTCTATAATTTGAAAATAAATATCTGTCAAGAATTTAACTTATAAAGGTACTCACAAAAAGTTCACCATGATATATGTATAGGACTATAATTCAACATTGCTTCTAAGAGGAAAAACCTAAACAACTGAAGTGTCCAGTTAAAAACATTATAAAGCATTCATAGGTTGTAAATTTTATACAACTGTTAAATGAAGTGCATTGATGAATGTGCTATGGCAAGATCAGCAAGATAAAATAAGTGAAAAGAAAATAAGTTATGCAACAGTGTGTAATGTGATCTTTGTTAAAAGAATACATAGGTGCATGTGTGAGTACATACACACCTGTTTATGAAAGTAATCACAGAAACTATTAACAATAGTTACTTTTGGTGAGATGGACTTAAGGGGGAGTATGAGAAGAAAACTTTCACTTTTTGTTTTGGACTTTTTTTTGGTTTGTATCATTCTTTTTTTTCATTGTGGACATTTTTATGCTATTTGAACTCTAACTTTATTCTTACAACATTGTTATATTTAAAAAATGTTAACAGGGTTGTCTGATAATGAGATTATGGGGGACTTTTAACTTTCTTTATCTCTACACGACGTTGGGCATCATCGTCCCAAAACCAAACTTCTTGAATTCAGGTCACAGCCTGCAGTTTATTACCTATGTGCCCTTCGGGAAGGTTATTTAGCCTCTCTGTAACCTAATTTCCTCATCTGTAAAATGGGCAAAAGAGTACCTATATCAGAGGGTTGTTGAAGGATCAATTGAGTTATTACACATGAACACATGCAATAGTTCTTGCTGCATAGTTAAGTGGCTGTTAGCTTTTACTTCATATCCTGCCTTTCTCCTTGTTCAGAGCACAAAAAAATTTCATAGTCAATAAATTATCTTATAAATAGATTTAAAAAATGTTTTGATAGCAGATATAAGGAATGGTCACAATGATCATATAAGTTCTGTTGCTACTGCAAGGAATTGATTTCTCAAAGAATTCTCTATTGTAGATATGTTCTGCTTTATGGGATATCTATCTTCATGGAAAATTATAAATTGACTCTGTATATACATTATGAGAGTAATTCTCAAATTATGATTATTATGATCAGTGTTAGTCTACGAAATTATGTTCAGGTGGTCTACCTGCATTAAGTCTGAGTTCATACTCGAGATGCAAATAGAGAAAGGTAATATATGGTTGTAACTGCAGAACAAAAGTTTGTGAAAAGAGCTAGGATGGTAATTTAAGTATGGGGGTTATTTACATAGAAATAATGGTTAATGCTTCTAGGTAGGTAAGCTGTCTGTAGGAGAATAGTCCCCCCCCCCCCCCCCGCCCCACACACATATATTTTGTGAACAGGACTGATTCAGGGGTGTAAGAAAATGAGCAGCTACTGAAAAAATTAGATAAATGGAGTAAAATTTCACAACAGTCAAGGGAAAGTAGAATTGAAACATATGTTCACACAAAAACCTGCACACAAAGGTTTATAGCAGCTTCATTTGTAATTGCCCAAACTTGGAAGCAAACAAGATGTCCTCCAATAGGTAAACGGATAAATAAACTGTGATACTTTCAATCAATGGAATACCATTCAGTGATAAAAAAATAAATGAGCTATCAAGCCATAAAAAGATATGGAAGAACCTTAAATGCAGACTGTTAACTGAAAGAAGCCAATCTAAAAAAGCTACATACTGTATGATTCCAACTATGTAACATTCTGGAAAAGCTAAAATTATGGAGACCATAAAAAAGAGCAGAGGTTGGTAGGGGTCCAGGGGAGGAAGAGAGACATAAATAGGTGGAACTCATTGCATTTTTATGTCAGGGAACCTATTCTGTATGACACTTAATGGTGAATACACATCAAGATTCATTTGTCAAAACCCATAGAATGTACAACACAAAGAGTGAACCTCAGTGTAAGCTAAAGAATAGATCTCACGGTTTGTGAGATCAAGCCCTGTGTCAGGCTCTATCAGAACATGGAGACTGCTTGGGAGACTCTCTCTCTCCCTCTCTCTCTGCCCAACCCCTACGTGTGCTCTCTCTAAGTATATAAAAATAAAAACTTAAGAGAATAATGAATTACATCAAATATGAATGAGAATTGTAAAAAGGAAATGAGAAAATATCACTAAATGTGGCAAATAAGAAGTCCCTGTTTTGGGGCATCTGGTGACAGAGTCCATTAAGAGTCTGAATCTTGATCTCGGCTCAGGTCATAATCTCACTGTTCATGCGTTCAAACCCCACACTGGGCTCTGTGCTGATGGCACGGAGCCTATTTGGGATCCTGTCTCTCCTTCTCTCTGCCCCTCCCCTGCTTGTGCTTGCTCTCTCTCTCAAAATAAACAAACTTAAAAAAAATTTTTTTTAAGAAGTCACTGTTTTATTCAGGAAGACACTGAAATAATTTAATTCTGCAAGGAAGGCAAATAGAACAGTGGAAAAAATAGTCTGGAAAGGAGGTCTGAGGCTGGAACTCTATTGCTGAAGTCAGAGACATGTGCTGAGTACTATAAAAGGTATTCTCTAAGAGGATCAAGTCCAAGCCATACAGGCCAGTTATCAGAAGTGAGGTTTAAACTAAAATCTTTGTCAGAGGGATAAAGTAAGCAGAGCCTAAGACGTAGTCTTCAAAGGGGGATGTACAGGATAGTACAGAGTATAGAAAGAAATTATAGAACTTCTTTCATATTACCTTTTCAACTTAATTTTTCTAATAAGTTTATTTATTTTGAGAGTGTGTGTGTGTGTGTGTGTTCATGTGCATGCACACATGCGCTCAAGTGAGTGGGAGAGGGGCAGAGAGAGAGGGAGAGAGAGAGTCCCAAGCAGGCTCCACACTGTCAGTGCAGACCCCAACATGGGGCTCAAACTCATGAACCATGAGGTCATGAACTGAGCCAAAACCAAGAGTCAGACACTTAACTGACTGAACCACCCAGGTGCCCCTTACCTTTTCTATTTTAAAAGGTCAGCATAAAGCAAAGAGAAACAGGGATGTATTTCAGTACTCTTGAATTCTAACTATGGCTACTTCTTTGTGGATGAATTGATATGATGTTCCTAGACTTGGAATGTGAAGGAAAGAAGTTCTTAAGGTCACTGCTGGATCATACCACAAAAAAACACTGAAGCAGCAATTCTTATTAAAATAACACCAGCATTCTTCACAGAGCTAGAACAAACAATCCTAAAATTTGTATGGAACCTGAAAAGACCCCAAATACCCAAAGCAATCCTGAAAAAGAAAACCAAAGCAGGAGGCATCACAATTCTGGACTTCAAGCTGTATTACAAAGCTGTAATCATCAAGACAGTATGGTTTTGCCACAAGAACAGACACTCATCAGTGGAACTGAATAGAGAACCCAGAAATGGACCCACAAAAGTATGGGCAACTAATCTTTGACAACGCAGGAAAGAATATCCAATGGAAAAAAGATAGCCTCTCCAGTAAATGGTGCTGGGAAAACTGGACAGCAACATGCAGAAGAATGAACCTGGACCACTTTCTTACACCATACACAAAAATAAACTCAAAATGGATGAAAGATCTAAATGTAAGACAGGAAGCATCAAAATCTTAGAGGAGAAAACAGGCAGAAACCTCTTTGACCTTGGCCACAGGAACTTTTTACTCAACATGTCTCTGGAGGCAAGGGAAACAAAAGCAAAAATGAACTATTGGGACCTCATCAAGATAAAAAGCTTCTGCACAGTGAAGGAAATAATTATCAAAACTAAAAGGCAACCAACAGAATGGGAGAAGATATTTGCAAATAACAATATCAGATAAAGGGTTAATATCCAAAATCTATAAAGAACTTCTCAAACTTATCACCCCAAAAGCAAATAATCCAGTGAAGAAATGGGCAAAAGACATGAATAGACACTTTTCCAAAGAAGACATCCAGATGGCTAATAGACACAAGAAAAGATGCTCAAGATCACTCATCATCAGGGAAATACAAATCAAAACCACAATGAGATACCACCTCACACCTGTCATAATGGCTAAAATTAACAAACTCAGGCAACAACAGATGTTGGCAAGGATGCGGAGAAAGAGGAACACTTTTGCACTGCTGGTCAGGGAATGCAAACTGGTGCAGCCACTCTGGAAAACAATATGGAGGTTCCTCAAAAAATTAAAAATAGAACTACTGTATGACCCAGAAATTGCACTACTAGGTACTCATCCAAGGGATACAGATATGCTGTTTCAAAGGGGCACATGCACCTCAATGTTTATAGTAGCACTATCAACAATAGCCCAAGTATGGAAAGAGCCCAAATGTCCATCGACTTATGAATGGATAAAGAAGATGTGGTACACACACACACACACACACACACACACACACACACACACTGGAATATTACTCAGCAATCAAAAAGAATGAAATCTTGCCATTTGTAACAATGTAGATGGAACTAGAGTGTATTATGCTAAGTGTAATTAGCCAGAGAAAGACAAATATCATATGACTTCACTCATATGTGGAATTTAAGATACAAAACAGATGAACATAAGGGAAAGGAAGCAAAAATAATATAAAAACAGAGAGGGAGACAAATCCTAAGAGACTCTTAAATAAGAGAACAAACTGAGGGTTGCTGGTGGGTGCTGGGTGGGGGAAAGGGCTAAAGGAGTAAGGGCATTAAGGAGGACACTTGTTGGGATTAGCACTGGGTGTTATATGTAAGTGATGAATCACTAAAATCTATTCCTGAAATTATTATCACACTATATGTTAAATAATTTGGATTTAAATTTCAAAAAATATTAAACCAATCTTGAAAAAATAAAGGTTTCTCATTTTTGTTTATCTTTTCAAAAAAAATTAAAGGTTTATCAATTTTATTTATCTTTTCAAACAAAATACTGAAGCAATGGAAAAGTTTTGTAGCAACATGACAAGATGAAAAAATAAATAGCTAAAGTGAACAGGAAAGTTTAGCAAAGCTTAGGAATACCCACTCCCCAGGGGTGGCTATTTCTTGGATGAGAGTAAAGGGATGAATTTATCCTATGAATTAGGAAAGTCACTATTTTTTTCATCAGTCTTGGCCACATCCTTGACATTACCCAGATGAAAGAGAGAACTTGGGATCTTTTCTTTACTCCTTTTCTCCTTCCCCACCCCAGGGCACAGACTGGTAAGATACCATTTACTGAGGGTTTTCTAAGTACCTAATGCTCCATAAATGCTTCATTTCATTTGACTTTCAGACCTCACAACAACCCTATGTAGGAGGAACTATCATGTATATATATTAGTTCCATCCCATACAAGAGAAATGCAGGTGCTTCAACTACTAGGGTGAATCCATTTTACTACAGATGTTATCTCTGGAAACTGAAATGAAGCATCCAGCTATGAGTGATACATTCTATGGGTAAAAGTAGTTATAGCAACAAGAAAGAAAAAGCACTAGTAGAGATCTTGTGTAGGAAGATATTAGAAATGGGGGTAGAAGGAGAGGACATCAAACGTGTTGGCATTTCACAACTATCTTTTTTTGTCTATTAAATCACAAAGCATGATTTTCACACGTCAGAATTAAGACAAGCAGTTTTACTAAAACTACTTTAGTACTTTAGGACTTGTCTTTACTAATTTTTAAAAAATTTATTAACCAGTGGTAAACCATAACAGCTATTCAAGCAGTGTTTCAAAGTTCTATTTTTTCTTATCTTTGCAACCCTAAGATGGGATTTAAAATGTCTAATCACTCATAAGACATACTAAATAAAAGAGATGAAATTGCCATCATTAGGAAAAAATGAATTATAAAAATTCTGTCTCATAACTATGGTAGAAGCCATTTGAAGTTTACCAAAAAAAAAAAAGATATATTAAAATAGTATACTTTAAATTTTTTAATTACAAAAATCCTATTCACAAGCTGTACTTATCCTGAAGAGCAGAGAAAAAGTTGCTAGACAAGAACATTTCTGTGCTGGGAGTGGCACTCCCTAAAAAGCATTTACCTCCATCACTTCCTGTTTTTCATCTGCAGCAAAAATGTTAGGTACTTCTCCAGTATTGAGCACACTGTCAATATCCTCTAGAAAAGCTTCCTCTTTAATCTGAGTGTCCGTGATTAGAAAGACTGTCTTCTGGCCCTTCATGCCCACGTCCCTTAATAGAACCTTAAAATAAAAATACACTTGTAAGCAGAATGTGGTACACATCTGTTGTTTTTGCTTTCCCTTCCTTTCCCTTCTTTTGAGAATGATATCTCAATTTTAGAGTGGTACCTCTTTCCACTTCTGATGGGGCTATTTTTCAGGGTCTCCAATTTTCCCATCCCCTGAGTAGGAAACCCCAACTAGTCAGAGTTTCCTGAGCCTGTAGACATAGTTGTTGATTCAGAGGAGGGCATGATTTTAAGACACCCCAATCAGATTCTTACTTTAGGGACTAAGATGGATTTGAAAACAGAAAGAATCTCTGTCATTCTGAGAGGGAAGATATAAAGACCAGTAATCTAAAACTGCTAGGGGCCAACAGTGTTGTCTCATGGAATGAGTCTGTTGGAGAAGGAACCAAATAGAGGAGAGCAGTGCCAGGAGATATCAATGCCCTATCTACCTCTGGACCCTTCTGTCATGTAAGCCAATTACTCCATATTTTGCTTAAGTTGGTTTTTTGTTTTGTGTTGTGTTGTCAATTGTAACCAAAGATTCCCAATTAATATAAAGATATGGACTCAGTGGCAGAGTGGAGCAGACTTGTTTAGGATGCTAGAACTAATCGTTAAAATTTCAAAACTTGTGAGAAGATTTTTAGACACAGCATTAAAAATTAAATTATATAAGCTTATAATTATAATAACAAAGGTAACAAAACATAAATCTTATCACTTCTTATATTTGCTACTATTTATCTTATGGAAATTATTTAAATTTATTGTTGTCTATACAGTAAAATACCATATAATGGTACTCAAACACAGAACTTTTCCCAGCTCTGTTTTCAGTGACATCATCCATGCATGAGTTTCAATCATCCATGGTAGGAGTTTTTACACCACAGAAATTGTGAAATGCCAGAGGTTCTCCTGAACCCCCTGGAGAGTTGGTTGTTAAACATTTGCCAGTATTCCACTAGATATATTTCAGGTGAAAACAGCATTACTTCTCTGCAAATTTTTATTTATTTATTTATTTATTTATTTTTAATCTTTATTTATTTTTGAGAGGGAGAGAGACAGAGTGTGATCAGGTGAGGAACAGAGAGACACAGACACAGAATCTGAAGCAGGCTCCAGGCTCTGAGCTGTCAGCACAGAGCCTGACATAGGGTTTGAACTCACAAACCGCGAGATCATGACCTGAGCCAAAGTCAGATGCTCAACCAACTGAGCCACCCAGGTACCCAAATGATTTTTACATTTTTTAATGTTTATTTATTTTATTTTTGAGAGACAAACATAGAATGTGAGAGGGGGAGGAGCAGAGAGAGGGAGACACATAATCTGAAACAGGCTCCAGGCTTTGAGCTACCAGCACAGAGCCCAATGCGGGGTTTAAACCCACAAACTGTGAGATCATGACCTGAGCTGAAGTTGGCCGCTTAACTGAGTGAGCCACCCAGGCACCCCCAGCAAATGATTTTTAAAATAAACTTCTACTTCTAGATTATATCTTTTAAATAAATCATATCACTTAAATAAATGCTGAATGTTAATATATACAAAATTATGCCTTTCCCATAAAAGTCATCCTCCAATATGGAAGTTGGTGTGTTCCTAGAAATACTTTTCTATCAACAAAACTAGTAAAGGTAGCTTTTAAATAAGTATTATATCTAATCATATCAGATTTTTTTTTAAAGAGCTTTTTCTTCAAGGCAGAAGGAATAGAGTTGAATTACTTTGAGCATTCTGGCTTGTCTAGGGGCCACCTGAGGCACTGATTTCTGTCTCACCTGTCTTAGGGCACTTATGGGAACAGGGCTTAGTTTTGATATGAGGTTGGAGTCCACTGAAAACAGAGGCAAGTGCCCTTGCAAAATGGAGCAGCAGAGACTCTGAAGTTCCACAGGAAGGTGCCAGGGGGAAAAGAGATTAGGGGCAGTGGAATACAACAAAAACCAATACCAACAGATCATGAGAAGAAACAGGAAATTAAGATAGCCCAAGGCACCTGTATATACTAGAGTACACAAAAGCACATGCACAACCCATAAAAAAGATGTACCCCCCCAAAAAAAGTTCTGAGAAGTCCCAGATTTTCTAACATGGTGATTGGTGAAGATTCCACCCTGCATGAAGCCAGTCTATAAAGACTGGGAAAGGTGGCAGTTTATTGAGTGCTCAAAACTCAACAGATCACAAGACATACAAGGAAACAGGGAAACATGGCCCAATCAGAAACAAAAACAAAATAAACCCTAAAATAACAACAACAACAACAACAAAACAGATCTAAGAACTACATAACAAGAAACTCAAAATAACTTTTAAAGATGCTCAATGAGCTAACAGAGAATACAGATAGACAACTAAAGGAAGTCAGGAAAATGGTGCATGGACAAAATGGGAATGTCAAAACAAATATAAACTATTAAAAAATAACTTAGAAAGAGTCTTATGGGATACCACTAAGTGAGATGGTATACATACATAATGGGATACACATTATGGGAGCACGAAAAAGAAAAGACAGGGGAGAAAAGGCAGATAACTTATTCAAAGAAATTCTAAAATCTGAGGATAGAGGTGAACAAATGAGGTAGAAATAGAAATTCAGGAAGCTCAGGGACCCCCGGGTGGCTCAGTCGGTTAAGCAGCCAACTTTGGCTCAGGTTGTGATCTTGCAGTTCATGAGTTTGAGCCCCGCTTTGGACTCTGTGCTGACAGCTCAGAGCCTGGAGCCTGCTTCTGATTCTGTGTCTCCCTCTCTCTCTCTCTGCCCCTCTCCTGCTCATGCTCTCTCTCTCTCCCAAATAAATATTTAAAAAAATTTAAAAAAATCAAGCAGTTCAACAAACTCCAACTAAAACCCAAATAGACTCACACAACAAGACACATTATAATTGAACTGTTGAGAGTCACAAATAAAAAGGGAACCTTGAAAACAGCAAGAGAAAAACAATGCACCACACACAAGGGAGCTTCCATGATATTATCAGCATATTTGTTAGCAGAAACCTCGGCAAGAGGGGAGTAGGATAATATATTCAAAGTGCTGAAAGAAAAGAAAAATCTGTCCACCAAGAATACTGTATCTGGAAAAACTGTCCTTCAAAACTATAAAGAAATTAAGATCTTCTCAGATAAAAGCTGAGGAAATTCATTAACACTAGATGTGCCCTTCAAGAAATGCCAAAGGGAGGGGTGCCTGGGTGGTTCAGTCAGTTGAGTGTCTTACTCTTGGTTTTGGCTCAGGTCATGATCTCAGGGTCATGGGACTGAGCCCTGCATCAGGCTCTATGCTGAGTGTGGAGCCTGCTTAAGATTCTCTCTCCCTCTGCCCCTCTGCCCTGCTCACACACACTCTCTCTAAAATAAAATTTTTTTTTAATTTTTTAAATTAAAACCTTCAAAAAAATTTTTAAAAATAAAGAAATACTAAAGGGAGTCCTTCAAGTTGAAATGAAAGGATGCTAGGGACGCCTGGGTGGCTCAGTCTGGCAACTGACTCTTGATTTTGGCTCAGGTCATGATCTCATGGTTGTGGGATCGAGCCCTATGTCGGGCTCCACACTGAGCATGGAGCCTGCTTGGGACTCTCTCTTCCTCACTCTCTGTGCCTCTCCTGTTTGAGCACACCCATGTGCATGCACACGCTCTCTCTCTCTCTCTCTCTCTCTCTCTCTCTCAAAATAAATAAACATTAATAAACAGAAAGAAAGGATGCTAGACAGCAACACAAAGCCATATGAAAATATAAAGTTCTCCAGTAAACATATGGACAAATATAGAACTCTGTATTATTGTGATTTTAGTGTATAAATTCACTTTTAATTCCTGTATAGAGGGGCGCTTGGGTGGCTCAGTCAGTTGAGCGTCCAACTTCGGCTCCAGTCATGATCTCGCAGTTCGTGAGTTCAAGCCCTGCATCAGGCTCTGTGCTGACAGCTGGGAGCCCGGAGCCTGCTTCAAATTCTGTGTCTCCCTCTCTCTCTGCCCCTCCCCCACTCGTGCTCTTTCTCTCTGTGTCAAAAATAAATAAAAACATTAAAAAAATTTAAAAAAAAATAATTCCTGTATAGAATCTAGAAGACAAAAGCACAAAAACCTTTATAAGCCTTTATGTTAATGAGTACACAGTCTATAAAGACATAATTTGTGACATCAAAAACATAAAGGGGGGGGGCAGATGTAAACGAGTAGGTTTTGTGTGTCTGTTTTGTAAAGGAGTAGTTTTTGTATGTGATTGCAGTTGTTACAAGTTTAAAATAGATTACTACTTTAGGATATCTTATGTAATCACAATAGTAACTCCCTCCCCCTCCCCAAAAATCTAGTTTTGTGTATATTCTATAAATGAGAAGGGAGTCAAAGCATGTCACTACCAACAATCAACGAAACACAAAGGGAGGCAGTAAGAGAGCAAAGGAGGGACGAAAAAGGTACAAACATTCAGAAATGCCAAATACACATAGGGGAAGGGAAGGAAAAATAAGACTGAAACAGAGAGGGAGGCAAACCATAAGAGATTCTTAAAAACAGAGAACAAACTGAGGTTTGACGGGGGTAGGGAAAATGGGTGATGGGCATTGAGGAGGGCACTTGGTGGGATGAGCACTGGGTATTATATGTAAGTGATGAATTCCTGTATTCTCCTCCTGAAGCCAAGACTACACTGTATGTTAATTAACTCGAGGAAAAAAAAAAAAAAGCCAAACACAAACAAAACACCAACAGTAAATCCTTCCCTATTAGCAATGACTTCAAATGCAAATGGATTAAATTCCCCAATCAGAATATATAGTTTTGCAGAATGGATTTTAAAAACAGGACCCAATGATATGCTGCCTAGAAGAGACTCACTTTAGACCGAAGGGCACACCATAGGTTGAAAGTGAAATAATGGAAAAGATGTTCCATGAAAATGGTAACCAGAGGAGAGCAGGGCAGCTATACTAATACCAGACAAAATAGTAAAAAGCTGTTATAAGGGACAGGAAACATTACATAATGATCAAAGGGTCAATTCATCAGGAAGATGTAACAATTATAAATATTTATGCACAAAACAGCAGAGCTACTAAGTATATGAAGCAGGGGTGCCTGGGTGGCTCAGCTGATTAAGCATCTGACTCTTGGTTTCAGTTCAGGTCATGATCTCACAGTTCTTGGGTTCGAGCCCCATGTCAAGCTCCACAATGTCAGTGCAGAGCCTGCTTGGGATTCTCTTTCTTTGCCCCTCCCCTGCTCGTGCTCTCTCTCTCTCAAAATAAATAAATAAACTTAATTTTTCTTCCTCTAAATATATGAAACAATGACAGAATTGAAGGGAGAAACAGCAACACAATAGGAGGAAACTTCAACGTTCACTTTTAATAAGGGCTAGAAGAACCAGACAAAATGTCAATAAGGAAAAGGAGTATTTGAACAATACTATAAACAAACTGGACCTGACAGACATATATAGAACACTCTGCCCAACAAGAGCAGAATATACCTTCTTCTCTAATGCACATAGGACATTCTCCAGGACAGATCACATATTATGCCACAAACAAGTCTTAACAAATTTAAGAACACTGATACCAAATCAAGCACCTGTTCTAATCACAATGGAATGAAACTATGAATCAACAGAAGGAAAACTGGAAAATCTGCAAATTCATGGCAATTAACACACTATTAAACAATAGATCAAAGAAGAAATCACAAGGGAAATTAGAAAATTTCTTGAAACAAATGAAAATGAAAAGTCAACATACCAAAACTTAGGAAATGCAGCAAAAGCAGTGCTAAGAGGGAAGTTTATAGCTGCAAACACATCAAAACAGAAGAAAGATCTCAAGTCAACAGTCTAATTTTACACCTCATAGACCCTCAAAAATTGAATAAACCAAATCCAAAGCTAGCAAGAAAAAGGAAGCAATAAAGATGAGAGGTAAACAAAATAGGGGATTAAAAAAATCAGTAGGAAAAAAAATCAGTGGAACTTAGAGGGTTTTTTTTAACCAACAAAATTAATAAAATCTAGCAAGATTAAGAAAAAAGAAAGAAGATTCAAATAACTAAAATTAGAAATGAAAGAGGGGACATTACAACCCATGCTACAAAAATTAAAAAGGATTATAAGAGGGAGCATGGATGGTTCTGTTGTTTGAGGGTCTGACTCTTGATTTTGGCTAAGGTCATGATCTCAGTGTCATAGGATCAAGCCTTGTGTCAGGCTCCACGCTGAGTGTGGAGCCTGCTTACGATTCTCTCTCTCCCTCTCTGCCCCTCACCCCTGCTTGTGTGCACTCCTTTCACTCTAAAATTAAAAATTAAAAAAATAATAAATAAATAAATAAATAAATAAATTAATTAATTAATTGAGTAGAATACTATTAACAATTGTTTGCCAACAAGTTGTATAACCTAAAATAAATTCTTAAAAATGAATGAAGTGGGGCGCCTGGGTGGCTCAGTCAGTTAACTGTCCAATTTCGGCTCAGGTCACGATTTCCCAGTTCACAGGTTCAAGCCCCGTGTCGGACTCTGTGCTGACAGCTCAGAACCTGGCGCCTGCTTTGGATTCTGTGTCTCCTTCTCTTTCTGCCCCTCTCCCACTCATGCTCTGTTTCTCTCTGTCTCTCTCTCTCTCAAAAATAAACATTTAAAAATGAAAAATTAAAGTACAAATAGATTTAGTAACATGCTCAAGATAGCTAACAAAACATGCAAAGCAGTAATTAAAACTGAGTCTGCCTAACTTAAAGTCTATGTTCTATCTACTGAAGAAGGCTGCTTTCTCAATCTGTTAGTTCATTTGGTAGTAAATGTATCAAAAATTTTCCTCTAAAGTGAGAGCAGAAAAAGAAACACTGTAATTTTTTGCTCTGTGTCTACATAAACCTCTTTGATATCAGCTTGGATTCTACCACTTCCATATCCAGCTCTCTAGGCTAACTTTTAGGCTATAGAAACTTCATATGTGAGGGTGAGTGTAAGTGAAAAAAGTCCATCAATCTTTCTATTTTTCATTTTGCATCATCTCCCTTCTGTGAGGGATGTGAGGCATGTGAGGACGAAGCCCCAGGCATCTACCCCACTATTCTATTGGTTACTGGGAAAGCAACATTAATTGGGCAACATTAATGACATCATCATCACCATCAGGGTTCACGTTTAACAATCTGCTGGAAAACATACATTTATTGGAAATGAGATCTCTCTGAACTAGAATAAAGATAGAATCAGCAGCTGCAGTGGAAAAGACAAATGATAAATCCTGCTCTGCTGTGGATACCTTCCCTCAACTTCAGTTTCCTCATCAGTAAAACAGAGACAACCATACCTGCTTCACTGAATTGTTGTACCTACAGAATGAGATCGCGTATTTAAAGCACTTAGAGCAGTGCTCAGCACACACAGTTACTGCTCTATGGATAATATTATCATCATCACCAACGTAGTCAGCACACAGCTATACAGGTTGGCTCTCTCTTCACAGCACTGATAATTATTTTAGACATCAGGTTTCTTCATAATTTTACCTTCAAATCCTCTCTCCACTCATTCATACCATAGCTTTTAGAAATTTCTGGTTGGAAAATCTGCATTTTTGCCATGGATGTAGCCAGACGGGTTAAAGATTGACGACCACTGCCTCCAAGTCCAACAAGCAAGGCATTTCCACCTGACTGCTTTAGAATTCGACATATTCGTGATAAATGTTCCAATACATACCTATGAGATATCAATATTATTATACTTGAAAACACGAATGTAAATGTATATTTACAGGTAACTATTATTTTATATTCTTGGAAGGATGAACTTTGCTATCCCATGTTATTACCCTAATTTTAAAGAGATAATCGTCAAAAAGTGCGGTTTTTCAAAAGATGTTACCATTGAATCATTTGATGCAAAGGAAAACTAAAGTACAAATTCAGGAACTGTAATGTACAAATTATAGAAATGAAATGCAGTTGTAACCACTTATACTGAAAGCATATCACTGTTTTTGTTAAAAACATCTCTTCAATCTTTTTTTTAAATTTATTTTTAAGTAATACCTACACCCAACGTGAGGCTTGAACCTACAGCTCCAAGATCAAGAGTCACACGCTCTACCAACTGAACTAGCCAGGAACCCCTCTTCAATCTTTTAATACTAGGATTTATATGTGAGAAATAGAAAATCAGTTATCTACAAAATTAACAATTTCTGTGAAGACCCAGCCTCATTAGTAATTAGGGAAATTAAAATTGGAGCCACAGTGAGATACCATTCCACTCTCCTTTAGATTGGCAAAACTTACCAAGTCTGGCAATCCTAGTGTTGGCAAGGGTGAAGAACAATGGAAACTCTTAATCATTTTTGAAGATACTTCAGCAAAACTTAGTAAAGTGGAAGATCCTTACACACCATAATACAATAATTTCACTTTTAGGAATATAACCTAGAGAAATTCTAACACATGTACCCAAAGAGACATGAATATTCAAATCTTTTTTTTATAACTGCAAAAACTAGAAAGTCACCTAAAAGTCCATCTCAGAAGAATGACCACATTGTGTTAGTAGTAAAAACTCATTTGTTGTGACTCTCACAAACAATATGGAAAAAACCTGAAGAATGTATACAGTATATTATTTATAAAAGTTTTAAACATGCAAAATCAGGGGCACCTGGGTGCTTGGTCAGTTAAGCATCTGACTTCAGCTCAGGTCATGATTCCCCAGTTTGCAGGTTTGAGCCCCACATTGGGCTCTGTACTGACAGATCAGAGCAGAGCCTGGAGCCTGCTTCAGATTCTATCTCCCTCTCTCTGCCCCTGCCCTGCTCAGGCTCTGTCTCTCAAAAAAAAAAGAAGACAACTCTTTAAAAAAATTAAACATGCTAAATAAGACTGTGCATATATATTTAGGAACACACATGTGTAGTAAAAAGCACATGACATGAGTTCCTTTTACTCCTACAGGGTATGATGGGGATGCAGAGAGACAGGATTGACTACACAAGGGACTTCAAATAAATTTCTAATTTTTTATGTCTTAAGCTGCATGACCAGTACAAGATTATCTACCATATTTTTCTTTATATCTTTTCATACATTTTAAGTATTTCACAGAAAAATTTTACAAATAGCAATTTCCACCATGAACACCAAATGTAGGTACCTAAAAATGACAAGATTCATTCTTGTCTTGTGAGTTTGATTATACTCATCTAAGCATTGTTCCACAATGTCACTAAAATGATGAATATTTGGAATTTCAACATAAAGTCTGTCGTCTCCTTCAAGATCAGGATTCATATAATCACCAAACATGAGATTTCTCAAGTCTCCTTCAGAAATCTATAGAATGAAAATCAACACGTTACAAAATTCAACATTTTATAAAATAAATTGAAAGAAATATTACATAAAATTTTGTTTTATCTATGTTATAGGATGATTATCAGTTAAATAATTCTTTTAAATGGAGAGGTAAATAATGTACTTATAAAATTAATTCCTAAAATTATATTATATCCTCAAAAAACAAAAAGAACAGAAATTTTTCTGTTATATAAGATTTTCCCCCAAGAGCCTAGAAAAGTCATTCTGAGTGACTCTCACTTATTGAGTAGTTACTAAGGGATGGTCACCATGTTAAGTACTTTGCATTTATTATATCATTTAATCCCTATCATATAAGGTTTTATTCTTTAAATAACTTCTATGTTACATATATATTTCCCCTGAAGACAAATCTTCTCAAAATAAACACCTATCATTGAGGGAAGTGAAAAGAATTTGATTGTTAAGAGGAGACAGTATTTTTTAAAGATAGGTTGATTGTCACAGTTCATGCTATTGTACTGTTTTAACTTAATATGTATACAATCACTAAATATACTCACAGGTGCATTATCTCTCCTCAAATGTGAAAAGACACCATCAAATGATTCTTTAAAATGGTCCTTTATAACAGCTTTGATTAAATTGAACAGCCAGTATCGATCCTCGTTATTAATGAGGCGGTCATAAAACACCCGGAGAACTTCATGCACAAACAAGCGGGTCATGGTGTGTTTGCTCTCCACAGCATCTTTTTCAATGAGTAAGCAGCCCCGGATGACACGTGAAAAATCCCGCAAGTTGAAAGTGTAATGGGATTTTGTGGGAGTGGGCAAAAGATTTTCCATGGATTGTTTATATACCTGCATATGAAAAACAACAATGGAACAATATAACGATTATAATAAGCAAAGTCATGTAACAAATAGTATATAATATGAAATATTTTATTTATCCTATCAGATTATATTGGTTTGGGGGCACCTGGGTGGCTCAGCTGGTTAAGTGTCTGACTCTTGCTTTCAATTCAGGTCATAATCTCACGGTTTTGTGAGATTGAGCCCCACATTGGGCTCCACACTACTGGACAGCACAGAACCTGCTTGGGATTCTCTCTCCCTCTCTCTCTGCTCCTCCTCTGCTCACACACATGCTCTCATGATCTCTCTCAAAATAAGTAAATAAACTTAAAAAAATTATATTGGTTTAGAAAATTGTATAGTACCCAGTCTAGCATGGCACACAGCTTTTTTTTTTTTATTTTGGTTTATAGCAGGCATTATGAAGTCGAAGAAACTTAATATTATCAAATTCCATCCAAGCCCATGAAGTGACCATGCATTTATTTCCCAGTTATTACAGTTGTTCCATTTAAAGCTGAATGACCTGTGATTAAATAATTAGCAAAAACTTTAGTAGAGAGTGAAACCAGATAACTCATTCTGAATCATTCCAAATGGGGGCTAGGATGAAACAATTTCCTTTGGCTACCCTTGACTTCAAAACAAATCAATGTATCCTCTTCCTTCCCTTTGCTCTTATTTTCTCTCTGCCTCTTCTCCCTTCTATCTCAATTGGCTATAATATGGAAATAATGTATGTTTTTACTATTTGCTAAATTCACCAAATAAACTTGAATATTTTCTATAAGTAAATTAAGTCTTTTTATAATATAGCCCCCCAGAAAACCTCAAGTGAAATTATTTTTTTATTTGTCTGTGTTCTATGATTATCCCCCCCTCCCAGCATCTGCAATGTGGTAGGTCTAAAATGCTTCAAAAAAAAAAAAAAAAAAAAAAAGGATCCCTTTCTGCCTCACCAACTCCCTTCTTTTTCCAGGAGATGTCTGAAATACATATAACATATTTTATAAATAGAAGAACTTTTCTGTATCAGAATAAGTTTAGTACTTTCAATGCACTATCCCTTTGCTCATAGTTTCTCTATTTTAACAGCACAAATTTTCCACCAGAGTAAGGGAGAAACTTCAGAAAGACACAATGCTCTCGGAAACTGATGGAATGATTCTAGGGAGTGTTGTGCTTCTGGTTGCAGTGATCCCACAGTGAACCCCACTTTATCAACGCTCCAGAAAGCTTAGTTCAGTGATCTATCACTCACTTACCTTCTATACAATTTTCCGTTTTACCATTGGTGATGAGGCTGGCTATGCCCTCTGAGTAGAGGCAGATAACACACCCTGAATTATGCAAAGCCATTAGGCAGTCTTGTTTTCTGTTCCCACCCTTGTGTTTCCTTACTATTATATTTTTTCACTGCTACTCCTAAATTATGTTGTATGACTAAAAAGGATGCATTCATAAGCTAAAGTCCCCCACCCTCACCATCTCCCTATCTCCCTATCTCCCCTATTTATCTCCCTATCTATCTCACCTATTTATTTCCCTATCTATCTATCTATCTAGGCTCTATGCCCAATGTGGGGCTAGAACTCACAACCCCAAGATCAAGAGTTGCATGCTCTACCAAATAAGCCAGCCAGGCACTCCCTCTATTTCTTTTTAAAGACAAACATGCAGATTAGAAGGGAAGAAAAAGAAAATTAATAAACACCAGGGTAGAAACCTAACAATTAGGGAAACCCCTGTGGTGTGGCAGATACTGATTCTAAATTATTTCCTTATAACAACCTTGTGAAATAGGTGCTATCTTCCATGTTAGTGATTAAAAAACTGAGTTTCTAGAAGTTCAAATTACTTTCTCTAGGCCACTTATAGCTAGGAAATAGCAATCAAGGCTCAAACCCAGTTAGATTCCCTGATTTCAAAGCCTCTGATCTTCCTGTTCTCAAGCCTCCTTAACAGTTTCTTAGATACCGAAGACCAAAGTAAATGACTAAGAAAAAAATGTTAAAAAAAAAAAAAAGGACCAAATGAGGAATATATGAAATACTAAAACATTTTATATTGCATTATTTGCTCACCTCCATTGTCCCACTGACAAGTTGGTTCCCAATTAAAAAGTACTCTGGAGGAAACTCATGAGTCCTAAGGTAGAATGCTACAATTGAGGAGAAGATTCGGACCATAGTTTCGTCACTGAAAGTATTAATAGAGCAGATGTTGAAATGTCGAATAAAACGAGGAGTGACTGGATTTCTTCCACCACCTGGAGGGCCCATGGCAGCCATCAGCTCTATGTCAACCAATGTGATTTTACTTGTATCCTTAAGGTCATACCTTGAAAGCACATAAAAATTCCAAAGCAATCAGTTATAAGCCAGTAAAGATAGAATGAAATGTTGATCTGCCTAGAAATGTAATCTGATTTTAGTGTCTCTAAAAGAAAGAACCCTAGGGGTACTGGATGGCTCAGTCAGTTGAGTGTCCAACTTTAGCTCAGGTCATGATCTCCTGGTTCGTGGGTTTCAGCCCTGCATTGGGCTTCATGCCTACAGCTCAGAGCCTGGAGCCTGCTTCGGATTCTGTCTCCCTCTCTCTGCCCCTCCCCTGCCTCTCTCTCTCAAAAATAAACAAACATTTAAAATTTGTTTTAAATAAATAAAGGGAAGAACCCTAGAAAATGCTTGGAGTAGAAAAACAAAAATAATTAAAAATATTTTTTTATTTGATATAACATTATATTCCTTTCAGGTGCACAACATAATGATTCCATATTTGTATATATTGCAAAACAATTACCCCAGTAAGTCAAGTTAACATCCACCACTACACATGATGACAAAATATTTCTTGTGATAACTTTCAAAATCCACTCTCCTAGCTACTTTCAAATATGCAATACAGTATTATTAACTATATTCACCATGCTATCCATTACATCCCTCAGACTTACCCATTATATAACTGGAAATTTGTACCTTATGACTCCCTTCACCTATTTCACCCATCCCCCAACCCCTGCCTCAGGCAACCACCAGTCTGTGAAGAGAATGTGTGTGGTGTGTGTTTTTTAATGTTTATGTATTTTTGAGAGAGACAGAGTGCAAGTGGGGCAGGGGCAGAGACAGCCAGAGACACAGAATCCAAAGGAGTCTCCACGCTTTGAGCTGTCAGCACAGAATCCAACGCGGGGCTGGAACTCACTGACCGCGAGATCATGACCTGAGCTAAGTCGGATGCTTAACCAACTGAGCCACCCACGGACCCCAGAAGAGAATGTTTTTTAAAGCAGTGTCCTATTTCTCCTTCCAGTGACACTGATTCTGTTGCCAAATTCTGGGTATCTATAATGTCCTTTCATTTTACCCTTCCCTTTCCAGTTTGACTCTC
The DNA here is from genome assembly GCF_018350215.1 of Panthera leo. Taxonomy (NCBI): domain Eukaryota; kingdom Metazoa; phylum Chordata; class Mammalia; order Carnivora; family Felidae; genus Panthera; species Panthera leo. Next base: position 25,292,138 of record NC_056680.1, read on the forward strand.
TACTTTTTCCTCCCTCACTCCAAATCCAGAAGCATGGATGAGAGATCATTCTTGTTTGTAGCTGGTTATAGGTAGGGTGACCACATATGCCATTTTGCCTAGGACAATTCTGGTTTGTGCTTGCCTGGAGTCATTATTAATAACACTCCCCTTTTGTGCTTAGGAATGTCCCAGTCCGAACAATAAATCATATAGTCATCCGGTTACTTACAGCAAAGTCCTGATTTTGTTTTCGCATCTCAGATCTTATCTTCAGAGCACATAAAGATGCCTAAATAGTACCTGTAATGCTTTTGTTATGTAAAGAGAGACACAATGGGGGAATAGCAAAGCTCCAAAGAAGTTTTAATCAGAAAGGAATATATAAATGGCTCAACTTAGTTGGAACCAGAGTGAAAATGTGCCTATTTCTAACAGGCAATTAAGTCCTTTAATATTGAAGTTCTTACAAAAAGGGGGCAGGGAATGTGGGAGAAATCTATATAGGCAGTCCTCAGTCTAATAGTACTCCTAACAAAAAGTATGAAAATATGACTTGGTTTTTGGCAACAACCCTAATAACTATCAGTAGGGGGCTTGTTAAATAAATTATGGCAGGATCTACACAACTAAATTGTATTAAAAGCCAATGAAATGAAAAAATAAAAGGCCAATAAAATGAATGAAATAAACAACATGAATAGGTGCTCAAGATAAATTTTTAAGTGAAAATAAGTTCTAAAACATTGTATAACATGTCTGTTTTTTAAAATAAAAATGTAGGGGCGCCTGGGTGGCTCAGTCGGTTAAGCATCCAACTTCAGCTCAGGTCACGATCTCGCAGTCTGTGAGTTCGAGCCCCACGTCGGGCTCTGGGTTGATGGCTCGGAGCCTGGAGCCTGTTTCCGATTCTGTGTCTCCCTCTCTCTCTGCCCCTCCCCTGTTCATGCTCTGTCTCTCTCTGTCCCAAAAATAAATAAACGTTAAAAAAAATGTTTAAATAAAAATGTATTTGTATAGAAAAAAAACACCTTGAAGGAATAGGAGTTATCTCCTGGAGGCAGGATTCCAAGGGTCTGTAGTAATAACAAAAATGTATTTCAAAAATATGACTTAGCTTCAACATTAGTCTACCCTTGCCTTTGATTAACAAACAAATAAACAAACGAAAAACCATGCATACTGGGGCCTTAGGGAAGTATATTTAAGAGGAGGGAATGAAGAATTACTAATCCTAACTAAAAAATACAATATCTCACATATTGGAAAATAATCATATCATCATAAAAATGGGATGGAGGGAGCGGAAGAATTATCTATGAAATTGCTGTCAAAACCAAAATGTTTTTGACAAATCTTTCTCAAAGATATGGCAGTCCTATCTCAAAGATATGGCAGTCACATAAAATACAGAAATTTAAAGCAGCAGAGGCATAGGGTGCTGATTATGGTTCCTTAGTTTGAAGCCTACCCACAAATTCTCAGCCCTGGGAGAATGGAACTTTGAAAGATGTAATCTGTAAGTTATTTTCAGTGACTGAAAATAATAGTTGAAAAGGAAAGAGTTTACTACATTATTGAATAAATACATTTCCAATACCGGATTACCCATCCCAGTAATCTAACTCACATGTTCAGAGGACAGAATGTCATCAAAAGGTATAGAAAAGTCTTCTAAAAATTTCTGTAGAGGAAAATCTAAGCAACCATTTTTTTCCATAAATATTGAAAACATGTATTACTTTGATGTGAGTCAAATAGAAAAAGAGAACAAAAATGACTTTAGCATGGCTAATTAAAACTTGAGTTAAATAGTTACCAGTTCCCACAGTCAAAAAATTGTCGTAATAATTCAATAGGAGGTTGAGCTCCGTATTTCTCCAATGCAGGCATATTCATGTCATCTATAAAAATTACACACTTCTTTCCCATAGGTGGTCCAAAAACTCCTTTGCGTCTTTTATCCAATCTAGCCATAATAATATTCTAAAATATAAAGAAGAGTAGTATTTAAAGCCATACTTAACATTAGGGGGAAAAAAAAGAATTTACAGTCTAATTGTATAAGGAAATAATGACAAGAAGCACTCTTGTGTGTTTATATTTATTCATTTTTAGGGTGATATCAAACCTTATATTCAACATCAAAAAGCATTTACTGAAATTCTTCTACGGGCTCAGAATTGTTACATACATACCTATTTATATATTTATATTGCACACAAATGCAAAATATTTTCCTCATTGGATACCCCAACATACCTATTAACTTTAACTTAATGTCTAAAAGCATGAATCTAAATTTATACGACTCTGAAATTAAGGGAATTCTGTAGGCTTAAAACAACAGAAATGAGTCCCATAGGTCAGGTGAGAATGGACACACATGAATTTAGGCATGGATGATTAAAATGGTGACTAGAAAGGGTCTCATGCAGTACTTTAAACTTGGCACAAAGATGGGGATGCCCAGCTGCTAGGTTCCTGTCACCTATTGTCACCTAAGATCATACAAAAATCCACAGTTTGAAAGATCTTTCATGGACAGAGCTTCAGTAGGCAGTAAACACCCTTAGGGACCCTCTAGGAAAGTTTAAAAAGAACAGTTGAAATTTCTTATTCTCTCTTTCTCTCCCCCGGTGTCTTCTGCAGTTAAGAAATCAACTGTGGCTTCTTCTGGTGCTTATAAAAAAGGATGACAAAGCTCAATAATTTAGCAATCATGCAAAAATGTTCCTTTGAATGTGGTTCCAACATTATTATGTTGGTGTCCTTTTATGTTTTCAAAATTTATTTGAGAGAGAGTGCACACATGTGTGCGTGAGCAAGGAAGGGGCAGAGAAAGCAGAAGAGAGAGAATCCCAAGCAGTCCCCACTAATGTCAGCACAGAGCCAGACGTGGGGATCCATCCCAGGAACCGTAAGATCATGATCTGAGCCAAAATCAAGAGTTGGTTACTTAACTGACTGAGCCACCCAGGCGCCTCAACTGGGGTGCCTCTTATCCTTTGTTTTTAAATAGGCAAGTTTAAAATAAAAATCAATATTCAACCCCAAAATTTAATTAATACAGATGGGAACATAAATTTTTTAAAAAATGCTCTCTTGAACTTTTGCCTTAAAACTTGTTTTTAAAACCTTACTTATAGGGGTGCCTGGGTGGCTCAGCTGATTAAGCAATTAAGCCCCTGACTTCCACTCAGGTCATGGAGCCCCACATCTGGCTCCCTGCTGTCAGCACAGAGCCCACTTAGAACCTTCTGTTCCCCTCTCTCTGTCCCTCCCCTGCTCCCACTTGTGCTCTTTCTCAAAACTAAATAAAAAATTTAAAAAAAAACCCAGAAACTTACTTATAATGCAAAAACCAAGAGTTCTTTAGTTTTACTTAAATTTATAGAAGATTTACACAGCTGCTCATAATTTATCAAATTGGTTTCCATACAACACCCAGTGCTCATCCCAAAAGATGCCCTCCTCTATACCCATCACCCACCCTCCCCTCCCTCCCACCCTTAATATACAATTTTAAAAACTAATCAAGTAAGGTAAAAAAGTTCATTATTGACCCATGTTTCTGGCTTTAAACTAACCTGAACCTGGTTGGCACTGGTCCGTGCAGAGAAATTAATATAAAAAGGGAAATACTGGTCCTTTTCCAAGTGATTCATTAGTTTATCCTTCACATACACTGATTTTCCTGTACCGGTTGGACCCACAAAAAGCAATGGCCTTTATGAAAACAATGAACATATCATTTGAAAGGGAAAAAGACAGAATAACATTTTTACTGAAGAAGGCTGAAATTGGTTGCAAACTTAAATAATCAAATCACCTTCATCTAAAAATTCATGTTTTAATCATGTAAGACTGGAAAAAAAGTGAGGACTGGCACACACTTCGTTTACTGTTACTGAGACTTTAATAGTATCAAACTATTATTTGGACAGATGTAACATTACTATATGCAAAACCACTCATAAACAAGTAATAACATGCTTTGCTTTTCAGAAAAGAAAGCTAAAGCTTGTCTCCTCAGAAAAGGGATGTATTTTTGTACTTTCAGTTGGAGTTACGGGCAAGCGGGTGCAATGTGGAAGAGACTAATAAGGTGAGACATTAAGACAGGATTAGGCTGTTTCACTGTTAGTAAAAACTAGGTGACCATGAAGTCTAAAGCTAATAGTGATATATACCTCTTAACCGGATTTTAAAATCTAAAATAGCATTTTAGAATAGCCTTTAGAAACATTTGTCTAAAGCGCCACGTCAGGCTCTGTGCTGACAGCTCAGAGCCTGGAGCCTGCTTCAGATTCTGTGTCTCCCTCTCTCTCTCACCCTCCCCCACTCAAACACTGTCTCTCTCTCAAGAATAAATAAACATTAAAAAATTTAAAAAAAAGAAACACTTGTCTAAAAGTAAACTCTAAGGAGTTCTCAATTCAGTGGGGCCTCAAGCAGAGTTTCTCATTCTTTTTTTTATTTAATGTTTTATTTATTTTAGAGAGAGAGAGTACAAGTGGGGAGGGGCAGAGAGATAGGGGAACAGAGGATCTGAAGCAGGCTCTGTGCTGACAACAGAGAGCTGGATGTGGGGCTCAAATCCATGAACCTGAGCCAAAGTCAGAAACTTAACTGACTAAGCTACCCAGAAGCCCCAGGGTTTCTCATTCTTGAGTGATCATAACTAATTTAAAAAGGAAAAAAAAATCCTATGAATTTATGTCCACAGAACTGTGGGGAATCACAGTGGAAATCTTGTTTAGAATTAAAAATTAAATACCGACACTCTGAGTGATAATTTGGCACCCCACAATACATAAAGACAAACACAAGGATGGATGCTAAAGCTGAGAAGCAGTGTCCTGTTGTACACGGTCATCTAAGGGACCCAAATTATGCTAATATTAATTTTAAAAATTATCACTGAAGCACCATAAAATTAAAGTTCTTTTAGAACTACAGTGGCCCATACAGGCACAAGAACAGACACTCAGATCAATGGAACAGAATAGAGAACCCAGAAATGGACCCACAAACATATGGCCAACTAATCTTTGACAAAGCAGGAAAGAATATCCAATGGAATAAAGACAATCTCTTCAGCAAGTGGTGCTGGGAAAACTGGACAGTGACACGCAGAAGAATGAACCTGGACCACTTTCTTGCACCATACACAAAAATAAACTCAAAATGGATGAAAGACCTCAATGTAAGACAGGAAGCCATCAAAATCCTTGAGGAGAAAGCAGGCAAAACCTCTTTGACCTTGGCCACAGCAACTTCTTACTCAACCCGTCTCCAGAGGCAAGGGAAACAAAAGCAAAAATGAACTATTGGGATCTCATCAAAATAAAAAGCTTCTACACAGCGAAGGAAAAATCAGCAAAACTAAAAGGCAACCAACAGAATGGGAGAAGATATTTGCAAATGACATATCAGATAAAGGGTTAGTATCCAAATCTATCAAGAACTTCTCAAACTCAACACCCAAAACACAAATAATCCAGTGAAGAAATGGGCAAAAGACATGAATAGACATTTCTCCAAAGAAGACATCCAGATGGCCAACCGACACATGAAAAAATGCTCAACATCACTCATCATCTGGGAAATACAAATCAAAACCACAAGGAGATACCACCTCACACCTGTCAGAATGGCTAACATTAACAACTCAGGCAACAACAGATGTTGGCGAGGATGCGGAAAAAGAGGATCTCTTTTGTGCTGCTGGTGGAAATGCAAGCTGGTGCAGCCACTCTGGAAAACAGTATGGAGGTTCCTCAAAAAATTAAAAATAAAACTACCCTATGACCCAGGAGTTCCACTACTAGGAATTTACCCAAAGGATACAGGAATGCTGATTCATAAGGTCACACATACCCCAATGTTTACAGCACTGCTATCAACAATAGCCAAAGTATGGAAAGAGCCCAAATGTCTACCAATGGATGAATGGATAAAGAAGATGTGGTATATATATATACAATGGAGTATTACTCAGCAATCAAAAAGAATGAAATCTTGCCATTTGCAACTACGTGGATGGAACTAGAGGCTATTATGCTAAGCAAAATAAGTCAGTCAGAGAAAGAGAAATATCATATGACTTCACTCATATGAAGACTTTAAGATACAAAACAGATGAACATAATGGAAGGGAAGCAAAAATAATATAAAAACAGGGAGGGGGACAAAAACATAAGAGACTCTTAAATATGGAAAACAGAGGGTTGCTGGAGGGGTTGTGGGAAGGGAGACAGGCTAAAAGGGCAAGGGGCATTAAGGAATCTACTCCAGAAATCATTGTTACACTATATGCTAACTTGGATGTAAATTAAAAAAATAAATTAAATAGAAATTAGAAAAAAAAAAAAAAAAAGAACTATGGTGGCCCCTGAAACTTCATCTACATGTTTCAGTCTGAGTAACACTTGCCTTATAGACAACTATTTGTTTAAAAAATTTTTTTTAATAAAATCCTGTTCTTGGGGCACCTGGGTGACTCAGTTGGTTGAGCATCTGACCTCTGCTCAGGTCATGATCTCGCAGTTTGTGAGTTTGTGTCCCACCTCGGGCTCCATGCTGACAGCTCAGAGCCTCGAGCCTGCTCTGTATTCTGTGCCTCCCTCGCTCTCTGCCCCTCCCCTGCTCATGCTCTGTCTCTCAAAAATAAACAAACATTAAAAAAATTAAAAAATAAATAAAATAAAATACTGTTCTTAACTTGGGGCCCAGGACCAATGGAAGAAATTCTTAGCGTTCAGAGAATCTGTGAACTTGGATGACAAAAAAGTTGTATCTTTGCTTTTACTATCCTTAACTAAAATGGAGCAATTGTATCAATAGTACCTGTGTCTTTGTCACCAATAGAAATCACAGATAATATTCTAAATATTACAATGGTTACAGGTATCTCAAAAATATCACTTATGCTTATTACTTCTTCAAAATTGTGATGGGCATCAGACTCACTGCTAGATCATCGATCTTAATGTGTTAACAAACATGAATTACACAAACATAGGTCAAATTTGTTCAATATTTTAGTAAATGTATTTCAATATGTCCTTTCCTTCACAATTTTGTATTTGTATGTATTCATTTAAAAGCATTATCCTAAAAAATAATAAAAACATTTTAAAAAAGCATTATTCTGACAAATGGTTCATGGCACAAAAGGGGAAAAGAATTCTTATACTAGGATATCCCCAGAATTGGCAAGTGCCTTCCGTTCCTTTTTCTTTTCAATATTAGCCTCTACGTGTAAAATTTTAACAAATAAGCACTGAGTAATGTATAGAAGTTTTGAATCACTATATTGTAAACCTGAAACTAACGTATAACACTGTATGTTAATTATACTGGATTAAAAAATTTTTTAATCTAACAATAGAAATAATGTACCTCACGGGCTATTTTTTTCTGTTTCTTCTTTAATTAAAAAGATAAAATTGTCACAAAATTCACGTAAAAACAGGTTCTTCATCAAAAACAAATAAACCATGACATTCATGCACACTATGTAAGCTTGTCTCATTTAAATAGCATCAATGATAAATTATGCCTAATGTTTTAAAAGAAAAATAACTACAGAAATGTTATTAAGAAAGATGGTATGAATATGCCTACAGTACAGACTAGACTTTTGATCAGTTTCCTGTCCTCTTCTTTGATGGGCTCTTCTGATTTAAGTCTGAGATCTCCACGTTCATCTTAAGCTATGAAGAACTAACTGGCATAGGACATACTTGAAAAATTCTAAGTGGGAGGTTGTGGATCATAGTGTGTCTGATACTCAGGAGCATATTGAACTTGTGAGTAGAATGCACACCATTCACCAACTGCAACTGACTTTTAGTCTGCTGTTACAAATACAAGAAATATAAAGTGGTTTATGAGGCAACAAATATGGCGGGTAATTTTCTGGAGTAGGCAGGAGAAAAACCTGGATTCTAGGTTTACCACTAGTAACAGAGGTCACTGCTAGCATGTCAATTAGTCCCCGAGGGTCTCCATTATCTGAAAATGGATTACCTTTAAGTTTACTTCAAAAATCCTATGATCCTATTAGAATGGCACTGTTATATTTAAAATGCATTTTCATAAGAATTTCTTACTTTGCATAGGTAATACTCAAATCCATTAGAAATGTATATCTAATTGTGTCCATTGTAGGGACTATTATATCTTGAATCTTGACATGTTTTTCTCCTAGATAAGCACTTTTAATTAATTCATTCCAGTGGACCCAGCGACCTCGGTTTTTCAACTACAAGAGAACATAAGTTTTAAAATAGAATCATGCACTTGATATCTGAAAGTCTCTTTTTAACATACTGTTATCATATTCGCTTTTAAAAACCCTAGTCTATCATAATAAAAACTTTCTGTAAGAATAATTCATCTAAAATAACATGACATTTTATAGTCATGAAGTAGATTAATAAACACCTATGAATCCACCACCCTATTTAAGAAACACACATTTATCTTTGGATTAATTATCCCCCTGCTTCAGTGCTATGGCTGGCATTGAAAAATCTTTTCCTGTTTTCCAGCAAATTGTGTATGTATATGGTATGTGTCTGGATGGTGGTAATTTTCCAAGTTTGAGTGTATATGTCTTTAGTAATTCATATTCTTATTTTTTTTAGGTTTTAGCTTTTATTTTTATCAAAGTTACATATGCACATATTTTAGAGTTAAAACTTTTACAAAGGTTAAGAAAAAGAGCAGTTTCCCACTCTCGTTTTCTCCTCTCCAGTAGCAACTACCTCTGCCTCTTTAAGCTGGACATTTTGGGATTCACCTCCAACTCAAAGAATCTAATTGTGTGATCATCTCTTGATTTTTTAGTTTTAGAGATTTTTTTTTTTCACTTCCCACTATGACTAATGAAGATGAAACTCTCTCTCTCTCTCTCTCTCTCTCTCTCTCTGGCCATATTCTTAAAATTCTATATTAGCATGGTGTTGGGGAAAGATTTCCACACTAGTAGTCAGGAGAGCTGGATTCAAGTCCTGGCTCTGCTAGCCACTCACCTTTCTAGGCATGCTTCTCTATCTATAAATCCCGAGATTTAGTTAAAGTTGTAACAAAGCCCTCCACAGATCGTATGTCTCTGAAGTAAAATTTGCATGAATCAAATGATTATTCAGGTGCTTGCTGTTTAAAAGAATCTTTTTGCAAATTATTATTTTTTAATGTCCATTTATCCTTGAGAGAGGAAGAGAGAGAGCAAGTGTTTGGGGAAGAGGCAGAGAGAGAGAGAGAGAAAGAATCCCAAGCAGGCTCCACACTGTCAGCACAGAGTCTGATGTGGGGCTCAAACTCATGACCTGTGAGATCATGACGTGAGCCAAAATCAAGACTCAGACACTTAACCGACTGAGCCACCCAGGCAACCCGTAAATTATTATTTTTAAGTGGAGAAAATATATTTAACTTAAATCTGAAATTATAAAATATCTTTAAAGAAAGTTATCTACACTGTCCACAAGTTAAAGGAGGAGAAGCTAAAGAGAAGGGACTAAAACACCAACCACAGGGGTCAAAACAACTGGGAACCCAGTTTTGCCTGCTGACCCAAGACTTTGTGTTTTGTAACTTACCATACCAAGTATTTTATATCATACCTCATACATGTAGTCATAGACTAGGCCTTTTTCATCAAAGTGGCATTCCCATTTACCCACAGAGTCTGGCACCGGGTTGTTTACGTCTCTTCCCATTATGATTAACCGTAGGAAGTTGTCAAAAACAATCCGACCCTCTGTATCACAACTCCCTCCAACGGACCAAATCAAAGAAAATACGAAGGAAGCCTGTTGGTTAAAAAATTGTTTTAATTTAAACTAATAATTTAAAATAAATTTCTCACAAATTAACTAAAATTTTACATATTAAGGAGGCCTGGTTAACATATTTAGAAAGGGTCAGATGTCCAGGTAAAGTGGAATGGAGCACAGTTAAGTCACAGAGAGCGTTATTTCTCTAGCACTATCTATCTAAATTTAAAATGTCCATGCCAAGTGATCTAGGAATTTCTCTTTTAGGAGTTTATCCTTGAATATATTACCACCTGTCAAAATGATGTATACATAAGAATATTTACTGCAGCACTGCTGGTGACAGCCAAAGATAAGGAGCGACCCAAATGTTCTTCAATAGGGCTCTATTTAATTGGATTATGCTATGCATATTGGAATACACGCAGCTGTTTAAAAAGGTAACTCAATAAGTATACGGATACGGACAATCTCTAAGGTATATTGTGAGAAAAGGTACAAATCTGCATGCATAGTATGTTAACATGTATAAAACATGTATTCACATAAAAGAGAGTATGGATCAAATACCTCCGGCAGGCTACTTAAGGCAGGTAATGGTATTTGCCTTGAGAATGGCTAGGGCACTAGTATGGATAGAAAACCTGCTTTTGCCTTTTGAATTTTACTCTAGGTACATGCCTTATCTAGTTTAAAAATCTATCAAATTTATATATATTTTCAAGAGAAAAATTTTAACCAGGTATCAATTTATAGTAGTCTTTTTTTTTTTTTTTTGAGGGGGAGGCAGAGGGAGAGGGAGAGGAGGCGGGGGAGGGGAGGAGGGGGAGGGAGGGAGGGAGAGAGAGAGAGTGGGAGAGAGAGAGTGGGAGAGAGAGAGAGAGAATATATCTTAAGTAGTCTCCATACTCAGCACAGAGCCAGACTTGGGGCCAGATCTCACGACTGTGAGATCACGACCCGAGCCAAAATAGTCAGATCCTTAACTGACTGAGCCACCCAGGCACCCCAATTTATATTAGTCTTTAAAAATTATTTTAAACCATTAAAAAAAAATAGAGGGAATTTAGGCTTACCAACAGAATAAAACTTTTAAAAAATGTGTATATATATATATGCACACACACATACACATATATACACATATACATACATATATACATATACATATATACCATGAAGGTTATACAGGTGAGCTATTCATAAAATACTTTTAATTTATAAGCAGGTAACATTGATAGGTATGGAACAATATTAAAAACTAGTTCTGTAAAAGGCAGTTTCAAACTTTGGGAGACAAAAGGGGATACAAATAAATTATGCTTCAAACATGTCTGTTCTATTTCTTCTAATAAAGGTGAAAGGAGAGGAGGAAAGGAGGGGAAGCTGAGCAGGAAACCCTGGAATGTGAGGTGATGGAGGTAGAAGATTTTCTGTGGCAACGAGCTGAAGGGAAAGCAATGGAAGGGAACCACTCTTACCACAGAGCAGAAGAGAAGGTAGACTCAGTAGAGAAGATGAAGGTATTTCCAAATAAGGTGCCAAATGGTATGAAAGCACAGAGCAGGGAAGAGAACAAAACCTATTCCCTTGGCTCCCTCAGAGTCCTGTTCCTTGGCCTTCTCTGCCTCCTCCCTAACTACGTTCTCTATGGATCCTGCTGGCCTCACCCCCACTAGCTGGATGCCTATTTCTGGTCTCTTAGAACCAGCTTGTAGCAGCCTACATCCTGGCTTCACCTTAAGACAAAATTAATTCACTAAATTGATACTGGGTTAGTATTAAGTCACCGTATTGTTTATCAAATTATGATCTTTCATAAGAATAGGATAGTTTGGGTTCATTTGGGCATATGTTACTTTCTTTAAAATGTTTTTTTTTTTAGTTGGAATACCAGGTCAGGGCAACTTCATTATTATCTTCAGTTATTCTTTCGGTGTTCACCAAAAAAATAGTTCTGGATCTTATAATGCCTTCCTCAGTACAATGATCATTTCCAGAGGCACATTTGATTCTGTGAATAAAAATCCCATTAAGTATAAAACCTACCATAATCCAAACACGAATATGTTTGCTTGTAGGATCATTTTCCAGCACGTCACAGAGTAGTACTTCAAAGAGGCGTGTAAGAGATACAACCACATTGCTATCACTTGTAGGAATCAGTTCCTGCAAAGTGAAAAGGATAAGATACTTTGACTTCATCTTACTTGGAGAATAAAAAATGATAAATAATTCATTTAAAAATTCCTCACACCAGTCAAAATAAGTAGTATCAAAAAGGATAAGAAATGACAAGTGTTGGCAAGAATGTGGGGAAAAGGGAACCCTTACACACTGTTGGTAAGAATGTAACCTGGTGTAACTGCTCTGGAAAACAGCGTGGAGGTTCCTGAAAAAATTAAAAATAGAACTATCATCTGATCCAGTAATTCCACTTCTGGGTATTTACCCAAAGGAAATGAAAACACCAATTCAAAAAGCACAGCTATGTTTATTGCAGTATTGTTTACAATAGACAAGAAATGGAAGCAACCCTAGTGTCCAGATGAATGGAAGATGTGTGGGATATATACAATGGAGTGTTACTCAGCCATGAAAAGGAATCAAATCTTGCCATTTGCAACAACATGGATGGACCTACAGGGTAGTATACTAAATGAAATAAGTCAGACAGAAAAAGACAAATGATTTCACTCATATGTGGACTCTTAAAAAACAAATGAACAAACAACAACAAGATAGAAACACTTCATTGAATGTAGAGAAAAAACCGGTGGTTGCTAGAGCGGAGGGGGGTGGGAGGGTAGGCAAAACAGTGAAGGGGATTAAAAATAATACAATCAAAACTGATAAAAGTACATATGGTTTTTATAATATTTAAACCGTAAAGAATTTAAACTGTAGGCATGACAAAAACATCTCTCAGAGATCTTAGCTTATCCTATTACACAATTGTACATAATATACTCTTATTCTAAATTCTCTGAGAAATGAAATCTAGACACTATAAGAAAATAAAGTGTTCTCAGGATAGCAGAAATGAAGTCTCTAACAGCCATTCATTCATTTTTTTCAACAAATATTTATGAAAAACATACTATACCTATATATCAAGCTAGGAGATATGCAAATAAAATGCAAGATCCCTGAAAAAGACTGATATTGAAATTAAGTAGACAAAAAATAATATGATGTAATAATGACGTGACAGAGGAAGTCCCAGGAAAGTGTGGGTGGGGGAAGACACTAGAGCACTTGGATTAGCCCAGATCCAGGGAATAGGATAAAAAGGGAAATTAGGAGAGGAGTAATTCAAGGAAGGCTTCCCAGATAAAGGATTAGCTGCGCTAAATTTGGAAGGAAAATGTCAGTTAGCCAGGTGCAGAGGGGAAGGATATTCAAGGCAGGGGAACTACACATACGCAGAAATGGAGGTGTAAGCAGACCTGGAGTGTTAGGAAGATTCCGTGGGATGTAAGAATAGAGTGTAAAAGAAGAATGACAAGAAGTAAGTCTTGAGAAGCAGACAGAGGTCACATCCTGAAAGGTTTTAAAGGCTGTGTGTAAGGATCTCCTGAGAAGAGGAAGAGGGTTCCAATAGAGGGTAAGTACAGGAGTTCACTGAATGAATTTGTGTTTTGGAATCTTCATTCTGGTAGTAGGATATAGTCGGAACCAGAGCAGCTCTATTATATTGATTCAGGCAAGAAATTATGAAGGTCAGGACTGAGGCTACCATACAAGGAAGGAGGGATGGTCAGAGGAACCTGGATGGAAAGGAGAGGACAGATATAAAAGTTAGCAAGGACAGAAAAATCAATAGATCCTGGGGACTAACTAGAAGTGGAAACTATGGGAATAAATTATGAAAAAATCTATTATTCATTAGAAAGATGGAGCCTACTTTGTATTATTTGCAGCATATAGTATTAGAGTTTGTTTTTTGTTTTTGCTTTAGATTTTAAGTAATCTCTACACCCAATGTGAGGCTCGAACTCACAACCCCAAGACCAAGAGTTGCATGCTTCACCAACTGAAGCATTCAAGTTTTAAAATTTAAAAAACTGAAAAATGACTTTATATTTTCTCTATGAAGACACTGCACAAAATTTTCATAAAGTGGAATTCATTTTTTTCTTGTGCACAGAGTATTTTTCTTATCTCTAAAGTTGTATTTTAGGATGAAAAAAATCTACTGCAAACCCCATTTCCCTTCTCAATATCAATATATTAGCTTATGTGTAAGTAACTAATGTGTGGTGAGTGTATGTGTGTAGTAGGTTGAATCCCCGAAAAGAGAGGCCCACGTGCTAATCCCAGCAACCCATGAATGCGATCTTATTTGGAGAAAGGGTCTTGGAAGACATAAAGATCTCAAGATGAGGAGATCATTCTGGAGTATCTGACCCTAAATCCTTACAATAGTCACACAGTAAAGAGACAGAGTAGAGGCCAGGAGAACATGAGGGAAGAGACTGGAATAATGCAGCCAGAAGCCAAGGAATGCTTTGAGCCAAAAGGAGCTGGAAGAGGTAATAAAGATTCTCCCTTGGAGCTTCCAGAGGAAGCTTGGCCCTGCCAACATCTTGATTTCAAACTTCTAGCCCCAGGACTGTGGCAGAATAAATTTCTGTTGCTTTAAACCACCAAGTTTATGGTAATTTGTTACGACAGCCCTGAGAAACTAATACAATATATAAAGTTTTCTCATAAAATACTAAATATACATGTGAGTTTTAAAGTCACATATTTAAAATACCTTGAAAATATGGAAAACGATTGGGAATTTTAAAGCTTTAGTTACTACAGTTTTATCCAAAGAGTTTAGCAGGAATAAATTTTACCTCTGGGTTTATTCAGGTATAACTTGAGCACTATAAAACCAAAGGTGGATATTACTATAATGGTGGTGGGTAAATCACTTTTAAATTCTGCTATAAAAGTTAAAAGATAAAAGTATTAAAGTAACTATAAATTATGTTAATGGATATGTAATATAAATAGATGCTAATTGAGACATCAGTAGGGAAGGAGGTAAAGTGGAGAGTTCTTGAATACAAATGAAGATAAGTTATTAGCTTAAAAGAGACTGTTATAGGGGCGCCTGGGTGGCGCAGTCGGTTAAGCTTCGGACTTCAGCCAGGTCACGATCTCGCGGTACGTGAGTTCGAGCCCCGCGTCAGGCTCTGGGCTGATGGCTCGGAGCCTGGAGCCTGTTTCCGATTCTGTGTCTCCCTCTCTCTCTGTCCCTCCCCCGTTCATGCTCTGTCTCTCTCTGTCCCAAAAATAAATAAACGTTGAAAAAAAAAAAAAAAGAGACTGTTATAACTATAAGATATTTTATATAAGCCCCTTAGAACTACTAAGAAAATACCTATAGAAGTCACACACACAAAAAAAAGAATCAAAACCTATCAATACAAAACAACCCAATGAAACACCAAGGAAGACATCAAAAGAGAAAAGAAACAAACGAAAAAACACAAACAAACCCAAGACAAACAGAAAACAGTTAACAAAATAGCAATAGCAAATCCCTCCCTATCAAAATTACTTTAAATGTAAACATATTAAACTCCCCCAACTAAAAAGATAGAGCAGCTGAATGGATAAAAAAACAAAAACAAAAAACAAAAAAAACACCAAGATCCAGGGGCGCCTGGGTGGTTCAGTCAGTTAAGTATCTAACTTCGGCTCAGGTTATGATCTCAGGGTTCGTGAGTTCGAGCCCAGTGTTGTGCTCTGTGCTGACAGCTCAGAGCCTGAAACTGCTTCGGATTCTGTGTCTCCTCCTCTCTCTGCCCCTCCCCTGCTCGCACTCGCTCTCTCTCTCTCTCTCTCTCAAAAATAAATAAATAACATTTAAAAAATCAAGATCCAACTGTATGCTGCCTAGAAGAAATACATAGGCTGAAAGTGAAGGAATAGGAAAAGATACTCCATGAAAATGGTAACCAACAGAAATCACGAGGGGCTATATTCGTATCATAGTAGACTTTAAGCAAACCTGTCTCTAGAGACAAAGAATGTCATAATGACGGAAGTTCAATTCAACAGGAAGATAAAACTATTTTAAATATATATGCACCCAACATCAGAGCACCTAGGTATATAAAATAAATATTGACAGATCCGGTGGCACCTGGGTGGCTCAGTTGGTTGAGCATCTGACTCTTGGTTTTGGCTCAGGTCATGATCTCATGATTCATGAGTTTGAGCCTCATGTGGGGTTCTGTGCTGATGGTGCTGAGCCTGCTTGGTATTCTCTCTCTCTCCCTCTCTTTCTGCCCCTCCCCCCTCTCTCAAAATAAATAAATAAAAACTTTAAAAAACTATTAAAAATATTGAAAGATCTGAAAGGAGAAATTGATGGCAATATAAAAATGGTAGTGGATTTCAATATCCCACTTTCAATAAGGTATAGAATATCTAGACAGAAATTCAGAAAAGAAACAGTAGATTTGAACCACACTAGATCAAATGGACCTAAGAAATACATGTAGAACTGTTCACCCAACAGTAGAAGGATACGTATTCTTTCTCAAGCTCACATGGAATATTCTCCAGGACAGACCCCATGTTAGGTCACAAAACAAGTCAACAAATTTAAGATTAAAATTATATCAAATATCTTTTCTGACCCCAATGGAATAAAACTAGAAATCAGTAACCACAAGAAAATGGGAAAATTCACAAATACACATGTAAAAAAGATGGTCTTAAACAACTACTGAGTCCAAGGGGAAATGAAAAGGAAAATAAAAAAATATCTTGAGACAAATGAAACACAACATACCAAAACTCGTGAGATGCATCAAAAGCAGTACTAAGAGGGAAGTTTATAACAATGAATGTTTATATTAAAAAAGAAATCTCGGGGCACCTGGGTGGCTCAGTCTGTTAAGCATCACGACTTCAGCTCAGGTCCTGATCTCACAGTTTATGAGTTTGAGCCCACTTCGAATTCTGTGTCTTCCTCTCTCTCTGTCCCTCCCTGCCCCTGCTCATACTCTGTCTCTCTCTCTCTTAAAGATAAATAAACATTAAAAAATAAAAATAAAATAAAATAAATAAAAAAGAAATCTCAAATAAACAACCTAACTTAAACCCCAAAGAACTAGAAAAAGAACAAACTAAACCCATTGTTAGCATAATGAAACAAATGAGATCAGAACAGAAATAAATGAAATAGAGAATAGAAAAACAATAGAAAAAAAGTCAAAACGAAGAGTTGCTTTTTTTGAAAATATAAATAAAAACAATAAACTCTTAGCTAGACTAAGAATAAAACAAAGACTCAAATAAGTAAAATCAGAAATCAAAGAGAAAGCACACAACGACTGCCTCAGAAATAAAAAGGATCATCAAGGGATAATTATGGATGATTATATACAAATAAGTTGGATAACTTGGAGGACATAGATAAATTCCTAGAAATATACAACCTGCCAAGACTGAATCAAGAAGAATAGGAAGCCTGAACATATCAGTAACAGAGATTGAAGTTGTAATGAAAAACTTCCCAGAGAAAAGTTCAGATGACTTCACAGCTGAATTCTACCAAACATTCAAAGAATACAATCCTTCTTAAACTCTTGCAAAAATTAGAAGTAGAGGAAATACTTCCAAACTCATTCTATGAGGCTAGAATCACCATGATACTAAAACCAGATGAAGCTACCACAAGAAAAGAAAATTATAGGCCAATATCTCTGATGAACATAGAGGCAAAAGTCCTCAATAAAATACTAGCAAGCTGAATTCAACACACCAAAAAGATTACATACTATAGCCAAGTGGGATTTATCCCTGGATGCAAGAGATATGCAAATTAATCAATGTGATACACTGCATTAACAGAATGAAGGACAAAAATCCCATTCTCAACTCAATAGATTCAGAAAGAGCATTTGACAAAGTTTAACATCCATTTCTGATAAAAACTCTCAACAAAATAGATATAAAGGGAAATCTCTGCAATGAAATAGAGGACATTTATGAAAAGCCCACAGTTAAATCATAATCCATGGCATAAAACTGAGAGCTCTTCTGCTAAGATCTGGTGTGAGGCAAGGATGCTCACTCCCACCACTTCTTTTCAACAAGAAGTACTAACTAGAGCAATTAGACAACAAAATAAAGGGCATCCAAATCAGAAAAGAAGTAAAATGATCTCTATTTGCAGATGACATGTCCTTATACATAGAAAACCCTAAAGACCACATACAAAAAAATACCTTTTAAAACAAACTAACTCAGTAAAGCTACAGGATGAAAAATCATTTGGGAAAAAAAAATCAGTTGCATTTGTTTATACCACCAATGATCTATCTGGCAAGGAAATCAGGAGAACAATCTGACTTATGATAGCATCACAAAGAATATAATACTTAGGAATAAATTTAACCAGGAACATGAAATATCTGTACATTGAAAACTATAAAACATTAATGAAAGAGATTGAAGAAGACACAAATAAATGGAAAAGTATCCTGTGCTCATAGACTAGAAAAATTGGCATTGTTAAAATGTCCATACTACCTAAAGGGATCTACAGATTCAAAGTAATTCCTATCAAAATTCCAATGGCAGGGGCACCTGGGTGGCTCAGTTGGTTAAGCGTCCAACTTCGGCTCAGGTCATGATCTCGCGGTTCATGAGTTTGAGCCCTGTGATGGGCTCTGTGCTGACAGCTCAAGAGCCTGGAGCCAGCCTCAAATTCTGTGTCTTCTGCTCTTTCGGCCCCTCTCCCCACTTACACTCTGTCTCTCTCAAAAATAAATGAACGCTAAAATTCCTATGGCAAAAATAAAAAAAAAAAATTCTAAAATTTGTGTGGAACCACCAAAGACTCTATCTAAACAGCCAAAATAATATTAAGAAAGAAGAAAAGAGTTGAAAGCATCACAATTCCTGATTTCAAATTATATTACAAAGCTCCAGTGATCAAAACAATATGGTACTGGCATAAAAACAGACATATAAACCAATGGAACAGAATAGCAAATCCAAAATAAATCCAAGCATAGAGTCAACTGATCTTTAACAAGGGCAACAAGAAAACACAATGTGAAAAGGAAAGTTTCTTCAGTAAATGGTGTTCAGTAAAATGGATATCCACATATAAAAGAATGAAACTTTTATTATCTTACACCATACACAAAAATTAACTCAAAAGGGGCTCAAGACTGAAATGTAAAACCTTAAACCATTAAAATCCCAGAAGAAAACATAGGGGGAAAGCTCCTTCTTTTTTTAAGTTTATTTGTGTATTTATTTTGAGAGAGAGAGAGAAAGCACAAGTGGGGAAGGGGCAGAGAGAGGGAGGGAGAGATAGAGAGAATCCCAAGCAGGCTCCACACCACCAGTGCAGAGACCGATGCGGGGCATGAACTCACGAACTGTGAGATCATGACCTGAGCCAAAGTCAGACGCTTAACCTACTGAGCCACCTAGGCACCCTGGAAAAGCTCCTTTTTAAAAAAAAAAAAAAGAAAAAGTATTTCTTTAAATTCACATTAGCATACAATGTAGAATTGGTTTCAGGAGTAGAACGTAGTCATTCCTTACTTACATATAATACACAGTGTTCATCCCAACAAGTGCCCTCCTTAATGCCCATCCCCCCCACACACACACCCTCCAGCAATCTTAAGTTTGTTCTCTGTATTTAACAGCCTCTTATGGTTCGCCTCCCTTTTTTTCCTTCCCTTCCCCTGTGTTCATCTGTTTTGTTTCTTAGACTCCACTTGTCTTCCTCTGATTTATTTCACTTAGCATAATACAACTCTAATTCCATACATGGAATACACATATACACACATATATACATATACATACATACATACGTATACACATATACATATGTATATGTATATATATATATATATATCATCTTCTTTATCCATTCATCTATCTATGGACACTCGGGCCACTTCTATAATTTGGCGATTGTAGATAATGCTGCTATAAACTTCGGGGTGCATGTAACACTTCAAATTAGTATTTTTGTATCCTTTGGATAAATACTTAGTAGCACAATTGCTGGATTATAGGGTTACTTCTATTTTTTAACTTTTTGAGGAACTTCCATACTGTTTTCCAGAGTGGCTGCACCATTTTGCATTCCTACCAACGGTGCAAGAGGGTTCCCCTTTCTCCATATCCTCATCAACACCTGTTGTTTCTTGTGTTTTGAGTTTATTCTGACAGGTGTGAGGCGATATCTCATTGTAGTTTTGATTTGTATTTCCCTGATGATCAGCAATGTTGAATACCTTTTTATGTGTCTATGAGTCATCTGAATATCTTCTTTGAAAAAGTGTCTATTCATGTCTTCTGCCCATTTCTTTACTGGATTATTTTGTTTTTGGGTGTTGAGTTTGATAAGTTCTTTATAGATTTTGGATAGTAACCCCTTATCTGATATGTCATTTGCAAATATCTTCTCCCATTGTGTCAATTACCTTTTAGTTTTGTTGTTTCCTTTGCTATACAAAAGCTTTTTATCTTGAGTTCTTAGTTCATTTTTGCTTATATTCCCCTTGTCTCCGGAGACGTCTAGTAAGAGGTTGCTATAGGAAAGGTCGCAAAGAGGCAAAGAGGTTGCTGCCTGTTTTCTACTCTAGGATTTTGATGGTCTCCTGTCTTATGTTTAGGTCTTTCATCCATTTTGAATTTATTTTTGTGTGTGGTGAAAGAAAGTGGTCTAGTTTTATTCTTCTGCATGTTGCTGTTGTCCAGTTTTCCCAGCACTATTTGCTGAAGAGACTGTCTTTTTTCCATTGGATATTCTTTCCTGCTTTGTCAAAGATTAGTTGGCCATTCGTTTGTTGGTCCATTTCTGGGTTCTCTGTTCTGTTCCATTGATCTATGTACCTGCTTTTGTGCCAGTACCAAATTGTCTTGGTGATTACAGCTTTGTAAAACAGCTTAAAGTCCAGAACTGTGATGCCTCCAGCTTTGGTTTTCTTTTTCAACATTATATTGACTAGTCGGGGTCTTTTCTGGTTCCATACAAATTTTAGAATTGTTGGCATTTAGAATGCTGGTGCTATTTTGATAGGGATTGCATTGAATGTGTAGATCGCTTTGGGGAGTATAGACATTTTAACAATATTTGTCTTTAAAGTCTCCTTGACATTGGCCTTGGCAATGATTTTTTTGGATAAGACAAAAGCTCAGGCAACAAAAGCAAAAATAAAGTGGGACTACATCAAACTGAAAGTTTCTGCACGGTAAAGGAAATCATCAACAAAATGAAAAGGCAACCTATAAACTGAGGGGAAATATTTGCAAATTATATATCTGATAAGGGGTTAATATCAAAAATATATAAAAATTCATATAATATAAAAAAAGAACCCAAACAATCTAATTTAAAAATGGGCAAAGGACCTGAATAGACACTTTTCAGAGAAGACATGCCAATGGCTAACCAGGTATATGAGAAGGCACTTGACATCACAAATCATCAGAAAATGCAAATCGAAACCACAGTGAGATATCACCTCACACCTTTTAGGATGAGTAGAAAAATGAAAGGTGACAAGTGTTAGTGAGGATGTGGAGAAAAGAGAACCCTTGTGCATTGCTGGTGTGAATGTAAATTGGCACAGTCACTGTGGAAAACAGTATGAAAGATCCTCAAAAAACTAAAAATAGAATGTTTAATCTAGCATTCCCTCTTCAGGACATGAAATCAGTACCTTAACTATATACCTGATATTAGTTGGAAGATGGCAGTGTAGGAGGATGTTGGGCTCACCTCGTCCTGCTGATTGCTTAGATTCCACCCACATCTGCCTAAATAACCCAGAAAACCACCAGAAGACTAGCAGAACGGACTCTCCGGAGCCAAGCATGGACAAGAGGCCCAAGAAAGAGGGTAGGAGGGGCGAAGAGGTGGTGCGCACTACATGGACTGGTGCGAGGGAGCTGGGGCTGTGGAGAGGCAACCAGCCTGGCAAGGCAGAGCCCCCGAGTCTGGCCTGAAAAAGTGGAGGGGCCAGACGGAGTGTGTTGTGACAGCCAGCGGGACTTAACATCTGGAATGTTATAAGTCAACAGCTCTGCTCTCAGAGAGCTGGGAGGGCGAGAGGACACCTGGAGGGAGAGTTGTGAACCCCAGAAAACAGAGCTCAGCTTGGCAGGGAATGAAGGCGCTGGCAAGTGCCGTATCCCTCTCTCATCCCCCAGCTCCCCTCACAGAGCTTGCTTGCACTGCGCAAACACCCAATGCTGTGCTTCTGTGGATCCATCCCTCCAACGGGTCTGCCTCCCTCTGGGTGCTGCAGGGCTCCTCCTGCAGGGGACCACTGACAGCAAAGCAAGCTAAGCCTGCCCCTCCCGCCCCTGTGCACCTTGTGGATCCACCCCAGCTAATATACCAGATCCCACTGAAGCAGCACCACAAGCCTGGCAGTGTGCAAGTAGCCCAGACAGGGGCCACACCACTCCACAGTGAGTCCTGCCCCTGGGAAAGGGGAAGATAAGGTACACAACAGCCTGACTGTGGCCCCAGTGGTGAGCTGGGGACAGACATCGGGTCTGACTGTGGTCCCACCCACCAACACAAGTTCTCCAGACAGCACAGGGGAAGTGCCCTGCAGTTCCACGCCACCCCAGGGACTACCCAAAATGACAAAACGGAAGAACTCTCCTCAAAAGAAACTCCAGGAAGTAGCAACAACTAACAAATTGATCAAAAACGATTTAAGCAATATAACAGAACAAGAATTTAAAATAATATTCATAAAATTAATTGCTGGGCTTGAAAAAAGTATAGAGGACATCTAAGAATCTATTGCTACAGAGATCAAGGGACTAAGAAATAGTCATGAGGGACTAAAAAATGGTATAAATGAGGTGCAAAATAAAATAGAGGCAGCCATAGCACGGATTGAAGAGGCGAAGAAGAGAATAGGTGAATTAGAAGATAAAATTATGGAAAAAGAGGAAGCTGAGAAAAAGAGAGATAAAAAAATCCAGGAGTACGAGGGGAGAATTAGAGAACTAAGTGATGCAATCAAATGGAACAATATCCGTATCATAGGAATTCCAGAAGAGGAAGAGAGAGGGAAAGGGGCTGAAGGTGTACTTGAACAAATCATAGCTGAGAACTTCCCTGATCTGGGGAAGGAAAAAGGCATTGAAATCCAAGAGGCACAGAGAACTCCCTTCAGACGTAATGTGAATTGATCTTCTGCATGACATATCATAGTGGAACTGGCAAAATACAAGGATAAAGAGAAAATTCTGAAAGCAGCTACAGATAAACATGCTCTAACTTACAAAGGGAGACCCATAAGAGTAGTGGCAGACCTATCTACTGAAACTTGGCAGGCCAGAAAGGAATGGCAGGAAATCTTCAATGTGATGAACAGAAAAAATATGCAGCTGAGAATCCTTTATCCAGCAGGTCTGTTATTCAGAATAGAAGGAGAGATAAAGGTGTTCCCAAACAAAAACTGAAGGAATTCATCACCACTAAACCAGCCCTACAAGAGCTCCTAAGGGGGATTCTGTGAGGAAAACGTTGCAAGGACCACAAAGTACCAGAGACACCACTACAAGCATGAAACCTACAGACATCACAATGACTCTAAACCCGTATCTTTCAATAATAACACTGAATGTAAATGGACTAAATGCTCCAACCAAAAGACATAGGGTATCAATGTACACAAAAACAAGACCCATCTATTTGCTGTCTACAAGAGACTCATTTTAGGCCTGAGGAAACATTCAGATTGAATGTGAGGGGATGGAGAACTATCTATCATGCTACTGGAAGTCAAAAGAAAGCTGGAGTAGCCATACTTATATCAAACAAACTAGACTTTAAATTAAAGGTGTAACAAGAGATGAAGAAGGGCATTATATAATAATTACAGGGTCTATCCATCAGGAAGAGCTAACAATTATAAATGTCTATGCACTGCATACAGGAGCCCCCAAATATATAAAACAAGTAATCACAAACATAAGCAACCTTATTGATAAGAATGTGGTAATTGCAGGGGACTTTAGTACTCCACTTAAAGCAATGGATAGATCATCTAGACACAGGATCAATAAAGAAACAGGGGCCCTGAATGATACATTGGATCAGATGGACTTGACAGATACGTTTAGAACTCTGCATCCCAAAGCAACAGAATATATTTTCTTCTCAAGTGCACATGGAACATTCTCCAAGATAGATCACATACTGGATCACAAAACAGACCTTCATAAGTATAAAAGAATTGAGATCATACCATGCACACTTTCAGACCACAATGCTATGAAACTTGAAATTAACCACAGGAAAAAGTCTGGAAAACCTCCAAAAGCATGGAGGTTAAAGAACACCCTACTAAAGAATGAATGGGTCAACCAGACAATTAGAGAAGAAATTAAAAAATATATGGAAACAAATGAAAATGAAAACAACAATCCAATCGCTTTTGGATGCAGCGAAGGCAGTCCTGAGAGGAAAATACCTTGCAATCCAGGCCTATCTCAAGAAACAAGAAAAATCCAAATACAAAATCTAACAACACACCTAAAGGAAATAGAAGCAGAACAGCAAAGACACCCCAAACCCAGCAGAAGAAGAGAAATAATAAAGATCAGAGCAGAAATAAACAATATAGAATCTAAAAAAAAACTGTAGAGCAGATCAACGAAACCAAGAGTTGTTTTTTTGAAAAAATAAACAAAATTGATAAATGTCTAGCCAGGCTTCTCAAAAAGAAAAGGGAGATGACCCAAATAGATAAAATCATGAATGAAAATGGAATTATTACAACCAATCCCTCAGAAATACAAGCAATTATCAGGGAATACTATGAAAAATTGTATGCCAACAAACTGGACAACCTGGAAGAAATGGACAAATTCCTAAGCACCCACACACTTCCAAAACTCAAACAGGAAGAAATAGAAAACTTGAACAGACCCGTAACCAGCGATGAAATTGAATCAGTTATCAAAAATCTCCCAACAAATAGGAGTCCAGGACCAGATGACTTCCCTGGAGAATTCTACCAGACATTTAAAGCAGAGATAACACCTATCCTTCTCAAGCTGTTCCAAAAAATAGAAAGGGAAGGAAAACTTCCAGACTCATTCTATGAAGCCAGCATTACTTTGATTCCTAAACCAGACAGAGACCCAGCAAAAAAAAAAAAAGAACTACAGGCCAATATCCCTGATGAATATGGATGCAAAAATTCTCAACAAGATACTAGCAAATCGAATTCAACAGCATATAGAAAGAATTATACACCATGATCAAGTGGGATTCATTCCTGGGCTGCAGGGCTGGTTCAACTTTCGCAAATCAATCAATGTGATAAATCACATTAATAAAAGAAAAGATAAGAACCATATGATCCTGTCAAACGATGCAGAAAAAGCATTGACAAAATCCAGCATCCTTTCTTAATAAAAACCCTCGAGAAAGTCAGGATAGAAGGAACATACTTAAACATCATATGAAAAGCCCACAGCTAATATCATCCTCAATGGGGAAAAACTGAGAGCTTTCCCCCTGAGACCAGGAACACGACAGGGATGTCCACTCTCACTGCTATTGTTTAACATAGTGTTGGAAGTGCTAGCATCAGCAATCAGACAACAAAAGGAAATCAAAGGCATCAAAATTGGCAAAGATGAAGTCAAGCTTTCACTTTTTGCAGATGACATGATACTATACATGGAAAACCCGATAGACTCCACCAAAAGTCTGCTAGAACTGCTACATGAATTCAGCAAAGTCACAGGATACAAAATCAATGTACAGAAATCAGCTGCATTCTTATACACTAACAATGAAACAACAGAAAGACAAATAAAGAAACTGATCCCATTCACAATTGCACCAAGAATCATAAAATACCTAGGAATAAACATAACCAAAGATGTGAAAGATTTGTATGCTGAAAACTATAGAAAGCTCTTGAAGGAAATAGAAGAAGATACAAAGAAATGGAAAAACATTCTGTGCTCATAGATTGGAAGAATAAATATTGTTAAAATGTCAATACTACCCAAAGCAATCTACACATTCAATGCAATCCCAATCAAAATTGCACCAACGTTGTCCTCAAAGCTAGAACAAGCAATCCTAAAATTTGTATGGAACCACAAAAAACCCCGAATAGCCAAAGTAATATTGAAGAAGAAGACCAAAGCGGGAGGCATCACAATCCCAGACTTTAGCCTCTACTACAAAGCTGTAATCATCAAGACAGCACGGTATTGGCACAAAAACAGACACATAGACCAATGGAATAGAATAGAAACCCCAGAACTAGACCCACAAAAGTATGGCCAACTAATCTTTGACAAAGCAGGAAAGAATATCCAATGGAAAAAAGACAGTCTCTTTAACAAATGGTGCTGGGAGAACTGGACAGCAACATGCAGAAGGATGAAACTAGACCACTTTCTTACACCATTCACAAAAATAAACTCAAAATGGATAAAGAACCTGAATGTGAGACAGGAAACCATCAAAACCCTAGAGGAGAAAGCAGGAAATAACCTCTCTGACCTCAGCAGCAGCAACTTCTTACTTGACACATCCCCAAAGGCAAGGGAATTAAAAGCAAACATGAACTATTGGGACCTCATGAAGATAAAAAGCTTCTGCAATGCAAAGGAAACAATCAACAAAACTGAAAGGCAACCATTGGAATGGGAAAAGATATTTGCAAATGACATATTGGACAAAGGGCTAGTATCCAAAATCTATATAAAGAACTCACCAAACTCCACACCCAAAAGACAAATAATCCAGTGAAGAAATGGGCAGAAAACATAAATAGACACTTCTCTAAATAAGACATTCAAATGGCCAACAGGCACATGAAAAGATGCTCAATGTTGCTCCTCATCAGGGAAATACAAATCAAAACTGCACTGAGATACCACCTCACACTGGTCAGAGTGGCTAAAATGAACAAATCAGGAGACTATAGATGTAGAGAGGATGCAGAAAAACAGGAACCCTCTTGCACTGTTGGTGGGAATGCAAACTGGTGCAGCCGCTCTGGCAAACAGTGTGGAGGTTCCTCAAAAAATTAAAAATAGATCTACCCTATGACCCAGCAATAGCACTGTTAGGAATTTACCCAAGGGATACAGGAGTGCTGATGCACAGGGGCACTTGGACCCCAATGTTTATAGCAGCACTTTCAACAATATCCAAATTTTGGAAAGAGCCTCAATGTCCATCAGCTGATGAATAGATAAAGAAATTGTGGCTTATATACATAATGGAATACTACGTGGCAAAGAGAAAGAATGAAATATGGCCTTTTGTAGCAACGTGGATGGAACTGGAGAGTGTTATGTTAAGTGAAATAAGTCATACAGAGAAAGACAGATACCATATGTTTTCACTCTTATGTGGATCCTGAGAAACTTAACAGAAACCCATGGGGGAGGGGAAGGGAAAAAAAAAGTTAGAGAGGGAGGCAGCCAAACCAAAGAGACTCTTAAAAACTGAGAATAAACTGAGGGATGATGGGGGGTGGGAGGGAGGGGAGAGTGGGTGATGGATATTGAGGAGGGCACCTGTTGGGATGAGCACTGGGTGTTGTATGGAAACCAATTTGACAATAAATTTCATATTAAAAATAAATAATAATAAATATTATATTCAAAAAAATATATATCTGCACTTCCATGTTCATTGTAGCATTATTCCCAATAGCTAAGATAGGGACACAAACTTAAGTGTTCACTGATGGACAAATAAAGAAATTGCCACATATATATGTGTGTATATATATATATATACATATATATATATATATAATAGAATATTATTAAGACTTAAATTATTAATACTAAATTATAGATATTATTAAGACTTAAAGAGAGATCCTGTTATTTGCAATATGGGTCCACTGTAAGACATTATGATAAGTGAAAAAGTCCAACACAGAAAGGAAAAAGTTGCATGATGTCACTTATATGTACAATCCAAAAGTTGAATACATAGAACAAGTAAAAGGGCAGTTACCAGGGGTGGGGAGGTGGGGGAAATGGGGAGACTTTGGGCAAAGGGTACAAAGTTGCACTTATGTTTAAAATTATAAATTATTAAAAATTTTAAAATAAAACCCAGAGAGATAAACACACACCTGTACAGATATAACTAGGGGAATCTGAATAATATCAGTAGATAATATCAATGTCAATATCCTTGTTGTGATATAATATAGTCTTGCAAAAATGTTACTATTGGGGGAAATAGGGTGAAATTAGCATGAAATCTATTACTTCTTTACAACTGCATGTGAATTACTGATTATCACAATAAATATTCCATTTTAAAAAGTGGATATTAAATGTCAAGGGGAAACTGATTTTGTTTATTTATCCTACTTATTGTGACTTTAGCCTTAGTCAAGTTGAATGAAAACTAAAGAAACTTGAGTGGGTTAGAGAATTACAGTGTTACCTTGCATTTTTTCTTACGAAGTTTTAAAGAGGGCTTTATTAACCAGTCAAAGAGTCCTCTCAGAAGAGCTTGATGATCTGGTTCTTGTAGAGGTCCTTTCAGGGAATTCAACCACGAGGATACAATTGGTTCCCATCCTAACTGTGAGGGTTCCAAATAAATCATGCCACAGCGGCTTACAGTGGCAGGCTAGAGAAAAAAAGACAAGTTTTTTTTCCAATGTTGCTTTCATGCCAGTAGTACCTGGCAGTCATTAACTACTTCTTTGAATGACTTAAAAGGCCTGTCATGATCTAGCACCTGTCTTCCTCTACAGCCTCCCAGATGTGTCATGGCTTCAGAACTTTACATATCATGTTGTCATGATTTGGAATGCCCAGCCCCAACTAATCTCCCTAGAGAAGTGTTACCCTTCAAAGCCAGATCAAATACTCAGACATTTTCCATAGTCCTCCTCTACCCATTCGCCTCTTGGGTACCCACCCCCTCCATATTCTTAGAGCACTTACATGCAGCAGTATAGTGGGATTATTTATTAGCATGCTTCTCATCCTTCCTAAATGAGCATAAGCTATAGCTTATTCATCTTAGTATTTCTGGTGCCTAACTAGTCTTCTGACACATAATAAAAAATACTTATTGACCAAATGAACAAATAAACAATCTACTGTTATGTTAAAACATGAACTTACCGAGGCCTGGGAAAGGTCCATTGCTTCAAAGATGAGGCTCATTTGAGGGGACATCTGAATGATTTCTCCACTCATAAGGCAAAGCTAAAGGCAATTATATTTCAAACACTTATTTTTTAAAAAACTCAAACTTCTCAAATAAAAATATATTGTAGGTATAAGATAATGTATATCCTGTGATGTAAGTATTACATAAAAGCCAGAAAATTGTAAGCTAGATCTAGCTCGGTCAATTACTTACTAGGTAAGCAAATACGTAACATCTCTGACTCTCAGCCTCTTCATCTATAAACTCGGTTAATTTCTCTCCCATAGAGTAAGGCGGGAGGAGAACTACATGACATACTGCAAAAATCCTATACAAATCTCAGTCCTTGCTATTAATAAAATTACATCGGTCAGGCACCTGGGTAGCTTAGTCATTCAAACATCTGACTTTGGCTCAGATCATGATTTCACGGTTCTTGAGTTTGAGCTCCACAAGGGGGTCTCGGTTGTCAGAGCAAAGCCCCCTTTGGATCCTCTGTCCCCCTCTCTCTCTGCCCCTCCCCCAATCACACTCTCTCAAAACTAAATAAACATTTAAAAACATTACATGGGTTGCTGGAGGGGAGTTGGGTGGGAGGGATAGGCTAAATGGGTGATAGGCCTTAAGGAGGGCACTCATTGGAATGAGCACTTGGTGTAATATGTAAGTGATGAATCACTGGGTTCTACTCCTGAAACCAATAGTACGCTATATATTAGCTAACATGAATTTAAATATATATAGTTTTAATCTTTTTTAATGTTTGTTTTTTTTGAAAGAGCGAGACAAAGCATGAGCAGGGGAGGGGCAGAGAGAGAGGGAGATACAGAATCCAAAGCAGGCTCTAGGCTCTGAGCTGTCAGCACAGAGCCCAATGCGAGGCTTAAACCTATGAACTGCAAGATCGTGACCTGAGCCGAAGTCGGATGCTTAACCAACTGAGCCACTCAGCCTCCCCTAAATAAATAATTTTTTTAAAATTACATGAAATACTCCTGACTTTATAAAGTTGTCAAAAGGTCTCTTTGTTAATAAAAAAAAAAGAGAAAAATTGAAAATAAAGAATAATATGGACACTAATATACCCATCTCCTGTACTTAACCAACATTAAGATTTTCCCACATTTGCTTCCTTTTATAAAGAAGTATTTTTAAGAGGCACCTGGCTGCCTCAGTTGGTAGAGCATGCGACTCTTGATCTTGGGGTTGTGAGTTCAAGCCTCATGTTGGGTGCAGAAATTATTTTTGAAAAAAAAAGGGGGGCACCTGGGTGGCTCAGTCGGTTGAACATCCGACTTCGGCTTAGGTAATAATGTCATAGTTCATGAGTTCAAGCCCCGCATCGGGCTCTGTGCTGACAGCTCAGAACCTGGAGCCTACTTCGGATTCTGTGTCTCCCTCTCTCTGCCCCTTCCCCACTCATGCTCTCTCTCTGTCTCTCAAAGATGAATAAACGTTTAAAAAAAGGATACTGAGGAATAAAACAGTATTTTAAAGAGCATTATGCCCACCACGGCATTTCATATCCAAATATGTCAATATGCAGCTCTAAAAAATAAGGAGTTTTCAGGGCACCTGGTGTCTCAGTTAAATGTCCAACTCTTGGTTTCTGCTCAGGTCATGATCTCATGGTTTGTGAGATAGAGCCATGCATCAGACTCTCCACCAACAGTGCAGAGCACTTGCTTGGGATTCTCTCTCTCCCTCTCTCTCTCTGCCCCTCCCCCACTCGCTCTGTCTCTCTCTCTCCAAATAAATAAATAAACTTAAAAAAAAATAAACTGTTTTCTATATTACCTCAGTAACATTATCACACCTAACAAAATTACCAATAAGTCCTTAATATGATCTAATACTCAGCCAGTACTCAAATTTCCTCAATGACAACAGGAATATCTTTTCAACTGATTTACTCAAACCAAAATTCAATCAAGGACCATGCACTGCATTTAATATGCGGATATAGATCACTTTTAATCTAAAACATTCCTCTTTGAGAGAGAGGCAAACCAAGAAACAGACTCTTAACTATAGAGGACAAACAGAGGGTAACCAGAGGGGAAGTGGGTGGGAGGGATGGATGAAACAGGTGATGGGGATTAAGGAGTCCACTTATGATGAGCACCTGGTGAGGTATGGAAGTGCTGAATCACTATATTGTACAACTGAAACTAATATTACACTCTATGCTAACTAGAATTTAAATAAAAACTTAAAAAATAAAATAAAATGTTCCTCTGCAATCAAATATGTAAAAAATCTCAATTTGTCAACTGCTTCCTTTCTGCCCAATTCCTTTCTTGTTCATTATTATTAAAGCCATCTCATCTTCTCAATTTCCTTGGCATCTACCTTTGGAATTATCATTAACTTTTAATAATTTTAATAATATTAATTTTTGATATCCCAATTTCATTTCTACATTGTTTTTTTTTCAATTCTTCCTCTTCATTTATTTTTCCGGGTTTCTTCTCTACAACCATCACTCTAGTCCCAGTTTTGCCCCTATCTAGTTAAATGTCGACAATGTGGCATTTAGCATTCCTGGACCTCTGTAAAATAAATGGATGGCCTAGAGCTGGATTGTCTGATAAGCTAGCCCAGTATTCATATGTGCCTATTTATACTTTTTACTAATTAAATCTAATTTAACTAATTAAATAAGTTCATCTTAAGTAGTTAAAGTGAAATAAGATTTAAAGTCAGTTCTTCAACTGCACTAGCCAAATTTCAAATGCTCAATAACCACATTTGACTAGTATCTACCTTCCTGGACAATGCAGACATTTCCATTATTGCAGAAAGTTGTTTTGGACAGTGCTGGCCTATAAAACTTTTAATTTCCTACCAGATTATTTCAGCAAACATCCTCCTATTTACTTCTTATTTGGGAGATGGAGTCAGCTTCTTCCTCACTCCCCCATAGTGTTTCCTAAATACTCTACCCCACCCTTTCCACCTTCTGCTCCTTTGACAACCCATGCTCCCTGCTGTCACTCACCAGCACCTCAGCATTCCCATCGTTAGCTAAAGCCTTTGATACATGGCTCAATTTTTTTCACTCTGGCCTGATCCACTGTTTGTGAGGGGGGGGGGGGGCATCTCAATATGGCAGCCCCTCAGATCCTTGACTACCCTATCTTCACTTAGGTTTTTCCTACTGCACTCCAGCCATCCAGTTTATACACCTGGGACCTTCTATCCTGGAACACTACACAGTTCTGAAATACTAAATTCAAGCTTCCCAGTCTCTGCCTCCAGTCTCCGATGCATCCAGTGCTCTCACTCATTGACTACTCATCTACCCAATCATCTACTCCACTTACTCTCCACTTTCATATCCCTGCTGTTTTCACTTCCGTCATTGTTAAGCAGCTTCCTTCCATGGCCTAGCTCTTCTAGAACTCTCATACCAGTATCTTCAAAGTCTTTCTGTACTTCCAGTCCAGCAGCATAATCTACACTCACATCCAAGCTGCTTAGACTGATAGGGAAAATCTCACAAAGGCAGACCTTGGCA
Source organism: Panthera leo (assembly GCF_018350215.1). Lineage (NCBI taxonomy): Eukaryota > Metazoa > Chordata > Mammalia > Carnivora > Felidae > Panthera > Panthera leo. The sequence continues at coordinate 25,324,611 of NC_056680.1, forward strand.
CTACTACTACTACTAGTCCTCAGACAGGCTTCTGTGCTTTCCTAGCAATTATCTTTCCCATTTTCCACAATGGCTAATTTAAATCTTCCTCCTTTTCTCCTCCACTGTACAAAGAACTAGGGTCTACCACTTCACAAAGAAAAGATAAATCATCAAAAGGATTTGCTTTCAGATTTCCACTATCAAATTCATACATCCACCTGTATCTATACCTATCCTTTTCCTACTTTCCTTTCATCCAATATGGGACAATCCTCCCACCTGGCTCTGAATTCGACTTTGATTAGCCCCTCTTCTCTTCTGAATCATTATTACTTCTTAGCTCAATCAATGTAACTGAAAGAAGGAATTTGAATAAATGACCAACCACCTACGAAAATATGCTGGTGTATTTGAATGCTAATTAAATTAATTTGCTTACTTAGTAGTGTGGTTATTTCATGTAAGTATGAAAATAAGTTGTGATATATGCAGTGGAATACCAATACAGATATAAAAAGAATAAATAAGTAAAATGGAAGTACAACACCATGAATATCACAGATGCCACAGTGACCACAAGAAGGAAAATACTCAGGAGTATGATTCCATATACATGAAGTTCAAGAACCAGCAAAACTAATTTATCACAGTAGAAGAAAGAATACCAATTGCCCCAGTGGGGAGGGTATACTGATTCAGAAGGAATCAGTGAGTGTAGCTTGTAGAGTGAAAGAAATTTTATGCATCTTTATTTAAATGATGGCTATGTGAATGCACAAGTTTTAAAAAAAATCGCAGAATCTAAACTTAAAATTAGTCACATTTTATAATTTACATATGGTCTCTCATAGAAGACTTCTATTTTCTAGTTCTTTTGTATATTTCACAGCTTCTAAGGTAATGCAACACATACAAGTACTGAAGCATTCAATGTTTTCTTTTTTTTTTAAATGTTTATTTATTTTTTAGAGAGAGAGAGCACGTGCGCAAGAGAGAGGGAGAGAGAGACAGAGAGAGGGAGAGAGAAAATCTGAAGCAGGTTCCAGGCTCTAGATGTCAGCACAGAGAGCCTGATGCAGGGCTTGAACACAATGAACTGAGAGATCATGACCTGAGCTGAAGTGGGAAGCTTAACTGACTGAGCCACCCAGGTGCCCCGCATTCAATGTTTTCAAAATGGAATAAGGCCCTTTTATTTTCTCCTAAAATATTAAAGTTCTATAAGAAACCATAAGACAGGAGTCACTTAACAACTTAACACCTACTACAATACCACACCTTCCTGTTAACACAACGGTTTTAATATACTTTTATTCTATAAAAAAAAAGTAAGCAGAGAATTTATTATAGCATAGTTTTCATTTAAAAGATAATCTATAAACTTACTACACTTGCTGCACCCTTTGCTTTAAATATATAGTCCTAGTCAATTAGTTGTTGAACACATAACATCGCTTAAGCATATTTACATGTATTTTGTTTTATAACTGGCAAAAAAAAATCATTTTACGTTAAATCTACCATTTTAACCCTTCTTAAGTTTACAGCTCAGTAGTGTTTGGTATATTCATATTGTGTATCAGTTTTGCTTTTAATCAGGAGGATTTACCTTTTTATTATCATCCAATACTGTGTTCATGCTCTCTATCCACAAAGTGTCAATGGGACCATCGAATACAACCCATTTCCGGTCAGGTGTTTCTGATAAGGCAAATTCTCTAAAAGTGTTGGCCACAATACCATCAGTCCACTGGGGAAGAAAAAGAGAGTTGGGAAGCTTTCTTTATAAGACTATAAAGTGATCATATAAAAACATTTCAAATTTCGTGGTTTAAAGCACGCTGTCAATAAGAGAATATTTATACTGTAGATTACCTCATGAGACACTGGGTCAAACTGTCCAAAAAGTTGACCCATAGTAATGGATTTGGGGTTTACAGTCCTATAAATAACCTTTTCTTCCTCTCCATAGCCACGTTCATTCATAAGAGTTAGAGTATCAGCCAGCATATGCAGAACTTTTGTCTTAGCAGCAAAAGGCTCTCCTACCAACATAAAACTACAAAGGAAAAGAATTATACAATATGATTCTAAAAAAATAATGGTAAATTATTTTCCTGTTTTACTGGTATTTATAATTTTTGAAATTCTATTAATTTTTCTCAGACACGAGAATACATTTAACTTCTGAACTGGTTGATTTCTAAGATTCTCTTCATTAATACCACTACCTACAAAAGAGAATAAAAAAATGTCCAAATGAAAATGAAAACTTAATTATGCACTCTTAAAATTAAAAAAATAAAGTAAAATAAAGACTTTCAGCCTCCCAAGAAGATAAATGGGAAAGATTGCCCTTCCTGAAGTCTTTACTTACTATGGTAATTACTTTTTGCTCTTTGCCAAATACTTCTGAATCTCCTCTCTCCCAGCACATAGTAGGATTCCTCGCCCTCTTGTTGAAATACTAGGTGACTAATGAGTACCAAGTGGAAACACGGGTGTTACTTCCTAGCAGGGTATAGATCATTGCCTGCAACGGAGCCTACAGAGCTCTCTTCTTACAGGGCTTTTCCCTCTAGCACAGCTGTGACCATCATGCTGAGATGGTGGATGCTCCAATAGCCTGGGACCCTGAGTAATTATGATGAGCAGATACTTCCTGTTAACCTGGAGTGGACACAGCATGAATGGGAAATAAACCTTTGTTTGTTTGTTTGTTTTTTAAGTCACTAAGATTTGGGTTTTAGTGACTGATCGTTTCTAAAGAATAATCTAGCCCATCCTTACTGGAGAGAAATTAGTTCCCAGAAGGGGGTAAAGTATTCTTAAGACTTAAATATGTGGTAATGACTTAGAGGCCAGGTTGTTGGTGGCAAATTAACCATTATTACAGGCTAAAAAAAGATTGGCAATTAATGTTATGCAATGATGAAACATTTGGCAAATTTGTTCGTTGAGATAACTTGGAATACAGATAATATACATAATGAAATTGTCATTTTAGGAAAAAGGGTAGTAAACAGATGATTATTAATATATGATGGCAGCTGATGGCTGCATTTAACAAAGAACTACAGGAGAGAAATGAGCCCAGAAAAAATAGCCAGTTTGAAAGTTGGAATGAAAGAACAGAGGGAGTCCAGAAATTCAGGAACCTATAAGCAACTTATTCTTATTCCCAACTGGTAAATAAAGATAATTTGAGAAAGCCTTTGAACAACAAAAATCTACTCAGCCTGGCAACAAGGATCACATTAAGGGTAGGGCCATTGTATCACTTTATTAAAATCTATGAAAGATTAATATAGTTTCCAGTAATCATTTCAGGAGGATAAAATAATTCAGGAAAAATAGGTTAAGTTTGTGGCCTTCCCAATTAAGCCTGATCAATTCAACGATACTGCAAGGAAATTTATAAAGGTATGACTTAGTAAGGACTGTAGTTGTAGCTACTGGCACATAGAGCTGCCTGGAATCAAATAAGTTTACCAAGTTTTTGAGGGAGTTTACTGACAAACCATGAGTCTAGACTAAAACATGTGAATGTTCAAGACTTAAAAATGATCCTCACGTATTAGATGCATAAGGGTTGATTGTATTAGTTCCTGTATTTTTTTTTTTTTAGTTTTTCAATTCCATCTATTTTTGTCTACATTTGAAAATTTACACAATGTGAAGCTGTTTAATTTTTTTTATCCTGCCTTTAAAAAAAATCATAACTTTTGAGACCTCAACTTTCTATAGGCAGGAAGCAGGCTAAAAACATTTCTCAGCTCCCAAAGACATATTCTCTATTGCCTACTTTACATGTGACTTTACAGGGAAAAAAATGAAGATGGAAAGCTCTCTCAAGAAAGTTGAACCAAGGTCCACAGAGAACAATTAACAGGAAAGACCCTTCCAGGGAGCAAAACCATGCAAAAGCAGATCCAGGTTTTAGGGGATCTAAAGTTTATACAGTTAGTGGAGTGGGCTCTCCAAGGAAAAAATTATATATGTAACTACTGATGCAAAATGTCCACAGCCACTTTAATGACACCCTATATAATAAAGCATGTATATCAAATGATTATGACTCCTTGGAAAGCCCTCTACAAGTGAAAGAACCTGAGGTTTAAATGATCAGTTTCGTAGTCAATGTATCTCTGGAACTGGGGCTCCTCACATGCCCAGCTGGGTTTCAGGACTGCTACCCACAATTGCTGAACTGTCTCCAGTTCTTCAACTTCTGGCTGGTAGTGTTTGCTCCAATAACCTGTTCTGGGAAGCCCACTATTATAATGAAGACTGGTGTGTGGAGGGCAGATAACTTGTCTTTCTACTTTGTAGGTCTTTGGATCATGAGGAACAACTTCCAAATCTGATATAGAAACCATCATGCATCACCTAGAGAGCCTGAACTTTGAGTATGGTTCATTGACTAGAACTTTTAAGTTGTATTCCTGGGAAGGGAAGAGTGTGTTTTATGTGCACGAAGGAGAGTAAATAACACATTTGATGACCAAAAGGGCAAATTGTGGTGGTCATTAGTGCTACATCACTGAATGAGGACACCTTACCAATCCATGTTGTATGGGCAGCATGAGACGGAAATAAACCTTTGTTTTTAAGCCACCGGGATGGGAAATGGAGGATGGGGCTCTTTGTCTCTTAGCCTACCTGAGTAGCTGAATCTTTTAGTTAACAAATTGTAGTTGTTTTAATAGTTTAATTTGAAAACAGCATCTAACCATGGCAGACAATGATAATCTATAATCTTACCCATGTCTAACAATCATCATTTCATATGTCTGAATCATTTTTTCAAGAAAAAATTTAACTGGCTGAAGATTATGTACTTTGCAGGCTTCATGAGCACATTCCAAAAATTCCTAAAATAAAAGAAAAATGGAATGAATTCTTATAAAATGGTATTACAAATGATATCCATGTCTTATAAATGTAGACTTTTCATTTTAAAATAAAAAATTGTATCTTTTTATATTGATAAATTATTTCTTAAAGTTTTATTTTTAAAGCTGAATGTTTTAATTAAAAGGAAGAACAAATAGAATTAAATTACTTTAAAAATATTATTATTCCCTATTATAAGTTAATGATCATAGCACCATAACATTGGGTGCAGGCTGCATGGAAACAAATCCTTTTATTTTTATTTTTAAAAACTTTTAGTGTTCATTTATTTTTGAGAGAGACAGAGCATGAGCAGGGGAAGGGAAGAGAGAGAGGGAGAAACAGAATCTGAAGCAGGCTCCAGGTTCCAAGCTGTCAGCACAGAGTGCGTTGTGGGGCTCGAACTTGCAGACCGCAAGATCATGACCTGAGCCAAGTGACATTTTTCTAGATATGTCTGAGGCAAGGGCAATAAAAGCAAAAATAAACTATTGGGAAATCTTCAAAATAAAAAGCACAACAGAGGAAACAATCAACAAAACCAAAAGGCAACCTACTGAATGGGAGGAGATATTTGCAAATGACATATTTGATAAAGGATTAGTATCCAAAATATATAAAGCAACTACAAAACTCAACACCCAAAACACAAATAATCCAGTGAAGAAATGGGCAGAAGACATGAATAGACATTTCTCCAAAGAAGACATCCAGATGGCCAACAGACACATGAAAAGATGCTCAACATCACTCATCAGGGAAATACAAATCAAAACTACAGTGAGATATCACCTCAGACCTGTTGGAATGACTAAAATCAAAAACAGAAGAAACAACAAGTTTTGGCGAAGATGTGGAGAAAAGGAACCGTCTTGTATTGTTGGTGGGAATGCAAACTGGTGCAGCCGCTCTGGAAAACACTATGGAGTTTCCACAAAAAGTTAAAAATTGAGTTACCCTATAATCTAGCAATTGCACTTTGGGGTATTTACTCAAAGAATACAAAAACATTAACTCAAAGGGATATATGTACCCCTATTTTTATTGCAGTATTAATGACAGCCAAATTATGGAAGCAGCCCAAATGTCCACAGATAGAGGAATGGATAAAGGTGTGGTATATACACAAAATGGAATATTACTCAGCCATAAAAAGGAATGAAATCTTGCCATTTGCAACAACATGGATGGAGCTAGAGAGTATAATGCTAAGTGAAATAAATCAGTCAGAGAAAGCCAAATAATACTTTATGATTGTACTCATATGTGGAAGTTAAGAAATAAATGAACAAGGGCAAAGAGAGAGAAAGAGAGAGAAAAAACAAACAAGAAACAGACTCTAGACAACAAATGAAAAGTTACCAGAGGGGAGGTTGGTGAAATAGGTGATGGGGGTTAAAGAGTACGCTTATCATGATGGGCACTGAGTGATATGTAGAACCGTTGAATCACTATATTGTACACTAATATTATACTATAAGCTAACCATTCTGGAATTAAAAAACTTAATTAAAAATTTGTATCTTGACTTTCCATAATAATAGCTATTAAATAGCAGACACTTATGTGTATACATATGTATATATATGCACATTATAATGTCTATAATTTAGAAGAAATTGGAAATACACATGGTTTATTTCCTTTAATTTTTTTTTTTTAACATTTACTTATTTTTGAGAGACAGAGAGAAGCAGAGCATGAGCAGGGGAGGGGGAGACAGAGAGAGACACAGAATCCGAAGGAGGCTCCAGGCTCTGAGCTGTTTGTTAGCACAGAGCCCGACGTGGGGCCCAAACCCACGAACTGCAAGACCATGACTTGAGCCGAAGTCAGACGCTCAACCCACTGAGCCACCCAGGAGCCCCCACTTTAAAAATAAAAAAAGTCAGGGGGCACCTGACTGTCTCAGTCAGTGGAGCATGCAACTCTTGATCTCAGGGTTGTGAGTGTGAGCCCCATGTGGCAGGCAGACATTACTTAAAAATAAAATCTTAAAAAAAAAAAAATGTCAGCCTATTACTTAAATTTGAAAAATCCTTATGTTAACTACAGGATGTTTTGCCACTTGCAGTTTCCCATCTTTTCTACCTGCCAAAGTACACAATAGCATTATAGTATACATTGTAGACTTACTATAAATCACAAGATAGGAAATCAAAGAGTACTCCTTCTCTTAGAACATTATCTTTGATCTGAATCTTGTTGACATTGGTATCATACAACAGAAGACACTAAATTTTATCATTCTCATTGATGAAAGTGGCCAAAGTAGGGGTTTATCCTCCAAATAGAATAATTTCACTTATTTGAAACTTTGGAAATGACTGAGTGATCAGATAAATTTATTTGCAAAATAAGTCATTCTCACAGGTTTACTTACATGATAGTCAGCTTCAGGAAGTTTAATACCAGGAAACAGATCACTAGTTATTCCATTAAATAAGGGGACATCATGTGATAGAAACTTCGGTTCATTTACATCCTTAATTGATCGAAGAAGCTAAAATCATCCAAATAGTGCAATAGAAGTTAATTGTCCTTATTCCTCACCCTCCCCACCACCAAAAGTCAAAGTTCCTTTCACATTCATCTATGGAATCCTCCTACTAAAACACCAACTTTATATTCATATAAAGTATAATGAATAACATAACCCCAAACTATTATTTCAACCTCACATAAAAAGGCTTAAAGCAGGGGCACCTGGGTAGCTCAGTCGGTTAAGCGTCCGACTTTGGCTCAGGTCATGATCTCACGGTCCATGAGTTCGAGCCCGCGTTGGGCTCTGTGCTGACAGCTCAGAGCCTGGAGCCTGTTTCAGATTGTGTCTCCCTCTCTCTCTGACCCTCCCCCGTTCATGCTCTGTCTCTCTCTGTCTCAAAAATAAATAAATATTTTTTTTTTAAATTTAAAAAAAAAGCTCAAAGCAACAACTTTCTTATTTGCCTATTTATAGCTCCAGATCAACCTTCCTAAAATCAAAACAAAACAAAACAAAAAAAGATCTTCTACTGAAGCTTTCACGGTGTATATATTTAATACTTACAAGTATATCTTCATTTTCATTTGGAAATTTTAGTTTAAGGTTTCCAGCAGCCACTAAAACCGCTTTTACTGCTCGCATTCCATAGTCGTAATGAAACTGTGAGGAGAGCTGCTCTGAGCAAAGCCTGTAGGTCATTACGATCTTCACGGACAGAGGTTTTGCATTCAAAAATCCATAGGAGTAGAGGGAGATTTCTGCTATGAGGGCATAGTTTGGAACCATCATAGCCACTGTTCTAAAAAGAACCTGAAGTATATAATGAACGAAATATATTATTTTTTAAAGGAAACCATTTTTTTTAAAAGATGAGCACAAGCACCCCAACAGAATGCAGTGAGATTCACATTTATTCCCCCAATGCAGCAAGATTTCACTATCTCTGTGTTTTTTTTTTCTCAGCAGTGTTCTAATGGTTTCACATACTTTAATATGTGTTAGACACCCAAAAAATGTTTTTAGAGGTTTACCTTACAGCTATTGTAAGAGGCAAAGGGGAGATTTACAAATATATGTGGGAAAATCACACCATTTTGAGTGGATTATGCTGTTATTTTTGATTAACAAATTTATATTCTTATAAAATATTACCTTAAGATTGTCTGGCAATTCAGAACGTCCTGCATAGCCAGGATTCATCGTGATAGCTACAAAACAGTTTGGATTGAGCTTAAGTTCTGTCCCTTCAAAAATAAACACATCCAGTTTCTGTTGAATGGCTCTCTGAATGCAAAGGATCTGTTGAGCTACCACTGACAACACTTCCAACTCAATTCGATTAAATTCATCAAAGCAAGCCCAAGCACCAGAAGAAGCCAATCCTTTAAAAAACTAAGGACAAGGAAAAAGGAGATGAGTTTTCATATGACGGGGCATCATCTGTTAAACAAATATTTAATCTTTTAAGTCAAAACTGAAAATGAAGACTAATAATCCCTTCAGATAAAAAGAATGTCTTATAGAGGGCAGAGGGGTTTGTGGGAGGGGCGATGGGCTAAATGGGTAAGGGACTTTAAGGAAGACACTTCGGATGAGCACTGGGTGTTATACATAGAGGATGAATCACTGGAATCTACTCCTGAATTCATTGTTGCACTATATGGTAACTTGGATGTAAATTTAAAAATTAATTAATTAATTTTTAAAATTTACTGGTCACAATTTTTATTTTTCTAAAAATAAATAAATAAATAAATAAAACCCTTAAAAAAAAAAAAAGGATGTGTTTACCTCTATAACTGAAGTTCAAGCAATGCATAAACCATATTCACATAATGTTTAAATGTTCAGTTTATCCAGTTGGACATAGCTATAGATTTGTAACATTTAATATGAAACTTTACCTTTCCCATGGCTAGATAATCTAGCCCATCTGAACAGTTGAACACCACACATTGGACAGCAAGAGCTTTAGCCAAGTCCTTGGTAGTTTCAGTTTTTCCTGTGCCTGCTGGCCCCTCTGGAGCTCCTCCAAGGTTTAAATAGAAGGCACCTATCTGAAAAGAAACATACATTTTCAAAGAAATCCTTGCATAACTGGACAAAAAAAAATAACTATATAATAGACGATTGCTTAGAAAATGGATTGAGTCTTATTTGTGTAGCTTCAAAGAGGCACTAATACAATCATACTGTTCAGTTAATTTTTACTATGCAATTTTTCAGCTGCATGAGGAAAAAGCAGTTCCAGAAAAAGTAAAAATGTATCAAAATCTCCTTGTATTATAGTATGTCATGGGTATCCCATTTGCCTTTAAAAACAAAAAGAATCTAGCCTTGAGGTATTAACATTTGGTCAGAAAGGTTTAACTAGAGACTGTTGTGGAGATCATTAATAACAATCTCCATGGCTAGCTGCCGAAAGTCAACACCTGAAAATGAGTGTTGTAAATGGGAGCCCATCAATTGGAAGGGACACAATACCTATCATATATCTTTGTCTATAATTCACCCTGGCTATGGCATTTCACTCTTGGTATGTTCTCCATTTTCTCCATTCCTACAACACTGTTTTGTACTTCTCTTACCAGTAGGATCACTGTCTACCTTGCCTTACATTAATTTTGTACATTGTTTTTTTTCTCCCAGTTAGTCTTTAAGCCCCTTAAGAACAATATCAGCAGTAACTGAATTCTTCCTGAATTCTTCCCCAAAAGGACTAGAACAATGGTTGGAAATTTTTAGAAGCATGTAAATTATAGTCAACTCCAACTATGGGGTTTATTTCAAGAAAACTAGTATAAGAGTTTGTAAAATTTAACTCCTTTAAAAAAAATAGGGTTAAAGGACTAAAGTTGTACATATGAGGAGGTAAGGGATATGTGGGAACTCTCTGTACTTTCTTTTGCTGTACTAATTTTGCTATGAAACTGAAACTTCTCTAAAAAGAAAGATCTATTAAAAAATAATTTAAGGGGCTCCTGGGTGTCTCGGTTGGTTAAGCATCTGACTTTGGCTCAGGTCTCTCAGTACATGAGTTCAAGCCCGACATCGGGCTCTGTGTTGATAGCTCACAGCCTGGAGCCTGCTTCGGATTCTGTGTTTCCCTCTCTCTGTGCCCCTCCCGGCTTGCACTCTCTCTCTCTCTCTCAAAAATAAACATTTTTTTAAAATTAATAATTTAATAATAAAATAAAAATAAAATTTTTGATTAAATAAAGGCTATATCAATATTTTACCCACCTTAAGTTTGTAATAAATGCTATACCGTTAATGCCCATTAACTTGATTGCTGGAAACCTCAGGTTTTTCCTTCATTATTTCAAGAAAATGCTTACAAATTTTTCAATGTCTAATGTTATATACAAGTTTAATGGGATTCTGACCTTACAACTGGAAGCTGTGAGCTTCCACAAATATTCACAGCTTCTGATTTCACCAAGGTCCCACATAGGACACAGAAGCTTGAGATTCATTTACACAACAAATATTTAGGGATTGACCATGTACCTGTTCACTACTAGAGTAGAAACCAAGACAGACATGGTCCCTGCCCTCAGGCAGCTTTCCAAGAAAATAGGTGGTTTGGTGAAATATTTTATCATAGCTGCATTGGCAGCCTTTACCAGCCATTGCCTCTATCTTCCAATTGCTGAATCAGCTACAAATAGCTCACAACTGTTCTTTTCTCCTGAAAATTGCCCTTGACAAATAGGAGCTACCTTATCAGCAAAAACCTGAAAGCTTCCTCACCTGAAAACTTTACCTTTCAAAGTAAACCTGTCAGTTTACCAGCAAAAAAAAAAAAAAAAAAAAAAAATGGGTTTACATGGAAACAGCAGACAATTGCAATTCTTGACACACAAACTGCTGCAAAACCATAGGCAACTCTAGGAAACAGAGGAGAGGAATGCTCTTTTATAGAGGAAAGGGGGGCTTTGGGAGGGGCCACTATAAACAAGAAGTCCATTGGAGGAAACTGGGAGTTCCAAGTGTAGTGGCTTTTCATTGGCTGAGTTGTGACAGTTTCTCAATGGCTGGGATCTTGCCAGACAAGAACAAAATCCTTATTCCTGCTGGGGTAATCAAGTACATGTTTCTTCCTGTCAGGAATGTAAAGTACATCTCCTCCTGTTGGTTTTGCAATTGATAATGAATGGTAGTAGGGCTTGAGAGCTTCTCCTTCATGGCCTCCCAACTCCATTTTAGTGAGGTTTGCCTTTCTTAATTTTCATACCCCTAACCCCAGGAGTGACTGATAGCCAAGGGCCATAAGGAGATATAAAAGCCAGGCCCCTTGCCTTAAAGAGGGGTACCCCCATAATGTCATCCATGCTCCAAAGCTCCCCCTGAGATCAGGCTAAATCTGTATATCTGTTAAAACTACATCCTTACTTTTCCCTGTTTTCCTCACTTCCCTACAGGCTTTTACTGAAAGCATTCCCTAGTAAATCATTTACCCAAGAATCCCCCATTTCATCTCTGCTTCTAGAGAACTCAAAGATACTTTAATGTCACTTACTCAGCACAGGTGGATTGGTGTTTCTTGATGCTTCTCCTCAATTTCCAGGTAGGGTTGCCAGACTTAGCAAATAAAAATACAGAATTCCCAGTTAAATTTGAATTTCAGATAAACAATGAATAATTTTTTAGTGGAAGTATGTCCTGTATGATATTTGGAACACACTTATACTAAGAAATTATTTGAAATTCAAATTTACCTGAGAATCCTGTATTTTACACAGCAACCTTATTCCAAGGTGTTTGGGATTTTTTATAGTCCTAACTTCATCTTCCAAAGCTTCTCAACAAGCACAGACCTTATCACCACCCCCTACACTTCAGCTCTCTCCCTCCTATTCAACACACCTAACTCTTTAGGGGTGCCTGGGTAGCTCAGTCGGGTAAGCGTCCAACTTTGGCTCACATCATGATCTTGCGGTTGGTGAACTTGAGCCCCATGTCCGGCTCGGTGCTGACAGCTCAGAGCCTGGAGCCTGCCTAGGATTCTGTGTGTCCCCCCCACCCCCACCCCTCCCTCTCCGCTCCTTCCCCACTCATGCTGTGTCTCACTCTCAAAACTAAATAAACATTAAAAAAAGCAGGGGGAGGGGGACGGGGGGCGCCTGGGTGGCTCAGTTGGTTAAGCTTCTGACTTCAGCTCAGGTCATGATCTCACGGTTCATGGGTTCAAGCCCCACGTCAGGCTCTGTGCTGACAGCTCAGAGCCTGGAGCCTGCCTCACATTCTGTGTCTCCCTCTCTCTGTGCCCCTCCCCTGCTCACACTCTATCTCTCTCTCTCTCTCAAAAATAAATAAAAATTAAAAAAAAAAAAAAAAGAACTAACTTGGAGTTCTAAGGCCCAGATGGACTTTATTCATCTTCCTGTCATGTCTCCCAGGAGTCTCACAAAAACCAAATCCATTCCCTGAAGCTCCAGTTTTCTCTTTAAATCTCTAATACCTTCTTTTTCTAATTATCCCGAATGGTAATGACTCATGATTTTCAAACATTAGAATCCAAACACTCTTGTATTCTACAAAAGCACCCAGAAGTAAATATTCATTGCTATAGTTTCACATAAAGGGAATTGGGATTAGGAAGGGATAGCTCTATTCAACTATTACAGATAAAAGAATAAAATGAGGACAGCCATGTTAAATTTGGACAAGGAAACATGACACCACACCAAAAAGTAATCTTTAATGTATGAATTAAAATAATTTAAATGCATACCAATGTTCTGTAACACCTGTCAGTTAGAGGAGTAATGACAAGTCGAGGTGAATTACCAAGATATTCATAAGCATATTTTACATTGCAATTAATGATACGAACTCGAGCATTGTCATATTCCCAATAATATCGAAGCTGAGCAAGCCACTGAAAATCTGTGTCATGTGAGACACCTAGAAAGAAGAAAGTAAAAGAGACAATCCTGAAATGTAAAAATAATTTGAAAAATAGGTATTCTATCATTTTTTATAATAGCAAATATTAAAATAATTTGTTTTCCAGTTTATAGAAAAGATGACATAAAACAAATCTTGTGGGGAGAGGAAAAGATGTACAGTATAAATCTTTGTTTCTAGAAGCTATTAATATTTACCTTTAATATTAAAGAAAAGAGTCACATACCCACATCAATCATGTCCATGACCACGTCTCTAGCATGGACATCAATTGTAACCAAAGCCCCCAGAGTAGTCCTGGTCTGCTTCGACAGTTTTCCCCTTACCAGTGCTACAATATCATTCAGTTGATTCTGGAGTTCCTGATAGTACTTCTTTAATGCCTACAAAATAAAAAAGGAATTAAACTAATGGTATATAGTAGCTAAAACATGTATTTTATATACCCTTTTACAAAACAATTTTGACATCATAATATATTTCAATACAGAAATTAATTACAGAACAGAGTAAGTTTGCCTAAGCTTCATAAAACACTAAGAACACATTTTCAAAGAATTGTAAATTTAATTTCTTAATGTTTATTTATTTTGAGAGAGAGAGAGAGAGAGAGCGCACAAGCATGGGAGTGCCAGAGAGAGAATCCCAAGCAGGCTTCTCACTGTCAGTGCAGAACCTGGCGTGGGGCTTGAACTCAGGAACCATGAGGTCATGACCTGAGCTGAAATCAAGAGTTGGGTGCTTAACTGACTGAGCCACTCAGGCACCCCAAAGAATTGTATAATTTTAATGCTACCTGTACAAACTGGTGGGAAGACTGCCGTTACAAAGAATAGATAAGCCAACTAAGAAACATAGCAGTAGAAAAGGATGTTATGTTAAAAAAAAAAAAAAGCTTTACCTCTGTCCCACCACTTATAACTTCTTGTGTCTCAGAAGTCCAGAACATTTGAGAAACACAAAGGACAACTTGTCCAGGCCACTCTAGAACCCAGTCTCTTCTTGCAGATTCTGGATAAGCCTGAATAATTAAAATGCATTCCTAACTTTAAAGATTATGGAAGGGGGGGAAAAAAAGCTAAATGTCTGAAATATTTGGTACATTTCATAGGTTAAAATATCACATAGTCATGAAAACTTTTAGCTGACTAAAAGAAAAATTGTTATTAATTATGTTTTTTAATCATTTGTTTACTCATAAGAGAATGGGAAGATGAACACTAATATGTTAACAATCAGTTGTCTCTGGAAGAATTTATTGTTGATTCTTCTGGAAATTGATTTCTTTATGATTTTTATGTTGCTTTGCTATGAGAAGTTGTCAAGTTTTCTACATAGAATACACACTAGTCCTATTATAATGAAATATAAGGGTTTTATTAATCCATAAAAAAATAAGTCTAACAGATTATATATATTGATGCCAGGTATAATTGAAAAGGAGACTATACAATCTAGTGGGAAACTGGATTAGTAGTTAGAACCCCTGTGTGATTTATCCATAGCTTTTCTAAAAACTTACATGACTAGAGTTATATTTTGAACAATTATATATTTGTTGAATTATACATAATTTAACTATCTGTGCTTTTGAGTTCAAAGCATGCTCTCGTTTCTCTTAATATTTTTATGTTCAAAATACATTAAAATGGATTTGGAGTGGGGCAGAGTTTAACCTTTAAAAACAATAACCTGCTTCATGTGATAATAGTAGATTCAAATTATAAACGGAAAAAATATAACTGCAGAACAAAATTTGAAGTTGATGCTAATGGAAACTATATTTAAAAAATGTTTTTAAATGTTTATTATTTTGAGAGAGAGAGACAGAGTGCAAGCAGGGGTGGGGCAGAGAGATACAGGGAGACACAGAATCCGAAGCAGGCTCCAGGCTCTGAACTGTCAGCACAGGGCCCGAAACAGGACTCGAATCCACGAGCTGTGAGATCATGACCCGAGCTGAAATAGGACGCCTAACCAATTGAGCCACCCAGACTCCCCAGAAACTATATTTTTAATACAATAACACCATCTTAGATAAAATGATGTTAAACATAAGGATAGAAACATATTATTACTTAAATGTGTTTTATTAGGAATGTTTAGAAATAAAAACAAATGACAAGTTTCAAAGAATGTATGAGCTATTGCCAGATACATAGAAAAAATATTTCTGTACTAATAAAGAAAATACTTTCATGGATAATGTTGATTTTTTTTCCTATGTGTTTTAATCTGTTTGGGATCACAAATGGAAAAGGGGGAGAAAAAGTCAAGATTTATCTTCAGGAACCCTGAAGCTGAATACAATAGCCATTGTAGTAAGATGAGCATTATAGGATGAAGGAAAATGGATACCTCACTCATATAAAGTGAGTCGCTGGATTATAAAGCTGCAATGTCTTTTAAAATAATTTTTTTGGGGGGTGCCTGGGTGGCTCAGTCAGTTAAGTGTCCGACTTCGGCTCAGGTCATGATCTCATGGTTCGTGGGTTTGAGCACTGCATCAGGTCCTGTGCTGACAGCTCAGAGCCTGGAGCCTGCTTCGGATTCTGTCTCCCTCTCTCTCTGCTCCTCCCCTGCTCATGCTCTGTCTCTCTCTCTCCTTCAAAAATAAATAAAAACATTTAAAAAAATTTTTAAATAACTTCTTTTTTTAACTACATAACTGTTCCTTTGTGGTCCTAAAGACAGAAATATACTGAATTTTATTATTCAATATTAATAGTAGATTAGGTTAATTGGATTAGCATAAGTAAGTTACATGTAGTGCTCAGGTGTTACATTTTTTTCAAATATTATATACCCTCTTTTAATGTTTGTTCATCTCACTTCCAGTTTCTAAGTAATTGTTTAGGTGTAAACAGCAGTAGACCGTTCATTTAATACCCCCATCTGAGGTTCTTTTTGATCCCAGGGGCTGTATACAGACTACCTAGATATTCTCCTACTTTCTCTTTATCTGGTGAATTCCTACTTTGGGTCTCACTTTCAATTTCACTTCCTCCAAGAACCTATCACTAGAAACGTCCCCCTCTCCATATTCTAAATTATATATACCTTGCCTATTCTTTCTCATAACACCTATTGTCTTTTGTAGCACTTAATTATATACTGTTATCAATTCTTAACTAATATCATTATCTTAATAATGTTAGAAACAAAGAGTAAAAAATAATGGTTTTACGCAGTAAGAACTGTAAGTGTTAATTTACCAGCACACATTCAAAACCTCCTAAAAAGAAAGCATTCACGGAATATATGGTGTACATTAAATCTCAGGAAACATACCAGCCTGGCTGCAGCGATCACATCGTGAATACTCCGGAGCATTAAATCTTCCACTTGAATGAGCCACTTTTCTACAGCACCTCGTGCTGCAGACGTGGAAATAAGTGCAATCAGTTCCACTCGCTCCCCTTCAGAGCTATACATGGCCTTAATGTCCAAATTGGGAAGGAATTCCAGTTTAGCAATGCCCTCAAAGCATTTTTTTAAATGAGGTTGAACTCTTAGTGGATCTTTGGTCTCTGACAAAATCTCTAACATTTCATCATTAGATAAGAAGAAAAAACTAGAGAAAAACATGCAAATACAAATGCTTTAGTTGTAATTAATTCATCACACATCAGAAAATAATTTTAATTATAGCACAATTAATTATCCATCATACCGAGGGAAGAAAAGCCGTTTTTTTTCAAGATACGTATTGAGCCCTTTCATAATTTTCTCCAAAAGTTCATTGCAGTTCTGCAATTTTTCCAATAAACCTGTTAAAGAAGTAGCAGCAAGGACCTAAAAGATACACATTTGTTTAGGTCAGCACTTACATACCAGATATAATTATAAGACCTATGCATTAATCTATAGTATATGTCAAAAATGTAGAAATGTCAAAAGGCTTATGAAAATTGTAAATTTTTTGTAATGTAAAACTATTATAATTCAATAAATCATAAATATTCTTATCCAAGGATGCAAGTTACAAATGAGAAGTTATGACTCTCATGCACATTTTCATTTCTCCTATATTGTTCTGAATGATGTGGGAAAAGTCTGTTAGGATGGTGTGTGGTTTAATTTTTACATTTATAACCATCAACTATAAACTTAACAATCTACAGTATGAGTTGGCAAATTGTATCCCATGGGCTAAATCCAACCTGCTGCCAGTGTCTTTCTTTCTTTCTTTTTTTTTTCAGCTTTATAAGGTATAATTGACAAATAAAAATTTTATATAGTTAAGGTATACAACTTGATGTTTTGATATATGAATACACCATGCTGCCAGTTTTTGTACGACCTGTGAACTAAGAATTATTTTTATACTTTTAAAAGGTTGAAAGAATTGGGACACCTGGGTGGCTCAGTTGGTTAAGTGTCCGACTTCAGCTCAGGTCATGATCTCACAGTTTGAGCTTGAGACCTGCATCGGGCTCTGTGCTGACAGCTCAGAGACTGGAGCCTGCTTCGGATTCTGTGTCTCTCTCTGTTTCTGCCCCTCGCCTGCTCACACTCTGTCTCTCTCTCTCTCTCTCTCTCTATCTCTCTCTCTTTCAAAAATAAATGAACATTAAAAAAAACTTTTTTTAAGGTTGAAAGAGGGGCACCTGG